>NC_051178.1:210051633-210655728 GCF_013339695.2 Rhipicephalus sanguineus | reverse complement strand
ATCGATTTTTCTGTAGATGCGTGGTACCTGTGTCACCTGCATGAGCTTTCGATGATATTTGGAAGGCCAGTACGACACGAAACAATTAAGTTGCGACTTAGTTCACGACTTCTTGACATGGCTGGAAAACATGAAGAACATGATCTATTTGGACACGATGCCTTATATCAGGGACAGTGGAGGTGATTTTCGTTTGCAAGGAAGTAAGGAAGCTTTACTATAATTGTCACCGCAACTGAGAGAATACCTTCTCTATTCTGCCATCCTTGGCGGTTTTCACGCGCATCTACAACAGCCTTAATCGAACCCTCGTAAAACGAATTTTATTTGAATATTCAGCGATCATTGTACATGCATTCTAGTAATCAATCATGCCTTCTGTCTGCAAAATGTTTTGGCACATGCTTTTGAAGCACCTAGAGAAGTTTCTTTTTTCTCTTTGCCACAGAAAGTTTCAGCATGGCAAAGCCAGATACCACAACTCTCAATCTATGACGTCGTGGATCTGCTAGGGATGGCCCAAGAGCGTATAGATAGAGGAGAGTAGAACTGATGGAGTGAACTAACCGAACCTGCAAATTCCATAGGTTGCGGCTTCGCTGCCCAGTGGTGGAACATTACTGCTTTTTAATTTCCTCTTTTTTTTTCATCGTTAGGAACATGAACCTTATCTGAAATTTACCTACCTTCAAGTTAAAAAAAGAAAATTTACTTCGCATATTCTTTTCTTGGCTTCATAGCAATGAAACAACAGAAAAAAAAAGAATTCAGGGGCGCGACATCATTGTGCCGGCTTGAGCATACCAACGCCATCTTAATTACCTGAGACGAAGGGCTGTGTGTAAAGCTAACTTAATTATGCTTACCTTTCGGCGATTTGTGATTGGTTGGCGCCGCACTCTATCCTGCCTCCATCACATCATACCTGCCTGCCACTTTCTTGAGGCTGTGGATATGCCACCTTCTTGAGGCTGTGGAAACCTTGTGGATATAAGGAGCCGACGGGGGCAAACACGCCTACGAGGCCCGTAAGACCCGCGGTGGTTCCTTATGTCCACAAGGTAACACACAGCCTCAAGAAGGTGGCAGGCAGGTATGATGTTCCACTGGTTTTCTCGGCCCCTGTGAAGCTGTCTCAGCTCTGCCCTCGCACTTCCGGTGAGGGAACCACAGGCTGTGGTGTAAAACACGCTACTGCCTACACCAAATGTGAGACAGGAGTTGTGTATCAAATCCCACTGACGTGCGGCAAGTATTATGTTGGACAGAATGGCCGCTGTCTGAATATACGTGCCAGGGAACATGACCGAAATCTAAAGAAAGGAAAAGAACTTGCGCATTTTCCTGTGCCCTGTAAGGTCTGCAAATGTGAACCTCGATTTCATGAGGTCAGGATTCTGGGTAAGAGCAAGCATCAGACAGCACGTGAATTATTAGAAAGCCTTTTACATTAATAAGTTAGGGGGTGAATGTAGCAGTGACGCGTAGATACAGCTGCGGTCTTCCGAGATTAGATCGTTTGAGGGCTGGATATGTTAGGCAGTGTTGTTGGCTTTTCTGCGCTTGTGTGTGTCACATGTACATGTACGCCCTGTTTCATGCTTAAAATAAATCAGTTGGAAGTGCTGCCCATGTTGTCGTGTTCGTGCCTTTCTTGTGTGTGTTGTTTTCACTAGCGGCAGAATGTCATACAGTAAGCATAAGACCACTTAAAGTCTGTCTCTGAGACTAGTTGTCCGCAAGAAGCGCAACAACGCTCTCAAAGCTTTCCGTGCCGAGGACGGTTTCGGCCAGTGTCCTAAGACCTTTTCCTCCGACAATGGGCTATTGTTAAGTGTATCTAACACTTTTGACAGTTCTTTTCTTGGTGCACTGAAGCGAAGACACTCGCAGAGAAGATGGGCGATTGTCTCCTCGCAGCTACAGTTATCACATGTTGGGCAGCTAGCCATACCGATTCGATATGAGTAGGCATTCGGGAAGATCAGCCCGAGCCACAGGCACGTTAAAGAACACCAGGGGGTCAAAATTTCCGGAGCAGTCCACTACGGCAAAGTTTGAGATTGGGCTAGTTGGTAATCCATCTTCAACAACCAGCGCAGAACGGGCTAGGGACAAGGGCAGTTGGAAGACAGCGTTCGTCTATGTTCCCTTTCTTGTCCCTTGTCCGTTCTGCACTAGTTGTTGAAGATCCACTACGGCGTCCCTCATAATCATATCGTGGTTTTGGGACGTAAAACCCCAACTGTTATTATTGTATTAGGCCAAGGAAGACACTGTCTTGAAGAAATAATTGTGCTGCACCCTTCTTGTTTTATAGTTTGCTCTACTGCAAACTTGTAGAAGCAGTCTGACTTTGGATGAAGGAATTGGAAGAGCGAGAAACGAGGGGAAGTCTGCTCAGGAAATTGAGGTCCTCATCTGACCATGGGATTACCACACACGCGTCATTGTGTGCGGCGGCTCTGTGTTGGAGCACTCGAATAGACTCCGCACGCCAAGCGAGCCTTATAAAACTCGGTGCCAATCGTTATAGAACGCGGAAGGCGCTTGTATATGCAAGGTACTAATGCGAGTCCAAATAGAAAAGTAAGGAGCCGCTGCTTCACACCAGCCTCGATGACTACGCTCTGGTTGCACGAAAGGGGCTTTTCCCATTCGCTGATACCCGCCATTGAAGGCGCCAGACGACGGTGAATCGACCTTGAGACCAGTTTGCGGTTCAAACCAAAATGGCCACGTCCTCGCCGTATTTGCTTCTTCCTTTCTTTTTCTCGCCGTTCTGTTTATACGAACCACAAAACAAAAAAAAAGGGGGGGGGGGGGAGGACAAGAAGAAAGAAGGACTTGAAAGGCTCTGAAGCAACTCGGGAAAAAGGAGACTTTTGACTTTCTCTTTCGCGCGATCTTGATCGTGGTATTTTTCTCCGCGCAGTGCATGGTTAAGACGAAGTCATCTCGATGCATGCCTTTGCGTTGACGTCATCGGTTTTTCTATTAGCGCTTAGGATGTTTAGGTGCCCGGTTGCATGAGAGGCCCCAATCTCATACGTCGCTAAATGACGACATGATACGTGCGGGAAGTTGATTAAACTTTCTGACGGAACACGACGCTGTATGTGACCACTTGTTAACCACTTGACCAATTGAATCCGTGTAGTAACAGATGTCACACAACACGATAAAAATATCTATACAGTCGAACCCCGCTGATACGTTTTTGAAGGGACAGTAGGAAATAAACGTAAGAGCCGGGAAACACAACAGCAGGTGAGAAACATGGGGGGGGGGAGCCATGCTTGCACTGAATTGCGCCAGGCTTAAATAGCGAAACCGGGCGATTCTGAAGTCTAATCTGGTTGCTTCTATATGTTTTTGCTAGGATTCAGCTAGGTGATGCTAGGTTTTCTTTTAGGTTGCTTCTAGGTGGTTGCTAGGCTTTAGCGAAGTGATGCTAGATTGTTCCTAGGTTGGTTCGCAGCGCAGAGAGGTTCGAATTAAACCACAGACAATCACAGACGCGACACGGATGTGCAAACTCCAGAGGAAGAAACTTGCACTGAAACCGAGCATTTGCATCTCATAGATATGCGGCCACGTCGTCGTTCACGTAGGGCTTCCATCGCTTCGGGATCTTCTCGCAGCCGCCGCTGTCTTTCCCGTTCCCTAGTATATTCTCTCGTTTTACTTATTTGGGGTCTTCGTCTCGCCGCGGCGTCGCTTCGCAGGCATTTGTAGAGTAGAGTAGATCCTTGAAACTCTGGCACACACCCACGCTGGGGGATGTTGTTGTGCTAACTGTTGCCTCCTTCCTTTTACGGGCGAAGCTTCTCAGGGTGTGGGCCTGTCCCTCCTTTGTAGTATGTAGTAGTAGGTAGCCACGCATAGTGGGATGTAGCCACTCCATGTGATAAAGATGACGATGACGACTGATGACCATGAAGAATAAGCGCGTTCCAGTATAGTGGAATGTACCCACTACGCGTGATAACGATGACGATGACGCTGATGACCATGAAGTATTAGCGCTGTCGCGTGCTGGCGTGCCGAGGCACCGACGACGACGAAGTCAGCTGAGGCGCGTGCAAGGCGAGCGCGTGGGCCCTCGAATAAAGCAGTTGGTTTTCGTACGTCAATGTAGCAACATCGTTCTTCTTCTGCCTCTCCGCTACAGTGGTGACCCGGACCTTGGAATGACCTTCCAGAAGATTCCGCCGGACGTTTTCACCGAGTGAACTGACCCCTGACACGCCTATCACGATGGCGCTGCGACCATATGAATCCACGGCGCACTGCATCTTGCTGCCGCCGGAGTTTCCCAAATTCTGGCCGCGATGTCCAGCCATCTGGCTTATCAAGATGGAGGCTGGTTTCTACCTGCGAAACATCGTCTCGCAGCAGGACAAGTACACCATCACGGTAGCTATGCTTCCTCCTGCTCTGCGATGCGTTGTGCATCCTCCAGGGCCGCAGGCATACGAGCAACTTCGAGGGTTCGTTCTAGCCCTACCGCAACCGGCAGCGCCACGTCACATACTTCCTGCCGCGCTAAACGTAACCACAGAGCCATCGCAAGACATCGCTTTCGACGCGGCGCCCAGGACGACACTGTGCACGTCACGTGCCACGACTGAGTATCGCCTGGCGCCAACTGTATTGCCTGCCACTCCTGCCATCGCCGACGAACAGCCTTTGGTACAGTGGTCAACGCCTGTGGACACCTCGGTGAGCATGACGGCATCAGCGCCTACTGATCCTGTGTGCGACACCCAAACCAGCGCTGCTTGTCACATGTTCACTGACACCACGGGTGTCACCCTAACCGAGTCACCTCAGACTGTCCCGACCACGCTGGTTGGTTTCGAACATCAGACTGTCCTGACCGCAGATCCTGCCCAAGCTGTCGAGCGGCAACGCAAACATGACGAGGCCGCTCTTCCAGATTTCGCTCTTCCAGATTCCAGAGAGGCCGCTCTTCCAGATTTCGCTGTGACTGTGCTGCGCGGTCCGTGCAGGCCCGGTGTTTTTTTATGTACAGCTTGGCAGTCTTTGACAAATTGTAAATGTGGTTATCGAGTGGATCGCAGTCCAACAAACGAAACATCCACAACACTCGCCTGTCACCAAAGGAGTGGAGAAATTCGCCATCTGCGGAACTTCCGCGCGGGCTCAAGCGACGACCCACACGTTTTCTGCCTGGAGCAATATGGCGGTCGTCGGCTTCAGCGGCGGCGCGCCGCCTCCACTCCAGAAGTTTTTTTTAAACCTCCTTGTATATGAGGACCCCCGCGTTTGTGTGTCAGGTCTTTGTATGATGATCGAGTGGGCAAAATTTACGGGGATTGACGGTTTACCGGATTACCTCCGGAGCTTCGCCCACTCATCATCATTCACTTCGTGGATATGGCGTGATTTTTTTTTAGTGTACCGGTGGTGAGTAGTGGGAATTGCCTAATTTCGGTGGCACATATCCGTGATGATAGCCATTTCTCGGGCTAACTGCTGCCTACTTCATTTTTAGTGGACCAGTGGTGAGTAGTGGGATTTACCCAATTTCTGTGGCACATGCCCGTTTATGATTATTATAGCTTTTGCCGGTCATACGTTTTACCTCAGCTTCGCTGTTGATATTTAGTGGTACAGAATTTTGTGTCAATGCTTACGCTTGAAGAAACCGTGCAACGTTGCCTGGTGCGTTTACTCACGCCCGATCAGCACGAAAAGTTTCTAGAGCACCTGCGGTGCGTGTCATATTCTTTTAATAAATCTATAGTGCCATCACGGCCGACACCTGGCAAGCGATCACTTTTGGCGATAGCTTCGCGAGATTGTCACCAGATGCGTCGGCGCCTCCGAGCGATAATGTAGCCCCGTTGGCATAGTGTCGGACCACCGTGGCTCGTAGCAGACGGCCGAACGCCTCGCGAAAGTGAAAGTATACGCCCGTAAGCGATCGTCGAAGAAAATGTCCCAGCTCCTAACTTTGTCACTGGTGCACGCATTGGCGCACTCAGCCGCGACCTAGTCCACGGTTAAAACCGCGGAGCTGAGAACGGCGTCATCCACAGAAATGTGGCAAATTTGGCACGAACAGTTTTAAGCCTGAAAGCAGGTGAAAGAACTAAGCACACGCAACCCGACCAGCGCGATGAGTCCGACCGTGAACTGCGCGACCTCCTCCGACAAAAAATTCGGCAGATCCCACGCGTTGTGGGAATCGGTTTCATGCGAAGCAGTCAGCCAGTACTTCTATGCTGTATTTTATGGCTTTGAGTCAAGCGTTACGAGGTGGATCGATGTGTTTTTGTAAGTGTAGTAGTTGTGTGCGCATCGTGGGCTTAACAGGCACGTCGACAACACTGGCGTTTGAAGGGTAACTTATGGTGCGAAGTAACGTCAGCCCTCACGTTAGAGCACATACGTCAGTGTTATCGAAACTAAGTGCACTTTATGGTGCAGTCATGTGAATATCATACGTAACTTTCGTTAATGTATTCCTCCGGGGTCGAGCAATGCTTCAATATAGCTTGCTGAATCATAGGAATACAAATGCAATGTTTATTAGACAGCTATAAAAGCGGAGTCAACACTGGAACCACAGACGTTAATTTGATATGACGCCTGTATCGTTGGAGTACATATTTTTGCATAGTTTATATTTTTGCATAGAGTGCATAGTTTATTAACTTTCTTGTAAAATTAGATAGCCAGCAACACAACCACAATTGACGTTGCACCGACATGACGCCTGCATAGGCTGTTTTTCCAAACCTGTTTATATACTGGCGACGCCGCTCAGTGCAGGAACGGGCGCCTAAGAGCTGCGCTCTAAAAAGTAAGGACAAAAAAGAAAAAAGAAAAAAAAAACCGCCCGGCCTGCGTGCAACGCGCAGCACAGTCACAGCGAAAGCTCAAAGAGCGGCCTTTCTAGAGCCCGTTCCAAACTCTTGGGGCATCTAACACAAGTACACATGCAAGGTATGCACTACGCGATAAATCATAATTTTTGTGAAGTAGGGAAGCACCGCACTATGTCATTATTCGTCTTTCTGCGGATAAGCGACGTACCCGGTACACATCTGTAAGGCATTATGTGCATTTTGTTGAGGCTGCATGTGGCTGATGACGATGAATGATTATGGCTGAGTACATTGTAGTGGGTGGGAAGCTTTAAACCACAGAATCATTGCACAGTTAGCATTGTGTGACGACTGGTTGTTATTTTACTCTTCTGCCACGCTATATTACATACGTTAACGCGATTCCTTGCCGAACATGACGCCTGTATAGGGTCTTTTTCCAAAGGAGTTTCAAGGGCCGACGTGGCTTTGTGATATAGAATACTCGACTGCCGCGCAAAGCGCCCGGGTTCAAATCCCATCCGATCTCTGATATTTTTTATTTATTTCATTTTTTTTTAATTTTGTGCGATAGCGGTTACGTACACCGATGGTGGAGGCGGCGGACAACTACGGCACTGTTGTTGTGATCTCACAACAGCTTTCGCTGTAAAAGCATGTGGGTTTGGGTCCGTTTCGCATAACAGCCTGGCAGGCGGAAGCTGCACCGGACTGTTCACTGCGCGCATGCGTGTATTCTGGCTCATTTCGCCGCTCTACTCCGTTATACGGCGCTTATCGACTCGGCGGTCGACGCTCGTGCGTTCAGGTTAAAAAACTGCAGCAACACGGCTATTTCGCCTTGTTGGAATAACTGGGTGGCTGTACATTATGCTGTACAAAAAAACTGGGTGGCTGTATGTACATACATCATGCGTGTTGCTTGTGCCACTCATGCGGCTCATCTTACGGTCAAGCCAAGCCAAGCTGCGTGAAAAGTCAACACTGACGCTCTCTTAAACAAATTAACAAACGCGTCACAAGAATATTACCGATTAAGAATAACAATATACCCAGACACCCTGGCGGCATTCAAATCAATTCTGTAGCACCCTCGCGCATGCTTTTTCCAACAGGGTTATTCTTCTCTCTACACAGAACTTGGGAAACCAGTTGGCGACCTTTGACCATGCCCAGCGAGCCGCAATAGCCATTGGGGCTCTGGAAGAGGGGCTCCACCCACAGTATAACCAGGGAGCCTTACGTTTATTAATGTTGTTTATCTTTTCTCCTACGAGTGTGAGAGATAGCATGCCGACAAATTTTTAATATGATATGTCACCACCGGCCGGCGCGTTCTCTGACGTTTGTGCTGGAAAGGCATTTCAGTCATCCGCCCTCGTCGTCGACGATACCCGTTGCAATGGGTCGCAGTTTTTGTGTCTGACTCGATTCACATTATATACCAATGTCGAACGGATGTAATCTTTGTGGCAAGTGGACGTCAGTGTTGAATGTGTCACCGTGGTGCCACCAAGGTCTCAGTGGAACCACCAAGTATACTCAATGGGATTGGAAATCGCGTACTGACTCATTAAACAAATAGAAGCCGATTTGTTGGACAGCAGTTTTTTAACAACCACATAAGTAAATCAGAGAAAGAAAGAAAAGACTGGTACAATGTCAAGAAGACAACGCAGACATTTGCGCCTTTGTCATCCTAATGACATATTTAATGACATACTCGTCTCATTTTCTATTCCTGGATTACCTACTCTTGGACTACTCTTGTAGTCCTTCGAACTAGTTGTTTACTTATTTGTATACCTACATTTCGTCCGTAAGCACTTACAGTAGGGGATGGAGGGTGGAAAAATTGCATAATGAACTGATGCGAAGTATGCCCATAATATATGGATGAACATTTACATCAAGAACAATGATTATAACGAAAAAGACAGCACAATCAGTATGTAAGAAAAGGCAACAACAACAACAACGAGGAGACCAAGTAGGATTCAGTGGTCGATGAAAACAAGCAACATGGACGCTCCGATGTGAAGCTGGGCTTTTGAGAGTGCATCAGACAACAGCAGAGCACAGCGCGATTTGAAATGCTTAGGAAATCGCAACCCACACACGAAGTGTGCTCGAATCGGCGGCAAGCCAGGCACTGCTAGCACCGAGTGGGAATAGCTCAGAATCAGATGCGCGGGTGCCATGTTGTATGCTCCACGCAGACAGTGAGTTTCGCCGAGTCAACGAAATCGCAACGGCGATGTACGCGTGGTACGAAGTCTCGTCTTTCAAGCAGTGTTGTATGCGTTGCCGAAAAAGTAAGTGCGTTACTCCTTACGCTAACAAAAAAAAAAGGATAGAGGTAAGTTTTATTTTAAAAACAGAACTGATAAACAGCGCTTATTAGTGAATACGTCCGCAGCAAGCGTAAATATTCGCTCGACGGACGAATTAAATGATACTCCTATTGTCAGCACCTGCCAGGCCGATAGCAGTCCGCCGCTGCGACATAAGGATAGCTCTGAGAATGTGGCGCATACGAGAAGTAGTTTTGTGTAAGACTCCCGGAATAATGGGATAAAGAAAAGTAACGAGTAACGTGACACCTCACGCTACCGAAAAGCGTCAACGTAAGTACGTTACCCGTTACAGTTAAGAAATGGTAACGAGTGCGTTACTAAATTACCGAGAAAAGTAACCCGTTACCGGTAGTGGCGTCACTTGTAACGCGTTACCGCCAGCACTGCTTCCAAGAGACTAGGGCGCGCTCATTAACGCGCTGTTGGTAGGTCGGACCAGACGAGTAATGCTGTGGCGAAACCGCTAACGCGAAAAGGTTTCGCCGTCCTTTCATAAATAACGACCCTGCCCTTATCCGTTTTCCTTCGAGAACGGCTGCGCGTCCCCCAGATGAAGGGTACCGCCTTCCGTGTCCGGTGCACGGCGCGTTGCACGCGAGATGTGCAAGAAAATCGCTGTCTCGCAAGTCATGGTCTTCGCCGCCTGCAAAAAGTCCGGTTTGTGAATCGATAGAGGCATCGGCGCGTCTGTATGACCCGGCGCTAGACACGCCATCGTCATTATTGTCGCCTTCGTCGTCGTAATTATAACAGTCGTAACAATCGTTATGATCATCTCATCGCTCTCACCCGCCATCGAAAGTGTAATGACGGAGACTTTCAGTGATCTTTAATAACCCCTGTTTGGTCTCGTATGAGTATGAGCTACTTCTGACTTCTCTACGAAGTCGCGGGTTCAATTTCAGGCTGCTCCTGCCACATTTTCAATGTGCCTCTCCCCATCGTGCATGGTCAAGTGACTTCGTAGCTCGAGGCTGCTGCTTCAATCCTGGCTGCGGCAATCGCATTTCTACGAAGGCGAACTGAAAACAGAAAAAAATAAAATAAATAAAGAGATCATGTGTACTTAGATTTTGGCGCAAGTTAATAAAGAAACAAGAAAATAGAGGTCAGAAGAAATCCCGCGTTCCTTACGTCTTAATAAGAACGTAGTTTTGTCACAGAAAACTGCATTAGCTAAACTTTAACTATAATTTGATGGGGTCCTAATGCAAAAAGCTTGCTGTATAGCGTGCTCTGGGTGAACCAGGTGAACAAAATAAATCCGCAGCCTTCCGTTTCGGACAGCATTGCGACGTTCAGTTCTACGCTTTATTTTTCGCCAAGATACTACCCAACCTTTCTCTATATAATCAACGCGATCGTATTTTGCGCTCTCTGTATTGTGCACGTATAGTGTTACTGAGACGTTTCACCGAGGTGACTGACGGAAGTTGTCACTTGTTCACACGACCAAGAAAAGGTTCACTTTTCTCGCGGTTGTGGCTGGCATGTTCTTGAATGGCGGCGGGCCGGCAAATCATAGTGCGGGTATAGTGCGGGAGCAAATATATGCGCAGCAAATGGCCGAGGTGTTGCCTATATTATTGCGATAGCAATTGTATGGAAGTCTCGGCTGGATTTTGCCGTCGCCGTCGCCGCCGTCATGCACCGTATATATATATATATATATATATATATATATATATATATATATATATATATATATATATATATATATATATATATAAAAGCCCCAAAGAAAAATAATTCAGAAAAAATCACAGCATATCCACGGAGTGAATGATGATGAGTGGGCGAAGCTGCGGAGGTTCATCGGTAAACCGTGAATCTTCCGTGAATTCTGCCCAGTACATCATCACCGACGTGAGATCGGGCGCGTTTATACTAAAGGTTCGATGAGTTATGACGACTTGCAGCTCACTTTAATTTTACATGTACGCTGTGAATTTTCATTGTTTAGAAAACCATTGCTTTAGAAAACATCTGGCGTCTTTCGTTAAGCAGCTGGCGTCTTTTCGTTTTGCTTTAGAAACATCTGGCGTTCTTTCGTTTTGCTTTTAGAAAACATCTGGCGTCTTTCGTTGGTTTATTTCATCAATCAACGGCGTTTTGAACAAAATTTTTATTGTTTAATCACGCACAGGAGAAATCTCATGAGGCACTACCTTGGAGGTAAACAATGGCTGCTAATGGGAATGAGAGACAGAAGAAGTCGGCTTTTAGCTAACACTTACGCTTCTACTAACGTTTCCTACTGGAACATGCCAATGGCTGCTAATGGGGAATGAGAGACAGAAGAATTCGGCTTTTAGTTAACGCGCACGCTGCGAATTTTTTTATTGTTCAACAACGCACAGGAAAATCTCCCACCGGCACCACCTTGGAGGTCAAGATCCGGTACTAGCGTTACGACTGGTTACGCACTACTACGACTACGAGGGACGAACGGGTGCCGCCTTAAGGAGCTTCGCCCCAAAAATGCTTCCGAAGCGCGGAATTGAACCAGGGACCTCTTCCTCCGCAGCGAGTGGCACTAGCCACTACGCCACGAAACGCAGATCGTCCACGTAGGTAACGGCGAGCGTTATATACACACCCTTTACCGCTGGGCGGACTCAGAGACGGCTGCGCTTATAAGCGTTTCTTCATTACCAGCGAGATGACGTTAGGAGCGCGACAGTCGCATTTAAATGTCGTCGGCGAGCTCGCTCGCTTCTTCTTATACTTGCGCAGGGAGAACCTTGCCCTTCCGCTGTCTGCTCGCGCAGTTTTCTTGTGCTGAGTGGAAGAGGGATGTTTCACGCTTTCAGCGTGATGTCCGCGCTCATGTTACGGAGCGTACGAAAGCCACTCGAGCTCAAGGGACGCCGCTAAACGAACAAACAAAAGATGAGCGCGAACTATCAAGTGTCACAGCTCGACACTTGAAGCACGCTAGTTTCCTTCGCTGCTTCAGCCGCCTTTGCAACAGGAGCGCTGTTCAAACTGAGAGTATCCATTGGCGAGCCTCACTTCATATAGCATTAGTTTCTTGCTAACACATTTCTGAACGCCTGTCACCGTGGTAGCTAAACACGCCGTATTAAAACCCACCTAGTTGTCCACATTCGTTATGATCATGCAAGCATAAGTCGGCAAAATCACTGTGTGCAGCAATGCTTTAGTTTGGGCCAATTGGTGCATTTGAACACTTAACAGGGCACCTGTAACTTAAATATTGGAACTTTGTGCCCGTCCTCTGTACTACCTTTCTTTGTCCGCCGTGTTTTTTCGGCACTGCCCTGTTAGTTGTGGCAGAACAATGCGGAAAACGGAGCGAATTCAGCACACAGGACACAGCGCTGTGTCCTGTGTGTTCACTGTCCCGTTTTCTGGGCTGTTCTGCCGCAATGTTCTTGAACCTACTGGCCTACCTAGGAACCCTCTTAGGTGTGCGCTCAGACTGACTCACAAATTGCGTTTTTAACACGAAAACGTTCATTGGCTGCGTTGGCGAGAGCGTGCGCCCAGTTGGCGTCCACAAAAGGAAGGCACGTGACCTCTCCCATCAGAGCTGACGCCCAGATGGGGTCGCCGCAGCCACACTCGGCTCACGCTCCACTATGCCGCAGCAACCACATGCAGTTTAGGCGTGGGAAAGGGCAGCCCTTCCAGAAGAAGAGGCAGTCCCGACTCGAAGGGGAGAAGGAAGGCGCACAGGAATCGTAGACACATTGAGTAAATGAGCCCGCGTCTGCAGCACGTGGCCACCGACTTAAGGCCTGAACACACGTATGCGTGGCAGCGTGTCAGCGCGTGACCTTTTGACGCGGCGCCGCACCCTCTTCCTATGGAGAAAGAGGGTGCGCAGCTTCGCGTAGCCGCTCGCCCTCTCTCCGCACAGGGAGAGGGCGCGGCGCCGCGTCAAAATTTCACGCGCTGACACGCTGCAACGCGTACGTGTGTTCAGGCCTTTAGCGTCTACAAAGTAGGCGCGCCCTTGTCCGCCGTATTAGTTGGCCTTCAACACAAATCGGCAGCACCGCTCCGGCACAACAACCTAGCCAAAAGAAGCGCTGTCGTGTTCTCATCTGATAAGAATATGCTTAGGAATCCTTTGTAACTTTTTTAGGGGATCACAGGAACTAAATGGCTCATAAGAATTCTACTAAGCTAGGCTCACTATAGACTCAGGCTCACTGAAATTCACCTCCGCATTCACTCAAGATTCAGACTCAGATAGGAGTAAATGTGAGTGAGGTTATTCGTGAGATTGTTTAGCAAACATCGCCTGTGAAAACTCATAACACCAACAACGCTGCAAAGATTGCCTGACATGAAGCTACACCATGTAAGACCTGCAAAGACTGCAAAGTCTATTCTCATGAACAAGACTTGACTCTAAACATAGGAAGTTATTTGCGGCTATTAATTACGGTCGCCGCTCTCAAATTCTCCTTCTCTTTTTTCTGTACTCCAACATTTATAAGAAAAAAAATAATGTGGGCGTTCTCATTTCGCGCGTTGAAAGGAAACAGTAGTATATATGTTTGCTGAATATCTAACTTAAGTTCGTGTGCGTGCTAACGCTGACTGTGCTTCCTTCCTGAAAACCGAAGCGTACCCGAAGAGTCTGCCAGGTGTGCCCGTCTGCGCAAGGTATGTGTTATAGCATTCCGCAGCAAAGGCGAACCTGTATACGTCCGCGTTGCTCCTCTGACACGGCCACGGTTTTCCCAGTGGCGGATTGCGGGACTCTGGTGCGTTGATATAATTCCGTTACAGGTGATCGCTTTGCTCGTCCGCGTAATTTCCATTCCTTGTTCTATTCCCAGCAAACTGTCTTCGTGAAGCGCTATTTCACAACTAACGCAAGCACATCCGGAGGCTGGCTACACACGCATGGATGTCGCAGCCGACGGATGACCGTTTACCGAATCGTAGCTGTCAATTTCAGCGGCGAACTTTCCGACCGTACGCGTTCACTTATCTGCCGATGCGTATAAATGAAAAAAAAAAAGTAAGAAGACATGTCTGCGGGCTCTGCATACGGTTTGGAATGTAGCATGTAGAGGCCTCCCGGACCTTAAAATAAACGGCCGGGAATCAAAGGAATGACATCAGGGATCAGACGACGAGTAGCATGCGGAGGGATCAAAATTCTGCATTTTCAAGTACAATATATGAAAACAACAGTTGTGTTTAGACGACGCAAAACCGAAACAGATACAGCAATGCCGCTTAGTAGGTTCTCACGTCCTTGTATTCGTATATTCATGTCGGCGCACGAGCCAGCATAGCAACGGCTTTCAGTTACCTATACGCACATTGCCTTTAAAAAATACACACGTCGAGTCATTTGTGCCGCTCCGTTAGCAGAGCTCAGCCGCAGGAGTCGCACGAGACACATCCTGCTGTCCCATTGTCAAAGTTAATCGAAGCTCATTCGCTGAAGAGTCACCCGGATCGGCCCCGCCTTCAGAGTTGCCATTGACGCTCGCTGAGAATTGTCTGTTTTGCAGAGACTTTTATTGCTTCCTAGGAAATGCCACGTCTGGCATGACTGGGCGCTGATTATACAACGGTCTCGCGTCCACTCGTTTTCTGTGACTCGGTAATCGCTCTTGTAACTGGCGGTGCCAGGCAGCATTGCGTTACCGTTGTTTTTCCTCCACTCCCACCTACGACTCACATGACAACGCGCATTAGAGCGGAGCCACGCAAAGGACAAATAAAATGAATGAGAAATTGGTGAGCATGGAGTGCCGCTAGTGTAGTCATCTTCGTCGAGCAGCGTGCTTGTGTACCTTTGTGTAAGCGTACACAAACACACTGTTAAGGAAGGCAAGTCCACTTGTCGAGACGCCATCTCCAGCAACATTGCATGTTCGACCGATTCTCGTCACGTCAAGCCTCCATTTCCCCATGAACGTCTGTCTCGTATAGAAGTAAAATGTGATTCCTGAAATTCGGTCGAAACTTCTGATGAAGTCACAAATGAAATCACAAATCGCGGCTCCTGCAGGACCGATTAATTGCCGCTAACAGCCTGAAGATCGTCCGCCGACGACTGCCGGCTGGCGTGCGAATTGGTTCTACACGTGCTGCTTGTTTTTTTTTTTAAATTGTATCCATTCTCGAAAATATATTTCACACATGAGGAGTACTCGACTGTTAATATGAGCCAGCTCCACGTGAGCCACACGTAGTTTCGAGACGAAAGCAACAGTTCGATGCAAACATTTGGACTAACTATATATGCAGGGATTTGTGTGATATAATAATGATACAAGTAAAGCAACCTATCGCACACAGGAAGCAGAAATTACGAGCATAATTTCGTAAAATAAAAACAAAAGCTTATGAGTTAAGGGTGGATTTGGTTGTTTTAGTTGTGAGACGGTGCTTCTGACTGATTTTGTTTTGGAATATTTTTATTCCGAAGGACGTGAACGTATAAAGAGTACATCGGCGAAGTGATTTTTATTCAACAGTCTTTCAGTAAAATTCTACGATAACTATCGGCAGTAACAGACAGAATTTATTTTAAGCTGTAATTTCTTCCAGAGAGATGGAGAAATGTTTTAATGAAAAGCTGTAGATGTTCCCCTGACTGCAGGTGCTGGGAGCACCATGTTGTGCCTCACAGCGCAAAGTGGTCTAGGTGTGCTCTACAAGCCTTATATCTTCTAAGTGGCGTACGTGGCAGTGGTTTTCGGAATGCATGCGTTTTATTGATCATGTCGCGACAGACGTGCACTTTATGCACTTTATTCTAATACTCGAGGCGTACAGTACATGCATTTCATGTCGCAGCCAACGAATAGCGGGACTCGGAGTTGTCCGTCAGTCGTCCAAGTTTCACTACGACTGAGCAGGGGCGTAGCCACGTTAGGGCACACCCGGGCCCATGCCCCCCCCCCCCGAAATTTTTTTTTGCCATAGCATACAGAGCAGAAAATGACACTCGACCACATCTGCCTGCTCGTCCCCACTACAGATCAAGGAGGTGCCCCCCCCCCCCCCCCCGAAAAAATTTCTGCCTACGCCCCTGCGACTGAGGTTGCGTCGCGAAACATCGAGCATGTGGTTTTTAATCGAGGGGTTGTGCTTCTCAGAAACCGAAGGTAGAAGAGGTCAGGTTTGAGCGAAGACATACAGGCACGCGCATGGCCATAGGGACTCATTGCAAGGTTATTTAATCGAGTGTGTAAGGGTGACACAGGGGAGAGAGCCGATAATCAGCTGCCGTTAGACAATGCGTCTTACCTTTCTTGAATAAATGTATACGTTCGTATATTGGCATCCCGTGGTTCAAAGTGTTGTACGGGGACGCTTCGAAGTGGCTAGTCGACCCAGGTAGCACAAAACGGATAAGTGACGTTTTATAAACGTTTATCCGAGACGAAAAAAACGTTTACAAAACGTCACGGAAAAGAAGCGAAAGGTCTAGAAAACGTTTTATATCTCGTCTAATGTCCGGCTAGAATCCGTTTTTAAGACCATCTAGAAAACGTTTTTAAGACGATCTAAAAAACGTTTTTAAGACGATCTAGAAAACGTTTTAAAAACGTCGCAAAAAATCCCATTTTTAAAAAAGATAAAAATCTCCCATTGCATCGTCTTTGAAAAGACGTTTTCTAAACGTTTTTAACACGATCTAGAAAACGCTTTAAAAACGTCGCAAAAAATCCCATTTTTACAATAAAAATATCCCATTGCATCGTCTTTGAAAAGACGTTTTCTAAACGTTTTTAAGACGTCATGCAGGATCTCTTTTCTTTTAGCTGTTTTGTTTTTGCGCATGCAATTACAATAGTGCACGTTTTTAGGAAGCCCTCTCTGTTATAGTAATTACAGTTACTTTATTCGGTAATTACTATTACAGAGTGAGAGCTCAGTCGATTCACAGACAAAAGTGGTCACGTCATCATTTATTATGTAAAACGGCAACGACTCATGTACAGCATAGAAACGTAAAAACCACGAAATGAGATATAGCATGCGACTATATAACATTATTCAGAAGCGGCAAAGAACGCAAAATATCGCGGTAATTAAATTGCAGCTATATAGTATCCAACCTTCAAGAACACTTTTTGTTGCACGATTCATCATTCGCAGAATTGTTGTCAAACAACTAACAGTGCAATATGACAAAATTTAGGATATGGCACAGCCATTCTGCAATATGTAAGCGTCGTCTCATTAGCTTTACTTATTCAAACGCAAGGATGAAGTGAAGAGAAATTGTCGAAAAGGGAATGTCGCTGAAGCCAACGACTCGACAAGGGGACTAGTTTCCGTCAGGCAGGGGCGTAGCCAGATTTTTTTTTTCGGGGGGGGTGGGGGGGGGGGTGTTCAACCATACTTTATGTATGTTCGTGCGTGCTTTGTATGTGTGCGTGTATATAAACGCGAGCAAAATTGAAATTTTTCGGGGGAGGTTTGAACCCCCCCCCCTCCCCCCCTTGGCTACGCCCCTGCCGTCAGGGCCCTGACTAAGACAAGCATTCATGATGAAACGTTTCCTCAACGCTTCATCTTCCGCTGAACGTTTTTCTTGTAGGAAGGAGAGAGAGAGAAGGAACAGAGGATAGGCAGGGAGGTTAACTAGCGTCCAGTTTGCTACCCTACTCATGGGAGGAGAATGAGGGAGTAAAAATAGAGAGAAAGAGACACATTTCACAACACACACACAGAGGAGCGTATCACAACTGGTCACTCAATTTTGTTGCCTTGAAGTGCTGCAGGAGGGCTCGTATGGTTTTCTTGGCTGATGTGCTATGAAGACAGACTCCCAAGACCTTTCCTTCGGGAAAAGGCCGACCGTCAAGTCTCCTGAAGGCACACTGGCACACTGGAGAGTCCGGCGATGTGTTTAAAATAGCATACAGCGGCACAAATGATGATCGAAAGTCTCTACACAGTTGCAGTTATCGCACATTGATGAATCTGCCCTACCAATCCGATAGGGGATGAGTTAGAAGACCCTACACCGAGCCACAGCAACACAACAAAAAGACGTGGACAGTAGAAATGGACAGGGCAGCGCTTACTCCTGTCCACTTCTACTGTCCACGTTTTTTTTTCCAGTGTGCTTCAACCTAATTTTCCAAACATGAACGTAAACCAACGGGCCCAACTCGCCATCTTGCTCCAACACAGCATTCAAAGCAGGCAAGGAGGCATGAATCAAGCACCTGGTGTGTGTCTCCCTTCGTTTCAAAACAATCGTTCAGAGCGCTACTTAAGACCACAGTTAGAGGAAATCAACTCCAATGTGTCGAAATCACTAATACCAAAACAAAACTGCAAAATATTTGGCCCACCCAGCCAAGAATGCGTAATGAAAGAGGAACGTAAAATGCTAGCAAAATCACTGTTGCTGAAGTGTATTGCTCACAAAACGAAACTTTTAGGAACGTTCTTACAACATGCTTCTGTTGGAACATTTCTCACTGAAAAAATGTTGGCAAAAAACTCCGGCATCATTACAGAAGTAAGACTAGACGTTGGGAACAAAAGGCGCCATTTTAGACGTTAGCCAAAAATATTTGTGGATGCAGCATCCGTGTTTCAAACGGCGCCCACTAAAGAAGTAACGGTTTCAGGCTTCGAAATGCAGCGTACAAAACTTATCCCAGAAATCATGGTCTGACATCCCTAGAGAGCACACAGTTAAGCTTAAATGTGCCATGGCTAGCAGAAAATATGAACACTGTAAATTACAGCGACATATAACAAAAAGTACAACTAAACCAATTGTAGCGCGAAAACAAAATGTATGAACAGAAAACTAATCCAAACGACCACAAAAATTACAATGAATGAGCCACTTACTAAAATGAATAAATAAAAATTAGGAATATGAAAATGCCAGCCTGATAAAAAAACATCTTTCTTTATGATGCCCAGTATTAGAAAATGTCAGGCTAAAAGAACAAATTAATATAATGATCAGACACATCAGCTAAAGAAATTGGGACTCTTCCCCATTTTTTACTCAAAAAGCACACAGCTGTAAACTCAGGATTGTCAGAGGCAGATCAGGGTATTGCACTTAGTACATCACATTGCTCAGTGTCAAAATATCACAATGTGTGGCAAGTCAGTCTGAACACATGGCTTCATGACAGGTACTTGATGGAAATCACTAGGCACATCCGGAAGTCTGCAAAGAACACTACAAATAGCATACACACGAAAGTTGTGCCATTAGCAGCATGGGGCAGCGTTTCACGTCAAAGATATTTTAGCACAATAGCCCTAGTTCGGTTTCTTGAAGATGCCGACAAACACAGACGCTCAAAAAGGTTAACTGCTTTACAAACTGTGACCTTTTGTTTTTGAAAGTTTCCACGGGAAAGAGAAAAATGTCAATCTCTTGACGTCCATCTTTTTTCATACTAAAACCTGTCAGTCAGCCCATCAAAAAGAAGAAAGTAATAATTTAGTTGGTGTAGCCTTTGTTTCTAAACATCTAGGGCAAATACCATCTGCAATAAATAGGAGAAAAGATCATTTCAGTATTTGTTATTATACCTATAGGACGGTGTGAAAAGATGAAAACTCGATATCACCGTACGGCGACAGAGAGCGAGCCTGCTATATTTAACCAGGCACAAGAGACGCGCAAGAGAACCTCTTGGTTCTGCTAATAGCTGCAGGCTTTACCGAGAAAGGAGGAGGTTAACAGAGTAGGGGAAACAAATCGCAAGTCCGAAAGCGCATCGAGATAGTCAAGGCAGCACTGAGAAAAAATGCCGAACTCCTCTCCGTGAAACGCGTCTTTGACTCTCATGCCCTCAGAAATTCGCAACTAACAGAAAAGCGTGCCCAGCCTCTCGTTACATGTAGCTAGTACTGTGGAAGGAACCATGAACCAGTACGCTGTCGCTGCAAAGATTCTCTCATCCACAAACTTCAGTGACACAATAAAACAGATGACACATGCCGTAACTTCCAACAATGCAGTTTTAAAATTGGGTGCGCGAAGCTCTGCGTTCGTTCATCGCCATTGCAAAAGTGGCTACTCCGCATGCGTCGTACGCCATCCTCTTGCGTACTCACGTTAAGTGGCGGAAATAGCGTATGCGCCCAACGAACGCTATCTTTGCGTACCCTATTCTAAAACTGCTTCTTACGCGGCACACATAGCTTAAGCTAATGTGTATCTTGAAACTCATCAAGCGGCCAAGAAAAGACAGTCATTTTACTGAAATTAGGTTAACAAATATAAATATGGTTTTCGCCGATGTTCGCTCGAGCATGAACAGAAACCACGACGTGCATTTACGTTTAGAGAGCTTTACCATGTATGCTGAATAAATTCCGCAGTAACGTACTGCTCAAACATGTCGCACATGCAGCCCGTGATGCAACGGAACACGCTTTTTCATTTGCCATAGTTCTGAAATACTGAGCGCAAATGCGGTAAAAATGAACTTACCTTCAAAAATGACAGAGGCCCGTGGTTTACAGTATCCGCAAATCCACAGAAAACTAATCGCACATCAAAGTAACCACGCCCGTCCCTCGAGCATAGAAGAAAGGAAGTTGCGAGAGCGTCCCGCGCGCAAGCTGATGAGTGAATTTTTCCGCAGAGAATCTTACGGGACTCTAACCGTCAGTCAGCGTAACAGTCGCTCCACAGAGACATACTTGCATTCGGGTCCACAAGTTTAACACGCAGCGAAGTAGTTTCTTCACAGGTGCGTTTATAGCCTCCACGAACCACGACACAAGCACGAAATATAGCAAAAGAGTGCATGACCGGTGAGCTCGACCGCCCATGCGAAATCGGCGAACTTAACTGACATTGCAGAAGCAACGGCCGCGCGGTTGGATACAGTCAGCGCTAAGGCCTTCGTGCGGAAGTTAGACGGTTATCGCTGCGAGTAAATTACAGCAAATGACGTAATGTTTACTGGTTAACGAACTTTGAAGTCTTCATTATTGCTGATGCAATGTAGACACCATACGCCTTTATCCTTTTGCGCGCTACTTTCTTCATCGCAATGAGAGATGGCGTGCGCAGGCTCGAGTTCAAATTTCAATTCGCGGTGGCCCATGCATGCCCATGCATGCATGGGCCAAGTGGCGCGCGGTCCACTGCTGGGCGACAAAACGTCTTATAAAGTGCGTCTTCTAGACGTCACAAACAAGACGTTTTTAAAACGTCGAAATTGGTTTAGGATCGAACAAACGTCTTGACATAAACGTTCCAGACCAAAATGGTTTTAAAAAATACGTTTTCTAGACGTTATCAAAAACGGATATAATACGGATTTTCTGTGACGTTTCTAAAACGTCGAAATTGGTTTAGAATCGAACAGACGTCTTCAAATACACGTTGCAGACCAAAATGGTCTTAACAAATGCGTTTTCTAGACGTTATCAAAAACGGATATAATACGGATTTTCTGTGACGTTTTTAAAACGTCGAAATTGGTTTAGAATCGAACAAACGTCTTCATATATACGTTCCAGACCAAAATGGTCTTAAAAAATGCGTTTTCTAGACGTTATCAAAAACGGATATAATACGCATTTTCTATGACGTTTTTAAAACGTCGAAATTGGTTTAGAATCCGTTTCATCCCTACAAAAAACGTTTTCTAGACCATGTGTGCTACCTGGGGACTAGAATGTAATAAGGCACTCACTGAGGTTGAAGACTGGGCGGGCTGCAAATCATACTTGAATCAGGATTGCACAACGATTGTTGCAAGTAGCGCTCTGTTTCAGTAACACGTTCTGGCAGGCTAGTTGGTTCATTGCGGTAAACTTTCTTAAACTGCGCGAGAAGATGAGGACACAAGTAAAGAAACATTCAGAACACCACGAGCGCTCGTGGTGTTCTGAATGCTTCTTTACTTGTGTCCTCATCTTCTCGCGCAGTTTAAGAAAGCGCTCTGTTTTGTCTTTCTGAGTGTCCCGTGGAGTAGTTGCGCTATCCAAATTCAAGGCACTCACATCTCCGCAGATAACCACAGAAGGAGAAGAAGAATACAGTAATGAAAATCGAGCCTATGCTGTAGTGAACCCGAATCAGTTAGGCCAGTCGGGCTACTCGCACGGCGCATACGTTGTCACCTGGCCGTCGCCAGAGGACCAGTCAGCACTGGCGCCAATGAGCTAAAAAATTTGACCTCGTTTGTGTCTCGAAACGTTACGAGAAAGGAGTGGTTGCAATACAGGCAGATACAGTGCAAACTGGAGCAAGAGAGAGAAGCAAAAAGAGGCAGGGCGGTTAACCAGTCGCCCGTCCGGTTTGCTACCCTGCATTGGCGAGAGGGATGGACAGAACCACAAGCACACTTGGGGGAGCACATCAAGTCTACAGGCGGTCGCACAGATCTCTTGTCTTTAGGTATTTCAGGAGCGCTTTCGTTGTCCTTCGCTGCAAGATTGACATCCTTATATACAGGGTAAAGGATAAGGTGCACAAGAGAGTACGCGTACACATAAACTGTATACACGTAGTCGTTCAAAATTTCGTACAAGGGCTCCTTAAGGATGTACAGTACCTTATGCGCAAAAATGCTTTGCGTTGAAGTTATTTCTAAGAGGAGATGCGAGCCACTTGTGATGTTCGACATTTATTATAGAGAAGGCGACCTGCCAACGATGAGCGAAAAGCTTTGTGAATGCGACCCCAGATTATTTTAATAAGACCGAAAATGCTTTCACTGTGCACAAAGTGCAGAAGAACGTCTTGTAAGCTCCAGATGCATGTCACAACGAGAGAAAGAGAAAGAGGGAGTGAAACTTTATTCAAGGGAAAAGGGGATCTTGGAGCTTCTATGGCTGGAGCCCTACGTCTAGGGCTCTACTGGCCTTTGCTGCCCGCCGGACGTGATCCAGAAGCGCGATCTGCACTACTGGGTCCGAGCTATGCTCGAGGTATACTAGGAGTAGTAATATGCAAACTCGCGTGCCAGTTGATGTTCGAATGCTTTAATACTAATGGGCGCGAGGCCCCCACTGGATACGCCAGCGCCTCCGTCGGCGTGACGTGCTTGGCAGGATCATGCGGTCTCAGCCGCCGCGTCGGCTGCTTGTGGAGTGCTGCTGCGTGCTTTGAAAAGGAGTTTCAAGCTCCACCTGCGCTGCGGTCAGTTCGAATGCGGACGAATTTTCTCGCATTTTGAACAAAAGTGAACCCATTGCATAGAAGTGACTGCCTCCGAAGGCGGCGAACATGCTGCTGTACTGCGTGGTGCAGTAGTGCCTTGTGCCAGCCTGCAGTGGTACCCACAGGACAAGAAATGCGTGAATCGTAGGTTGTGAATCTCAGAACCGGCAATCAGCCATTGCCTACGAGTCGTGTGCGCAAGAACCACTTCCGAGACGACGCCTTTCGCGACTGCGTCGGGGCAGCGGTGTTCGGTGAGCAGCAGAAAGCGCGCACTGAGACGGTCGTTCGCGCGCGCTTCCTGTCAGCTAACGGAGCCTATATATCTCCCGCAGGATGGAAAAGGCGCTAACTTCTACCATGTGCGATGCCATCTCAGAACCCTCCCGTGCGACCTCTTGATCGTCGGCCCCGTGCTCAGCGTCCACGAAATCGGCTGCAGATAAGTCATTGTTTAGATACGTAGGATTAAAAAACTCACGGTCCCTTATGCATTTTCCTAGAATGACTGGAATGCGAAAGCCATCTTCTTCTTGTCAGTCGATGCCCCCTGCAAAAGGTTCCCACACCTAACGTGGTTTAGCATTCACTCCGTGATCGACCCACCGATCATGGAGGCAGTGCAAATAGACCATGTCGTGCGAATACGGCATCATGTGACGTCACGTTATGTGGCGTCATGGTGACTTCCTGAAGACGTCACAAATTTCAGTGATCTAAGACGTCATATGGGGAAATCATCACGTGATAATAATTTTTTGCGTCATTCGTGTTGACGACGCCGACGCGGGACGCCGACGCCGACGGTAAATATTCCCGTTTGATGAGGCATCAAAGGCCTTCGCCTTCGTAAGCTACACGACGTTTGCTGGTGGATGTACATAGCGAGCGAGTCAAATGCTGCGGCTGACGTGTGCTGCGTTTATGTTGGCAATAACCTTCTTTCAGTCAAGCTTCCGTTCTCCTGACAAAACATTACGTGCTAAAAAGCCCAAATTTATTTTGTGCCATGTCCGCGTAACAACAGTTGTTTGTGTACTCACATATTCTCACATTTTGCGACCTAAAGCTCACAGCACGGTGCCAAAACGCGCTCTTAGCGAAAGCGAAATCATGAGTGCGGACATATATGCAGACGCTCGTACATGCAGAAGCACCGTCGGTCGCCGCGAACCCTAAATTGCGATCGCTGGCTTGAGGCTTCTTTCTGTTATGCTCCATTTGGTTATACAGACAGTCTACTCTAACAAGATATTTCACGCAGTTTGCACTCAGCGAGCGTGTTTTGGCACCTTTCACGCAAGAGGTCGGCTCTGGGGTCTCCATCGCGGTGACCGCGTGAAGCGGGCGCTCCGTTTTCTGCAAAGAAACAGCGACTGTAAACTATCTTGTGCTTTCTGTTCGTCGAAAATTATAATTTTGACTGTTAAGAACATATTTCCTATCGAAAGTACTTACAGAAATGTCCCGGGTGGCTTCCGCGAGATGTATTTGTAGCGCGCCGACAGCAAAACCTATGGGGAGCGCGCCGGCGGTATCCTGCCTAGCAGGAAATCGAGGCGCGTCCGACGGAGACCGACTCCGTAACTCCTCGCCCCCAATAGTGCTGTGCATACATCAGACTAAACATACTGAGGTCTCGCGCAGCTCTATTGCAGCAGAGCTGTTATGGTCGAGGTTTGCCGCGTGTCGTAGATAGAAAATCATTATCATCATGAACCGGCACACGCTCTCTTCGTCTTCTTATTATCGCCTTCCTCTTCTGCTTCACTCGCAGAACACGTGCGCTGATTTGTCCACCGTGGCATGTAATAACTCTGATGGGTGAGAGAACGAGTACAAGAGAGAGAGAGAGAAAGAAAGAGTGAGTGAGAAATAGAGAAAGAAAGAGAAAGATAGAGTAAGGGAGAAATTCCTGGGGAAAAAAAATTTCATTGCGAGGCTTTACTCGAACCAGCGTCCCCACGATCCCAAGGCGAGCGTCGTAACCGCTCAGCTATCCAGGCACGCTAGCAGATCATAGCATAGACTTGTAGAGTATAGTATTATAGCATGGAGGTAGGAGAGGGAAGTGAGGCTGAGGAGGACATATGTAAAGGTGAGGGGGAGGGGACAACGAATAGAGAGAGAGAGAGAGAGACATAGAACGAAATAGAAAGAAAGGGAATAAAGGGTGAAACAGATAGAAGGCGAGAGACCCTTACAAGAATGGCTAGTAACATTGAGTAGACCACCTAGTAACCATCTATTGACATTGGTGACCGTCTAGTAACATTTGCGATCTAGTAACATTTGTCAATAGACCGTCTAAAGACCTGCTTCTTACTTTTGTATAAAGACTATTTTATGTAGACCGTCTAAAGACCTCCTTCTTACTTTTGTATAAAGACTATTTTATGTAGACCGTCTAAAGACCTCCTTCTTACTTTTGTATAAAGACTATTTTATGTAGACCGTCTAAAGACCTCCTTCTTACTTTTGTATAAAGACTATTTTATGTAGACCGTCTAAAGACCTCCTTACTTTTGTATAAAGACTACTTTATGTAGACCGTCTAAAGACCTCCTTCTTACTTTTGTATAAAGACTATTTTATGCAGACCGTCTAAAGACCTCCTTCTTACTTTTGTATAAAGACTATTTTATGTAGACCGTCTGAAGGCCTGCTTTTTACTTTTGCATAAAGACTACTTTATGTAGACCGTCTAAAGACCTCCTTCTTACTTTTGTATAAAGACTATTTTATGTAGACCGTCTGAAGGCCTGCTTCTTACTTTTGTATAAAGACTATTTTATGTAGACCGTCTAAAGACCTCCTTCTTACTTTTGTATAAAGTTCGCCAATTAAAAAAGTCGTTGAATGTTAGGCGGATTTTTAGTAAAAGATAGGTGTGCCTCAGTGGTATCTATAAGCCCACCGCAAATTTACACGTACGCCATGAATGTTTGTTGCTTAATTACACGGAAAAGAAGTGTCCCATCTGAGCTACATTGGAGGTCAAGATGTGGTGCCTATATATACTCGGTGACCAAAGTTTGGTTGTGAAGAGCGGGTGGCGAGCGGTTGACAGTGCGAGTGTTGTATTACTTTGCGAATGTTGTGTACATGTTTGTGTACGTGTGATCGAGTTTCGATGCTAATTTAATTAAAGATTCTCTGGCGCATGGTGCGACAGCGAAAAGCTCCCCTATGGATGTAAACAAATACTCCCCTCAGTCCATCCAAAACCTCCGTCCTTAAAGGGGGTAAATTTTTTACTCCCTGGACGGAGTATATAAAACCCCCACAGGGGCATGCGCTAGAGGACGAGTCCATTTACTCCCATCTCGGCTTTTCTTTTTTGCTCACATTGATAGGGTGTCTGTTGAACATCGCTGATAGGGCGTTACTACGAGGTCACCAGACAACCTATGAACATGTGTCTGTTCAAAGTTGGTGGCCAACTGCAGCCAGAGCGTTGATTGATTGTTGGTACAGACGTCTAAAGACAGTTGGTAGACACTCTTTTGATTGTTGGTAGGTTCTAGTAACAATTGTCTTTAGACCGTCAACTTAGTGTTACCAAATATTTTTGTAAGGGGAACGACTGCAGAGAGAGGCAGAGAGAAAGATATGAAAAGGAAGAGAGAGAAAAAAGAGAGAGCAAGAAAGGGAAGAAAGACGGAAAAACAAGTATACATAAAAAAAGAGATACAAAGACAGACTACAAAAAAAAAGAGAGAGAGAGCGAGAATGGTCATGTACAGTATAGCCACGGCCGCTCGATGAAAATGTCTTTCATCGAGTGGCCGTGGTATAGCATAGCAAGGGGTGGGAAAGAGACAGGTGAGAGGGTAAATGCTTAGCCAAGCCAGGACCAGCTAGGTGCCCACCAGTTCGGCTGTGTCCCAGCCTTGCGCTACTTCGTGGAAGCTGCGCTATCTTTTTTTTTTTGTAAGAAAAATGTCTGGTTTCGCCACAGTCCAACACCTCTCAGCAGCGGTTTCAATATGTGTCAAAAACGCACTCGCTACTCTCATTACAAATGTGTCGCAGAAGTGCGCTTGAAAGGTGTTGCTTTTGACCTGGTGTGTAGATGCGATATGGTTACACAGTCAAGGCTTTGGGGATGTTGTTGTGTTGACCACTAACACTTTCGCACAACTGCACTTGCCTTTCTCAACACTGTATGCATTTCAAATGATCATTTTTTTTAATGCGAAGCATTTGTGCAAAAAGCTTTCAATGAGCACAGCTATGTCGCGTTGTCGCACTATTCTTCCACTGCAAGTGAAAATGCAAATTTATCATGCACTCTTCGCATCGCATATTAATTATTGTAGTTTGGTATGGCTGACCACTACACAACGAAACATTACGAGAATTTACTTATTACAAAAGAAAGCTGTTCGCAACATCGCCAATATTGATTACTTGTCTTCCACAGAACAATATTTCGAGTCGTACAACATTATGAAAATAAATTAGATGTACGCATTTCGTACTATGCGTTCATTTTATGTGTCTTCGCCCACTATCGAGTATTTTATCACCTCAATTGCATTGCTTCAGCAGTACAGTAATCCTCGCACACGCTCCACTGACTTATGGCTAATACCACGTTTCCGTACTTTTTATAAACTGCAGTCCTTGAAACACAACCTGCCATCAATTATTAATCGATACAAAGATGTAGGGAAACCCACGTTAACTTCACTACGTCAAATAATTTTAAAATCATCAATATGAGTACTTCATCATTAAGCAGCAAGCAGAACTATTCCTAATGAAATATACACATTACGTTTGGCATAAATTTAGTATTTAACTCGCTCAGTCTTCATTCGTGCTTCATGTCGTTGTGTTTCATGCAGTGAATATCTTTTTTCGTATGTTACATGTGTATCTATGTTTGTACAGATGTGTATATGTGCATATGTGTGCATGCGCGTGTGTTTATATAGATGTAAACTGTGGTTATTTTTTCCTTTTCAATATGATTTCTTCTTGTTTATAATTAAGATACATTTCGTTATCATCTTTAGTTGTATATTTATTATTTTAACTTTGCTGTTTTCTATGTAAAAACAATGCTGTTCAACGTTTTGTTCGCTGTTAACATATTTCGCAGTTAACTATTCTGATGACATATTACTTCAACGATCTTTAGCTGCTGACACGCTTCTGTTCATGATTTAGTATGTGTACCAAGGACGGGCGCCACGTGTGCCTTGCAGTCAAGCCCTGCCTTGTGTTTTTGGTTTCCGGGCCTCTGTCAAGCTGCAGACCGCAGCTTTTAGCCCTGGAAACCATTCCAAATGTATTTGGAAAAAATAAAGAATTTGAATTTGAATTTGAATTTCTTAGCGAACTTCTGCGACTTAGAGCGCATATCTGTCTATCTATCTAGCCGCCTACGACTTTGTGCTCTCCTGGCCATTTCGTTAATGCGATGTATAGCAAAATTGGTGTGGCATGACATGACTATATGACAAACATAAATGACAGGTCACAACATGAAAAGCATGACATGCAAGTCATAAACGGCATGATTTAGATGCCACGGTCTTGGTGCTCTTGCGGCCACTTCGTTAACTTGATATATACCACAATTGGTATGAAGTGACAAGAATGTATGACAAACATAAATGACAGGTACTAACGTGCAAATCATGACACGCATGTCATGTACAACATCATTTACATGACATTGTCTCGGGGCGCTCGCGGCCGTTTAATTAAATGAATACATACCAAAATTGGCATTGACGAACATAAATTACAGGTGGTAACATGAAAATAATGACATGCATGTCATGTACAGCATGATTCACATGTCATGCTCATGGTGTGCGCGCAGGCGGTTCGCTATAGCTTGCTATACACCAGAATTAGTATTGCACCGTGACTGTATGACGAACATAAATGACGGGTGGTAACACTAAAAATCATGACATGCATTTCTTGTACAGCATTATTTACATGCCATGCTCATGATGCGCTCGCGGCTGTTTCGCTAGGTTGACACACCAAAATTGGTATTGCGCGTCGTGACTGTATGACGAACATAAATGAAAGGTGGTAAGATGAAAATCATGACGTGGATGTCATGTACAGCATGATTTACATGCCACGCTCATGGTGCGCTCGCGGCCGGTTCGCTAGCTTGATATACAGCGAAATTAATATTGCGTGACGTGACTGTACGACGGACACAAATGACAGTTCCTAACATACAAATCACTACATGCACGTCATGTACGGCATAGTTTACGTTACACTGTCTAGGTGCGCTTCCGGCCGTTTTGTTAACTGTATATATACCAAAATTGGTATTTCATGCCATGAGTGCGCGACGAACATAAATTACAGGTCATGCATTGTATATACTAGAATATAAGTTTCATTAGCATGGTATATACCAGATTGTACATGCATGCATGCATGACAAACATGCGATATATAGAGAACTAGGTGTCATGACGTGAATGACTTCATTTGCCGCAAAGACAAACACGGCGATGTATGCAGCTCTTTGCTTGCTCCTTCGCATCACATCGATTCCCACAATGCGTGGGATCTGCCGGATTGTTTTTTTTTTTTTCTACAAACAAGTTCTCTCTTTTCAGTAAATGCGCAGTTTGCTCTGTTTTCTGCCATCTAGCTGAGAGTGTTGCTAGACAACCTTATGAACGGTGCTTCGTGCAATATAATATTCATGCGTTCCTCCATCGGCTGGTATCGGCTGGCTTAAGTTAGCGACATCTCACGGCACGCGAATGAAAGAGCTCCGCGGGTGAGCTTCGCCCCAGGGCCAAGAGGCGGCTGTAGTGTACGATGAGTGGTATGGGGCGCCTCGATGTGTCCGCCTCCTCCGCTGGCGTCGAGGCGCCCTAATGAGCGGTTATGAGCGGAGGGCACATGTAGCTTACTCAAAGGCATGAAGGCTCCTGATGACGACAACGAGCATCGATCGTAGTTCAAAGAAGGTCATGACTTCACTGGCTACGACTCTGAAAGCGACAGCTTGCATTACTTTCCCGCCGTTATTCTCTTGTAGAATGATTCCGCAGTTCTACGAGGCTGTTGATATGGGCTCATACATGATACATGGGCGCATAGTTTATTGGAGTTACTGGTCATTAGATTGTCAACCGCTAAGTTGAAACCTACGCTTGTTATACTTTACCAGCTTTCTCGTTTTATACTACTGGAAATCTGGAAAACGCGGTCTGCATTGCTTTCCCTTCATTTTGTTCTGTAGAATGACATTTAATTGATTTGCGTGTTATTCTCGCTTTAAAAAATAAGGGCAGGTGTCCACGTTTATACATTCGACGGCACATTTCATTTCCTTTTGTTTACGCGAATAGCAATCTACATAAATTTGTTCCGACAATAGGGTAGAGATGAATAAGTACGATTATTCGCCGAGCTAAAAAAAAAAAAAAATTCAATTAAGCGAAGCGGACAGAGTGTGCGCTAAATTCGTGAAAAAAAAATAAGAAAATTTGCGCTTAGAGAAAACAATGCATTCAGTAAGCTGCAAGGCGGATTCGTCGAAGTTCGTGGATAAAGGAAAAAGTACAACGCCAAAGCGTAGGGACCAGCTGAATGGGATGAGAGAGCGTTACTCTTACGTACTTCCGTGAACAAGCAGGTTACGAGGGATTGAAAAACTTTATGTCGAAGCAGGGAAGATTTTCAATGTGATAATACAAATCGAAAACACGTTTGGAGAACACGTGAAACGATTAGGATGTTAATGAAACAGCAGGCCAAATATTCAATGAAAATTTCACGCGTAACCGTCCACCTTATTTTTGACGCGTATACAAGATGATTTTACTATTCAATGAAAATTTCACGCGTAACCGTCCACCTTATTTTTGACGCGTATACAAGATGATTTTACAAGGACATAGGCTGAAGGAACAGGGCGCGGATATAGCTCGATCAGGGGCGTAGGCAGAAATTTTTTTCGGGGGGGGGGGGGGGGGCACCTCCTTGATCTGTAGTGGGGACGAGCAGGCAGATGTGGTCGAGTGTCATTTTCTGCTCTGTATGCTATGGCAAAAAAAATTTCGGGGGGGGGGGGGCACGGGCCCGGGTGTGCCCTAACGTGGCTACGCCCCTGAGCTCGATCGAGGATGACGACGTACCACAGTTGTAAACAGCTATTCTCAAAGAGCACCCTGGCCTTTATACTTAACGCCAGCTGTAACGTTCCACAAAGAGAGACGATGCTTCTTCTGTTAATCTGAGGAGTTAGCCAAGTCGAACGCGCCATGACTTGTACTTTGCGATGAGCAATATGCGTGAGTCATCCCATGATCAGCTACAGCACCCGTATATCGTGTACGGACACTGCGGAATTACGGCACTAATATTGCCTAAATATTATTCAACGTGTATGCTTACAGTCTTGTCCTTGGAAAAATACGAAGCTAACATGTTCGCTTTGAACATGAAAAATATTCGTCCTCCGATCGCAATCTACTATGTACGCAATGTCATCAATATGCGGATTCATCATTCCAGTCAATCTGTAATAATACACGGGGTGTTCTTGTGACGTCTACGCGCGACATTTTGTCGTACGATTCACATATTCCACCATGCTTTAATTGTGGAGATAAATAGATCAAAATACAGCGCAGCTTTTCACTATGCTGTGCGCAACAAAATGGTAGTCAGTGCACTCACCCTACTCCGTGCTTTCAGTCGATGCAGAAATTTGTAAAGATCACTTGCAATCGACAGATCGAGTAAGCAATCTCACGAAGACTAGTATGCTATATCTACGCTGATGAAACTCGTGTGCATTGGCTTCGTGGAGCGTGTACCAACTGTGGAAATTGTCGCTCATTCGGAGTAACAGTTACAATTACAGGCGTATTGAAGCTGCAGTGATTTACAGCCAGGTATATTCTCACACCATTTCAAGATAGGGCATGAAGTCCTTATTTAGAGTATGTTTGGCTCTTGCATTCGCCACAATGAATACTATTCGGCTAATTCATGGGAACTCCTAAGTGCGAAAGACGCTGTCGGAAAAGATTGAAAATAAGTAAGTGGAAAGTTACGACGCGTCTGAGTCGCTCGACATTCGACATTCATGTTGACATGCGAACGTGACTCAATGCATATCACAATGTGGACTGCTTCTCAAGATATATGTATAAACCGAAGAAACATTTTCAAGTGAAGATACACTCGTTTAACAAACAAAAATAACTTATAATTTATTAACTCACGTTGCGGCCGGCGGTCAACAACTGCGAATATATATATATATATATATATATATATATATATATATATATATATATATATATATATATATATATATATACTTTATTTAGTGCAAAAATTGATTTTTCACGGAGAGATGAGGTTCACGCGGTGTCAAAGGCCATCTCTTCAGTTCTTTTCACTTTCCGGCGTTGGGTTCATTCCAGTTTATTACGATGCCGAAGCGTCAGTGAATCACCCAAGACATTTTGTATTGATTCGTCTCTCCGCTTTTATTTCAATCACGGTGTTACCTATTATTTAATAGAAGCAGTTTGTCTCCGCATTCTGAAGCGTTTTCAAACATCAACGAACACGCACATATATGTGCATACACGCGCGAGCAGAAATACTGCACAAATGACATTTACTACGAAAAAACGCCATTTACAATCTGCGAGACTCGCTAACAAGTGTACGGGAAATTGTCTAATTCATGCACGTATAGTTTTGGCATTTAGGCTTTGCTATTGGCGTCTCATCTGATGCCATCGCTTTGATCAATATCTAGCGTAGTTATGCACAAATTCCTCAGTCAGCCGCGACAGTTTCTTCACGAATGCGGAGTCGGTGGTCGTCTCCTGTGGTAGCTTCTTGAGCGGACAGCAGTTCCCCAGATTAAAACGCCGTTTATAATCTGCAAGACTCGCTAACAAGTGTACGGGCAATTGTCTAATTCATGCACGTATAGTTTTGGCATTTAGGCTTTGCTGAATTAATGTCATCGATATTAGCTGACAGTGCTTCCGCTATAGGCTTCTTCGGCGCATACGACGTCGCTCCTCGGGGCTCGCACCACCAGGGTACCTTCCTCGGTCAAGACAGATGTAATGGAATCTTGTCGCACGTCGTCTGGCAGCGTGAAGCGATGGGTGTACTCCCGGCGCACGTAGTCCCCCTCCTGCCCTGGCGGGGGTTTCTCTAGGTGACCGGCGTGAACTTCGACGCAGTTACCCACAGCCTTCACGGTTATCTCTCCGGCGACAAATCCCGCAACGTCAAATGAACGGGAGAACTCCGACAATGGGCGCTGTTCATCGTCACAAGCGCAGGCGGCTGAAGCCTTAATCGAGTCGTCGTAGTCGCTACTGCTGCTCGCTGATACGTTGGGCAGCGCATCCTCTTCATCAACCTTGTCCTCAACCAAGAGCTCGCCTTCGCCGGGTGGCGGGCAGTACACATTATCAAGAGTGCACGGGTCAGCTTTCCGTGGCTCGAAGGGCGGGAACAAATCGCTCAAGAAATGATCAAACAGCGGTGCAGTTATGGGAGGTAGGCTATCCATTACCCATGGGTTGGCCTCGGCGAAACTGAGCACATCAGCGTAACTCGGCGCGATTGGATAAAGCAGCATTTCCAAGTCGACTTACTACAGCTGAAAGGCGATGCAAAAAGGCGCAGGAGAATCAACTCTCGCGTCGACAGTAGTGTCCGTAAAGCGAGAAGTTCTGCTCAGAACGCGTATTTATTGTAACGCGTATTGCCGTGCATTGCGCCAGAACCGGCCTGTGAGTCGACGTTTCAATACAACGCAGTACAATGCCGCCCTTCTGATCACCTTTGCATGACTAATGCGCGTCTGTTTTTCTTCGGCGCATTTCTAGAAAAATCTGGAACGCCGAAGACCAAGCGGAAGCGCTTCGCTGCGCACTCGACGACCACTCTCTCTCTCGTAACCCCTGCTAGGAGACTGCACCAAAATAACGCGTGCGGCTGGACATAGAGCGCCATCTTTTGAACATAGCAATAACTACACTGCACCGGGTTTTGTTTGTTAAAAACAACGGTAAACAAGAAAGACGGCGTGTGTTGTTATAAACTGGCTCGTACAAAGCGTAGGCTAACAACATTACCAAACCACGAAGGTTAACTCGCCACAGAGCGGTATAGATTTGCGGTTTACTTCCGCGGGCTTCACAAACATCCTAAACAAGGCATCGAAGCTTGCGGAGAACACGGTAGATCATTCTAGAACTTTCAGAAGGGCAAGAGCCAATGGGAGTGTTCGCCTCACTGCGGAAGCCGGCCGCTCCTCTCTGATTGGTCGAAGGACCTCAAGGGCGCCCTGGATGTTTCGAGAGCTGCGCGGGAATACTATAAAAGGCGGCTACGCGCTCGACCAGCAGTACGGCGCGGCTTCGACCTGGGGACGGCGGCCTGGCTTTGCGCGGTTCTACCGACGGCTGGAGAGATGGAGAGGTTGGCTGGACGCATGATCCGTCGACGGAGTCCTATGACGCAGTTCCAGTTAGGCGTACCGCACCGAAGGAGACCGCATCTCAGGAGCAAGGATCATGGAGGCATCACTTAAAATTATGTAGGCTTTTAAGCTGAGTCAATTTCATTTCCGACACGGCAACTTTTCGTCGACCTTTGTCGGCTGGGACGACGAAAAACAAGGTAAGTTTATTTTTTAGTAACTGATGTCGTTATTGTACGAAAACAGAATTTTTCTTGCAATACATTAGCATAAGTACGCAGTTACCTAAATATTCTGCGCATCCCAGACAGGTCCACGATACGCGTGCATTAGCTGCGTGTCCTGCAGTATTTCTACTGCGGAGGAGCAAGCTCAGTCTAATTATAATACTCGCTTCACGCCCTTATTGGTGGTGTGCACCTTGTGCCTTCGAGACGTGCTATCTATTTGAAAGTATTGTGTACAGACAATCGGGAATGAAGCGGTGCAGCTGTTTATATATAGCGTTGATTGCGACCTTGTTCCAGATTTGTACCTCTTTCTGTATGCAGGACGTATCTCCCCCGGCGATGAGAGGATCATTTTCAGCACCGAATCGCCGCTGATAGTGGCGCAGCAATATGCAATGGAGCAGAGGCGTATACATTGCGGGAGATAACGAATGGCGCAAATTGTGTGCGCGCTCGTTGATCTGAGGTTGTAGAACTTCATCTTAGGTCGTAGAGGATGAAATATAACAAGATGAGTCAACAACGTAACCGAGGTACGTATGCTGTTCACGAGAAAAAAAAAAATGTGAACGAAGGTGCGTAATATAAGAAAAAGCAGCAATAAAACGTCAGTTTATAACCGACCGAGTTGTTCCCATTGTGCTATTCTTCAAGAGAACCACATGCACGCAGGCTTAGTTTTGTTCCGTCGTGGCAGCGTCGGTCTGAGATGACATTCACAGGGGGGTATTGAATCTCTTCATCGCTAATGACCCTTGATAGGCTCACTCAACCGACCAATACCAGAGCTTAGAATGCCCCCGAACGAGTTCCAAATAGTATTTCACATGCTCGTAAGACGATAGCTGTTGAATAAATTTAAATTCACACTACTAAATTAACGAAATACTGGCCTAGTCTCAAAATCTTAAATTCAGTTTTCATGTAGAAATTTTGTTATAGCGGGTGATGGGCCCCTTGCTTAATTTCGAAAACGATACATTTCTGTAAAAGTGTTTTCTGCGAATAAATTTAAGTTCAGGAATTCAATATATTCAATATATTGCATTGAGTATATTCAGGCATATTACATTGTCCATGTTTCGAGCCTCGTGTGTTATACTTGCATACTTGCTTGTGGCGCAGCTTGTCTTTTTTTTACCGTCAACGTATACAGCTGGGCGATGGATCTAGGACTGTTGTGAGCATGCGCTACGCGGACGAAAGACGAACTTCACTGGTTTAGTAATACTTTCTATAGGCTGCCTGCCTGTTCGCGCGTGCACTTGCTAGGAATTTGCAAGTAATCAATCTTGCACCCCGAAGAATGCACATCAGGGACACGCGTGTTTTGGGGTGCACCCCTATGTGACACGCCTCCACAGTTTCACAGTGCATCATAATCGATCATAATTTATCTGTAAAAAGTAGCCATATCAATGACAAACCATGTGTCGTCACATCGTTGCGATTTTTCATGTCTCTTAATTGTCCCTGTCGTAAGCTCCCGTCCACAAATATTGCCCGCATTTCCATAACTTTAAATGTGCTTGGATCAGCGTCTAATCAAGGCATTATGTGGAGGAGCAGCAGATAAAAAGGCAGGAAGGTTGGCCAGTGCTTTAACCAGCTGGGTATCTTATGCTGGGAAAAGGTCGGGGTTTTGTAGAACAAAAGGAGATACAAGCGGACACTGTTCCCAAGAAAATAAAACAGAAGAAAAAAAATCTAATGTGTGCGCTGTAGTGCACGGTATCTGCTGTTCTCTAAACACAAGGGAGGAAAGATGAAGTGATTCTCGACTCTACGTTCTACGAATTTGAACGCCTTAGTTCCCAGCTTTATCGAGGAGGAATTTAGAGTATGAAGTACAGCATGACATTCTTATTTCGTTTGCGTAATTTTCGATCACTTCGCCTAGGTATCCCTTCCAGAGGCAGGTATTTCGCGTGCTTTGCCTCAAGGATATCCTGCCGCTTATGTCCATTGAATGTGAAGTTCTAGTGGCAGACTTAGTCTCTCTCGCGAGGTCAGGCTATTTCACTGGAACACACCTCCAGGTGTATTCTATACACGGTGCCTATACAAAGATAGTATTGGATGGTGACATCAATTTACACTATGAATGGGGGGTCTAAATTAGACGAGTGGGGAAGGCGCTTATGCGACTAATCTGCAGCAAATATTTTTCTTTTCTATCACAATTCTGGTTCGGTAACAATGCTCCGCAAGTGATTGAAATCTATATCAAAGACTAGAGTTTCGAGCCGAGGTCTTTCCTTATTATCCTGGCTGAAGGATGGATGTAGGGACAACCAGCAATCACGTTTCACTGGTGTTCGAAGTCACACGCCAGCAGTCTGCTGTATTCTGTGGAGAACAAAATTAATTCTGTTGATCAACAAATTTAAAAATTACTTGTGGACAACCTTTAAGTCCATCTGAGGTCATCAATATATAGCGCTGGTAATATTTGCGCTGTCTTGTGACGCTTCGCGAAGTCAGAATTCGAAGCTGAGGGTACACAACGAGCTCTATATAGAAATCGGTGGAACGACGCGGGTGCATGACAGAAAGTTGCGTGCAAACGGCTCGTGCGTAACCAGTCGGCTAGAACCTGCAAGTTTTTTTTACAGAAACACTTAAACGTTGAACAGTATCTGAAGCAAAAGGCGATTACAACGGCCGACACTGGGAATTTAAGTCTAATCACATGCGTGCGTTATTTCGCTTTTTATAAAACACTAAGAATGATTTCACGCATCTTAAACATAGAGCTGTTAGTGTTAATCACCCAGGAAGTAGCCGACTCCAGACGTAATTGCCAGAAGTTTGGAGACCAGATTGTCGAGCTGTGTTCACACCTCGGTGACGTGGCACGATAAAAGATTTGGAAGAAATCTCGTTGCCAGAAATATCTTTCGTTGTTTAATGTTTAGTAGCTGCAGTTCCAAGTCACGATGGACTCTCCACAAAAATTGGATCGGTCGTTTTGCAATGTCCTCCACAACATAACGAAACGCACTAGGCCTGAAAGTGAACATTAAAAGTGTCGCATAATTGATTTTAGTTAATTAGCTAATTAAGCGCTATATAAAATATACCCAAACGAGTCCCACATGACGGTGAACCATATGTCTTTGGTATAATTCAGTTGCGGTTTGCAACCGCGTTATTGCAGAGTTTGTGGGGATATTATTCTGCGGTGCTCCATCTTGGCAGCTGTGTCCTCTAGCTTTATGAGAACATGAAGTGCTCCCTTTGTTCCTTGAACTACATATATGTTTGTAGCAAACCACATGATATACAAGGAATGGTTAATTCGTTCGAAAGAGAGAGTTATGATTACAATTGAGACATTCATAAGGCTTCATGAATCTCCGCGAAGACGATCCTAGTCCATCTTTGACAGACAGCCAGAATTCTTGAAAAAAAGGAATGCCTAGTGGCCTCGGTGTCACTCCCCGCTTGTGATTATCACAGAACTACTGGATCCGTTGAGTGTAAAGGTTAGTGATGTTAGCGTATTCAGCAGCAGTTCAAGTTCTTTGGCCATCACATATGTTAACGTATATCCCAACAGTGCAAAGCAGCTTTTCTGGCATGTCCTTAACGAGTTACTTCAGGATCATTGGACTTTGCACAGACGTTGTTATGGCAACTGACACTTCGAAATGGGAGAAAAGGCCAGAGCTGGAATATTTTAGTTCTCGCTAGGATAATATTTTTCTGTTCGACTACCGAAATGCACACACATATTCATGGTGAATTCCGGGCTGTTATAGTACTATTGCGTAAGCCTCATTCCCCGATTATTACCGAGGTAATAATCACATCTTTATCGTTGCGCTCTTCGCTACCTGCTCCCGGTGAATCGCATATATTCGTAACTTTACGCGTACTCGCTACAATTAACTTGAAGAGATTTGTTTCGTATGGGTACGTGGACCCAAAGATATATTTTTAAGTGGTGTGGCAGTCACGCTTTTCTTGCAGGCCCTGTGTTTTCGCCGCTTCCATCTACGGCTTTCATTACTGCGGTCTGGGTTAGAAGGTACAACCCTTTAACCTCAATATCTAGTCTCGCATCCTCCTCTGACTTGCTGAACCTACCGATTCTCTTGGAGCAGGAGGTCATGTAAAACGCGAAAGATCGAACTCAGTCACATTGGCAAGACTGCGATGCCGCATCCCAGCCCTAGATTTATACTTGCAGCACATGATGTGGTCTGGCGAACCCTGTCTTTTTGTTGTTGTTCTTGAAGGTCACGCTTGAGTGTTCACGTAAGTTGCTGTACAACATCTTTCAAGGCCAGCGTAGACATTTAAAGCGTTCGCCTTAATAACGGGCCCACACGGAACTTTAAACTACGCCTGAGGCAACTGAAGCATATCGGAAGAGGCCGAATTGAAACTTGTATATTGGCTCCTAGATGTATACGACTCGATCCATTTACCAATCATACTATATTTGTTATGCATGAGATTTTAAGAACTATCTGACGCCTTGACGAAATCCAAGAAAACAGCTTGGGACAGTAATTCTTTGGACGATATGCGCAGCAAGTTAACAGCGCAGAACAACACAGGCGAAAGAAGAGAACAGCGGCTCTCACCTTTCGTATGTGTTGTTCTGAACTGTTAGCGTCTAACAAGAAAATAGCGTCGACGTGGCTACGTTTTTATGGAAAGTTTAGCTGCGCGACAGTGGAAAACCACACCTGAAGCCGTTCTTCGCAGGCAATAAAACTGAGTTAACGTCCAGGTCAACAGGATGCCAGTATTTTAAATGTGCAGGTCGGTGCTATCAGCTTATAGTTTCTCTCTGTTCCTTCAAAGTTTAGTATACCGCAGTCTGCTTCAAAGCAAGATAGTAAGCATAAATTTGAGAGATATGAAATAGCGACCATAGTATGCAATGCATTCAGCTATAGCAGACAGGACCACGAATCACCCACTAATTTCATCGTTTTCCAGTGAAGTTGCTGGTGATCGCTGTATTATTCCATGGCATTCTATACATTCCATTGCCTATCCTTAAAAGTGGAGGTGCTAAAAGACGCTTTGAACGTCCATCTATAAAACAGAGTGAGCCAGTTATATTAGTTACCCGGCATGAATTAAGGGTCAGTGAGCATTGCGTAATCGTATCGCAATTAGTAGTCGGTATTGATGCAGCCTTGCAGTTATGGCTGTTTCGACGTAAATTCGTGGGTATAGCGAGTGTGGGTATAACACCCCCCCCCCCCCACCTCCGCATGGTTCTTTTGGATGCACAAATGAAAATCAAGCTATGACGTGATTTTCCGATACACTGCAGCGCAAGAAACACACGGACGGAACACAAACGATGACGACAAGCAGTCGCCGTTGTCGTTCGCGCTGCAGTGTCAGAATTATGCAGCAGCAAGCCCAACTCGCCGCTTTATACGCGATTCTCACAGCCTTATGTTCCCGGCCCTCGGGGGCACAGGTGGGAAGGAAAGTTCTTGAAATGCAACATCAGGGGTCCTCGGCCGCCTTTATAGCCAAAAATCTGCATGGCCTTGACCCTTCACATTAAACAATGACGGGGCAGGTCCGACTAAGCTAACGTATAGGGTAGGCTTGGCGCCTCCGTTAGACGACAAGGTGAAGGCGGAAGGACGCCTCGCCCCTGACCCCCATTGGCGCACGCCTATGGCTACGGGTTAACGTTTATCCACGTCTAGACGCTACGTAAAGTTGTAGACACAATAGCCAGGCTACAAAATGTTCGGGACTTGGGTTTCCGCTCACGGCTTCACGCGAATTTATTTACAAAGTATTCGCAGTGTGGCGCAGATGACAGCGGCCCTTGTCGAGGTGCGCCAGTGTCTGGTCTAGTTGGCCAGCGCCGGTCTACCTGCTCCACTGCTTTCTTGAGCGTCTTCGGTAGGCGCCGTCGCCGGCACCGCTTGTTGTAGGTTTGTTGGTTGCGGGTCCTTCGTGGCTGATTCAGGCTTCTGTTCGCGCGGTGCGCTGATGGCTCCTCCATGGCCGGATGGCGACGCGGCCTTTGAAGACGTCACGTCGAAGGGCTCCGATGGCGCCGGAGATGAGGGCTTAATCCCCAACGGCTGGTCTTGTGGATGGGGCGCGGGTTCACTCACACTCACTGTCATCGTAGACGTGCTTGCTGGGGCTGGGGGAATGACAGCGGTGCCCGGAGCTGAAATAGCAAGGGCCATTACTCATTGATTGAAGCTCAATTGCGTTGATGCTAGTTGTAAATCTAGTTGTGCTTCAAAAGCAGCTGGGCAAAGTAGAAAGAGCCACAGGGACAAAACCGTACAGACGAAGCGCATCTGTAAACAGTTCGTAGATGCGCCTGGTATGTGCGGTGTCGTCGCTGTGGCTGCTTCACTTATGCGGCGCTGATCTTGAAGCACTACCAGTCAGTACTCAGCTTGTATTGCAGGGATGACAAAAAAAAAAAAAAACGCAAGCGCAGTATATAATAACCTTTCTGTACTGTGGTATTTCCCCATGCGTACTAATACCGCACGACGATAATTTCAGATTGATGATTCGGTTTATTTCACCACATCAGTACCGCAGTACGAAACGGCATGCATGTTTTATGGCGAGGATAGCAGGAAGTCATCTGCATATCTCCAGTTTCACTAGCACTCCTCTCTTCCCGATACTCCCTTTGAACAAAGGCATCAACATGCTGTGCATAAACAGAGTCGTATGCACAATTTAAGTCGCAGTTCAAACCAAGCATAAAGTTACTGGGAATGTCACATTTACATAAAAAAAACATCGGAGACACCATATTTCAGATTCAATTTTTCGACACTATACGTAAACTGTCATCTGTTTGAATTTGTTTATTGGGTAGGCAATACTGTAACGGCCGTGATCCATAGTTTGCACGCGCCAGTGGAGTATGGCAGGTAACAGTATGTCCTGTTGAACGTTCAGAGGGGTTTAGAGCTAAGTTTAGTAACGTGTGTATGTGGTGGCCATTTCGAATCAGTTCTGATGTAATTGAACCAGCAAGCTGAAATTTCCACTGCCGGTAATGTGCACACGCGAAGTTATTGTCCGGAACTATCGCGTCGTGAGAAAATATTCCAAAAGCCAGGGGAATTCATCTTAAACATTTCCAAACACTGGCTTTACTCAACATAAAAACATAACATAACCGTATAGGCGGCGAAACGTCTCTCTCTTGTTATGCTTTCATGTTGAGTAAAGCCAGTGATTGGAAAGGTTAAAGACTATCGCGTCGACAAAGATGTCAGCTCCGGATAGATATTAGCGATATATATTCATCTACCAAATTCTTTCACTTGTTTCCAGCTGCGTATGCGCGCAGCACTCTCGTCAACCTGATGGCCATAACAGTCACGCGTATCGAGGCTTATTCCTCTATAGGTACATGCTAGATCGTCTGCCTCGCAAGTTTCGTCTAGATAAGCCTTATGTTAAACACAAGCTTAAACTCATCGAAACCATCGCCATGTCTTGGGGTACCATGTCGAATGCTGCAGCGTGTTCTCTAGCTCCTTCAGTCTACCGCGCCGATCGAACGTTACCAGATAACATTTTGTAGGCTTTATTGAGAACTCGGCGCACCACCATTTTAATGAGTACACCGTACCAGCGACAGCAACATTCAAGTTATAGTTAATCCTTCTTTATTTGACATGCGGATGAGGATATTCGTGCGCTAGTGATGTCCACTGCATGGTGTAAGCTAAGGATAAGACGTGTGTTAACAAGGATATTCCGGCTGTATAGTTTCTCAGTATACTGAAGACAAATTTCGATACTTGTACGACAACCCATGCCGCGATGTCGCATTTGCGACAGTTCATTCTCATTTTCTCTCGTTCATTCTTCAGAAGAACCGCACCGGTACAGGGCCGAGGCGTATCGCGTTAACTTTTTACAGAAGCGCAAGCATATACCCGACGATACCCCGATCGCGCAATTGTCTAACCGAAGAAAAATATTTATTGACACTACTTGCACTGCTCTTACGGACATTGTTCTCTTTTCAATGCCAAGAAGGCTTTCATGTGCTTGTCCCAGACTTCACTGATAATAAAAAAAAAAAGCAAACAAAGTGAACCAACATGTACTACTGAGACGCGGAGCATCCATCGAAACTTTTTTTTTCTAGCATATCATATTTAGAAGGAGGTCCCACAGCACGTGGTTGGCATAGAAGATGTTGCAAGGACTCTCTTGAAGTAAACAAGTTTTAAAATCTATTTATTAATTCACTATGACGGTGTATATTTGCGATGAGCACCGTGCAACGAAAGTGCGTGTTACAGCAGCTCAGTGGTCGTCCATTTCTTTATATTCGCACGCCGCACTGTGCAATTTTTTAACATCGAAGCTGTTGTGGCTAGGCGTAGTTCGTGCGGTGTTGAAAAAAAAAAACAAGAAAAAAAAACACGTGGGTATGCGCCACAGGAATTTGACAAGCCCCACTACCGAGTACAGCAGGTCCGATCGTTAAACGAAAATTCTGCTCGGCGAAGTGGTGCACGTGAAACACGTGAACGAGAGAGAGAGAGAAAGAAAACGATATAAAGAAAAAGAAAGATAGAGAGAAACAAAGAGAAGGAAGCAGAGAGAGAGAGATAGAAAAATAGAAAGACTAGAAATGTAGAAAAAGGTATAGAAAGAAAGGGACACGAAAAAGAGATAGAAAAAACTGAGAGCAAAACAGAAAGCGAATGAAAGAGAAATAAAGAGAAGCAAAAAGACAGAGAGAACGAAGCAGAGAAAGGGAGAAAGAAAGGGAAGGAAGAAAAATAAAGATGGAAAGAGAGAGTAAGAAAGAAATAGAAACAAAAATGAGGTACAAGAAACAGAAAGATAAGCAAGAAAAAAAGGAAGAGGGACAACGAAGGCCATCAAGCTGCGTTTTGAAATATTGCATATACTGTTCGTTACGTCGCGTTTCTGTTGGAATTCGTAAATATCCACGCTAACTATGGTCTCCTCGTTCTCCAGCTTGTTATCTGTAGATATCCTCGTGCGTTATTGATAGCGTCTGCTAGGCGAACTAAAAAAAAAAACATGGCTGATCCCTCCGTCATAGGAATCGGTATAACACGAAAGTGAAACGTGTCTTCACAGAAGTAGTGCTTATGATATGAGAGCTTGTACAATGTCTATTCGTGTTTGGCAGCTATAGCACCGTTTGACGTGGATGCACCCATGTTGAGAGCATGTCTCTATCGCGACGACTAACGCCCATGATCATGATAAAACCGTTGAGGTAGCTGACGGTGTGAACATATATTTGGACACAGCGAATCGTGAATCGCGCGTAAGGATGATATCAACAAGCTCATAATCAACACTGGTACCCGGTATGCACTTCTTCAAAGCGTCGTCAATTAAGGAGAGAAACGGCACGGTGTGCGCTTTCTAGTAATGGGTAGCCGACGCCTGTGCTCATGCATACATAACACACACTGCGCTTCAGCAACACGGGAGGTAGAGGTTCGTAGCCTGAGCCGCAAACGCGTGCGTCCCGCTGGCCTCTGTCTCGCAGGCGCTGCTCTCGCTCCACCAAGGCACGACATTCGCCCGTCGAAATCGCGTCCTTTCTGCACGCATATTGCAGCAGTTTTGTTAGTCGGTGCTCTCGCATTTGAAGCAGTCGGCGGCAGAGAAATCCCGTTCGTGCACGTGGAAGGTGCACTACTCCGATGAGCCGACGCACGCTAACACGAATCCAAAGGCAAAGAACGTAACTGCGTCAAGGGTGCCTCGGCGACGCCAGCGCGGCCAGTCTACCTCTCTGGTATCGAGACGCTTTAACCATGACCTCCGATATCACGTGCAATCTCGGAGTAAGCGCTAGTAAGTGTCGATCGTGAAGCATTACTTCTTTCCACCTCTCACAGACGGCGGCACCTCCCCGCTCCGCCCGCCGCGAAAGAGAATGTGTGAAAGATATAAGGCGCGTTCGCGCCGTGCCTAGCATCTCCCGAGTTGGCTTAGTCGGTAGAGCGTCGGGCGCTTGCCGTCGCGGCCGCAACATCGTGGGTTCGATTCCCAGCGGGGTATCTTTTCTTGGTTTTTTTTCTTTCTCACCCGTTGGCGTCCATTTTATCAACGTCATATCCGTGACGGATGTACTTGGTGGACCCCGGCATAAAACACTTTCGTGTTAAAAAAACATATGTAAGTGATTGATATGACAGAACGGAACGCCTCTGAATAAATATTTGTGTGATTGCTGTTTCTGTAGTTAGCGCTGTATCCGTCTGTCCTCGCTGTAGTACCTTTTTTTTCCCGTTGATTTCGTCGAGGTTGAAACTATGGTCTCCAGCTAAACTCCAGCTGTGAACTCCAGCTAAACCGTAGCTCCTAAAATAATGACTCGAATCAAAACGCTCAAAAGTTTCGGCATACCGGGGGCTTCTCCGATGGTCCAATGCGCGGGTGCCTCGATCCGGTCCTTTGATGGCGCCGCTTGTTCGGCCACGTAGCCAGCGTTGAACTGTCCCGACTCCACGTGATCAGCGCCCTTTTTCCTTCGGCCCAGCTCAACCATGCGGTCCCAATCGTATGCCTCCTGTTGGCGCACATGTTACCTCTGGATTCAGCTTAGCATTTCAAGTCGCACAACATTTTATAACAATCTGTATTTCCTGTTTTAACGTATGGAGCTGAAACTTGGAGGATAACAACAGAAGAAAAATAAAACTCGAGAAAAGTTAAGGACCACGCAATGGAACGGATAATGGTAGGCGTAAAATTGGAGGACAGTAGAATGAAGTGTGTATTTGATATTAAGCCAACGAAGCGGACCTGGGCCAGCCGCGTAATGCGTAGGACAGGCAACCGGTGGTCACTTAGGGCAACAGGGTGGATACCGAGGGAAGGGAAAAAGAGAAGAGGACAGCAACGAGTTAGATATCAAGAAGTTCGCAGACAAAAAAATAGAACCAGCTCGCGCGAGACAGGGATCATTGGGAGAGGCCTTCGTTGTGCTATAAAAATAGTCTGAAAATGATCATAAAAGGCGCTGAAGCAGGCAGCTTAATGACGCATGGTCAAGCTGTTATGAATATAATTGCAGGCCAAAAACGTATTGGATACTTCAAGGGGTGCCGATTCAAAAATTTTGGCCTCGTGGTTTTTTGCTGCAGTGTGTTGCTGGGGGCCTGTTAGCCATAACACGGCACATCGTTTGCTGCAGCGCGCGACAGATAGTTATTACAGGCTCCTGATTATCGATCAGTGTCAGTTTCGGTTTCAAGAACGACAAGCCTCCGGGTGCAACTATCACCACCTAGCCGGTGCAGCGCTTGATCACGTCAGCACACAGAACTGTGACGCACTTCCGCACGGTTCGCGAGCAGCCGCCGAGAAGTAGGCTGCTGGAGCAAACGCGGCAAAAAAACATGGCGGCTATGACATCATCATAATTTGTTGCAGCGTGATCACGTGAGGGAAGTAGCGAGTCCCCAAGGGTCCCCTTTGAGGGTGTCGGTAGCGCGAGGATGTCGATCGCTCACGCAAACTTCAAAATTCATTTAAAATAACTTCCAAGCTATATTCACTGTTGGTATTTTGCAGATGATATACGCACGTTCACCGGAATCGACCCCGCAGGCTATCTCAGCCGCGAAATATTGTGTCAGTACCCCTTTAAATATGTTACATGTCACCTTTAGTGTTCAAAATTTAGAATCGCAAGTGGGGAGAGTTGGAAACTAAAACATCCTTACCATTCTTCTGTAAAAATAAAGATAGACATTACTTACCTCACTTCTGACCAGTAACTTTCTCTCCTAGGCGGTGTCGTGAGCTTCATTACAATCCAGTTATAGATGGATGAATCGACCTCGGATCCACTTTCGACGGATCAGAGGGCCCTGAAAAGAAGCCACTCTTCACTAAAACACGTTTATCAGATATATGAATCAATATTTATTGTGGTTATTCAATTAGATTCGACGCTGATGATCCCCTGCTAATTTATTTCATTATATCGACGGTGTACAGCTTAAAGGGACACTAAAGATTAAAGGTTTTTTTTTCGTAAATTGCTCTTTCATGATACGAAAAAAAAAAAGAAACGCTTGCCGTGAGAAGACGCTTGGTAATCGAGAACACGCCCAGAAAGAAAATGCGTGTGGCGACGCCACCTTGAAGTACCAGCGCTAGTCGCCGTGACGTCATAGATTTTAATGGCGTCTACTGGGGCCTATCTAGCTCCTGATCGGTAAAATGAAGTACCTTGTCCTGCGAGGGGGCCAGACACCTCACGTACCAAGTTTTAGAAAATCTCGTAGAACCACTGGGGCCAAAATGGGAAAAAAACACTTTGAAATACATGGCGTCACCACCGGAGATTTCGGCGGGAAATTTAAAAGTGAAACGTTGGACCTTATCTATTAACAAACCTATGGTGGGGAAATTACCGGCACTAGAGCTTTCAGAGTGTAATTTATCTGTCTAAACTAATTTATTGTTTCACTTTAGTGGAGCTGCTCGAGTAAATCATAGGCGTCTTCTGCTTCGCTCCAAGAACCGCCTCCACTTTGTTCAACTGCATTCGCCGATTGTCCTGTGTGTGTGGCTTTGTAAGCTGTTATTTATTGTCGTGTGACAGTGCAGGGAACACTTAGCCAATATGCAACCTTCAACCCTGTCAACAAACACGAAAAGCTAAACCACAAGTCTGATCACTCAACAAGAAGTACATGACAATGAAATATCGTTCAGAATTTACATTGGAGCTGTACATTCGAAGACTTTTAGCTTTCTACACCGCTTCTGCGGCTTCTCCGCATTATTAATTGCCAGGAAAGAATGGTGCAATGAATCCTTGTTGTCAGTGAAATCTAGCGTACTTTTATTTATTTATTTTTCTTAAACCTGTCTCGCTGCTTTTGTCTTGCTCTTTATCATATCGGCATTCCCAGTTGACGCTATGAAGGAGTAAAAAAAAAAAGCGATAACACCATCAGTTCTTAAAGTTGCTATCGGCTGTTAATTGTTACATTTGACACAGTACTAGCTCTGCCGCTGTTGACCTTCATGCACCACCCGTAAAGCGCGTTTCATCGAAGGTGATAACCACAGGCGTGCGCACAGGGGGCAGCCGCCCCCCTCATCACATAAGAGGGGGGTGGGTGCAAAATCTGCCCCGTACATTGACCCTTCTAGTCACCTAAGAGGGGGGGGGGGGCGCAAAATCTGCCCCATACATTGACTTACTAGGGTGGTGGTCGCTGCGATGAACATTTGCCCCCCTCCCCCCCCCCCCCCCCCCCCCCCACCTGATGGGCAACCCTGCGCAGGCCTATGAAGAACTCCTCGTTTATGACAACTCACCGGTGATAAAGCTAACGGCGATTCCGACGAAGACGACCAGCATGCAGGCAATCATGCTGTACCAGACATACGAGATCCGGTAGGCGTAGAATATGTCCTTGCTACGAAAAAAACAACAAAAACAACGACATGGGTTTCACGAAGTCCCGTATGATTGGCACGATTTAGCTAGTGCCGAAGAAAAAAAAAAGAACGGTTTCACATCTATGAGATTGTATAAAGCAATATCTGTTGTGAAGGAATTACAAGTACTCGTTATATATACAGGGGACTCAGCAGCAATAATATAGAAAACATCAAAGATGATAGTTTTACATGGTTATGACTTTTGCCTTACCGTTTGTAGGCTGTCTGCATCTAAACATTGTGCATAAATAAGAAAACTAAAGGTGATAGTGGGAGAACTGAGGTGTTTTTTCTTACTTTTTTTCTATATATGCGCGCATAAAAATCTTGTGCTAAGAATATGGAAGAACGCACACATTCTTGTACTGCAGGCGAATGTCTGCCGACATTTGATAGTCGGCGTTTGTGTTGTCTTTAACGCTCGTGCTTGTCTTTCGCTAATATGAATCGCTACTTTGCTCAGCTTTGAATGGTCCTAAAGCAGTTGACCCGTGCCAGTTATCCGTTCTCAGGACTGGATGTGAGGTGAGGGCGTTCTCGTGGAGCGACTCACTTGGCTACATCAGGATCGGGAAGGACGGGGAAGGTCACGTTCGCAGGGTTCTGGTGCGTCGCATTGATGTACTCCTGCAGGCATCCCATTACAGAGCGCCGAGCCAACCGTTTCGCTGGCTTGTAGTAAAATGCGCCGATGCCAATCCAAAAGGTAACCACCATTGACGTCAATATGCCCACGCCGGCCCCCTGCGCGGCGAGACTAGGAATGTTAAGCGTGCGCAAGTTTCACGTCACTGAGCAGCAAGTTCGACAAATCGCGTCGGTGCGCCCTAGTGCGCCTTTCGTCCGATCATCCGCGATGCACACCAGTGCGATTTGTCGAAGAAGTCAACGGCTACATAAACACTTAACTATCAGAGTCGGTTGAAGTTAAGAAAAAAAATGCGTCCTTAAGTAAAATTAGCGTCTGAAAAAAAGACTGCGCGCTTTTTGCATATTTTCATGGCAGTCGTGATTTAATATTATCTGGGTTTAACGTCCCAAAACCACAATATGATTATGAGAAACGCCGTAGTGGAGGGCTCCGGTAATTTCGACCACCTGGGCTTCTTTAACGTGCACCTAAATCTAAGTACACGAGCCTCAAGCATTTTTGCCGCCATCGAAAATGCAGCTGCCGCGGCCGGGATTCGAACTTATTGTACGCGAAGTTTGTAAAGACTCGGGAACCCGCGGACCTTTCGTCTTTCAAAAAATACCGAAACTTTTTAAATAAGTTTTTGAGAAGTGCTAGAAATAGACATTTTGAAAAGGTCTTCATTAGAGCCGGAACCAGGAGTGATGTCGTATGGCGCGAAGTAAATAAGGTTCTTCTGCCCGATTGTCACAGGCAGCAGGAGCTAGAGCTGACAATTGGTAGTAACGTCGTAGGTGGTGAAGAATTAGCTAACACATTTAACAAGCACTTTACGTCTCTAAATTCTAGTACGCATGATATAAACGCTACTTCTTTTCTGGGTAGCCCTAACAGACACACTGCGGTTTTTGAACCTGTAACAGCAAATGAAGTATGCAAGACGTTTATGTCGTTAAAGAATAGTACATCGCGCGATATAAATGGACTTCAAATTCGACCGATTAAATATGTGCTTGACCTTGTGGTAGAAGTGCTTACTCACATTTTTAACATTTGTTTATCTAATGGCGTCTTTCCCGAGAAAATGCAGCATGCCAAAGTGATCGTTTTATTTAAGTCCGGCAACACAAATGAATTAACAAATCATAGGCCAGTTTCTGTACTTCCAATAATTTCTAAAGGCCTCGAAAAGGTCATATGTGAAAGAATAACGACATTTTGTGATAAACATAATATCTTATCAGGTACGCAGTATGGATTCCGCAGTGGAATGTCAACGGAGCTTGCTCTGTTATCGCAAAAAGAATTAATCTTAAACAACTTTGAGAACAAAATATTAACTCTAGGCATTTTCATTGACTTTTCCAAAGCTTTCGATTCTACTAACTATGAAACCCTATTCTCAAAGTTGGAGCATTACGGCTTTCCCGGCATTACACTCAAACTTATAAAATCATATCTTCAACACAAAAAACATTGCGTTGCTATTGGATTAAAACTCTCATCAGCAAGATCCTTAACACAAGGTGTTCCCCAAGGTAGCGTACTTGGACCTGTTTTATTCAATCTTTACATTAATGACATAACAAATATAACGAAACTTGCTCAGTTTGTAGTCTACGCGGATGACACCAGTCTTTTTTTTCAATCTCCTGACATCGTACATCTCGTAAACGTAGCAAACACATCCTTAAGCATACTACAAAAGTGGAGTGACTTAAATTCATTACCTATTAATACCAAAAAAACTAAGGCTGTATTGTTCACACCACCGCAAAAACATGTGAACTGCAGCAGTGCTCTTTACCTAGGTGCAGACAAGATAGAATTAGTTGACAACGTAAAAACATTAGGCGTTATCTTTAACAATCATTTAAACTGGGACGTCATGTTGAACGTATTGCGTCTAAACTAGCCAGAGCATGTGGTGTTATTTGCCTATTACGATGCATGCTTCCTACCAAAATAAAACTTATGTTGTATAACAGTCTGTTCCTATCGCATGTCAGTTACTGTAACGTAGTGTGGGGCACGACATCAAAAACAAACATTGATAGCTTACAAACTTTACAAAAGAAAACTATTAGGCATATTGTCACTGCTCCATTTAATGCACATACCAACGAAATATTCCGCACTCTCAATGTACTGCCTATTGAACACTTTTACGAATATAACCTTGTTTTGAAAATCAAAAAGTATTTCCGGTGCAACAATGCGATATTTTTAAACTTGTGTAACCTAGTTGGGTCACAGGAACCATTATATGAATTCAGAAAACGAAATCACTGGGTTTTGCCATTTTCAAAAACAAATTACGGCTCATGTCGATTGCAGTACCAAGTGCCTTGGGTATTAAATGTGTTGTATTCCTCAAAAACCGAAGGCGTTAAAATCAAACCTATTAAATAAGGGTACAATTATATCAATAATAGTTGCCAATTTCACATTCATCTTTTTGTCCTTTTTTTTCTTCTTTAGTTTTCTTCCTTTCGTACTCCTTACTTTTTGTATTTATGTATATATATTTTTTGCCTGTCTTGTTCAGCCCAACAGTGTCAATTTCGATATTAAACCCTTAAGTATTTTTATGTATGTGCGCGTTAATCATTCCTGTATCGACTAAGTTTATATGTGCGCACATTACTGTATACATTTTTTCTTCTTTTTTTCTATGCTGAATCGCACGTACGTATGAAAACTGTTGTATGTGAATAGATGTAGATATTTTGTGTTAATGTATAAATAGAAAAGTGTTCAGATGTTGTATATACATGAATATGCGGACATAGAAGCGTGTGAATATGTATTTTTTCCCCTCTATTTGTATACATGCTGTATGTTTTGTAGCCAAACCAAGGGGGCAGGAACCTCGTCAAGCTGCTGTTTTGCAGCTTTTTGTTCCTTGCCCTGGCGTTTTCTTTTTTCCTGTAAAAAGGAAATGCGAAATAAACTTGAAACTTGATGCCGCGACCTTCGGGTCAGCAATCGAGCGCCATAACCACTAGACCACCGTGGCGGGAGTCGTGATTTGTTTCAGTGCGATGCAAATGGTGAGGCTACAGAGTTCGCTATAAATGGCTTCTCTGTTCTTGTGACGCTATGCAATGCATACTGTTCCGACCGTTATATTTTTTGTCAGATCAAAATGGCTGCAAAAGTGCATCGAGACTCACAATGCTATTCGCGAAGGGAAAAAATAAGCCGAGGGTGAAGACTCCCAGTAGCGGTCCTCCGACGATGCCAAAGATTGCCAGAGCTGCCTGAAATGGATACCAAAATGTTCATAGGTACACACGAAAGAAAGAACAACGACCGAAGTCTCACCTGTAAGACGTTGCCCATGTTCTGCGCGGCGTAAACGAGCGCAATGGCGGTGCACCCAAATGTTAGCGCTGCGCACGTAAAAGTTGCGAGTAAGTTCGTAAATGATTAGCAGCCTTTTTCTCGTGCAAAATAAGTGCTCGCTCGCAGTTTCATTAGAAATGAAACGGGCTTCATTCACAAAACCTAGATGTGAGGACGGCGAATGGCGAGTATGTATTTTCCTCTGGCGCTTGTAACAGATTCAGCGCGTCATGCATCTGTGTAAGCTGGATAATATTTAGTCGCGCTGTTTACAACTCTCTTAATTTAAGCTTGGGAACTGCTCGCTAAGAACAGGTTCTTCCATAAAACTTTGTTTGGGCCTGCTTGATACATAACCTTTAAGGTGAATACCTCAGCGGAAACCAGGCCCGACAAGAAAGAAGAGAAGCACTGGCGCTTCCTTGTGGTTCGTCCTGGTTTGCGCTGAGGTATTCACCTTAAAGGAACAGGTTCGACAATGTATGCTTTGCATCTCTACTGGCGCCACGTGTTTGCATTGGTGTTTTAAGTTGCGAACGTAGCAGACGCCGTGAAGTGCATCCCAATATTAATTTGCGCACCCAGTAACCTGGTCAGCGTAGTGGAAGAGCGATCGCTCATGTCTTGCACGATGTAGCGTTTCACGACGTCCTCGAGGGTGACAGCCGCCAACGAGTTGACTCCGGAGGAGACGGTGCTGCGCAGAAATAAATACGCACTGTTATTCGGTTTCATTAAGGCGAAAGCCATGTCTAATGAGAACGTGGACTTTGAACGGAAAGCCAGTGGGAGAGGAGAGAAGCAAGAAGGATCACGTGACCTCTAAGGGAGCGAAAGCCACGCGAAAGAGTGAAAGCATGACTGTGCGTACATATGATGATAAAGCAACTTAAGTGAGTAGTGATTTCATTGATTTGTGAAAGCTAATCACGTCACAATAATAAGAGCAAATAAAGCGAATACTGAGTCAATTGGTGAATGATAATTAGTGCAATAGGTGAGCGTTGATCACTAAAGTCAACTAGGGGAATTCATGGAAATTAGTGAATATTAGTCACTGAACGTTAATTCGATATAAAGTGCACAGTAAAATGGCCACACTGGTTAGTCTTTCACCTTTGAGTCGTCTGAGCGGATGCGTAAGGGACCCTGGGCTTCTGCTTATTAGGTAACGAAGTTATTGCATATGAAACGTCGTCACGCCCATGCTGATGTTGTAAGGTACATTTGCTACTGCGACACCGATCGATGGTGCTGACAGTGTCCTAGTAGTCTTTCCTTGAAGCCACGGACGCTACATACCTGCCGACAAAGCAATACGATTTTTCATTGACAATAGGATTTTTGTTGCGTAGAAAGAGATGAAGAGCAAGCAAGCATGAACTTTTTTTTAAGCGCGTTCAACCGAGCCCGTCTTCCTCGCCTCAGTCGTTTATATATCACCTCAGGAAGCGATGAGAAAGTGCATCGGTACGAGTGTGCATATTACCGACATTGCAGTTGCAGATCAACGCTGAGTACGTTGAACTTGGCTCATAATTCCCTCCGTCAACCTACTCATGCAAGGCCTCTCCGCATGTGTTTATAATAAAATATTCACATTTTGGTTTCCAAAGCAAAAAGGCGATGACTGCAAGAAAACAAAACACACATGCGATGCGTTTCCACATGCGTTTACAGAATGTTTGATGCAGTGGTTTAGGAAGCAGCAATGTACAGGAAAGCGTAGTTACGTTGTTATCTTTATGGAAGTGAGGACAATGAAAAGAATGCCATTTTAAAGGCACAATTTTCAGGAAATAATATAAAGGTACTGGATCAAAATATTAAATATAAACGAGTTTAAAGAGCACCTACAAAGTAAGAGTCCAGTTGATATTTGTCGGCCAAGTCAAGAAGACAGTCTGCTGTTGATCAGCTTAATTTTGCCAAGTGGGCTCAGTACTAACTACCTAAATTTCGAATTGTCGTGTGCATGGACGATTGATTCGGGAAGCGAGTTCATTCTTCTATGGCCAAGGGTAAGATTAGTTATTGAGTGCGCTTGTAGAGCCATTTATACGCTGCACATTCATGGGATTGAAAAGCTAACATGATGTTCGCGGAGGTGGAATTAAAATGAAGTTCGGAGGTCAGGAAGATTGTAATACAGATTATGAAACAGTGCCAGCCGCAGTGTCTTTCTTCGTTGAGCTAAGGAGTCGAGACCGATATATGATTTGGTAGTGCTAACGCTAACCCTACTATCATATTCAGAGCCGATGAAATGAGCAGCAAATTCTGGATGCTATCTAGTAATTTAGCGCCGGCTTCATATCGCGCAGGCATATTTGGATGTAGGTGTAACATATGTATATCATGGGCGAGTTTCCGGAACTTCAGAGCCCCATAAGTGTTTCTTTAATTTGTGTACTTAAGAAGCCTTATCTCTACCGCCGCTTTTTCTATAGTCTTCCTGAACGGAGAGGGGGAACCGGTAGCGATAACGTGACATAATGAGGGACAGGTAAACGTTCAACACGTCTTAAGAGCTTGCCGCTCCTCCTCACTCAACAGCGAAAGCGACCTCCTACATTCCATTATGTCCTGTTCAGTGATGTCATAAAAGCAGTAGTATTTTTTTTTTGTCGCTGTTAAAGTCGTCCATGAGTGAAGCGAGAACGAGAGATGCGACAATTTGATAACCTTAACGAGAGTGCCCCCTTCCTGAAGATTTCTATTTGCCCATATTCAGGATCAACTGATGTTCTCCTACGTCGCGAAATTTTGTAATTTCAGTTTTAATCCGAGTTTTGGACTGCATTTAATTTTTCTCGTATTCGATGCCCGTGACTGCAAGAAAGGAGTCTCAAACTGACGTCAGCCAACGTATGCAAATTTCCTGACTTCATCGCGCCATCTCCTCGTGTGCCACATGGACTGCGTTCCGCCTCCCTTGGTATCCATTAAACCGCTATGACAGACCCATGGTTATCTGTGTATACAGCGCATTATGTCGCTTGCCCAGCTGTTATCTGTACGAGATCAATTCGTGTTTTTGATCCCCAGTTCATATCGTGATAATAAGGGACGCAGACCTAGTCAGGCCGATTTGTGGCTTTTTGTCTGTGCCTCTGTCATCTGTACCTCGTGAGGATACGAAATAAAGTTCAGAGTTCACAGTGATGTCTTTGTTTTAGCAAAGCTTCCTCTATAGCTATCTCGCTCATTGGCCCTTTAACGCAAAACTTTGTCTCTTATACACGTAGGCAAACCGGCATAGTAAGTGTTCACTACCTGCCACCTTCCGGAATAAAGCAAAGTGGGAAAACATGTGCCACTGGATTGTACGTTCCCATTGGGATATGTACTCGAGCTGAAAATTTCGGTACTAGGTATGTGCAGCTATATAGATAGGCATGGGCCCACCCTTGGCCGACCCTCCAGAATGGATGTGCCTCGTGTGACACAGCGCTTACGTCACACGTTTCTATGCGTGCATGAAACGTTCTTTCCATGCACAACACATAGCTTGTGCTATGCTCGTGTCATCCGACGTTGTTGCTTCGTCGCTAACTTATAAAGGCTTCGCGATTTACATGCGAAAGTCGCGTCGAATCTTCGTCGTTTTTCTTTACGGTGTTACGTCGTTCTTACCATTCTTTGAACGCAACTTTCATATTGGCCTGCACAGGTTAATGTTTGCCAGACGCACTTCAGCCCACGTTTTTGTTACGTTTTTGTTTGGTAGATTTTTGTTACTCAATCTGTAATAGGTGCGCATTGGTCGATTCTAACGGCGGAGTTTCTTTATTTACCAGGCTGTGTGCATGTTATATACGTATACGCTGCTTTGTTGTATGTGTCATTGTTTGTCCATGTTTTTAAATTTCGAGCTGCTACTCTCAAGTTCTTCAGAGCCTTCCTTTGCGTTATCTCCGTTCAACGTGTTCTTAAGTGTATACGGTGTAATGAATATAGAAGTCTGCCTAAGTTGCTTAGCCTTTTCAATGAGCATTGATAACGGTCCGACGACATAACATGGATGCGGCTTTAGACGTTAGAAACTGTGTGCATTCACCTGAGTGCGCCGCTAAAAATTCCAGAGACGAAAAGTCCAGGAAGACCCGTGAACTTGCCCAGGACGTCCATGACATACAGTGGAAGGAGCTGTAGACAGAACAAGTTTTATGAAGTTCATTACGGCGCTTTCTGCAATATGAAATTTTGCTCATTACGCTGTAAAATGTGGTCCTTCACGTGATCGCAACGCTAGCTGCAGCATGTTTTTTTTATTTTGTTTAATATTTGCTTGCCCGAAAACGAATTGCTGCGATGAAATTGAACAGGATATAAACATATTTACTGTGACACAGGAGAAATAGAAATGCGCATATACGTTATACAAAACATGCCGCGGTCGCTAAATGACACGTAAGCAATTATATTGCCGCGTATAAAAGTAACTCGTCACAACCAATAACGCGAAGTTAGTTAACAGCTTGACTGCGTACAAACCTAAGTGTTTCGACTGCAGCAGGTTGAGATACCGAGATGGCAAAGCCACATGGGCGCGTTCTCAGGGAATTGTTTTTGCTTTGTGTATCGTAGAACGGCGACGAGACTTCAACGAATGTCACAGCCTGCCTACTCGTAGCATTCCTCTTGAGTGCACACACCTGGTCTGCCGAGCTAACTTTCTTGGTCATGATTGGATCGCAGTCGTAGTAGCGAGCGTACATGACAAGACCCGCCATGGCACAGATGAGCATTAGGAACGACAGGCCCGGAAGGTTGAGCCAGATGGCCCTGCGAACAATGTGATAATACAAAGTCCTATCACGTAAATCCTACAACTTCCTATCACGTAAATCCTACAACTTATATGATACTGAAAGTGCCTTTTTGTACTGTCAAATAGAAAGTAGAGTTTCGGGAACATGGTAGAGCTGATGTGTGTTGTGACGAAAGTAGGATTTTACGTTGAAATGGAAATGATGTTTTTTTGTACAGCGCAGCCGTATGATAAAAATGTCTGCCGTTTTACGTGCAAAAAATACGATATGATTATGAGGGACGGCGTTGTGGAGGGCTCGGGAAGTTTGGACCACCTGGTGTTTAACGCGCACTGGTATGGCACGGTGTACGGGTCTCTAAAATTTCGCCTCCACCGAAACGCTACTGCCGCGGCCGGAATCGAACCCACGACTTTAGGGTCAGCAGCCGAGCACCGTAACCACTGCACCACCGAGGCGGACAGCGAAGCTGTATTTCGCTAGGAGGTGGAAAAAGGTGGCTTTGCGTGAGTACGCAGAAATTATAATAAAGAAGCAATGCTATAGCATACCGCGGAGACCCTCGAAGGGTCTCTGCGCTTGCACTAGTTTCTTTTGATGTTTTGTCAGCTAGGGACTATACCCGCCGCAGCATTAATCACTACCCATAAAATCCTTTAGGTCTTATTATCATTTAAGCTATCGTGGCCAAACGCAAATGAAGCACGTATCTCTTAAAATGTGGTGATAGAGAAGTCAAAAGCTACAATAACAAAACTTACAAGACACTTGGACAGAACCCAGCTCGTGATAAACACCGATGCCGCACGTTTCAGCTTCACTCATTAAATGAATGAATAAAACATTTATTGAGGAAATCGTATCGTCTGCTGCAGTTTTTGCTAGAGACGATTGGGCGCGTCCCTATTCGAGGACTCCGTTGGACTGAGCTGCAACCTGTTCCACGAGGCGCCGCTGATGGCCGAGAGATGTGGGCTGGACAAAGCCCACGTCGGCTGCGTAGTTTGCGCGATGCTTCTATTAGGATGGCTTGACAAAACCATGTGAAACAGATCATCGCGGCTGCCACAGAATTTGCACATAGCACTAAATTGTTCTGCATCTATTTTGGCCATCATGGCCGGGCTGCCGTACAACATGGTTAACCACCTTTACCGAGTGCTCTTAAGCGCTTATTTTGTGATCGTAGGCCTGTGTTAGGACGTCGGCTTGCAGCACTTCCAACCTTTCTGCTCTTTTATGTAGCGTGAAAATGTGTAACGTACAGCCTAAACAGTATCGTGCAACAGCGAATAGGATTCAGAAAAAGAACACAACACATCCAAATTCTCAGCAAGGCAGACATTTCCCCCAATTCGTATGTTCACCAATACACGCTATGTGTAGATAAATGAAAATAGAAAGCCATAATTATTTTACGTAATTAAATGAGTCTTTTTACGTAAAAAGCGGTATACTGCAGTAAAATTCGAGTTCGTTCTACAAAGAGTGAAATAAGGATGTTTCCACGTTTTAAATTTTACAAAAATGGATGCACTCTGTTTACATGCCGCTTGCTTACATCGTTTGCGCTGCTGTACCAGTCGCACGTACGGGACATAGTGTTAATTACGGCGCAATGCTATCATCTCGAAGGATTTGCACATGTCTCTGACGTTAGCACTTTTGGTGCTATGGCTTGAATGAAGGCTGCCGTCCTTTAATATGGTGGTGTGGAATTCGATTGGATTTAAGATGGCACGGCAGACATGGATAGAAAGAGTGCGTTTGACTTTGTGTACATTGTAATTTCATTATTTTATTGTTTTCAGATTTAAATTAAGCTCAAACTGGCTGTCCGAGATGGCAATCTTACTAAAAGTCGGTCAACCGAGAACGGTGTTGCTTGAAGGAAAAAGCGGCTTGCAAAAGAAATATATCTTGAGGCATGACAATATAACAGTGATATCACGCATTTAGCTCCAGTTACAAGCTGGATGTAGTTCTTCCCCGAGCAAGAAAAGGTGAGAAAAAGTTGCATGTTGTGCTTTGATTTTGACATTTCTTAATTCTTATTTCTGGAGTCTGGATACGTGATGTTTTGTAAATGTGTGAATGTCTACGTTTCATTCTCAAAGTTTGCGAACACCTTCTTAAATATCCTGTCGGTAGCAGCAGCTGGAGTACGTTGACATTCGTGATGTATTCAGGTTGCCCGCGTTAATCTGTAGATCAGTTAAGAGTGAAGTAAAGCCTAGAACTGTAAATGCTTGCTTAATACATACTAAAAGGTGTCCCTAAATCGTCACTATTATGCCGGGAAACAGCCTTGAAGGAACTACATAGACATTGCACAAATATAACTTCCATGGACTATATACTTCAACATACCTGAACTAGCTATTCGCTATTGGTTAGACATTTGTGCAACCGTAGGGGTCTTTCTTGTCGCTACTTCTTCCACAGACCTCTCTGCACTGCGTACAGTAACATTTTCAATATATTTATTGCATACTGGGTGTTCACACCAATGTCATCGCAAGGGTGCAAATCATTCGATGAATTAGCGTGCGTCGCCTCCCGGTGATCTTCAAGCGTAATAAGAATTTACAGTACTACGTTGTCTCCGTCTCGCCTACAACCTTCGTTGTTTGTTAGTTACGAGTAAGAAATCAACTGCATAAGAATGGAAACTTGCGCTAGTTGGTGCCAAAGTCAACCGAAGATGAGTAAAAAATTGTCACGCCTGCAGTGCGAACGAACAATTAGTAAGCAAACTGCATCGTTCATATGTGCTGCTGTTCTATACGCCACTTTCGCGTAGCAGATCTCAGCCATATTTTGTAACGTTTCAGTTTATATTCGACGCATCGATGTTAAGCTAGTCGTGTGCTGCGTTCACTTGTTACTACATAAGCTGTTATGCTGACGTAGACGTAGCATTCTCAGCAGTGCGACTTCCTGACTGCTCACTGAAATATGCCTGTAGAGGGCCCTTGTAAGCAGCCTCCGTAGACCAATAGAGGCAAAGCTGTGCATGCTTAAAGCGTTTGTCGGAATGTATTTACATGTGTGATGGTCATTATATTGGGGGTACTGGTGGGCGGCGGCTGCGGCTAAGAGTAATCGCTACCTGCAGCATTATTACCAACACGAAGTTAATTGTAGTACATTAGAGCAGGCGTCTCGAACACACGGCCCACACATGACTCTTCGTCCCATATATTTCCTTAAATTTTGTTAAGTATACGTTCATGAGCTACAGAAGCATGACTGGTCTAAAGCAGTTTTTTTCGTGAGGCACCCGCTGCGGTCGCCGTGTTTTGATACATAACCGCGAAACAACTGCTCTATATTTCAGAATCGGCGTCCACATTTTAGTCTTTTTGGAGATCGGTATCGATATGTTTCTCGAATCCTCACGCCAAACCCCCTTCAGAAATGACCCATATTGAGGTATGGGGATGGTCTTAGCTGACATTTTGTACAAACTGCCCCCCCCCTCCTCGTTTTAACCTCCTTCACTGTCCCGGCCCCTGCGGCACTAAATTTCGCGACAGTGGCCCGCTGGCCGTCGTGAGTTTGACACCCCTGCACTATGGAGGATTATCAACGTACAACATTGTACCTCCTCTTTTGAATCTGTGCTCGCGCATATTATTCTGTCTCATGCATAAAAATGCTTCTTTTATATTTAGCGCTAGCCTCAATCTTTATAAAGTCCAAGCCGTTCACAGCTTACATCTTATATGTAAATCTGCTTGCGGCACACATCTGCCTGAAGATCTTTTGAAAAGCTGGTCGACTTTTACATATATTTGAAGGAAGTGACGTACGTGAAAGTAAACCGAAAGTCCTTGCAATGCTTCGAAGAAGTGTGAAAAGCGAAAGAAGGCATCTCACGTGCGTGCACCCTGGATTGTTGGTATGGTGAGGTATCGCTGCACCATGGCCTGGCTCACGGCGTACACAGACATCCAGGTGAAGTATGTGCCGATGGTCACGCCGAATATCGTGTGCCGCTCCGCAGGGTTCAGGTTCGTGCTGCAGAATTACGCAGTTGCAGAGCCTATTATCCTTCGTTCACAGCGTGTTGTTTATCGAACTGTTTATTGTAAACCGTTTATCCTGCGCTTTCCTTTCAAACGTCTCGTTCGTCCTCTGGCGCTGGGTAAACGTGTTTCACAATTCGCAAACCATTCAGGTTGTACCTTATATGTACCTGCTCGATCATAGCGTAAGCAAGGGGTGCCGATAAGTTTACTCTTAAATGACCATGATGTACGGAAGTAATGCTCCATCCAGTGACAATGCTGCATCTGCTTGAAGAAATTTCAAGGCTTGTCATGAATGCCGAGTTTTTTCTGGGATACTGAGACAGATAACGCGTACCTTTCTCGTTCGTTTTAAACGTTTTAAAACGATCTAAAACACACGGTCTGCATTCTGCAGTCGGTAGCCTCCTCTCTAATGACTTGATCTAGTTAGCTAATCAGCGCCATTTGAATAAAGCTCTGTGTAAGGGGTGACATTTACTGCGGCTAAAATGAAAAAAATGAGCAAGAACGTTTCTTAATTCAAATGAGATCCTTCTTTCATTATTTCGGTATCAAGTGCTAGTAGAATAAAGCTTCGAAACTATGTCGTCTATCTATATTTCACATGCAATGGTTTCGTCTCTGTTCGAAGCTTATACTGCTTAGCACCTGCCTTGCTGCCACAGAAAGCCGACTCGAGATTTGGAGTAAGCAATGAGCTTTGAAGATGACACGAGTCTCACTGCTCATGCATTGCACTTAAACATGATTGCATCTTTGCCTTAATAATTCGTTGAACATTTCTCACTTAAAAAATTCCAGACGTCCGCCCTCTTGGGCCTTGTCAAAGACGTATCCAAGCCCACCGAGGTCGATGGTCCCTCGTAGGACGACCACGATCATGGATCCAAACATTAGCGTGATTTGGAAGACGTCTGTCCACACGACAGCTTTCATGCCCCCCTGAAGAAGTAGTGGCAAGGAAGCATTTGGCATGAACCAAAAACAAAATACTTATTATACTCTCGGAAAGGTGAAGGCGAGAAATGTTGCATCTACAGACAGTAGCGCACAACCCGTCCTAGTAGGTGTCGATTTGAGTTCAGTTTGCATCTACGACGAATGTCTTTGCGATGTTACGGCGGGAGTGCAATGTAATTGCTTCACGTCAGCAACCTTAAGTGTGATCACAGTAAATCAAGTTGTCTCTTTAGAAAAATCTCCCGGTGAAGCACGCACTAAGGCTAACTGGATTCAGCATTGTGAGGAGGTCTCGTGATTCCCCGGAAAATTGGGTTGTTACCTTTAGATAGAGATTAATTTTTTTGTTTAGGTACAGCACACACGAGGAGCTCAGACATTCACATGTAGGGCCTTGTAAGTAATTCACTGCACTAAAGTAAGATACTGATATTGTTACTGCTCCTTGCCGAGAGCTGCGAATATTCCAGGCAGTAGTTCATTCAGACATGGATAATTGCGATGAAAAAACTGAATACATAGGGTGACATCGCCGCGCGCTTGTGCTTAGGCTATCACATACGCGTAAGTGCGTTATGGCGCAGTGCACTAATCGATCTACGTGGTTACGGCCCATATGTGCTACCTGTCCGCGCCCACTCCCCGTAGTTAACAGATCGGCGTAAAGTTCACAAGTCATTTTACTCACAATGCTCGTGTAGAAAGTGCAAACTATTCCTAGGGACAGGATCGATGTCCAGGTGGAAATTCCCGTCACTGCGTAGGAGGCGATAGTTGGCAACGATACGTCGTCACTAGTCGTTTTGAAAGCACGCAACTGACGCGCAGTCTGCTTGCTTGTCGAAAAGACAGCGATATCACAGATGCAGCTATTGACAATGCTAACCAGCGTTCGTTCTTTATCCAATTCAGGTACTGGCCACAGGCAAGCCACACAGTTCTGCTTTATACGTTGACCCGGCGAATGGGTTTTATATGTACCTGCTCTACCGGAGTGGATAGATATGAGAGCATGTATCCACATCGACATCTGTAACAGTGACATATTTCAGAACCACTACTCGCACTTCTAGGTAAGCTGATGATTGTTCGATATTTATTAAATAACGGCAGAGAGTTCTCATTGCCGTACGAGGAAGGGCTGTAAGCTACGATTACACCTCTTAATAAAAAGAAAACTGATATTGAAAAAAGGCAACTAGCACTCTTGATATGTCCAGCTGGAAGGTCATTATTGTTCAGTTATTATCTATATCATCTTATACATTACTGTTGTTATAACTGATATCGGTTATTAATACCTAAACTGATCATTAATAAGTGAAATAAGTGGTCGTTTGTCCCGCGACTACCGTCCCATTATGTTTCTTGCCGTAGTGTGCCATTCTGGATTATTTCTGAGCGCACAAGGTTCGTTAACGTGCGCCTAAATGTAAGAACTTTTTTTTTTTTTGCATTGAAATGTGGCCGCCTTGGCCGTGATTGAACCAGCAACCGCAGCAGCTCTGCGTCATAACCAATAAACTATATTTTCGCGTTTAGGAAAAGCCATGTGCGTACTGCATAGTGCGGTGTAATTCTCTCGAAGGAGGTATACAACCAGGAGGACGGCAAACGTCCAATCAAAACTGGCGACGATTGCTGCTACAAACATGCATTCAGAGCACTTACACTGAAACGTTGTAGTACCAGTACCGAGATTATACTTATAAAAAACGCTCATAAGTTCGTGCAGTTAATGCAAACGCTTTATTTTTGCTGTCAACATTATTCATTATAACATATTCTGACCGCATTTGAGGGACTGAAGTTTTCACGTGAATGCATTTGTGTGCAACGCCTTTGTAAGTTGCATTATATATGATAATAAAAAAGAATGCTTGAACTTGCCTTGAGAGAGTGCCAGCGCGGGTGCGTACAGTACGATTGACATGTAAATTAGCTGAAACAGGAACAGAAACATTTATTTGATGTACATACTTGATCGTTTAAGGTGTGCGATGTCATCAACACTTACCATTTGAATTGAGAATGTTATACTTCCCATGGATCGTATCACTTGGTTGAAGCGTATTTCGAGGTACTATATTGGATTAAAAAAAAAAGAACCATGTGTCCAACGAACTACACGTACATATTTAAAAAAAATCGATATCAACGTTCAATTATAATAAGAGCTATCAGGATGTCGAAAAAAGATAACGCTTGTTAATTTGTTTTGTGATACTTTATAAAATAAATGCATCTTATTCGATAAAATTTATTCCTCTAGTCTCTCGCATTCACATAGTACTGCGAGTACTATACCAGGTAGAAACCTAGGTAACATAACTAATCGCCGAGCCCATTGCATTTATGCAGGCTTAATAGGCCGTTTGACGTGGCACACACCAAACAAACAAGAAGTCTTATGCTAGTCTTTCACATCGTGTTTGTCGCGCCTCAACTCAGCGTATATGTGCAGCTCCAAGAGGGCCACAATTTGACTTACACGATGAACTCATCCCAGCTTCTTGTTTCCTTTTCCAAAACTCAAAGCGACAAAGTTTCTAACTTGAAGAATAGGGCTCGTCACTAGCGCTATTAGTAAAAGGTGCTCGTTCTGAAGTGCAGAAGTTTGCGTGCGTGAAACGTGCAAGGCAAACAGGCGGGCTATAGCGACGTGTGCTCACCTCGTAGGCACTGGTCAACTGCAAGTGATGGAAGATTGGCATATAGAAGTAGGCCGTGGTTGGGATGACGAAGCAGTATGAGACGCAGATGAGGACGTACTGGGTGCCGGCTAGGTACACCTCGGAGGCCGTGCCGAGCAGAGTAATGGCCGACATGAAGCTAGCCAAGATGGAGAGCGCCACGGGGAACGCGCTCAGTTGGCGGCCGCCCATCAGGAACTCGTCGGTGGACACTTTCTTGGAGCCGAAGAAAGCGTAGTAGACACCGATGCCTGCCGAGACCAGGAGCATGCCGCAGAACACCAGGTAATCCCAGATCGTGAACCGGCTCACCAGTGATGACTTCGTTGCGACGCTGCAAAGCGTTACATGAGCGCGTAGTTTTCATTGGACATCTCGGCATAATCTCCACGCAGGAAGCTCAGTGGACAGCACGAGAATATTGAAGGTACTGAATACAGAACAGACGCCGAAGATGAATAGGAATGTGAAATACTTGCGACAGAAAGCGTACTCAGAAACTGTATGTTTTGAGGTTAAGAGCTGTACAGAGGCACGGTTTGTAGTGAGCAGTGTAGGGAGCCAGAGTAGAAGGACTTTCTACTGTGTGAATGAAGATTAGAACGAGGAAGAGGAGTCGGGAGCTGAAAGGTGGCAACGTTTAGTCGTCCGTAAAGTTGACTAATGGATGAGCGATGAGATGGGCCAGGTTTGGTGCCGATAACGACGCCGACCGAGCGGCGCCTCTGCTATTGAAGGGTAACAGAAAAACCTTCGTATTCCCCCTTCCAGATAGGAACTTGATGACCGTGACGTAATCTGAAGTTGCGTAAGGAAGACAAAAGCCGCGACAACGAAACTGACTGTCTGCTCCACAAGTGTACTTCAAAGGACTTAATGGCCCTGAGCATAACTGCCCGTGTACATAATAATCGCGCAATAAAAGAAATGTCTTGCTCATACTCTACTTCACTTTAGTCGCTTATTGATTCCATTCGAAGAATTCTTAGATAGGGCAGTGTAGGAAATAACGAATACAGTAGAATGAACATCCGCCGCAAGCGGGACTCCTCGTAAGGTGCCCCTTCGATGACATTTTCATAGTACAGACAATCGATAAAAAATATTCGCTAGGAATTTCATACCCGTCAAGATGACGTGATCTAAATTCGTACATTTTGTCTAAGACGTAAACAAAGACAGAAAGTGCGCTTGAAAAGAGAAAGAAGCGCTACACATACTTGGTTGTGCCCATCAGTGATGCTGCAAATACTACAATGGTGTCCATACTGAGGTTTCCCAAGGAGCGCGGTCGTAGAGAGAGCCGCTGACAGGCCTGAGAGCAGAAGTCGACAGGAGCGAAGTCTGCGCAGCAGGACAGTTGTTCTCTGATATGGCGGCCAGTCTGGCGCGTGAGCCCAGTGGAGCGTGCCTTGGTGATGACAATGCGCTTTAAAAACACGGCACATACTCGCGGCCTGGGATAGGCACAAAAATCGGATAAACAGAACATGAGTGAAAGGAACCCGAAGATAAGCGGTAAACGATGGGTATTCAGCAAATGAAAAGTGAGATCAGAAGAATAACAAGTAAATTAAGGAAACAGAAAGAGAAGATTTCTTGCACAATTTAGAACATAAGGAATTTAGAAAAACATAATAGGAACATTGAATAAGTAGGTATACGATTCGCTGAATGAGTCAACTCATTGCGTGAAATACGCCATTTTGACTAAGCGATAATTTAACTGGAATCAATGTTACAAAGTGGCGCTTCAAAAATGTTTTTTTTTTTGCTGTATTGAAATTGGTGGGAGATGAAGGGGTGTGCACTTTTACTTGACAAACGAAGGAAAAAAAAAAAAAGAAGACACCTAGAGCAAACGTGCTGGATGAGTCTTCTTCTCTTTCGTCCGTGTCTTCCTGCCTTTGTTGCGCATTCGTACTCAAGTAATGGGTTACAAACATGCCCAGAATGCTGCTCTCATTAAGTATTAAGCAATAGTCTTCATTCGTGGAAGAGTTCATGTTGCCAGACTAGATCTGATTACATGAAGATTCAGCGAGGACTGCAGCAACGTAACTTCGTATTCTGAAGTTCTGTCTTAAAGGGCACTACTTATTGTTGGAAATTATGGACATGGAATAAGCTGTTCTTCCTTCCATGGAATTGGCTGTTGCCGGTTGCAACACTCCTACTGTTTCTTTTCCTTCTATATTCTTGTCCGCGTCTTTTTCGCATTTCTTCAAGTTATACACTCCTTTTAATAACAGTATGTAACGTACGACTTTGTAAGAAGGAAGCTACAGCATAGCAAGAAGCACAACTATTGGGAACGTTCGTTAGTTTAATAAACAAATAAAGATAAAAACTTGCAGAACAACATTTTGTAGCGAACGCTTAAAATTAATATTTCAACATGGGCAGTTGCGGACGTAAATAAACATCAACCTTCTTATTGGAAGGTTCATCTCCAATATTATTAGGGCTCCGCGTTTTCGGATAAATTCTAAAAAATCCGATAAGCATTCGTCGGTAAAATTTTCACAATTCGGATTTATCTGAGAAGCTCCGATTTTAGAAGGGCATTTTGAATGCTGACAAGCATCAGTCGAAAGCAGCGCACCTCCATTAGCGCCAGAAAGCTCGTAAAGTGTGCTTGCGTCTATTGCAACAAGCTTTAAGGTTGTAATACGAACAAACGTAGGTGTTTTGTATTCAAGTATTTGTGCTTGTATGTATTTGTGTTCGTGCGTTCAAACCTTCCGGACATCTAAAATACAATTAGAGTGTTCACACGTTTTCGTGTTCAGATATCATCTAAGATTTGAGAATAATAATAATAATAATAATAATAATAATAATAATAATAATAATAATAATAATAATAATAATAATAATAATAATAGGTCCCTTATTTTTCATGAAGAAGACGAGGGAGGCTGGGAGAAAAAATTCGGCAGATCCCACGCCTTGGGGGAATCGGTTTCATGCGAAGGAATCAGCGAGTAGTTGTCTATGCTGCATTTTTTTTTGCTTTGATCTAAGCGTTACGAGGTGGATCGACGTGTTTTTGCAAGCGTGGTAGTTGTGTGCACATCGTGGCCTTACCAGGCGCGTCAACTACACTGGCGTTTAAAGGATAACTTACGGAGCACAGACCGGAGTATTATCGAAACGAAGGGCACTTTACGGTGCGATGATGTGACTGTCATACGTAACTTTCGTTACGCCTTATTAGCAGGGTAAATGAACAGGGAGTGAGAAAAATGAAAGGATGCAAAAACAGGATTATGAGCAAGAATGCAGCGCATTTTCATTGGAAATAAAATTAATAAGAAGACATTGCAACAACTTATAATGCAAAATTAAACACTGAATTTCGGAGAATTGGAGATTTACGAGAAATAAACTCCGATAAACGCCCACTTTCCTAAAAAAAAACTCCTAAAAGCGCTGTCCGAATTTCAAGAAAAATAAACTCCGAAAACACGGAGCCCTAAATATCATGTCCCAAAAGCAATTTCTACGAAATTACGATAATAACAACCAGTTAACACAAATAATTCTGGGGTAAGAAAGGACAACAATTTCACGTAAATACCTAAAAAATGCTAATTATAATACAAATTGCTTGTGCAAAATCAAGGATTTCTGGAGGCTATTTCAATATAAAATACGCAGCAGCGAGCAAATTCTGCTCTCGTACATAGTGTGAACGTACAAGGGGTGTTCAAATGAAAAGGTACGAAACGAGACTGTGGATATAAATGAAGATTTCATTCAAAGTATACACCATAATCCTGATCACAACGATCCCTTCAATGAACGAGCCGAATGATTCCTTGTTCCCAGAATTCTTGCGGTCGTGACGAAACCCAGTCCTTCACAGCGTCCTTGAGTTCGTCGTCCATGTTGAAGCGCTTCCCATTTTCTCACGGACTTGTTGGACACAGTCTTCCCCGTGTACGGTCACCATCGCGCGATGAATGGTGGCCGGTTTAACACCTTCCGCTGTCAGAAATCTGATAACGCCTTGCTGCTTCTCAATCGTCGAATTTGGCAACGTGAACGCCACCCCATCCTCACACGCATTGCCGCGTCAATTGGACGGCGCTGCTTATAAGAGCCTCTATTCTTTCCTGCGCATGTGGGCGCCTCCGCATGCACCTATCCACGGCGGAGACTACAATCGCAGACCTAGATGTCATGCTACGTTAATCCCATAGCGGCATTGGCATCTATGTTAACGCTTACGTTGTTGCGACGTTTCGTACCTTATCATTTGAATACCCCTCGTACAACTAAAGAAAAAAAAATGACGAAGTGGCTATGGAACAGCGTTCCGCAGCCAAAGCTTCGAGACTAGCCCTTTAAGCCTTGAATTTTTTATTTTGGTCGGATACTGTTTTGGTGCGTGTTTTCGTAATAGTTGGGACCTCAGAAGACCAAAAACGAAAAATTGAGGCAGTGGTGCAAGTATTCATGGATTAACAAACAAGACGTCAAATTAGGTCATCAGGGCTCAGTGGTCGTGAAATGAGAAAAATAACTTCTTTATTCCTGCTACTCACTGGAGTACACAAAATTATGAACCAACGTCTTATTTGTCAGTGTGATACTCGGTGAAACATCTTCAAGGCGTCGTCTCGAAAATGGCGCTTACCCGCCTCAGCTTACCCGCCTCGTCGTCACCCATGACTTTGGCCAAGCTTCTTCTTCTCTGTTGCTACCAAGCTCCTCAAACATGCCTGCAATTTTCGTGACAATCGCAGTGGGGATCGTTGAAGAAGTATTTCCCCAGGAAGAGCAGTTTTGGTTTCATTTACGAGGTGCTGGGGGAAATGTTGTGTGGTGGTGTCATTGGACACCGCCAGGGCCGAAAGGGCTAGAGACAGGAATAATTCATTATCGACTGTTGGTGTCGAAAAAGAGCTCTGAACATTGAACGCCTCCGACATCGTATTCTGAAGCCAAATAGGCGTGGCGGAATGGGCCAATATAGCGATTTTATATAGTAAATAAAACGCAAGTATTTCAAAATCGACAGTTCTGGATGAAAAAAATTACAGTCAACTTCGAATGAGACATCACCTTCACCGTACTCTCATATCAGCTAGAACTTCTCAAAGAGGACCAGATTACTTGTTTTAAGAAGGGAACAAATACAGTCTAGTAGTGAATCAATGGCACCAAAGTAGGAACATAAGAGTCATGAGAAGGAAAGGAAGAGCTAAAAGAAGTTGCTACACTGAGCCCGTCACGGAAATTGCATTTAAAAAGAAGCCATCCGAAGTCCAGAAATGTAGTTTATTAAGAACAACACGCACAAGATTCTACTTTGAAAAAAAGAGGTTATGGCAAACATTTAAAGACGCCTAAATATGATGAAGTGAGCCAACAAAGCGATTGATTTAGCAACTATTACGGGATTATGTCAACGTCGACATTTCTGGAGGAAAAGCGACGCTGAGCTTTGAATAGGGCGTCGCCTTCATTGCACCTCCATATCAGTAAAAATCTCATACAGAACAGCCCCTTCTTTGCATTAAGAAGGTAGGAAATACTTTCTGTTTATTAAAATCACTGCAACCAGAGTAGAAGCATACGAGTCACGAGAAGGAAGGGAACAGCTTAAAAAAGTTGCTGCAATGGGTATTCTCTCAAAATTGCTGTTGTGTTTTAAGGGGAGCCCTCAAGATTGAAGAAAAGCAAGTTGGACCAGAACGACCTTATGAAAGTTCTGCCTTGAAATCAAGGAAAGTTATTTAACCAGTGAAAAACTCGAACTGCATAAAATAAGATTGTTTTAGAAATGGTATTAAAGGACTTCAACATGGATAGTTATCCACGAAAACTAACACTGAGCTGCGAATGAGACATTGCCTGAGACAACTGCGACAATGCGAGACAGCTGAGACAAATGGGACGATGAGACAAATGAGACAACTGCGAATGAGACACCGCAACGTTATATCAGCTAAATTTTCCAAGCTAATCCAATTGATGGCACCTGGTAGAAGCGAAAGAGCCATGAGAAGCAAAGGAAGAGCTCAAGTTCCTAATTAAGTACTGAATGGAAATTGCAATTGCGTTCAAGATACAAAGCTTACGACTGAAGAAATGTACTTGATTAAGGAATAAATTAAGAAAGTTCTGATTGGAAGAGAGAGATGATTATAAACGAGAAACATAAATGCGATGAAACGAGCCAATACAGCGACTGACCAAAAAACTTTAACGGTAGTATTTCAACATCTACAGTTAAGGACTAAATACGTTGCACTGAACTTCGATTCAAACATCGCCTTCATCGCACCCTCATATCATCTACAACTTCTTATAGAGGACCACATGCATTGTTTCAAGCATAGAGAATATACTTTCTAGTGAATTAATCCAATGGCACGAAAGTAGAAGCATAGGAGTCACGAGAAGGAAGAGCTTAAAGAAATTGCTACAATGAGTATTCTCTCGAAATATCGGGTTGCGTTTCATAGAGAGGCTCTGTAGAGTGAAGGACAGCAAGTTTGATCACAACGACTATAGGAAAGCTCTGGTTTGAAACTGCAATAACATGAACCAAGAAAATTCTAGTTGGATAAAATCAGTCAGTTTAGTGATTGCTTTAAAAATGGAAGCGAAAGCCTTCAACATTGACAATCTTGCGCGATCACAAAGCACTGAACTTCGATTGTAAAATCGCCTTCATCGCATGCCTACATCACCTAGAACTTCATAAACAGGACCACATTTCTTGTTTAAAGGAAAGAGAAGGTGCATTTTAGTGAATCAAACCAATGCCACTAAAGTAGAAGCATACAAGCCACGAGAAAGAATACCGTAACGACATTGCTTCAGTTAGTACTCGCTCAAAATATTTGTTGTGTTTAAAGAGACTCTGTAGAGAAAAAAAAAGCAAGTTTGACCACGACTACAACAAAGCACTGCTTTGAAAAAGTATGATGGACCAAGAAAATTCTAGCATGATAAAATAAGCCAGTCTAGTGATTGCTTTAGAAAGGAAAGTCTTCAACATTGGTAGTTTAGCGCCACAACCATAACTGAACATCGATTGAGACATCGTTTTTATCGCACCCTCATACTAGCTAAATCTTCATAAATAGGGCCATATTCCTTCTTTCAAGCAGGGATAGTGTACTTTCTAGTGAATCAAACAAAATGCACGAAGGTAGAAGCACACGAGTCACGAAAAACGAGACCTTAACGAAATTTTTACAATGCGTACTCTCGCGAAACATCTGTTGTTTCATACAGAGGCTCTATAGAGTGAAGAAAAGCAAGTTTGATCACGAGTATAAGAAAGCTCTGGCTCAAAAAAGTGCGAATAAAAATTCTAGTTGGATCCAGTCAGCCAATCTAGTGATTCCTTTAGAAATGGAAACGAAAGACTTGAACATTGATAGTTTTGCGCGATAACCAACACTGAACTTCGATTGAGACATCGCCTTCATCGCAACCTCACATCAGTTAGAACTTCACAAAGAGGACAACATTCCTTGTTTCAAGAAAAGAGATGGCGTTTTCTAGCGAATCACACCAATGGCACGATAGTAGAAGCCTACGAGTGACGAGAAAAAAAGAGCTTAAAGAAATTGCTACAATTAGTACTCTCTCGAAATATCTGTTGTGTTTCTAGAGAGGCTCTGTAAAGTGAAGAGAACCAAGTTTGATCACCCCGACCACTAGAAAGCTCTGCTCTGAAAAAAAATAATTATGAATAAAAAGGTTCTAGTAGGGTAAAATGAGTCAGTCTAGTGATTGCTGTACGATTGGATATGAAAGTTTTCAATACTGATAGTTTTCTGCGTAACCAGCACTGAACTTCGATTGAGACATCGCCTTCACCGCAGCCTCATATCAATTAGAACTTCACAAAGAGGACAGCATTCCTTGTTTCAAGAAAAGAGATGGCGTTTTCTAGCGAATCACACCAATGGCACGATAGTAGAAGCCTACGAGTGACGAGAAAAAAAGAGCTTGAAGAAATTGCTACAATTAGTACTCTCTCGAATTATCTGTTGTGTTTCTAGAGAGGCTCTGTAAAGTGAAGAGAACCAAGTTTGATCACCCCGACCACTAGAAAGCTCTGCTCTGAAAAAAAAATAATTATGAATAAAAAGGTTCTAGTAGGGTAAAATGAGTCAGTCTAGTGATTGCTGTACGATTGGATATGAAAGTTTTCAATACTGATAGTTTTCTGCGTAACCAGCACTGAACTTCGGTTGAGACATCGCCTTCATCGCAGCCTCATATCAATTAGAACTTCACAAAGAGGACAGCATTCCTTGTTTCAAGAAAAGAGATGGCGTTTTCTAGCGAATCACACCAATGGCACGATAGTAGAAGCCTACGAGTGACGAGAAAAAAAGAGCTTGAAGAAATTGCTACAATTAGTACTCTCTCGAAGTTGTGTTTCTAGAGAGGCTCTGTAAAGTGAAGAGAACCAAGTTTGATCACCCCGACCACTAGAAAGCTCTGCTCTGAAAAAAAAATAATTATGAATAAAAAGGTTCTAGTAGGGTAAAATGAGTCAGTCTAGTGATTGCTGTACGATTGGATATGAAACTTTTCAATACTGATAGTTTTCTGCGTAACCAGCACTCAACTTCGATTGAGACATCGCCTTCATCGCAGCCTCATATCAATTAGAACTTCACAAAGAGGACAGCATTCCTTGTTTCAAGAAAAGAGATGGCGTTTTCTAGCGAATCACACCAATGGCACGATAGTAGAAGCCTACGAGTGACGAGAAAAAAAGAGCTTGAAGAAATTGCTACAATTAGTACTCTCTCGAATTATCTGTTGTGTTTCTAGAGAGGCTCTGTAAAGTGAAGAGAACCAAGTTTGATCACCCCGACCACTAGAAAGCTCTGCTCTGAAAAAAAAATAATTATGAATAAAAAGGTTCTAGTAGGGTAAAATGAGTCAGTCTACTGATTGCTGTACGATTGGATATGAAACTTTTCAATACTGATAGTTTTCTGCGTAACCAGCACTGAACTTCGGTTGAGACATCGCCTTCATCGCAGCCTCATATCAATTAGAACTTCACAAAGAGGACAGCATTCCTTGTTTCAAGAAAAGAGATGGCGTTTTCTAGCGAATCACACCAATGGCACGATAGTAGAAGCCTACGAGTGACGAGAAAAAAAGAGCTTGAAGAAATTGCTACAATTAGTACTCTCTCGAATTATCTGTTGTGTTTCTAGAGAGGCTCTGTAAAGTGAAGAGAACCAAGTTTGATCACCCCGACCACTAGAAAGCTCTGCTCTGAAAAAAAAATAATTATGAATAAAAAGGTTCTAGTAGGGTAAAATGAGTCAGTCTAGTGATTGCTGTACGATTGGATATGAAAGTTTTCAATACTGATAGTTTTCTGCGTAACCAGCACTCAACTTCGATTGAGACATCGCCTTCATCGCAGCCTCATATCAATTAGAACTTCACAAAGAGGACAGCATTCCTTGTTTCAAGAAAAGAGATGGCGTTTTCTAGCGAATCACACCAATGGCACGATAGTAGAAGCCTACGAGTGACGAGAAAAAAAGAGCTTGAAGAAATTGCTACAATTAGTACTCTCTCGAATTATCTGTTGTGTTTCTAGAGAGGCTCTGTAAAGTGAAGAGAACCAAGTTTGATCACCCCGACCACTAGAAAGCTCTGCTCTGAAAAAAAAATAATTATGAATAAAAAGGTTCTAGTAGGGTAAAATGAGTCAGTCTAGTGATTGCTGTACGATTGGATATGAAAGTTTTCAATACTGATAGTTTTCTGCGTAACCAGCACTCAACTTCGATTGAGACATCGCCTTCATCGCAGCCTCATATCAATTAGAACTTCACAAAGAGGACAGCATTCCTTGTTTCAAGAAAAGAGATGGCGTTTTCTAGCGAATCACACCAATGGCACGATAGTAGAAGCCTACGAGTGACGAGAAAAAAAGAGCTTGAAGAAATTGCTACAATTAGTACTCTCTCGAATATCTGTTGTGTTTCTAGAGAGGCTCTGTAAAGTGAAGAGAACCAAGTTTGATCACCCCGACCACTAGAAAGCTCTGCTCTGAAAAAAAAATAATTATGAATAAAAAGGTTCTAGTAGGGTAAAATGAGTCAGTCTAGTGATTGCTGTACGATTGGATATGAAAGTTTTCAATACTGATAGTTTTCTGCGTAACCAGCACTCAACTTCGATTGAGACATCGCCTTCATCGCAGCCTCATATCAATTAGAACTTCACAAAGAGGACAGCATTCCTTGTTTCAAGAAAAGAGATGGCGTTTTCTAGCGAATCACACCAATGGCACGATAGTAGAAGCCTACGAGTGACGAGAAAAAAAGAGCTTGAAGAAATTGCTACAATTAGTACTCTCTCGAATTATCTGTTGTGTTTCTAGACAGGCTCTGTAAAGTGAAGAGAACCAAGTTTGATCACCGCGACCACTAGAAAGCTCTGCTCTGAAAAAAAATAATTATGAATAAAAAGGTTCTAGTAGGGTAAAATGAGTCAGTCTAGTGATTGCTGTACGATTGGATGTGAAAGTTTTCAATACTGATAGTTTTCTGCGTAACCAGCACTCAACTTCGATTGAGACATCGCCTTCATCGCAGCCTCATATCAATTAGAACTTCACAAAGAGGACAGCATTCCTTGTTTCAAGAAAAGAGATGGCGTTTTCTAGCGAATCACACCAATGGCACGATAGTAGAAGCCTACGAGTGACGAGAAAAAAAGAGCTTGAAGAAATTGCTACAATTAGTACTCTCTCGAATATCTGTTGTGTTTCTAGAGAGGCTCTGTAAAGTGAAGAGAACCAAGTTTGATCACCCCGACCACTAGAAAGCTCTGCTCTGAAAAAAAAATAATTATGAATAAAAAGGTTCTAGTAGGGTAAAATGAGTCAGTCTAGTGATTGCTGTACGATTGGATATGAAAGTTTTCAATACTGATAGTTTTCTGCGTAACCAGCACTCAACTTCGATTGAGACATCGCCTTCATCGCAGCCTCATATCAATTAGAACTTCACAAAGAGGACAGCATTCCTTGTTTCAAGAAAAGAGATGGCGTTTTCTAGCGAATCACACCAATGGCACGATAGTAGAAGCCTACGAGTGACGAGAAAAAAAGAGCTTGAAGAAATTGCTACAATTAGTACTCTCTCGAAATATCTGTTGTGTTTCTAGAGAGGCTCTGTAAAGTGAAGAGAACCAAGTTTGATCACCCCGACCACTAGAAAGCTCTGCTCTGAAAAAAAAATAATTATGAATAAAAAGGTTCTAGTAGGGTAAAATGAGTCAGTCTAGTGATTGCTGTACGATTGGATATGAAAGTTTTCAATACTGATAGTTTTCTGCGTAACCAGCACTCAACTTCGATTGAGACATCGCCTTCATCGCAGCCTCATATCAATTAGAACTTCACAAAGAGGACAGCATTCCTTGTTTCAAGAAAAGAGATGGCGTTTTCTAGCGAATCACACCAATGGCACGATAGTAGAAGCCTACGAGTGACGAGAAAAAAAGAGCTTGAAGAAATTGCTACAATTAGTACTCTCTCGAATATCTGTTGTGTTTCTAGAGAGGCTCTGTAAAGTGAAGAGAACCAAGTTTGATCACCCCGACCACTAGAAAGCTCTGCTCTGAAAAAAAAATAATTATGAATAAAAAGGTTCTAGTAGGGTAAAATGAGTCAGTCTAGTGATTGCTGTACGATTGGATATGAAAGTTTTCAATACTGATAGTTTTCTGCGTAACCAGCACTCAACTTCGATTGAGACATCGCCTTCATCGCAGCCTCATATCAATTAGAACTTCACAAAGAGGACAGCATTCCTTGTTTCAAGAAAAGAGATGGCGTTTTCTAGCGAATCACACCAATGGCACGATAGTAGAAGCCTACGAGTGACGAGAAAAAAAGAGCTTGAAGAAATTGCTACAATTAGTACTCTCTCGAATATCTGTTGTGTTTCTAGAGAGGCTCTGTAAAGTGAAGAGAACCAAGTTTGATCACCCCGACCACTAGAAAGCTCTGCTCTGAAAAAAAAATAATTATGAATAAAAAGGTTCTAGTAGGGTAAAATGAGTCAGTCTAGTGATTGCTGTACGATTGGATATGAAAGTTTTCAATACTGATAGTTTTCTGCGTAACCAGCACTCAACTTCGATTGAGACATCGCCTTCATCGCAGCCTCATATCAATTAGAACTTCACAAAGAGGACAGCATTCCTTGTTTCAAGAAAAGAGATGGCGTTTTCTAGCGAATCACACCAATGGCACGATAGTAGAAGCCTACGAGTGACGAGAAAAAAAGAGCTTGAAGAAATTGCTACAATTAGTACTCTCTCGAAATATCTGTTGTGTTTCTAGAGAGGCTCTGTAAAGTGAAGAGAACCAAGTTTGATCACCCCGACCACAAGAAAGCTCTGCTCTGAAAAAAAAAATAATTATGAACAAAAAGGTTCTAGTATGGTAAAATGAGTCAGTCTAGTGATTGCTGTACGATTGGATATGAAAGTTTTCAATACTGATAGTTTTCTGCGTAACCAGCACTCAACTTCGATTGAGACATCGCCTTCATCGCAGCCTCATATCAATTAGAACTTCACAAAGAGGACAGCATTCCTTGTTTCAAGAAAAGAGATGGCGTTTTCTAGCGAATCACACCAATGGCACGATAGTAGAAGCCTACGAGTGACGAGAAAAAAAGAGCTTGAAGAAATTGCTACAATTAGTACTCTCTCGAAATATCTGTTGTGTTTCTAGAGAGGCTCTGTAAAGTGAAGAGAACCAAGTTTGATCACCCCGACCACAAGAAAGCTCTGCTCTGAAAAAAAAATAATTATGAATAAAAAGGTTCTAGTAGGGTAAAATGAGTCAGTCTAGTGATTGCTGTACGATTGGATAGTGAAAGTTTTCAATACTGATAGTTTTCTGCGTAACCAGCACTGAACTTCGATTGAGACATCGCCTTCATCGCAGCCTCATATCAATTAGAACTTCACAAAGAGGACAACATTCCTTGTTTCAAGAAAAGAGATGGCGTTTTCTAGCGAATCACACCAATGGCACGATAGTAGAAGCCTACGAGTGACGAGAAAAAAAGAGCTTAAAAAATTGCTACAATTAGTACTCTCTCGAAATATCTGTTGTGTTTCTAGAGAGGCTCTGTAAAGTGAAGAGAACCAAGTTTGATCACCCCGACCACTAGAAAGCTCTGCTCTGAAAAAAAATAATTATGAATAAAAAGGTTCTAGTAGGGTAAATGAGTCAGTCTAGTGATTGCTGTACGATTGGATATGAAAGTTTTCAATACTGATAGTTTTCTGCGTAACCAGCACTGAACTTCGATTGAGACATCGCCTTCATCGCAGCCTCATATCAATTAGAACTTCACAAAGAGGACAACATTCCTTGTTTCAAGAAAAGAGATGGCGTTTTCTAGCGAATCACACCAATGGCACGATAGTAGAAGCCTACGAGTGACGAGAAAGCAGAGCTTGAAGAAATTGCTACAATGGGTATTCTCTCGAAATATCGGGTTGCGTTTCACAGAGAGGCTCTGTAGAGTGAAGAGAACCAAGTTTCATCACGACGACTATAAGAAAGCTCAGCTTTCCAAAAAAAGTTTATGAATAGAAAAGTTCTAGATGGACCAAATCAGCAGGTCTAGTAATTGCCTTAGAATTGGAAACGAAAGTCTTGAACATTGATATTTTTTTCTCATAACCAGCGCCGATCTTCGATTGAGACATCGCCTTCATCGCACATTCATATCAGCTAGAACTTCAAAAGGAGGACCATTGTTCGTTGTTTCAAGTGGGGGAGTTCTGGTGAATCATACCACTGACACGAAAGTGGAAGCATGCGAGTCGTTAGAAGGAAGAAAAGAATTTAAAGAAATTGCTGCAGTGGATGCTCTCTCGAAATATGAGTTGTGTTTTTAGTGAGGCTCTTTAGAGTGAAGAAAAGGAAGTTTATTCACAACGAATATAGGAAAGCTCTGCTTTGAAAAAAAAATATTCTTAATCAAAATAAATCCTAGTTGGATAAAATGAGCCAGTATTGTGTTACTTTAGAAATGAAAACGAAAGTCTTCGACATTAAACGTTTTCCCCGATAACCAGCACTGAACTTCGATTGAGACATCGCCTTCACCGCATCGTCATATCTGCTGAAACTTCATAAACAGGACCACATCCATTGTTTCAAAGAGTGAGAACGTATTTTCTAGTGAATCAAGCCAATGGCACGAAAGTAGAAGCATACGAGGCACGAGAAGGAAGAGAAGAGCTTGAAGATATTGCTACAATGGGTACTCTCTCGAAATATCGGGCTGCGTTTCACAGAGAGGCCCTGTTGAGTGAAGGAAAGAAATGTTGATCACAACGACTATAGGAAAGCTCTGCTTTGAAACTGAAATAACATGAACGAAGAAAATTCTAGTAGGATAAGATCAGCCAGTATAGCGATTGCTTTAGAAATGGAAACGATAGCCTGCAACACTTGTAGTCTTGCGCGATAACCATCACTGAACTTCGATTGAGACATCGCCTTCATCGCACCCTGATATCAGCTAGAACTTGACAAAGAGGACCACATTCCTTGTTTTAACAAAGGAGAAAGCAATTTCTAGTGATTTAAACCAATGGCCCGAAAGTAGAAGCATGCGAGTCACTAGTGTGTGGAGGAGAACTTAAATTGCTACAGAGGGTGCTCTCTCGAAATATCAGCTGTGTTTTATGGAGAGGCTCTATGGAGTGAAGGAAAGCAAGTTTGATCACAAAGACTATAGGAAAGGTCTGCTTTGACAAAAAAATATTATGAACCAAGGAAAATTTTAATTGGATGAAATAAGGCTGTCTATTGATTGCTTTATAAACGGAAAGTCTTCAACAATGAAAGTCAACAACAATGCTCCTTCTTTCTTTTATCGTCCTTTCTTTCATCTCTTTCTACAAACTTTTCTTTCATCTTTCTTTCATCTTTATCTCTCTATATTGCCCTCTCGTCTCCTGCCCACTTCTTGGTATGCTGTTGTTTACCCGTCGCACCTCCTTGCTTATCTCCTCCTTTCGCTCCTCCTCACGTTTCTCATGCGCTCGCTACAGTGTACAATACAAGGCTATGCCATGCTTCCTGTCCCCTTCCTCGTTTTCTTCCTTATTACCCGCACATAACTCTTCCACACCCTCGCTTCCCTTTCCACCCCCTTGCTATACTATACTATGCATGGCTATGCTATGCTAGGAGCTGCTTGGCACGTTTCCGCCGAGTTTTCTGTGTTGCAGCAGTAGTGTAGCACTGCTAGGCACGTGGATGAACATTTAATCCCAGGCGTGGAGGACGGAAAACAGTTTGGAGGGAGCACTGCGCAATGCAATAGAGAAAAATAAATGAAGAAAGAAGAATGGAAAAGCAGTTCCTCAGGCACGCCAAATTTGGCTTGTCCCCATGTTCTCGATTAGGGAAGGGCTACTGCATTTTTTGAGGAAGGAACAAATGCTGCCCTTGAGTGACATTGATGGCAACCAAAGTAGAAGCGTAGGAAGAATTAGGCAGAATGGAAGAGCTTAAAGAAATTGCTACAATGTGTATTCTGTCTAAATTGCAGTGTTATTTTATAGGAAGCTATATTAACAATAAATGTAGTTTATTAAAAACTAGCACAAACGTATGCTTCCAATAAATAGGGTTAGGGAAACAATAGAGAAACTTCTATGTTAACAATTAGCCAATATAGCTCTTGATTTAGCAACTGTAACGGAGTTATTTGAACACTGGTAGATCTGCATGAAAATGAACACTGAACTTCACATGAGATATCGCCGTCGTCGCACCCCGGTATTAGCTAGAAACTCGCGGAGAGCAGCGCCTTGTCTGTAAGAAAGAAGCAAATAGTTTCTAGTGAAACAAATTAGTGGTAACCAAAGTAGAAGCATAAAAGTCGTGAAAAGGAAAGGAAGACCAGGGACACTAAAGAGCAAAACGATTTTTCTCATAGTAGTGAAGTTATCTTTCAGGATACGAAAAACACCACGCTTGCTGCGGGACGACGCTTAGTAAGCGAGAGAGAGAGAGAATAGACTTTATTTGGCGCTGGAGCTGTTCTGCAGAGCACTGTTCTGCAGCATGCCTGTGGATGGGTCCTCAGTCCAGGACTCCCGCGGCCTTTGCTGCCCGTCTGGCGCGTTCAACCAGCCAGATCTGGTCGTCCGCTTCCCGGCTGGACAGCGCAGCCTCCCACTGCTCCAGCGTGGTGTTGCATATGATGGGTACTGCCGTTATATTCTGAGAAAACACGCAAAAACAAAATGTGTGTGGCGACGCCACCTTGAAGTTTCCGCACCATTCGCCGTGACGTCACATGTTTTGACGGCGCCTACTAGGGACTACGTGGTTCCCAATTGGTAAAAATGAAATACATTGTCCGCTGAGGGGGCCATAAACTTAACATACCAAGTTTGAGGTAATCTTGTTGAGCAAATGGCGGCAAAATATGATAAATACACTTTGAAATACGTGACGTCTCGCGGGGACATTTCGGCGCGAAATTTAAAAATTAAATTTTGAACTTGATTTTCTCCTCTATTAATAAACCTACGATGGCGAAATTAACGAGATTAGAGTTCTCGGAGCACAATTTATCGATCTAAACTGATTCATTGTTTCTCTTTAGTGTCCCTCTAAAGAAATTACTGCAGTAAGTACTGTATGGAAATCCGTGTATTTGAAAGGGTATCATTGTGAATCAGGAAATGTGGTTTATGAAGAACTCTCACAGAACGTTCAGATTTGGAGAAAGTGGTTATTATAAACAAATAAAGAAACCTAATGTGACGAAATGAGCCAATGTAGCGATTGAGTTAGCGACTGTAGTGAGACTATTTGAACACTGATATTTCTGGAGAAAAAGTGTCACGGAGCTTGAAATGAGACATCACCTTCCACGCATCGTCATGTCAGCGAGAACTTCATACAGAGCATCACCACCTTTGATTCAAGAAGGTAGTAAATACTTTGTAGTGTTTCATATCAATGGCGCCATAATATAAGCATACGACTAGGAAATAATGAGCTTAAAGAAATCTCTGAAACGTTTACTTTATGGAAATTGGAGTGTTGTTTAACACGGAGGCACTCTAGAATGAAGAAAAGCTTAGTCACTACCAGTGATATGGAAGTTGTCCTTTGAAAAAAAAAAAGAGGTGATTATTAACAATCGATGAAATTCAAGTTGAATAAAATGAAGCCACATAGCGCTACATTTAGAAACTAAAACGGAATTAATTCAACATCGATAATTTTGGATGAATCGTAGCATAGACCTTCCCTTTAGACATCGCCTTCATCGCAGTGTCATGTCAGCGGGATTTTTATACAGAGCGCCAGCTGCTTTGCTTCAAGAAGTGAGCAAATACCTTCTCGTGAAAAGCATCAGTAGACCAAAGTAGACGCATAAGACTCGTGGAAGGAAAGAGCTGTATTTCTAGGTAGCTGTATTGAAGAGAAAGCCATTGTAGATAGAAGAAAAGTAGTTTATCAAGAAGTAATTTCATTGTTTAGATCTCATCGCGTTTTGCAAACTACTGTTTGCAAAGTAAAGATGGAGGGAGTACTGAATTGTTTAGAGGAAACAATATGTGTTGTGGGAATGGTAACAAGTCCACTTTGGTAGCTTCTGAAAAAAAAATTGACGAGTCATCTTGTCGCATATTGTTCATATTGCACTCATTTCATGTGATAGATATACAAAAAAGCCAATGACGCCGAATTGAAGGTGTATAAATAAGGAGAGTGTTGATGAGGCTATTTGAACGTACAGCATTTAGAATGTAAGAAGCATATCTGCGAGAAAAACATATTGTTTCGGATCATGTTCGATGTGAAAAAGTAGCGCCCAAGAGATGTAACGTGGCTAGTGCAAATGCGGAGCTGGCTTCACTGCTCTTGTAGAGCTAATAACAGGTTCAGTTGCAGTAATAGAACACCTAGTGTTCTGAACATTCCCCATAGACTATCGCTTCAACGTGGCCCCCATTGTATTCGTGAATTAGCCAAAGCTGAGTCCAGAATAATCTAATGCACCGTGCGAGTGCTATATCATTCACAAGGAGACACGCCTGTTGGCGAGAAATTCTACAAACCCTCCTTTAAATGAGATATCTCTTGTATCCAGTGCTACCTTGGTATAACTAAACGGGTTAATATGAAGTGGTATTGGATATTAGTAGTAACTGTAATTTCTTGAAATTCCTGTAGATATTCGTAATACTGGGAATTGGTTCTGAAATCAATCGTGAGGTGGGACGTTTTTGAGTTGTCTGCACATCAATTGCAAAAATGCCGTAAATTCAGCGTGAGCATTTCTCGACAAGATTTAGCCTATACCGGTCCGCAGTAGGTCATCATGTTTGCGTAAAAAAAGCAAACTGATCATGAATTTGAAACATGCCTGTGTAGCAACAGCCGCAATAATAAAAAATCGACAGTTTGGTGGGAGAAGGAACTTCGAAATTTGTGATGAACAATGTCCTGAATAAACGGGTTAAGCAGCAAAGAAAATTTTCAGGAAACTAATCCGCGTAATAACAGAGTTAGCCAATCATTTGCAGTTTAAGAAAAAGGTAACATTGGAAGCATAATGACGGTGAGCAATACTTGTGATGTTGATCGTGTGAACTAAGCTAATTTTATAGTAGCTGGAGAGTTACCTGGAATGTGGTGGAGGGCGGTTTCACATACACTTGATGGGTGATAAAGGGTCACTGAGGAACCACATGGTAATCTTACCTAGTATATAGCATAATATTTAGGTTTTTGTTTGAAGTGTACTTTGAGGTACGTTTATGTTTGTGAATTTCTTGATAATACGTCATTTGGAATCTTTGCAACCACAGCATACTGTGCCAGAAAAAGTTACGGAGTAGGCGGCATTACGAGACGATTCAATATTATGTTCATAAGCGAACTGATTAATACTGGCTACAACAAAATTATTCAAAATTATTGGAAGAACGCATGAATACTCGCTCCAGTACGAGAAGATCTGGCGGTAATTAAACTCCGATACGAAAATATTCCAGCATGCCATCGTTTGAAATTTCTGTTCACTCAAAAAGCAAGTACTGGTGACCCATAAGAATGAGTTTAAAATTCTCGAGAAAGGATGAAAGGCTGTGAAGAGGTACTGAATTATGAAGCATATTATGGACATTTAACAATAATGACGACAAGAAAATGAAGACGAAAATGACGAACTGTAATAAATAGCTGCAGAAAGTTAGCGTTGACTTACTTGGAGCAAACGTTATGTCGTTCGTCATGTGCTAAGCATAATCATAGATGTGTTCGTCATGAAGTAAAAGGATGCGGACTCCGAAAAATAATCTCAGTGATCGAACTACATTTAACGAAAATATTTTGGAGAATGAAGTACAGTATACTAAAAAATAGATCTAGAGCTAGCTAGACCTATTGCTTCAAGATTGCATAAGTTTTCTCTAACGATCTAAAACGGCAGCAAGTAAATGATGCGAAGAAACGATTCAACATCGAATTATGGAATTTTCGGGTGCGTTGTGAGTAATTCGCTGCCATCACTTCAATGCAGAGGTGTACGAAACATACTTGCCGTTATGTATTCTTAAGTAAGTATGATCTGTTGTCAGAATGATAATGGAGATACGTTATGTACATATATTATTTAAACATTCACGTACGAAAAAAAACTTAACAATTATGCAAGGGCAGATGTTCTAAGGTTTATAAAAAAACGTTTACAGAATGTAATAATAGTATTATTAAAACGGTGATTAACTGTCACTACTGATTAACCTTAGCCTACTCGAAAACTGTCGGAACCTAAATAGGGAGGAGTTAAGCGCTGACGTTACCGTGATATTGTTCAACAAAAACAGTCCTACATCAACATTTCACAAGCAGTGTATTAGTAGAACAAAGGGAATGAAATTAACAAATCTTTTGAGATCGCTGCGAGAAAGTGCTGTTTGAATTATTTCAGATTTGTGTGGATGTCTTAGATTGTATCGTCATACATTCCAGTACTCGTATGCATATGCATTTGTTATGGTGTGGTCATTCGTTTCTAAATGATCATCCGCTATCCGCTGTCAAACTATTGCGCCTGCGGACAAAATAAATAAGTTAGGGCTACCTTATTCACCAAAAAGACAAGTAAAAAAAACAAGAGGAAAGTGGTGGAGGGTGGGACTAAATTTAACAAGCAAAATCTCAGCAATGCAGCATCGAAACTTCACCAGAAACATGTTGTCGATCATATATGAAGAATTATTTGTAGGGTTTCATAGCTTATAACTCATCAACACGCGTTAAATGTAATCTCTGTAGAACCTCAAAGTGGAGGAGAAGGAAAGGAAGCAATAAATGCTATGCAAGACATTTTCGCCTAACATAGTGTTCAGGTCCAACCTAAATTTTGACCGAAGTAAAGGACGGGAACCCTATTAGAATCACCTTATTGCGAACACGATCGGCGGGATCTAGATGTGTACGTAAAAGCGGCAATCTATTATTATTTCATTTCCCACGCTCAATTACTTCATGAAAGCATTTGAGCGGGAGGAGTAGTCGGGGAGCATATAAAATATATGAAGAACGCCGCGCTTATCTCCGCTCATCGTTCTGCTTAAGTGCACCGCTTACTTCAGTAGTACACTATCTGAAAAGCCACCAGGAGGTCGACGAGGAGGGAGAATAGGACGAGGACTGCGTGCGTGGTGCATGGTGTGGGCACCAATGTGCAGCTTGTACATCACACAACGAGGTCTGGGAGGCCGACCAGGTGTGCGTCTGCGTCCGGGAAGGTTTAAAGCCTCCGGACACCGCGTGCAACACCCCGCTGCGGCATCCGGCACCGCCGCTTGGAGTACGCGGGGAGCCTGGCCGACCCTCTCGTATCCTTCGTGCCAGAGGTGGCTGGCCTGCCTTCCTGAGTTACGTGGTCGTGACTGGGCAGCTGCACCAACCTGCTGCTTGCACATCACACAGCGACGTCTGGGAGGCCGACCAGATGTGCGTCTGCGCCCGGGAAGGTTTAAAGCCTCCGGACACCGCGTGCAACGTCCCGCTGCGGCATCCGGCACCGCCGCTTGGAGCACGCGGGGAGCCTGGCCGACCCTCTAGTGTACTTCGTGCCAGAAGTGGCTGGCCGGCGTTCCTGCAGTTGCGTGGTCGTGACTGGGCGGCTGGACCAACCTGCTGCTTGTACATCACACAGCGACGTCTGGGAGGCCGACCAGGTGTGCGTCTGCGTCCGGGAAGGTTTAAGGCCTCCGGACACCACGTGCAACGTCCCGCTGCGGCATCCGGCACCGCCGCTTGGAGTACGCGGGGAGCCTGGCCGACCCTCTCGTATCCTTCGTGCCAGAGGTGGCTGGCCGGCCTTTCTGAGTTACGTGGTCGTGACTGGGCAGCTGCACCAACCTGCTGCTTCTACATCACACAGCGACGTCTGGGAGGCCGACCAGGTGTGCGTCTGCGTCCGGGAAGGTTTAAGGCCTCCGGACACCACGTGCGACGTCCCGCTGCGGCATCTGGCACCGCCTCTAGGAGTGCGCGGTTAGCCTTGCCGACCCTCTGGTATCCTTCGTGGCAGAGGTGGCTGGCCGGCCTTCCTGCAGTTGCGTGGTCGTGACTAGGCGGCTGCACCAACCTGCTGCTTGTACATCACACAGCGACGTCTGGGAGGCTGACCAGGTGTCCGTCTGCGTCCGGGAAGGTCTAAGGCCTCCGGACACCGCGTGCAACGTCCCGCTGCGGCATCCGGCACCGCCGCTTCGAGTACGCGGGGAGCCTGGCCGGCCATCTCGTATCCTTCGTGGCCATAGGTCGGCAAAAAATGTGGAGCTCACTCAGACTCACTCACGAAATGTATCTTGCCCTTAGGGCTCACTCGGACTCAGATTCACCAAAACTTTCCTGAACTGGACTCACTCGGACTCAGACTCACTGTAATTTTACAGCGAAAGCTGTTATGAGATCATTTCTCCGGCCGTTTTTGGCGCCGTAGTTGTCCGCCGCCGCCGCCGCCGCCGCCGCCGCTGCCGCCGCCGCCGCCGCCGCCGCCGCCGCCGCCGCCGCCGGTGTCCGTAACCAGTATCGCTCGAAATAAGAAAAAAAACTAAATAAGAAAAAAATTCCAGGATGGAACGAGGTTCGAACCTGGGCCCTCTGCGTGGGAGCCCAGTATTCAACCTCTGAGCCATGCCGGTGCTTGAAACTGCTTTGCAAAAAGGTCCTATACAGGCTTCATGTCGGGAAGGAACCACATTAGCATATGCAATATAGCGTGGTAGAAGATTAAAATAAGCACCAAGCATCGCACAACGCGAATTCTGTAACCAGGCGTCAAACAATTGCGAATTGCGCAACGAGTAGGTTGTTGAATGCTTCCAACCCATTACAAAGGGCTCTGCCATAATTCTTCATCGTCATCAGGCGTAGAATCAACAAAGTGCGCATAATCACTTACATGCGTTTAGCTGGTACCAACGTTCTCTGTAGAATGACGAAAAATGGCACAGTGCCTGCTGCCCTACTTCTAAAAAATTACAATTATTTATAGCGTAGTGGGTTCCTCGCAAGTGCACTTGTATTGGTTGCCAAGGAAGCCCATAAGCGCATGATCCACTTCCTCGGGGTCTCAGTAAGATTACAATGATTTATAGCGTAGTGGGTTCCTCGCAAGTGCACGTGTATTGGTTGCCAAGGAAGCCCATAAGCGCATGATCCATTACCTCGGGGTCTCAATAAAGTTCTTCGCCCCCCCCCCGTCTCTCTTCCACGTCAACGTATACAGCATGACGGGAGAGGGAAATAGCGACCGGGCGTCACCCAATGGAAATTACATAACTGGTGGGCCGTTTAAAGATGCCAACCCATTACAAAGGGTTGAGCCATAATTCTTCATCGTCATCAGTCGTCAGGTCAACAAAGTGCACGTAATGCCTTACAGACGTGTAGCTGGTGCCTCGCTTCTCCATAGAATGACGAATAATGGCTTAGTGGGTGCTTCCCAACTTCACAAAAATTTTGATTTGTGGCGTAGTGGGTACCTTTCTAGTGTACTTGTATTGTAGCCCCAAGAGAGCTTAACGGGCTCTAGAAACGCCGCTCTTCCAGCTTTCGCTGTGACTGTGCTGCGGTTTCAGCGCAGGCCTGGCGTTTTTTCTCAACCGGACTCACTCGGACTCCTCAGACTCACCAAAATATAATTCACTCGAACTCACTCAGACTCACGGCTCGATCTGAGTCTGAGTGAGCCTGAGGGAGTCGACTCATGAGTCCATTCGCCTATAACTAGCTTTTTGTACCGCAGTGTCAATGCTCTTTAACACTAATATCTCGCAATATCGGCGTTCTACTTTGCACATTTTCATCTCGCACCTTCAAATACGAGTTATCAAAGTTTGCAATTCAGTAAGGACATCTTTATTAAAAGAGATGACTCACACGAGATATCTTTATCAATAACTTCATGTGAAAGAATCTGCGGGGGGAGGTCAAGGCACCTCCTCCCCTCTCCCTGCTCAACTTACGCCTCAGATCAATAAATATCGAGCTGACGTATGAACGGTAGCGCATGAAAGTATGTGTGAGTAGACGTGAGTATAAACGTGAGCCGAGATAAGGCTGATAGTAATGCTGAACTGAAGTAATGTGGCAAATTGGGCTAGTTGGAACGTACTCGCCATGTTCAGCGCAAAAAAGGAACACGAAAACACAAGGAAGCGCTTGTGTCGTGCACTTCCTTGTGTTTTCGTGTTCCTTTTTTGCGCTGAACATGGCGAATAATGCTGAAGTTGAGGCGACATGACCATAGATCTGCACAAAATATGGAGCTCACTCAGACTCACTCATGAAATATATCTTGCCCTTATGGCTCACTCGGACTCAGACTCACAAAAATTTTCCTCGACCGGACTCACTCGGACTCAGACTCACAAAAACATTACTCACTCGGACTCACTAAGACTCACGTCTCGATCTGAGTCTGAGTGAGTCGACTCATGAGTGAGTTTGCCGACCTATGTTCGTGGCAGAGGTGGCTGGCCGGCCTTCCTGCAGTTGCGTGGTCGTGACTAGGCGGCTGCACCAACCTGCTGCTTGTACATCACACAGCGACGTCTGGGAAGCCGACCAGATGTCCATCTGCGTCCGGGAAGGTGTAAGGCCTCCGGACACCGCGTGCAACGTCCCGCTGCGGCATCCGGCACCGCCGCTTGGAGTACGCGGGGAGCCTGGCCGACCCTCTCGTATCCTTCGTGCCAGAGGTGGCTGGCCGGCCTTCCTGCAGTTGCGTGGTCGTGACTGGGCGGCTGCACCAACCTGCTGCTTGTACATCACACAGCGACGTCTGTGAGGCCGACCAGGTATGCGTCTGCGTCCGGGAAGGTTTAAGGCCTCCGGACACCGCGTGCAACGTCCCGCTGCGGCATCCGGCACCGCCGCTTGGAGTACGCGGGGAGCCTGGCCGATCCTCTCGTATCCTTCGTGCGAGGGGTGGCTGGCCGGCCTTCCTGCAGTTGCGTGGTCGTGACTGGGTGGCTGCACCAACCTGCTGCTTGTACATCACACAGCGAGGTCTGGGAGGCCGACCAGATGTGCGTCTGCGTCCGGGAAGGTTTAAGGCCCCCGGACACCGCATGCAACGTCCCGCTGCAGCATCCGGCACCGCCTCTTCGAGTACGCGGGGAGCCTGGCCGATCCTCTCGTATCCTTCGTCCGAGGGGTGGCTGGTCGGCCTTCCTGCAGTTGCGTGGTCGTGACTGGGTGGCTGCACCAACCTGCTGCTTGTACATCGCACAGCGAGGCATGGGAGGCCGACCAGGTGTGCGTCTGCGTACGGGAAGGTTTAAGGCCTCCGGACACCGCGTGCAACGTCCCGCTGCGGCATCCGGCACCGCCTCTTCGAGTACGCGGGAAGCCTGGCCGATCCTCTCGTATCCTTCGTGCGAGGGGTGGCTGGCCGGCCTTCCTGCAGTTGCGTGGTCGTGACTGGGCGGCTGCACCAACCTGCTGCTTGTACATCACACAGCGAGGTCTGGGAGGCCGACCAGGCGTGCGTCTGCGTCCGGGAAGGTTTAAGGCCTCCGGGCACCGCGTGCAACGTCCCGCTGCGGCATCCGGCACCGCCTCTTCGAGTACGCGGGGAGCCTGGCCGATCCTCTCGTATCCTTCGTCCGAGGGGTGGCTGGCCGGCCTTCCTGCAGTTGCGTGGTCGTGACTGGGCGGCTGCACCAACCTGCTGCTTGTACGTCACACAGCGAGGTCTCGGAGGCCGACCAGGTGTGCGTCTGCGTCCGGAAAGGTTTAAGGCCTCCGGACACCGCGTGCAACGTCCCGCTGCGGCATCCGGCACCACCTCTTCGAGTACGCGGGGAGCCTGGCCGATCCTCTCGTATCCGTCGTGCGAGGGGTGGCTGGCTGGCCTTCCTGCAGTAGCGTGGTCGTGACTGGGCGGCTGCACCAACCTGCTGCTTGTAGATCCCACAGCGAGGTCTGGGAGGCCGACCAGGTGTGCGTCTGCGTCCGGGAAGGTTTAAGGCCTCCGGACACCGCGTGCAACGCCCCGCTGCGGCATCCGGCACCGCCGCTTTGAGTACACGGGGAGCCTGGCCGATCCTCTCGTATCCTTCGTGCGAGGGGTGGCTGGCCGGCCTTCCTGCAGTTGCGTGGTCGTGACTGGGCGGCTGCACCAACCTGCTGCTTGTACATCACACAGCGAGGCCTGGGAGGCCGACCAGGTGTGCGTCTGCGTCCGGGAAGGTTTAAGACCTCCGGACACCGCGTGCAACGTCCCGCTGCGGCATCCGGCACCGCCGCTTGGAGTACGCCGGGAGCCTGGCCGACCCTCTCGTATCCTCCGTGCCAGAGGTAGCTCGCCGGCCTTCCTGCAGTTGCGTAGTCGTGACTGGGCGGATCTACCAATCTGCTACTTGTACATCACACAGCGACGTATGGGAGGCCGACCAGGTGTGCGTCTGCGTCCGGGAAGGTTTAAGGCCTCCGGACACCGCGTGCAACGTCCCGGCAGGCATCCATAGGGTTCAATGTTGTCATCCACTCAATACAACAAAGCTGTCATGAAATTAAACCTGATTTAACGAAATTCTTCCTGTACCAGAGTGGTAAAATATGCAGCGATCTTTTTCTCATTTTGACATACACGGGTTGTCTTCTGGCGGGCTCTGTGAAGCTATTGCGTTAAATCATCTAGCCGCCCTTGTCACGACACTGGTGTTATATTGCCGAGGCTGCACGGCGCGTCCATATGCGGAACGAAGTACTAAACAGACGGTAGCGCTTTTGCTTACCAAATTGCGCTTGGGGCGGTGGTGGTTTGCTGTCCCTGTAAATGCTCCCACAGGAAGACGATGGTCCCTTTCGTTAATTAATGGTTTAGGCGACATGGTGCAATCGTACTTTGCAACTTTCTTGCTCTGCCCGCTCACCCAATCACTGCATCGTTCTCCCCGTCTTTGCATATCGGCAACTTGTCGTAGCTTGACGGGACCATCCAGGCGTGTGCTAGGGGCAAATAAAATGCAGCGGCAGCTTTCGAGTGTCGCTACGTTCAAATTTTAGATTTCGAAGGACTGGAAATTCCCTTTATCAATTTAGAAACTTGCTGATTTAACGAAATAATTTGAGCTCGCTTATCAATTCTTTAAATCGAGTTTCAACCAGTGATAGCTGTAGAACTTGTGCAATGTAGTTACTCGAGGACGAAAAAGAAAATGAAGTAGACACGCTAGGAGATGCTGCAAGTGGTGAAATGTATGATGTTACATGTATATACTACCATACTTATTCGACAAAAATGTAATAGTGCAGTGATAAAATCGAGTATCGGAAACAACAGCGTTAAGAAGACAAATGATTGTAAATAACCGCTGAAGCTATCGGAGAAATAAGTGAAGACAAATAAGCCAAGTGGAATAAACGAATGATACGGCTTGAGACGTACTTCAGCAAACACTTCTTGAAGAACGCAGGCAACGTAGCAAGAGAAGATATTCTCACGAAATTGTTCGTGCAGGCTTAAGAACAGTTGCGCCAAGGCAATGCAGTTGAAAGTGCGAGATCCCTGCTTGCACATACTCCCATCCGAGAGACAGAAGGTTACAATACGCCGTCCAGGGTTGGCAGACGCATTGGCAAACTTGTAAGAGCTACTTATTGAAGAGGCTAGGGACTCCGAATCGATGAAACACCAGGGAAGTTTTAAGAGGAGGAAAGAAATAAAGCTCTACAAATGGTAGAAGAAAGTATACGTTTCCGGTTGCATGGACCGCCGTTTAACAGCAAGACAAGTGTATATGCGGCGGGTTACATTAGACCGACGGCACGTTCCGCAGAACGTTGCGTCTAAGAACGTTCTCACTCGGTTCATTGAACACGAAGCTGCTGGACTTTTGAACTCATGGCGACAAATGGAAGACATGAGCGAATTATCCACATCAAGAAATGTTTAGAACATCATAACTCGGGAGGAGTTACATAAATGTTTAGATTGACTGCCTGATAACGGTAATAACTGTTTCATAATAAGGTGCAAATTACTAGGATGAAATTAAGCAAACATAATACACCGAAAAGAGATGGTGATTATCGATAGTCAGAGATATCAGAGTGACATTATCTTCGCGGCTGTGTTCAGCATCGCTCTGGACTTGTTCACGCTGTGAAAGCTGCTCGCTAAAGCATGTGATGGCATTGGATGAACCATAAGTGGAGAAGTCACGTCACTGAAACACTGAAGCCCAGTTTTCACTTTTCAAGAGTAGTGGCTTCGCGGAAGCAGCTTGCATTAAGGTTACGCTGGCTCCAGAAAAGTAAAAGAAGTTGCGAAGAATTCTGGCAGAATTAACGCATGTCACTATGGCTGTCGACATTAACACGACTTGATATTTCATAACTGAGCAACTGCAAGATGAGCGAGAGGGAAGAAGAGAATAATACTCTAAAATAAACATTGCTATTATAGGATACGTTGACGCCTAACTAAAGAAGTAAATAAAGATATAAAAACGAATACTGAGTTAGGTAAAATAAAAAAAAAACATGGCTGATACCTCCGTCACAGGAATCGGTATAACACGAAAGTGAAACGTGTCTTCACAGAAGTAGTGCTCATTGTGTAGCGATATATGAGAGCTTGTACAATGTCTATTCGTGTTTGGCAGCTACAGCACCGTTTGACGTGGATGCACCCATGTTGACAGCATGTCTCTATCGCGACGACTAACGCCCATGATCATGATTAAACCGTTGTGGTAGCTGACGGTGTGAACATATATTTGGACACAGCGAATCGTGAACCCCGCGTAACGATGATATCAAGAAGCTCATAATCAACACTGGTACCCGGTATGCACTTCTTCAAAGCGTCGTCAATTAAGGAGAGAAACGGCACGGTGTGCGCTTTCTAGTAATGGGTAGCCGACGCCTGTGCTCGTGCATACACAACACACACTGCGTTTCAGCAACACGGGAGGTAGAGGTTCGTAGCCTGAGCCGCAAACGCGTGCGTCCCGCTGGCCTCTGTCTCGCAGTCGCTGCTCTCGCTCCACCAAGGCACGACATTCGCCCGTCGAAATCGCGTCCTTTCTGCAACAGTCGGTGCTCTCGCAATTGAAGCAGTCGGCGGCGGAGTTGGTACACGTGGAAGCTGCACTACGCCGATGAGCCGGCGCACGCTAACACGAAGCCAAAGGCAAAGAACGTAACTGCGTCAAGGGTGCCTCGGCGACGCCAGCGCGGCCAATCTACTTCTCTGGTATCGAGACGCTTTAACCATGACCTCCGATATCGCGTGCAATCAAGCGCTAGTAAGTGTCGATCGGGAAGCATTACTTCTTTTCACATCTCACAGACGGCGGCACCGCCCCGCTCCGCCGCGAAAGAGAATGTGTGAAAGATATAAGGCGCGTTCGCGCCGTGTCTAGCATCTCCCGAGTTAGCTTAGTCGGTAGGGCGTCGGGCGCTTGCCGTCGCGGCCGCAACGTCGTGGATTCGATTCCCAGCTGGGTATCTTTTTCTTGGTTTTTTTTCTTTCTCACCCGTTGGCGTCCATTTTATCAACGTCATATCCGTGATGGATGTACTTGGTGGACCCCTGGCATAAAACACTTTCGTGTTAAAAAGGAATCTTTGCAGGAAGTTTGGTGCAATGCAACTTACATGCTTAATGAAAGGCAGGCGCAAGATTGCCCGTGACGTCATCCATTGCATACGTGACGCAGTAAGTACGTCTTTCTGAGTGAAATAAAGGAATTGAAAAAAACACAGCGGAAGAAAATAAAGTGGAATTGCAACAGCAAGCACAGCTTTAAGGTAAGAGGGCTTGCTTTCTGCACTGACATTCTGAAAATGTGAATGAACTGTGCAATTTCGCACATATAGGCGGTCACGGCAATGCGCGCGCAGATATACTGATCGCGGGCTGTTGAAATTTCGGGCCAGACCGTACTAACGAGCCCTCGTACTAAGAACTGAACTTTCCAGTGCGCTTTATAAACTCCTTACTTCAAGATACACCAAGATCCAGCACACAGCTTGTGCAATGAAACCGACAAGTGTTTTCGTAATAGAAGTGTGTTCGCGAGCGCTGGCGCGCGCGCTATCTCGACAGACATCAGTAGACAGCTCGTATACCCTTTCACGTGCTCTGCTCTCACAGCTTACTTCGCGTTGAGACGACAGACAGCATGAAAACCACTTCGCTCCCTGGACCGGCCGTATTCCCTTACAACAGCGTTTTGTAGAGTTACGCGAGACCAAATCCAAAAGTGTTAGCTGCTAGCCTTACTTCGTATAACATTGCAATTTGTTGCTGTCGCATTCATTCTTCCTCTCATGAGGCGAAACGGTGATTATTGCTACCATGGACGTGTCTGCATTTCGAGTGGCGTTTCCAAAGTCCAAGGTTTCCCTTAGGTTAGTGCCCAAACATATACATCATCATCATCATCATCATAATCATCATCATCATCATCAGCAGCAGCAGCAGCAGCCTCACTGCGCCCACTGCAGGGCAAATGCCTCTCCCATATTTCACCAATCAACCCGCTCCTTTGCTTGCTGTGGCCATGTTATCCCCGCGAACTTCTTTCATCTGCCCACCTAACTAAACTTGCTGCCTCCCCCTCGCGCGCTTGCTTTCTACAGACGGGTGAATATATTCACATTCAGATGAAACATGCTCCTTCGTTTCCTTAGCATTCCCACGGTATTAAGTACATAGTTTTTCTTCTTTGCTGAATCTCGCTTAATTGATAACTACGCTTTCTAAGGCCACCCGACCTCGCTTCGAACAGTAAAGCGCTTCCTTTTGAGTTGTCATAAAATGCCTCCCTTCTTATTTCGCCTGTACGCTTTCGGTAGTTACTCATAGTCGGCCTTTCCCCCATCGCTGCTCTCTGATAAATCTTCTCCTCCTCTCTCACTTTTCGCTTAACGCCATTTGTTACCATATCTCTCACGCTGCCAGCCGTATACTTGCTGGTGAGCCACCTAGTTCTTTGTGAATCAACGAGCTTCCTATACATATACCGGAACAGCTCCTCTGCCCATGTATTGTCCTTCACATTCTTTAGCCTCTTTTGGAACCTCACTTTCCTTTGAGCTTCACTCACCTCAAAACTTGTCTATCCCATATCCCCCTTACAGCTTCATTTGTCGTCTTCCCGTGAGCGCCCAATGGCATCCCACATTCCTTTTGTTTCACGTCCAGTCCTGATTACACCTCTGAATTTACGCACACCACTGACTTCATGCGCACCATCCTCAATGATCCGCGTCATCTGCCGAAAGAAACGTAATGGACGACCAAAAATTTCGAAGCGCGGCGGCCTCGTTCAGATTATTCCACCGCCACCTTGATGATGGTTTGAGGTTTAGAAAGATGCTTACTTCTGCAACTAATAAGGGAGCGTAGCACAGCGTCATGGTGGCTCGGGAGGGGAAGCGGAGTGAATGAGAACGGAAGAGGCAGTCCACCTTCTCGAGATTTGTGCCGACACCACCGAGCTCCAGGTTGAGGCACTTCTCTTCCCATTAGGAAAACTGGTAAATGTCAGGCGTCAATCGAGCCTAGTACTTCCCGAATTGAAATCAGGTGCTCTGCTTGACCACTGCCACGGCTTGGATGACCCTTCCACTGGTCTACCGTCATTGCACTCTCTTCAATTATATACCCTTTCACGTACACGAGATGGTTCTTTCGCTGCTCCGCCCTCATCATCGCTCTCCGCAGGTCCATTTGACATTCTGTCAAATGGGCTTCCCACTAGCTTACGGTCGTCGCCGCACATTTCTTTGCTTTAGGATGGTCATTTCGATGGTACACCATCAACAGATTGTTGGCGAAGCTGTAGCCTTAAGCGTTTCATGGTGAGATTTCCGATAAACATGTCTTACACAGAAAACAGGAACCCATGCAGGTGGTAATGCTTTTTGACGTTAACAATGGTTTGAAATTAAAGGGCGCAGAAAATGAAGTAAAATTATCACGGAATATGAACAGGAAAGAAAAAGCAAATAAAAGTAAAAATGGCCAAGAAAGGAAAGAACAAAACAACAAAAGTATATTAAAATAAAATGAGCTAAACACTGCTGTATACAAAAATAACGAAACTATGAGAAAAATAAATCATAACTAGAGACCGGATTTTAGGCAAATGCCTATTTTGTTCCCTGCGCTCCTATCGCGCCATTTTGGCATATGAGCATGAATTAGAGGTTAAGAAGGGCTTTTATAGTGTTTTTATAGTGCCTATAAATGCCTATTTTTGGCATTCGTGCCTAAATGCTTGCAAATGCCTATAAATGCCTATTTTCAAAATTAGCGCTTATATGAACGCTATTTAGCCTCAAGTTTCGCTCCCGGGTGCTGTTTGAGACCACTATCCATGTTACCGCGTAAGATTGACTGTTGGGAACTATGGGGTTCAACCTATAGTCCTCTAGTTCAACCAACTCTAGTCCTCTAGGTCAACCAACCAACCGCTGTCAGCAGTGAAGCGGGACACGACGGCGAGCATTTGCCGCCGCGCTGACGTGGCCCGAGCGGTTGGCGAATGCGAAACCGCGGAGAGCCGTCAGTGGAGAGTGAAGAGCAAAAAAAAAAAAAAAAAAAAGAAAAGAAAAATGTGAACTGCACGCAGCTTTTGTTTTGTTTGTAATTTACTTTTTAAGGCGTTCACTGCAGTAGCGTAGCCAGAAATATTTTTCAGGGGGGGGGGGGGGCAGTTGACAACCATACTTTATATATGTTCGTGCATGCGTTTGTATGTTTGTATGTGTGCGTGTATATACGCACACGCAAAACTGAAAAGTTTCGGGGGAGAGGAGAAGGTTGAAACCCCCCCCCCTGGCTACGCCAGTGGTTCACTGCCAGGGGAGGAATTGGCTCTACGCAATTCGACCCGGCCAATAGGAGGAATCCCTCCCTTCTGGTCTTTTAGCAATCTGGCTGTCTGCTCCTGCTCTGCACTTCTCAGTAATGCCGGAAAGACAGCCAGGAATGTGCTGATTCGACAGTGGACACATGACTCACTCTGCAGAACACGGGAGTGCGAACCGTGCGGGACAACGCACGCTATGTTCAAATGTTGGCGCCTTTGTGCCATCTTAAGCAATAACATTTTTGTTTTCCTGTCGTAGATAGAGGTCGCGCACGTCTTCGTTTGAAATTATTTGCATTTATGTGAAAATTTATTGTGCCTATATTTACGATTTTGGAAGCCTAAAACATTGTCTTGCCTGCCTATTTTTGGCGCCTAAAACGAGCTTTTTTAGGGCCTAAAAATCCGGCCTCTAATCATAACACTGCAAAAATAACACTTACATGCATGCAATGCCGCATATTTGTGCGTATTTACATACAATTATAACGAGAAAGTAGCTTTTGCGGGACTCCGCCAAGAATTTCTCGCGTGCAGGTATGTCATGGAAATGACGTCACGAAAAGCTAGTTTTTCTAGCATCCCCATGCGACGGCGCATTTCGCCATTCTCTGAGCTATTTGTTGTGACGATCTGGGCAACAATGCAGCTTTGCCACATCGATTTTTTTTTTTTTTTTTTGCGTCGGATTGGCCTATGACATCTCGTGGCCTCCCGCGTGCAGTTTAAGCGTACAACAGCGATGTTTGCACGCCGCCTGCTGCTTCCGTTGCAATGGCGTCAAATAACAATGCTACTACGTTAAGTGCCGCAGAAAGCTAGCTACGTAGGCGGGATTATATGAAACTGACCGAGTTCGGCCAAAGAGAGACACGCCAGCAGGTAGTACGACACATTCGCGCGTGATCGGCGTGCACAACGAACACTCGCGTTCGAAAAGCTGAGCACGTCGCTAGTTCCCTGGCCATGTACCAAGCACTAACGCAGTGTGTTAAACCTTCATCGAAGCCGCTCGCTAAACATAGCCCACAAGACCAAACGGTATGCCTTTCTCGGCAGTGTACCGAGCGAGTTCGCGAAGCGATTTGTTGAGAACGCATTTGGCTTCGCTCGTTGAGCTTAGAAGCGCCTGTGGTTGCGGCCCTTATCATCCGCTCAGATGAGTCCAAATGTGACGTCAGTTCCTTGAATTGCCACGATGAGTTACTGATGGTCGTCATCCTTTGTCCTCGGATGGGCGTCAACTTAAAAGCCTGTGTAAATCCACGTAAAATCATGTGCAAATGTGTGATCTTGTATTCCTTACCCGTTCAATGATGATGATGAGGAGGAGAAGGCGGAGGAGGATGTTGTAGGTTGCCGGCGGATCTAGCCTTGCGAGAGTTGCAGGCAGTTGCCCCGCCCGGTTTCCTCCTTTGAGATTATATTCGAGTAAGCGCAGGCAGACTACCAAGAAGTCGCGCGTAGCGCTACGCAAAAATGCCCATGCCGGCGGCCTATGAGCTATCCCGCATACAGTGTTTTGCCGGACCCCCATATCACTACACCACGCCCCTACATAAGTGTCACTCATCACCAGTGACATGCGAGATCTGTAACGTTTAAAAAATTCAAAATTAGCCGCGACACCTCCTTCCTGAATGTCCAGTGACCACGCGGAAACGCGATACCATTTACACTGTTGTATGGCGAGCCTAAACGTTGCAGTGCTTCAAGGAAACATTGACGAGCTTTCTCAAGTTCACCGCACTTAAGCAAGTAGTGTTCGATGTCACCGCAGGTCTTGCAGGCCGGGCACAGTTGCGTCGCGGAAAATGGTCTCGTGGAGCCATGCTGGTGTACGTGCTGACCCGTGCGAATGCGACGTAACAGAGAGGCTTGCTTCGTCACTATGATGCGATTATACGTTATGTTCTATTTGCACAGCGTGAACGTAACTATTTTCTAACGTTATCGCAGCTTCTCGTTAGAGTCACTCCGCAAGATGATGCGGACAGTCCACAGGAGGATCAGCGATGGGCCGTCAAATCACACTGTTTACTGAAAGTAATTGGACTTCTGTGCATTTTATTCGAATTTAACGTCACTCCAAGTATACAACACGCCGCAAACGTATATTTTAACACAGCGCCCATCTAATAATGCGTTTTCTTTTGTACTTTTACGCCGCTGAAACGCAGCGAACTTTGTGAGGTTGCAGAAAATTTCGTTACCATATGACGCAATTTTCGGCTACAATAATTGTATTATTGCGTATGACTGAGGCACAACAATGAACAAATCAACAGAACAACAAGTAGGAGGCGATTGGATGAAAATTGAACCTGCAAGCGCTCTTGGTTTCCAGGCTGCAAGCAGGAATAGTTGTTTGCGCCGTCTCCGGATGCGCGAGTAAAATAGCTCGGCGCCCTTTCATCTTGCGAAAACTAACGTCACAGTTACGATCGGGCATTCCAAGTCAGTCATATAACAATCGCATTGCTCTCAAAACTCGTCGCCGGCGTAGTCCAAGCCGTAAAATACGACGAATACAGGCGACCGCCACTGTGACCTGCTGCCCGAAATGTGAAAGTGCGACTCGGGTTTAACATGTATAGCATACTGTCAGTGCGTCCAGCGCATACCATCACGATTCGGAGGAAATGACAAAATGTTCAGAATGCTGTCGCTGATTCATTGCCCGCTGGTTCACACTTCGGCGGCGAGGGCCTGCGCCTGGAGTCTGGTGACGAGGAATGCCTCGTCCGGCGATGCTTCTCCCTCCTAGAAGACCCGGAGCGTCGCGACCTGTGGACGCTATGGGATGGGGACGAATCGACTGATCCGGGCTCCCTGATCGTGGTCACCGGGCTTTTGTCGGGATCGTCGGATTCGCTTTTCGTGCGCGTATCTCGGCCTGCCGAAGGCGCTCTAGAAAGTCCCGTTGAGTCGACATTTATCCGCTTTTTGGCGTCCTCGGCAGTGCTTACGGCCGCATTTCCAGCTGTCTGCTGATCGAGCGCAGGGGGCGCAGATTTTGCGCAAGCCATCGCCGAAGCATCGCTCGAGTAAGCATTTGCGACGTCCCTATTTGTCGATGGCGCTTGCCAGTACTCATTCGTGACTGGGCGAAAGGCGATCATTTCCGGGCTGGAAGTGACGACGCCTGGCATAGAGCGTCGATGAACGATGCTGCCGTTCGTAGCGACGCTGTTCACCGTTGCTTTGGAGGAGTCGGCCGGTGCCACGAGGCCGTTGATGCTGGGCTTCTCGTCACTGGAGGCGAAGCCCGCATTGTCTTTTCCCCCGGAAGAAATGTCGAGATAGGCCTTCTTCGATCTTCCCAGCTCGATCATGTGCTCGACCTCGTACTCGTCCTGCACAGCAAAGGGGCAAAAAGACAAACAAGATAAAATAATTCCTTTAGTGCGTTTAGTGCGTTTAGTGCGTATAATATTAAAATATTGAGATTTCCAGTCAATATTATGTACGGTTTGCTCTCTGAAGGTATAGGTCCTCCAACCACCGTCAGTGGAAGTCGCAAGCTGCAACGGATCAGTAATTTTGCATACGCATCAACAGAGCAGCTAGAAGATGCAAGACAATTGAAAGACACGGCAACGCAATCAGTCGTTTCGCGTGTTCCTACCGGCTGCGTTATATGTTGTGCGGAATACCAAACACCAGCTCGTATGCCCGCCCATATGCACGTGCTAGAATGAGGGTGAACGTGGTCGGTAAGCTTCAACGTAACCTTGAAGCACAGCAGAGCGTATTAGTAGAACTTAGTGTACAGGTGCCGTTCACTGCTGTAGTATGCGTTCTAGCGTTGACCTTAACTGCGCTGCGAAAACACTGGCCCTTGTAACCGCGAGACGGCAGCGGCACACCAAGGAGCTCCATCGAAAATGACGAGAGCAAGTTTGTCGCTCTATGGCGACACAAAAACCGCCAGGCTTCCACTGTGCATGCGCTAGTTTTAATGCCTTCCTGCTGCAGAGGTGGTACTTCATGAAATGGCGAGGGTTGTGGCATGGGTTCTTTGATGTGCCATCTTGTAATAGTGTTGTAGCAGAATTTAAAACTGGGCGAGTTGATTAGAATCAGTTATAGTGGTAGCGCAAATGGGATGGCAACAGAATACAACAAGCGCTGCGGGGATTCTCCGGTGTTGTGCACACGAGAACGAGGCAACAAAACGCACAGATAACGTCTCTATGCAAGGCAGTTCAAGGGGTTTAAAGAAAATCGCAGAGCAATGCTGCACAAACAAAACTATAGAGTCACTAGCGACTGGCGTGCGTTCGGTATTTCTTGCTGTGCGGTGAATTTGGAGAGCCGCCGTATGAAGGAGAAAGAAGGAAAAACAAGACTGCACCAGGTCCGCACACCGGACGAGCTGTGCGCAAAATTATTTTTCAGGTTCGCCGTACAACGATACAGCCAATTTCGCAATCGGACGTTTGGGTGGCTCGCGTGAGCGAGCGAAATATGCTTTTGCGTCAGGGACAAATTATTTATTTCAATGCAAAAAATCATAATTGGCCTCATTCGATGAGACTGCAAGGTCGGCTGAAGATGCGCCAGCTCAACGCTTCCTCGTCTTCAGCGAACACTGCCACATTTTCAGTATTTTCTGTGTTTTACAACTGAAGTCTACGTTAGAAGCTACATAAAATCGATGTATGAAAATTACAACGAAATCATGAATTGGCCGTAAGTACAATCTTTTTCCTTGCATGCCTGAGATACTGCCGTCCATTGCTTACTTCCTTGATAGAATACAGGCTACTTCAGTCGTTGCTGTCAAGAACCCGAATGTAGTGCGCAAAATGCGAGCGCAGTGCCTCTGTAAGCGCAGCCTCGTTTCATGCTAGAGCATTCCTGGTGTGTTAAGCGCGTCACGTGCTGTTTGTCGCTGCTTCGTGGTTGTGAGCATGCTGCGAATGGGAAACACAATAATGCAGCCAAGAAAAGGGGAGTGGGAAAGCGGCTTGTGTTTCCCCGTAAAATTATTTCTTTCACTGCGCCTACAAAGTGTGACATTGCTTAGTGAAAAAAAAAATTTAATGTTTGCCTTGACCACTTGCTCCGTGTGACCGCTATCTTTAGTGGACGGTGAGCCTTGTTACGCGAAGTTTCATGCTCGAAAGTAATGCAAGTGTTGTCTTCCTGTTCTACTTAGGGGTCACCATCCTGAGAGGATATGTGTCAGCTGCAAGGAAACAAAGCTGGAAAACAAAGCCTCCTGATCCACCACGCTGCGTTCAACGCTGTACCTCCCATAAGAAAATAGAAAAACAAATTAAACAACCGTCTTTAAGCTCAATTCCGCTTGAATTTTAGTGAAATGCGACGCATATAATTAGCTGCGGCATTGCCGTTGTGCAACCGGCTGATAGCGCAAGGCCGCGAGGTAGATTTTCGGCCGCAGCGACGTCATTTTGATAAAGGTAGGGTGCGAAAACGCTGATGTTGAAACGTTTCGGTGAACGTCACCAGTTCATCGGTACTGGTGGGCAGAATCATTCCGTCGCCTTCCTCTGTCTCCCAATGCATGAATGCATTTCACCCCAAATCTGCCATCCTCTGAAAGGTACGCGCTTCTCCCTCTTTCCGCAAATTCCCGCCGACGCATTCGTGCAGCTGCACGTACGCAGTGTGCCGTACCGCTGACAGTTGCTTGCAGTTCTCGCTCATGAGCACGTGCACTGAATTTCGCGCATCGTAGGGAAATATTACCGTTAGAGCTCATTGGAACTGGCAATTAACATACGTTAAAGTGGTGCAAAGTAAAAGTAAAAGAACACAATGAAGAAAGTTTACCCTTCCCGTACCACTAAGTAGAACGGCAGACTGGCAATTGGCAGAGGTCGCGCGACCGATTGCGACTGCCAACCTGGCAACGGCTCGAAGGGACCACCGTTCACAGCGGCAGGCGTGTATAGTGGTCAGTTGTGAACAATGGTTTCGGTATGGCGACGAAGCCGTCGCCACACCGAAATACAGCGGCGTCACCCTTCCTCGTAAAATGAGAAGTCGTCCTACTTCTGCGCACCTGGTAGGTCCACGAGTTTTGCGACTACACTCGCGCCTATGAGAAATCGAGCAGCTGGCCCAACAGTCGATTTTAGACAGAAGCGACTATTTGCGTTTTGCGAGCGGCTCGGTGGCGCACACCTTCCGATAGTCGTCGATATGAATGAGCCTGTGTCTGGTTACGGTAATACTACCATATCGTCCCTCGCCACTTTAGAGCCTAGGCTGGGTGTACTGTGAGTGCAATATTTGATCCCTATATAAAAATCAGGATGGCGCATACGCACCACAAAGGAGCCTGCAGCTAACTAGTGATCGGCGATCTATAGTTCTCGCACAGCAAGCGAAGAGTTCGAAAGGTTGTGGCTCCGCGAATTACCTTTATGTAGAGGAGATGCTTAGTGAATGGTTCAACTTTCGCCATCGCGAATGACGAACACGGCTGACGCAGATATTTTCTTCGCTTGAAAGGTACTCTATCAATAAAAACCCCTGAAACGTTTCTCTGTTTCCTGGTCAATTATTTTCACTGCTTGTTTTGCAGTGCTTTGGAACAATGTCCCGCGGGGTAAGTAGCAATGCAATGTTTGCGTCAGAAAAGTCAAGATGAACTGCGTCGACCCGCAACATGGCAAGTGACGAACAAGAGAGAAAGTGCATTTTTTTAGAGGTAACTGCGAAGCAAGGAGTGAAAGAAGAGGATTGGATTGTCAAAAGGGTTAGCTAGCGGCTAGACTAGGTGGCTACCCTGTGCATAAGAAAGGGCATATTAGTTACCACGAAGGCTTCCTGGAAAACAATCTTTGTGCCTGGGGTGTTATTTTAGGCCATTTTCGTTGGTTATTATTATGGCAAGGCCGTCACAGACTCGACACAGCACAAAGTATATGTCGACTCACCGCACTCTTGACCATGAATTTGCCGTGGAGGGAGGATGGCAGCATCACTCCGCAGAGGAAGTTGTAGATGGGGTGGATCGTCCGCGGGTTCACCTTGCTCGGTCTAGTGTATCCTGCAAAACAGGCAGCGCCACATTTCGTTGTAACTTGGCGTTTTATATCTTGCAAGTCAGAATGCTATGCCATAGAATAATGACAGTTACGCAGCAGACATTCACTGATTGGAAAAAGATATCGCGACCGATACAGTGCTCACGTAGAGTCTATGGGTGACTTAGAGTATGTGTAGGTAGTTGTAAATTGTATTTATTGTTTTGCCGCACTAAGATGTTTCTTGCGTGCTTAGGTTCAATTTCTTTTCCTATTCGCCTTACTTCCATATAACCATTATCTCGGTCCCTTGACTTTTTTTAAATTTTACTGCTATGTGGTTTCATTGATCATATAAACATTCAAGATGGTCCAGTAAAGACATTTGCATTGGGGCTTTTTTTGTTAATCCTTGTGTCGAAAACTATAGCCCTAATGTGAATAAAACTGAAAGAAGGTTGCATGCACAAACACGTCGCGTAATCTCATCTCATGTTGTCGATGTAGAACATTTGGTTTGTTAGTTCGCTCAACATAGGTCAAGGAGGCTGTTAATATCTAGGCGACAAACAGAGGGAGGTATTTCTTTTATTTGCCTTTGCTGAACGTACCTGTGAACAAGCTGACGATGAGCCCAATGACGACAACTAAGACGCATCCGATCATGCTGTACCAGACATACGAAATCCTATAGATGACCAGGATGTCTTTACTGAAACAAACAGGGGCACAAAAAAATTGTAGTGTGTTGAAGTCACGCGTGAAACAAGCTTCACGAAGTAAAACGCTAATTTTGGCCACCCTTCGCACATGTTTAACGAGCTGCTTTTAGACTGGAAGCGTTTCTTTCGCATTAATTCTGTGATATAATTTCTATATATTGATTTCACTGGATTGTTATTTTTTTTCTAATTGTGGGCTGTTCGAGCAGTTCTAGATCTCTACCTATAGTAAGTGTTCACTTAGGATGACATGTACAAATGCAAGTGCTTGATGCTTCGCTTGCGTTTTAATTGATTGATCTTAACAAGGAACAAAGCGCTGGCACAACAAATCACATGTCAAGCGTGCGGCTGAAGCACATCCGCCGTCGACTAAACGAGTGCCGTGCACAGACTGTGCTAAGGGAAGAAGGCGTCGCGAAACGAGACGCCTTCAAAACTGCAGTCGACCCGTCTTGTTCTCTACTTGCGCGAGTTGCATGCGCCGCATGAGATAGCATGAATTTTAATGCTACTCATACTAACACTACCGCCGTGTTTTAAGGGGTCCTGTTAAGTTGTGGAGCGAGGCACTGACTGTGCGGGCGACGATAACCAGGGCGATTGCTTTTTGTTTCGCTGACCGTATCCATGTGTAAGTGCATACAAACAGCCCTGTACAGGTGTGACATATACCGCAACAGTGAACTTAATGTATGTTGTCTCACAGCTTCCTGTGATACTGAAACAAAAAACAACAACAACGAGTTAATGGCCATTTTTAGATATTCCGGAAATAGCACGATTATAATGCCTATGCTGGATTTCTCATAAAAGCGGGCATTACTTGCAAAAGAAATAGAAATTCATATTTCTTATTAACAGAATTTCGCTAATTGGCTCTAACTATTTACTGTAGGGCGCATGTTGCAAATTACCAACAGTGTCCAGTGAGTTCACAAGGCACACGCACACTTATTTAAGTGCTCAAAAGGCTTACTTACATAGAGCAGAAACAAACACAGCAGAAGAAGACTACGGGACGAGCGCTCGTCCAATCGGTTTCCGCGCTATGCATTCTGCTTAAGTGATGACAAGCCCTATCCCTTGTGAGCTAGGCTTACTTGACGGCAGCAACGTCGACAGGCCTCGGGTAGGTGATGTTGTTAATCTCCTGTCCCGTGGCGTTCAGGTAGTCGCCGATGCATCCGAGCACCGATACGGGGGCCTTGCGCACCGCTGGCTTCGCGGCGAAAGCACCGAAGCCGATCCAGAAACAAGCCACCAACGAGGTGATAGTGCCTACACCGGCGCCCTGTATGCGTATGACAAAAAACAGCATCGCAGTTGCTTGTTGTGGCTATCTGGCAATAACACTTTGTGGCACGTATTACAGGCATCTCATGACAGTGCATAATTCGACTTTGTTGTTTTTCGATAGCGCAGCGCGAATAAAACAGGGACGAAGGGAAGAAACAACGACATCACGGGCGCTGCATCAGTGCCTGCGATGTCGTTGTTCCTCCTCCTTGTCCTGTTTCATTCGCGCTGCGCTATCGAAGGAGTCTAAACCAACTTGCCCGAATAGATGTCTAACATTGCAGGTTGGTATTTATGAGATGAACGGCAGATGTTATGAAAAACGTGCTTTAGCTAACGTCTTGTGCAGAGAGACAGCGTCGGATAGATGGCTTAATAGCCCGCGGTGAGCCATGGAGGCGTTTTTTAAACGACTTCTTCGTAGAACAGAGGGCGATATAAGGAAGTCACTGGAGAGAGGCGATGGACGAGAGTAAAAGAGTTGAACCAATCGATAAAGGCGCTCGTTCACAATGCTTCTTTATATATAATACAACAACTTCCACGTTAGTTAAACACTGATCGATTTCTTCAGAACACCTTATTCTTTACTACCAGTCATTGTTTTAGGGTACTTCTTTGCAGACTCGTCGTTTGTGACAATAAGGTGTTCGACAAGAAGCTCATAGGGTCCCTCATGGATTCGCCTAAGACAACTCGAAGGCGAAATCCATCCGGTACAGATATATCTTACCGTGCACTTTAAATCGACATCCAGCGTTCACTAACATCTACTAATTAATTTTCACTAACATATATTTCTCTCATTATCTTTTACTGATCTCTAATTAAATTACGACTCATTAATTTGATCATTATCATATACATGCACAGTCATGCCTCGTGTATTATGGCTTTCGCTCCCCCACAGACGTCACGTGATCATTTTTGCTTCGCTTCTCTCGCGCGGGATTTTCGTTGAAGGCCACGTTCGCATGAGTCATACAAGGCTTTCGCCTCACTATGTACTATACTCACAATGCTGTTGGCGCAGGGGAAGAAGATGCCCAGCGTGAAAACACCCAGAAGCGGTCCGCCGACAATTCCGAAGATGGAGAGTGCAGCCTGAAACGCAGATTTAAGTGGCCTTATTCCCGTGTGCGCTTTTCAATGAGCAGAAATAAAGATGAGTACAACCGTGTATAACAAACGCGGGCCCGGCCTAGCAGCCTTAATGCACTTGAGCTCACTGAGATAGGACTCTTAGACTTACTCGAGCGCGCACATACCGTATCTCGAACCCCGTCCACGATCTCTACCATTCTACATTTGGGGTGCTCCGCCGCACTGTCGCGGTGGCGATGTTGTCAATATAAGCGTCGGCAAGGCGGAACGTTAGGCAATAGATCGCAGTCACCTGAATACCACTCTTCTTTGTCTTGCCAATAACCGGCAGCCCTGCACGTCCCCCCCCCCTTTCTTTTAAACACCCATATATGAGAACGTCCCTTTATTTTCAATACCGGTGTAGTCTTACGTAATGCCAGTCCGCTAAATTGAATTGAATCTTTATTTAATTTTGAGTACAACTGGAAGAAAGGTGCAAGAGGTGAAGGGGCGTAACACCTGACAAAAGCACCTGCACTCGTAAAATATAGCTCGACATGATTTTAATACTGGCAGTTTGTTGGCACTGAAGACGATGTGATATATTGCTACACACTTTCCGTGAACTACGTAGAATTGTTGTTTGTTTGTCTGTAGGTCGACAACATGGGTGACATTTTAGTGTGATCAATTGTCAGCGAATAAATTGGTCTTACAATGAGTTATTCATTTGGGTAGTTTAAACTCTCAAAGCAAACCACAGTTATGCGAAACGTCGTAGTGAAGTGCTCTCCGTCGATTTTGGCCGTGTAATGTTATGTAAACGTAGTACGTCGACATCAAAAGTGCTTGAGCGTTTCTTCATTCTGAAAATGTGGCCACCGCGAGCACGAATCGCGCCCGTGACAACAGGCTCAGTTGCATAATGCGATGGCAGCTGAGCTACCGTGGCGGCATGCAACATTTGTGCGAATTGAAAGACCATAAACGATAGGAGAGAGAGATATAACGCGCCGGGCTTTCGAATGGCTCTGATCACATCAACTAAGCGAAACAGTCTTTCAAAGAAACGAATGTAATTTCTATACACAGAAGCCAACGGCCTCTAACTTTCTCTCTCGCCATTCTGCCTCGCACGAAAGTGCTCCGTATAGATGTTCATGAGATACAGACTCGTCCTTCCCACATAACTGCAGTTCGTTACCGGCCGTGGTAGCTTATCAGGTAGAGTGTCACACTGCTAAGCTAGAGAGCGAGGGTTCGAATCCCGGCCCTGGTGGCCGCATTTCGGTGGGGGCGAAATGCAAACAACCCCTGTGTATTAAAATTTAAGTGCGAGTCAACCTTAACGAAAACCAAGAGATAACGAAGCCAAGGAGGGTATAGGGGACGTTAATTGTACTGTTTTAAGTGTATCGTATTAATTGTGACATAGATGCGAAGAAAGTAAAGTGGACGAAACGACAACTTGCCGCCGGCTGGGACCGAACCTACAACCTTCGGACGTAAGGTTGTGTCAAGCAAAGAAGCGAGCCCTCAAAATTCCCTTCTTAGGTGCACGTCAAGATAATGCGTAGTCCCCCGCTACGGCGTGTCCTCGTAATCATATCGCGGTTTTGGCACGCCAATACCCAGCAATTATTAGTCATTGTTATTCCGATAGAGCTACAGGTTGACACGAGCTTCGGCATTGTGCAGTGTACAAAATTTTGCTAAAGTGGTAGTAATGTAGTATGAGAGAAAAAGAAGAAGTCATCTCTGCTCGTCAACAACTGAGCTCTCCTGAAAAGCTGTAGCTACTGTGTCACGTGGCAAGCAGTATAAACGCTTGCCATACTTTGTATTCAGAGTGCTTACTTGAAGAACGTTGCCCATCATTTGCGCTCCGTAGACGAGAGCAATGGCGACCAGGCCGTACGACATGGCTGATAAGAAAAAGAAAAAGCAAAGATATGATTAATCATTCATTTGAACCTGTGCACTCTACATTAAACTTAGGTATCGTTGTAATGTCGCCAAAAGAACGCTTCGTCATTCTTGGCAAGGATCCTTTTGATACGTACCAATCATCTTCGTGAGATTCGTAGCATAGCGGTCGCTCATGTCTCTCTTGATGTATCCTCTTGATAATATCTTCGAGCGTGACGGCAGCTAGAGAGTTTACGCCCGACGAAACCGTGCTGCGTTCAGTGAAACACAGTTAATGTAATTAGGCTATAAAGCTATAAGCCACACGTCAAACATCATCACACTATAATATGACTATACGTACAAGATAGCACATAGCAGGCGATTTGAGTTACAGAACTAGTTGTATTCCGAACTACATTGGCGAAGACCACATATACGATTGCAAAAAAAAAATTAAAAAATAAAAGTGAGGATGGTAGTATTCTTAATCACGCCTATAAATAATTGTAATTGAAATTCAAAAACGATTTGTCCCGGCCTAGCTGACGCATTTTGTACTCCCTCGGTTTCAACATGAGTCGTTGCTTTTCGTAACACTTGAACACCAGAAAAATTTCAATTTGGCACAGTTGGTATTTGCTGCGTGAGGCGTTTACAGCTAATAATCTCGCTGTGCTAAACACATTATTGAATTCAGGGCTGATTCATCACCCTTTAAAAAAATAATATCGTGCGAGCGTCGACTGCATGGTATGTCAGCCTGTGAACGGCGAGAAGCTGCGAGATTGCAACCGTATGGGAAAATGCAAACTCTCCGGTGCACCTCGTACGCTTCTCGCTTCTACACACCGTGTCGGAGTTATCTGTGCAGCGCGGTTCTCTGAAATCATCTTAGAAAACAAGTGGGAATTAAGGGTGCGTATCCACGACTCACTTTGAATCCGTTACTGCATTGCTGAAATGGGCACATGCGCCAGAGAATAAAGATAGAAGAGGGTCATCTGTGAGGGCTTCCGAGGCATTGTCACTTAAGATTAAGTTTGAACAATGACTGCGAACACCTGCACCTGCGTAGCCTGGTTATTTGTAGAGTTGCCGATGGGGTCTTGTGAATAACGAAACGCAGGGCGCACGCATTCTTTAAGCTAACAACGTGACCCGCCGCGGTGGTCTAAGGTTATGGTGATTGACTGTTGAACCGAAGGTGGCAGGATCGAATCCCGGCCGCGGCGACCGCATTTAGATGTAGGCAAAGCACTCGAGGCGCGTGTGCTTAGATTTAGGTGCACGTTAAAGAACCCCAGGTGGTCGAAATTTGTAGAGCCTTCCACTAAGGCGTCTCTCATAGTCATATCGCGGTTTTGGGACCTAAAACCCCAACAATTGTTATCATTAGCTAACAACGTGGCGAATAGAATTCTCGCTGGAAATCGCCTGGCGCACTTGCGCATACTGTTGCCGATATCATCGTCTTTTTTGCCATTAAAAGCCGGTAGTGCATTTAAGCCGGTAGTGAGTATATGTAGCAGGTTATATTTTTTAAAGAAAAGTGAAGTGTGTAGTCTCATAGATGCCTAGAAAAGGACTCGATGTCGGCACTTACTGGGCAATTTAGTTTCCATAAATGCCAGAAGGTCGGAAACGGAGATTAAGGAACGCTCATGTCAATCGCCGTTCGTACACAGCTCCATAGGCCTTGCAATACAGTTAAAACTCGATCTAACGAAACTCGATTTTACGAAGTTCCCAACCTAACGAAGCAATTTTCATTTCCCGGCAGGTAACCATATCGTCCAATGTTACCATCAACCCGAATTAACGTATCTAACGTGGTACCAAATTCGATTTAATGAAGTTTTTCCTGAAATATAGATCAGTAAAAAGTGGATTCCTTTGTAATTTTCACACAGATTGGCTTTTCTTCGAGCGTTCGCTTTAACACTATCACATTAAGACATCTAGCCGAGTATTATTTTGACGAGGCTGCACCCCGCACCTATGCAAGGAACAACGTACTCGCTAGCGGCAGCGGTGGTCCCTGTATACGCTCCCACCGGAACACTGCTCTGCTTTGCGGTTTATGCAAAAGATGGAACCTTGTTGCTCGGCCTGCTCGCACAATCACTTCATTCGTTCTCTCCGCCTTTGCATATCGGCAGCTTGTCATAGCTTCACGTGACTGTCTACCTGGCCTGGATAGCCCGGACATGGAAGGTGCCACGTCCAGGCCGCGCTCGCGCTCTTTTCACACGCGCAGGCGAGGGTTAGAAGTAAATAATGATGTACAGCGGTATCTTTTTGTACAGCGGTACAGCGGGTCTAGCAACATTAAAATTGTCGATTTCGAAAGAACAAATATTCCCCTTCTCGATTTTACGAACTTCCCGATTTAACGAACTTGTAGCAGAGAGGCAGAGGAAGAAGGATGCTGCTACACGCGTTACCAAAACCAGCTGCTTTATTCCGATGGTCCACGCGCTCGCCTCCTCGCGACTACGCCGACTTCGTTCTCGTCGCTGCGTCGGCACGCCAGTACGCGACAGGGACCCCCGCTGTGTTAGACGGAGTCGTAGTCAAAAAGCGTCCATTAAACAGTCCTTGTCGAGAAAGTGGAGTGGCGAAGGGGTGCTTAGATTTTTTCGGAGGGTCGGCGCTGAGTGTGGCGCAGAGGACGGGCGCGAAGGACGGGTAGAGGACTACTCCGCCAGTAGTAGTACAGGTGAGGCTCTTTCGTGTGTCGGGTGAGGCCTTTTGTGTGTGGATCTGCGCGAGCACGCGGCAATGGGACGCGGCTTCTGTTGAAACACGAGCAAGAAGGTTGACGGCATGGAAGAAAGACTGCTGCACTTGACCCACATTGACTGGAAACCGCACGTCGCTCTTGATTAGTAGGTAGGAGCTTCGTGGCGGACGCGTGTAGCGCAGTGCTTGGCGTTCCTTGATTCCAGACAGCTGCGAAGCTGCGTCGAGCTTTTGTGCCAGCAAGGGTTCATCAGGTGACGAAGTAAGAGCTGGCTGACCGTATGTACGATGCGGTGGGCTTACAGCGTTGGCGATAGTTCGCTGCTCAGGCAATGCTTCTGGTGGTAACTGATCGGCATTCGAGGCGTTCGACGGGTATGTCGTTCGTGCACCTGGCAGAGAGGGATCCGTTGCTTCTGTGAGTTCAGTTCTTGTGTGGCCGTTGGGACTGGCACATCAGATGATGACGCAGGTGCTACATGACTCTGAGCATGCATTGATAGATGAACGCTGACGTCGGCGATCGCAGGTGTGGTAGACAAAGCTGTTGGCGTGAGGCGACACTCGTTCGCGGCACGTGACGTGCGTAGTGTCGTCTTAGGCGCCGCGTCGAAAGCGATGTCTTGCAATGGCTCTGTGGTTACCTGCGAGTTGATTGATGCCGTATAGCGTCAAAACCCCGTGGAATCGGACAGCTTGACTTGGCTTGTTTGAGCAGCATGGTTGTGACGGCTTGAGCTTCGAAACCAACGGTTAGCGCTGCAGGGAGTACGTGACGGGCACTCCCGTTTGCGGTAGCGCTAGCACGAAACCTCGAAGTCGGTCATATGCCTGTGGTCCTAGGGGAGGCACAACGCATCGCATCGCAGAGCATCGCATCGCAGAGCGCGCACATCACTTCGTTAAATCGGGTTTCATCTGTATTGTACTCTGGAATGGTACCCTCCCATATACCTGATGTGAACTGCTACAAATACCTTCAAGCTTACCTCAGAGCGCCGCTAAATATACCCGAAACAAATAGGCCAGGAATTCCGTGTAGGCTTCCCAGGATGTCCATTACATAGAGAGGAAGTAGCTAGAACAAAAGTTCAAGAAGTATGAGTTCACGTGCCTTAATGTTAGGAAAACATGGGACTTCATTAGCCAGCTAACTTCAGGCTATGGATTGTCGCGCTTAACCGCCTCTTCAAGCTACACAGGCATGTGCTGCACAAAAATTAAAAAAAAAATGCTTCTCCTGCAAAGGGATAGCCTGTTATATTTTTTGTGTAGATAAAGAATACAGTCTATACGAAGTCAATCAGAGTAACATTTAAATGAAAAATAGACTGTAAAAATTTGTTTATATCAGAAAAGTGCGTACGAACAGTATTTTCGTCACCTACAATAATAAATGCTTAGAACTGTTTACCTGGTCAGGAGCTGTCGCTTTCTTGGTGAGCAGCGGGTCGCAATCTTGGTACCTGGCGTACATGACGAGGCCGGCCAGCGCGCATATCAACATCAAAAACGCCAGGCCAGGAAGGTTGATCCAGATGGCTCTGTAACAGTAACAGCCAACGAGTGCTTGCGGTTTCACATGCTTACGGTCACATTTACCGGCTGAAAATTATACCGTTGGCCTCTGCACTGGCATGCCTCGAATAGAAATAAGCTTCACCGGAGATGTAACTATAGTTCTATCTCACGTTGTTTCTCGTCACGTATGTCTGCACGTAACTTCTGTGCACGTCCATGCTATTGCGATGCCACTGATGTGCGTGGGCCATGTGCTCCAGAAAGTGGGTCAAACTGCTCGAGCGTATTAGAGATGCGAGTTGGGCTGGTTGGTGCGAATTAGACTTCGGATATAACTAATTAGCGCAAAAAAAAAGATGCAAGTAGAAGAAAACAGGCAGGACGCGTTCTGTCTGTTTTCTTCAACTTGTCGTTTGTCTTTCTTGCGCTAATTAGCTTGTGCCGGAGCCAGCGCAACCATTTGGCGAAATCAGGCTTATAAATAAAACACGCGAAGTTATCAGCAATTACAGCAAGCGCCACAGGCTACGTAAATCTTCATAAACGAACAAGGATAGTCCGTCGAACTCACATTCGCGCGCCCTTGACGGTGGACACGGTGAGGTATCGCTGGACCATCGCTTGGCTGACTGCGTACACCGACATCCAAGTGAAGAAGCAGCCGATGATGAGGCCCCACACGGTGTGCCTCTCAGTCGGGTCTAAGCTGAAGCTGGCGGGCAAGAAAGCGCCCAGCAGGAAGTTAGCGAAGCGCCAAACCAGCAATTAGAACAAGTGTTCCATCAGATATTGTACACGTGATACAGAGCATTTTCAGCACAAACGGGAACATACAGAATGTGTCGAGAGCGCCAAAGGCATGCGGCACCATATTAATGCACTTTGGCTTTTCGGCAAATAGGTTACGATATAAAGTGCCAGTAAAATTGCTGTATGAAATCTATTTTTTGGCGCAAGGAATAAAACGTTCGCAGGGTCTGCTGGAAACTTATAGAGCAGAAATGAAAACAGTCGGCATTCAAAATGGGTGACAGTTCTGCGAAGTTGCTATATATTTTATATCGGCTCAGAAATAACGTAACCATAAAGTGTAATAAATCAGGTGATTGGTAGCGAGACATCAGTGTGCTAAACAAATTGGCTAAATATTCGCTACTTTAACACAAATGCAATTTCCTGAGGTATTGCCTCAATGTTTCGGTATCTGCGATAAGTTACTTTTACTTAAATCACTGGTTCTCATCCATGGATGTTTCGGGGACCCCTTGTGTACTGGTGGAAGCGATGAGGGACCTCTTCCAGTGCAAGGAAAGAAAGGGCAGCGTGAAAGAGGTGCCTTTTATTTCTCCCTGACGAAGAATGGTGAATCTGAAAGTGTCACGCCGTTTCGATCTCAACAGCTTGCCACTAAGTTGTGCGGTCTGCAGCCACATTAAACCTGTTTCTAGCTATGCTCGCTCTTCAAATATGCAAGCCTAGAAAAAAGTATACTCGCATGCATATGTCGTAGAAAACTGCAACAAAAGCATTACAACCATCTCACGAAGAAGGGGAAATATAGATCAGCTCCGCCGCAATGCAATATCGTTATGCGGTGAAGCATACCAAAATTTAGAAGGGGCCGCTGTCAAGGACATAGTGCGCCTCCACGCGTTTTTTTTTTCTTTTTTTTTTTGATGATGGGCTTTGCGGACACCCGAAAAGGCCTTCGCGGACCCCCATTTGAGAACCACTGACTTGAATAATACTAAAACACCAAGTCCACATTTATTTTTCTCGCAGGTAGTTGTGCTCAGATATTGAAAAAGGAAAAAAAAAAAAAAGAAGAAACAGCTGGTTTACTTTTTTTTTTATCGAACAGGATCGTATATAAATGACATTAGTCGGAGATTTGCACAAAACACCAGCCTGCTGAAGATAAAGGGAGAATAGGTAAAAGAAGGGCATCTACGTACTGCCCGTTTGTAATGTAATTTCGAGTGAATGGATGTTTCTGTTAGTTACACGAATATTATTGTGGAACGATTTAGATTCAGCAAAGTAAAAAGTTGGGCGAGTTGGTGTTGGTTCATGATAAAGAGAGGGGCGCGATACTACGGCACACATAGAGAAAGAAGGACATAAGATTAACATAAAACTCGGAGTTGAATGAAGTCGAGAAGGCTTTGTACTTATATTAAATTGATTTGTTTTGTTCTTAAAAGGACTCTAAAGACGATTTTTCTCGTATTAGCAAATTACTCTTTCGCGATACTAAAACTACCGCGCTTGCTGCGAGAAGACGCTTGGCAAGTGAGGAAACGCGCAAAAAGAAAGTGCGGGTGGCGACGCCACATTGAAGTTCCCGCACCAGTCACCGTGACGTCACAGATTTTGACAGTATCTACTAAGGCCTACGTAGCTCCTAATCAGCAAGAATGAAGTACATTATCTTCAGAGGGAGCCAGGGACCTAACATACCCAGTTTCAGGAAATTTCGTTGAGCCAATAAGGCTAGAATACGACAAAAAAAAAAAACACTTTAAAATTTGTGACGTCACCATCGGAGATTTTGGCGGGAAATTTAAAAGTGATACTATCGACATTGATTGTCTCGCCTATTAATTAACCTATGGTGGTGAAATTAACGACACTAAAGTTTCCAGAGTACAATCTATCAGTCTAAACTAAATTATTGCTTCACTTTAGTGTCCCTTTAGTAGTACAGGAGGTTCCCTACAGTGCAGAGCTTTCAGACCTTCTCGTGTGTATTTTGAACACGTGTGCTTATACTTGAGCCTGTTCTTAGTCTGCGTTCGCATTGTGCAGAACTATAAGCTTTTTAGACGGCGAAAAAAAAAATGAAATAAAAACGTGGGAAGCGATAGCACTGGCAGCTGTTGTTATTTTTAGGAGGAGGCCACTGGGACGATGACTTAGAGCCGTCGGACAATGTTTATAGAAGAACTGGACTCACTTGAAGAATTCGACTCGGTTTCCGTCGGAGGCCCTGTTGTAGACGACCTTCATGCCGCCGATGTCGTATGCCCCGCGGATGGCGATCATCAGCATCGAGCCGAACATGAGGCATATTTGGAACACGTCCGTCCACACGACAGCTTTCATTCCTCCCTAAAGGAAGGCAAGATTGCAGTGTGAAGCCTCGGGATAAGCATTAACGCATTTATCCCTCGCTTATCCCGACTGACTAAAAACGACCTCAAAACTCTGCACAGTTTTCCCCGGCCAATGCAACTCGTCTTGGTATTATTGATGCCTCAGAATCATGATTGCAAACGAGAACGAATAAGCACACTGATGAAGCGCAGTGTGTGTGATGTGTCTGGCTCTTGCACATTTCGATATACAAATATGAGTCAAGAAAGAGGGACGTAGACTACCTCATTTCTTGAAATCACCCCTGCTCTTATCCCTGTTTCTGAATGCTGCCGAGAGATTAAGATGAAAAATACAACTTTTCTTTTTTCCTTCTCGTCATCATCGATCTTCTTGCCGATCGAGTATCAAAGGAAAAGCAAAATCAGAAGCAATCTAATCGTGGCACATATATAAATCGCATAGTTTGAAATTGTATTGACTGATAAAAAAACAGAAAATAAAAGCTGTCTGTAGTTGACGCTTGAAATGGCAAAAAGCAAGAACGAGGATATGTGTTTCCGAATTCTTGACCAATTGCAACCTCCCTTTATCTCTCGAAAATCTCCCAGCGACGCGACTAGCCGCGTGATCACGACTGAGACAGAGTTTGATTGCACCCTGCCCGAGAAACAAAAAAAAACAGAAAAAAAACACGGTATTCAGCCACTTGTGTCTCAGCTCACGTTAACGCTTCAACAGCATGCTAATCAAGGCCGCGCATACTCACAATGCTTGTGTAGAAGGTGCATACAATGCCTATGGAAAGCACCGACGTCCATACGCTGATTCCCGTCACTGCAGGAAGGGAGAACGACAGCTGTCACGAACATGAGCACCGACTCCTATTCGTAACAAATGATCTGTCTTTGACACGGCTGACTTATATCGGAAGTGCTCTTTCCACTGTGTATCTGGCGTCTGTCTATAGGGAACCCCCATTTCGAGGCACCGCTTGTTTGTCACTGCATCGTCCTCGATGCATGACACGTATCGACGATTGCGTGGTTATAGCGTCTAGATTTTTATCGCCGGATGGAAGGAAGGCGCGGGTAACCGAGCTTTCAAGGTGAACACATTTTTCGCAGTCAGCACGTTTGTGCAAATGTCGGAGACAGTCGCATGACCAAGCAGAGATCTGTATGACCGAGTGCACGCGATTGTGCATGGATGAGTGCCGTTAGAGGAAAACAGAAAACTGAATATAGATTCTGTTTCTAGAAGCGAATGCACATACCGTATACACAATCGACATACCCAATATCCTTCGCGACCGTATTCGCGTGGCCCCTAATGCGACGGCCGCATGCAACGTATTTCTGAAGTATCACCAAGTTTAATTTGTGTAGCGGTATTCTCGTTAGTAACAACAGTTTCATTGAATCCGATATAGTGGCCACTTTAGGTGGCCATCACGTAGAGCACCTTTGCGGCCTACATCGGGGAGCGCAAGACTTAGCGCAACGCAACGCAACGAAATCGAAACGCAATCTTCGCAACGAAAACAAGACAGAGAGTGCTGCTCTGCTAGATCGCGTAGATTGAGCCTTAGCTTGTTGTACCTTAGTTCTTACTGGCAGACGTTTAGCTCAAGGGCATGTCCTCTAACGAGAATGTGTCAAGTTTTGTACTGATGTTGGTATTATGGCATTTTAAACGTGGTAACATCTACACATGTGCACATTTACACGTGTTGATCGTTAACGGTGCCTTTGCACTAGCAGCGGTGATATAACGTGCATGATGCGATATGAGGTCTCAAGCCTACACCATGCAGTAGTAAGCTTGACAAAAACGAACAGCATTTAACTACAGCGACGTACGTTGTGTTGCCTTATTAGCGTGTGTAAAACATGGCACCTGGATCGAAGTACACGTTGCTGCTCAGCATAAGATGCCACACTGATATTTAGCAGTACAGTCGACCAAACATGTGTTTTTCTTGCCATTTTTTCTGCTAAAAATCTTAGCCTATGTAAAAATATCAGGACGGTCCCGCTGAGAGAAGTTGCTACTTGTAGTCTGTAGGGCATTATGCAGTGTTTCCAGCGCTTCATTTTTCTAGCAGCGTTGCATGTGTCTCTTTCCTTCATGACCGAATGACATAGCCTTATTTTATTTTATCGCGGTTGAAAGGCGGAAGAGAAACTTAGGCTTTTCTTCGCAGCAGCGTGGGTGTCATAAAATCGGACTCGTACGTAACAACTTGCATTCAGATAATTACTAGTGATCAATTGCGTGCTTTGAGGGCCTTCCAGCTAGATAATCGATCAAGTTTTCGCTAGGGAATGCCCATTTAACACCTAACCAGTTACATTACCGAAGATATTCTATAACATGCAACGCAAGCTTTAACACTTCAGCTCGGCGAGAAATACACTTGAGCACCCACAGTGGTGTCTCGGGCATCCTCCCGCTCAGATTGCCTTCGTCTTCGTAGCGCTTACCGACCGTTGTGATATTTTAGCTAATTAAATAGGGGCTTTCATGACTCGGTAGCGATGGCCACCTCAGGTTTTCATTAGCCCTACAGAGAGTGCCTTCTTCGAGTTATAGCAGCTGAAATGAGCTGTGCATCATAGAGGACCAGACGCCAGCATCGCGGCAATGTAGTCCCAGTCGTATGTGCCAAGGTTTTCGTACGTTACAACACCGGCCTTCCCTCCAGCGCGCGCAAAGGACGAGCTTTCAGTGTCGCTAGCCGCTGCTAAACGAACAGCCAACATGAGCGGCAAAACTTTTGAAACGCTGTTGTTGATGGAGATGAACTGTGTATGAAGGACGCCACAGTTCACATCGAATCAGTAAGGCCAGATCGTTCTCTTTACTTCATTTGTATTTTAGCAAACCCCGGAAGAAAGTTAATTATATTTCATTAATTCACCAATTACATTCTTCGGACCTTTAATTGATCACTGTAACCGAACATATTACTGAAGGAATGAACGAAAGAATGAGAATGGATCGAGGCGCCTATTTTTTTTGTTAGACGCAACCATACGAAGCCAGCAGATGGGGAAGAAAAGAAAGGAGCGGGGGGGGGGGGGGGGGGGGGTTATGCGTGGCTTTGAACTGTGTAGACTGCGGGATCAAGAGCAAATGAATTGTAGCACACGAAAAAAGCGCCGCCGTTGGGAAACAGACCCGCAATCTTTGCAAGCTAGCAATTGCAATCTTAATTAATTACTTCTGCCTGTAACCTATAAAAGTGAGTAAATGTCAATAATAATTCAAACAAAAGTTGCTTTATAATGTTAGTTTTCTTTAGAAATAAATCTTATATAAAAATTACGGGTGAATCACGTGGAGCAGCTGCGTCACCATACTTAATACGTCAGAACATCACCCACCCACATACTCACAATGTGCGCGCGCGGCAAAAGATACTACGGGATCGAGCCGCACCGAAAACTAATCTGGGCTATACCGTGAGAACCGGCTATGTGCACGCTATTTACAACTGCCAACAGGGGCGTAGCCAGAATTTTTTTTCGGGGGAGGGGGGGGGGGGGTTCATTCATACCTTATGTATGTTCGTGCGTGCGTTTTTATGTGTGCGTGTAGATATACGCAAGCAAAACTAAAAAATTTCGGGGGGGGGGGGGGGCAATCCCCCCTTGGCTACGCCCCTGACTGCCAACGTATGTCCTTGCGCTTTGTAATTGTGCTTTCGTTAGTGATACTCACCTTGGGAAAGTGCAAGTGCCGGTGCGTAAAGCACAATTGCCATATATATGAGCTGCGGAAGAGGAAACGATAAAGAACGTGTAAAAAGAACGCTCACATTTAGTCTAAGAGACAGCCGCAAAAGACAGTGCACTCACCATTTGTAAGGAGAACGTTATGCACCCCATGGCTCGAATAACGTGGTTGAAGCGGAGCTCCAGATACTTCGCCATGGAAGACACAGAGAGAACGGCGATACATCAGAATGCATGGACACTTGACAGCAAGTTTTGGCATACAAAGAAACACAGCAGCCCATAGAGATGAAAATTGGTGAATACGGGGTGTGGCCGGAGCCGACGTTTCGACAAGCGGACTTGTCTTCTTCGAGGCTGACAAGTCCTCCGCTGGTCGAAACGTCGGCTCCGGCCACACCCCGTGTTCACCAATTTTTCATTCTCTTCGTGTTTCCATCTTCCCCTGAACTTGTGCCTTTTTTGGATATAGCAGCCCATAGCCACTGATACTGAAATGACGCCGCGGCTTCAATGAGAAGCTTCTGAGCATCAAATTAAAGCTTGAACCTTTGCTCTTGCATTGACCGGTGATGCAGTTCACGCGCTATATGTTCTTAAAATGAGTCCTGCAGCCAGGTAAAAGGAGCCTGTTACTAAAGTGACCATTTTCTTTCTCACTTTCCCTGATTTTCCCGATGGGATATCTCCCCTCGGATAGCACAGTGGGTGCGAGAGGGTGGAGACAAATTGTTTTCGCTGTAGTTGATACTTCGCGGTAGAGGAATAGAAGCGGTAGTACAATTGAATTTAATACGAGGCTCGGTCGAGCGCCGACTTTTCTTTGCCCTTGTCTTGTGTCTGCCGCCACGAATGGAGACGACACTCGTATCTGTGTTCTCCTCTGTTTGTGAACATGAACCTGATATGCGCTCGGTGGAATTCATACAGTGCCGATCGGTGCTCACGCAGGTGGCCGCTCTGTAGTTTTCATTCCATCGTCTTCGTTGCACCGCTCGCCCCTCCGTGAATGAGACATGCGCGTCTGCACTGGCATTTGAAGTGAAACGGCCTATTTTTTTTTTACTGTTTCTGTTTTTCCTTGCTTTAGCAACTGTTTTGCGTTGTCTTAAACTTGCTCAACAGAGCAATATAATACAATTTGGAAGGTAGAAAAATTAATGTGGCGGACTCAAATATTACTGCCAGCTTGTAGCAGTGTCTCGCTATTCTTTTCTGTAGTTCAGAAATAGCGGGTTCGATTCCCGCCCAACTTTCTTCGACAGTGGAATGCGAGGAAGAACGCTGGCGTGCCGACGTTTTTGAACAGCTCAGTGAACGAAGCACAGGGAAGGCTAACTCGAAGCTCGAGTGTACGAGTTCTCCGAGGCGAAAAAAGACCATAAATTACGCACGATGCTTTCTACCGCCGTAAACATAGTGGCCAATGATAAGGTAGGAGCACAATCGTGCATTTTTTGTCCTTAACGTGTGTCAATTCAGGGTAGTCCTTTTTATAGCTGGCAGTCGGTGTGCAAGCATAAAGATGTCCCGGTGTGTATATACCCACTGGGAAATACGTACGAAAAAGCCGCGTTTCACCTCGAGTGGCAATGCGCGTAGTGGCGAAGCCGTTCTTTCCTGCGCGGAGCACACGTGCGAACGTGCAGTCAAAGAAAACACGAGGCCGGATCTTGTGGCAAGAGCTTCAGTGCAATCTTCTATATAGTATTCGCGCGAACCTTCACGGTTGCGTGCAGCCGCTGACCGGTTTGTCTCTTTGCAGTCTCGACTCTCTCTCTTTCGCGTCTGCAGCTGCTGTTCGGCACTTACAACCGGTTCACGCACGAGTTACGCACTAGCGCCGTTTGTCTGCACTAAGGCCTGAAAGTACGGTGCAGCGTAGCGAAATCTAGAGTTGTAGCTAGTCAATATCTAATATTCCAGAGAATAGCAAGTGTTCCCAGCAACGCTAAAAATAAATATGTAAACAATACGTATGCCTGCGTATGACTAAAAGCTAACGGTCAAAAAGCGATGCGAGTGATCCTCACGGCGACTGCACATATATAACAACCTCACAGCTTGTGTATGACGCCGTCTGCTGTGCAGACGACTTCGAGTGGGCAGTTCTTTTTGCAAAGGCTTAATTGTAGGAACGAAATCTAGTCGCGAGCCCGACGGTAACCTCGACGTTCTTTAGCGTGTTTGTTAACGAATGCGAGCAGTTGAGTTGTGCTCATCGTCATTGTTGCCTTTTCACCCATAAATAAGGCCATAACAATCACCCTTTTCTTGTTTTGTCGACCAGTTCGCGCGAGAACATTTCTACCATGTTCATACGTGCGGGTGCTCGTTCGTGTTTAATGACATCTGACAAAGACAGGGATGGAAATTACTGGCACCGAAGTAACATGCGGCACCGCCAGTGCGACGGCCTTGCCGCGCCGCACACTGAACCAGTGTTCATCGCACAATTTCACGTCTCCTTCGCAACTGCCGAACCAAACGCGTCTCCTAAGACCGCGCTTCCTTCACTGGCTACCCAGGTTATTTTTACTCTCTCTCTCTGGTCTGTTCACCTCCTCCGGCACGTGGCGTTCTCGGCTTGACCTTCGGAGGCGCTTCACTTTGTGTGGCCGCTCATTCCATCGCATAAGTTCCCCTTATTTAATCACATTAGCCTAAAAGTACATATTTATATTCTGATGTCTTACTTTCCAAACGCACGATTTTATTATGAAGCACGCCGTTTAGTGGGAACTCCGGGCCAATTTTGACCAACTGGGGTTCTCTTATGTACACCTAAATCCAAGCACACGAGTGCTCTTGTTTCGCCCCCCATCAAAGTGCTAAGCAACGAGCGCCGGCCGGGCTACCGGAACCAAGTCCTTAAAAGCTCGCTTAGGTTGCAGGGCAAGCGATGCTTCTTTTAGCGGAATCACGACGAGTTTCATAATGAGTTGCGTAAACGAAAGTGGCACTTGAACTGGTACAGCGCATCGCCGAAAACAAGGGAAGAAAGGGCCGAGCCGGCAAGCAGAAAAGGACAGAGCGCTCGGTCCTCCTTTCGGCCGAGGGCTCGGCCCTTTGTTCTCTTTTTTTCCCGTCATGCGCAGTACCAGTTCATGTACGACAACCCAACTTGCCCAATCTTTAACACTTGTCGAAACTGGCAACTATGGAGGTTATCTGCGGTCACCATAAAAATAAACTGCTTATATAGTATATATGGAAACTGTTCCTGCATATACTAGTTTCAGTTTATTAATATAAGTTCAACATAGAAGAATTGATTGGAGATATTATGCAGACGAGGGTCCCAAAGTCTAGTGAATGCAGCTGACAATTGAAAATAGGAATATCAGGCGATGTGTCGACGCTGAAGAAATATTTGAATTTTACTCGGAAGCAGCGATCCGCCGGCTTTTCATGCCGACTCAGTGGTGTAGGCAGAAAGTAATTTCGGTGGAGGCAAGTCCTTAATTCGAAGTGACGACAGCACAGGCAAGTGTGATCGAGTGTCATTTTGCGCTCTGTGCTGCAAAGAAATTTCGGGAGGGGCACGTACCCGGTGTGCCACCCCCTGGTTACGCCACTGTGCTTACTGTACGCACTTTCGAACTAGCTAAAACTAAAATTAGCGTAGGCGTCGACAAAGAAGCACGCTTTTTAGCTTTCGCCCATAAATTATCGCTTACAAGAACGATAAATTATCGATTGGCTGGTTGTTCCGACTTGTCAAGCCGATGAGCGCCGGTCAACGACCAACTTTTCATGATCAAAATAGCAGAGCGTGAATTCCGGTTATATCTGACGCACTCTATTGGTGGTTGCACGGTATTAGCGGTACTGAGCGCAGATGGCATGCAGACGACGATGCCGTTAGGGGGTCAGTTGAGATGCTACGGTGGCTTACCGGCTGTTCAGCTTCCTCGAATAATCCGAAGCGCCTTACGCAATCATGTACTCCTGCCCTCCAACCCGTTTGATTATTGCGTAAGCGGCAGCTGACATCGTGCCAATAGAAGCGGCACAATCTCGTTAACGAAGTCAGGAAGTAGCTGCAGGCACCTTTTTAGCCTTCAGGTGGGAATCGCACAGCTATGATTGTATTGCGTAAGGCGATATGCACTTTCGTCGGCGAATGTTCCCGCTGTCATGAGACGCAGTGGCTGAGGAATGATCGAGCAACGGTATACCAGCGTCGGCAGTACGGATGCGGATATAGAGACCTCATCTTATCGAAAAGTTCAGGAATGAGCGTGGTGCCATCCACTATACTACACTCCGTCTCGCCGTGTTTATGCCTCTTCTTTCATATTACGTTGGAAATTGAAGCCAACAAAGAGAAAGAAACGGGAATATTAAGAAAGCGAGATATTCCATACATGGCCTAAACGTGATCAATTAATTGTGGAAAAATGAGTGCTTAAGCGAAATTGATTAGCGTATTGCAGAACTGATTAGCGATACTGCAAAATTGTTTGCTTCAGAGCTCAGATTTCAATTGTGCGATTGAAGCTAGCCCTCTATATAGATGCTTAAATTCCTTATGAAGAATAATTTAAGTGCAATAACTTGTTCCACCGAAATATATTACCTATTTGTAGTTATTGCACAATGCCTTGAACACTCCGCTATAAAGATTGTGTTGCGAAAAATATGTTTCCGAAATGAACGATGAACTGTAACGGCAAGTCTTGATACTTTTGGTTTGTCGTACTTGAACTGGTGTGTATAGCGCACCACGGAAAATGAAGAAACGGCGCTCTGTCCTTTCTCGATTGGTCGGCTCTACATTTTCCGTGATGCGCTATAGCAGTTCAATTTCAAGAGCTGCTACGATCGCTTTATTTTCCAGAGAAAACGTTTATCTTGAACTCTGGTACAGTGTTAAGAGGAACATTAATGCAGTGAATGACGCATTACGCAAGGCGCGGCTTTGGCGCCAGTAATAAAATTGAATTACGTGTTATATTTTGCGGACAGAAGCTAACGAGGCCATTCCGAGTAGACGCACATCTGTAAAGCACAATGGAATTTACGCTCGCTATTATTTTTCTACTCGGGGAGGCAGAAACGGGGAAAACTAACCCTGAGAGCACGCCTTTATGCATCGATGTTGTCCTACTACCGATGGATGCAGGTGCCCTACTGCAGCGGTGGCGGTTCCTCGCTAACAAATTACCAGGGGCAGTCGAGCGTGAGCTATGAGCAAGGAGCCGAGAGCTGTTCATGACCGTCGTTGACATGACGCAAATAAAACAGGTGGCATAAAAATAATGACCTTCCACCGAGATAAAAGAAAGGTTCCCCGTTATCTGGAGAAGGACTGACGACGCGTGTGCAGGGCCGCATGCAGGAAACTCCGAGCTCGTTTGCCTGCTGGCTCTTTTACGGCATGGTGGGGACAGCTCATTCGTATATACGCGTTTCTCGAAGCGGACAAGTGTTGTTTCTCACAGCATTATCAAATACGCCAGTGGTTTCATCGATGGCAAAACATGCGAAAGTGAACAATGCGTCACGAAGAGAGTTGACAGAGTTTGTGCAAGCACTCGCGTAATCTTCGTACGAGTTCAACTTTTTACGCCTTTTTCTTTTTTCTAATACTTCAGTGTCGCTTATCATTGCCATCAACATAGCGAAGGGCCACCATAAACGCGAAAGTAAATTAGTTCGGTTCTGAAGATGAACGGTATCTGCCAGTTCGCAGCGCACTAACGCATGTCAGAAAATGAACATCACGTAGAGGCCACCACAAAGCTTCAAAAACAATGTGAAGCGCAAATAAATCACATAACGTAGCATACGAGCAATAGCGAACGCGCAGACATTTATTATTCAACAAAAATTGTTATCTCCACCATATGTGCACCATTAGTAGACCTACAGTCGTTCTTTTTCTAGGGCATTCTTAAACAGGTTCCGCTACAGTATACTCTATAGTACTGGTGCATCCGAGTGTACTGTCTTGGTTGTTTTTATGTCTTTCTGGTGGGGTATTGTTGCACATTCGAATAAATATCTTATCCTACATTGCGTATAATTCGGTCATAGGGTAAATGTGTGACGGTGATCTTATTTCATCGTGGCTTCATGGTTAACGAAATATTTCTGAGCCAGATCGAGTTCAACAAGCGCCTATTTTCGTCCTCGTTTACTAGCTTTTCGTCAGTGTGACCTGCGCAATGCTACGAACATCTGCGCCAGGACTTATTCGTGCGCCTAAACCAACCACCGCTAGAAGATAAGCTTTCCTTCTCTCTTTGTTTCGGCACTACAGGACTGTGGTCGTCGCAACGGGGTATCGAACCCGAAACCCGGCTTACAACCACGGATCATAAGCGTAACCGCCAGACTCGAGAATTCATCACGCATTCGGAAGCTATGACCCAGCGGCTTGTTATTCAAGCATCGCCGCTGCATTCAGTAACAAAAGCCAACACTTTCTTTCCGGTGACGACGCTCCCTCGTGAGTGCTGGTTGAACTGCGTCACTCCATATTCAGCGTGTGTCCGACGGAAGCTTTAGGAAGAAGGTGGCAACAGAGAAATTGGGACAAACGGAAACGTTTTCGACGTTTTTGTGCAGCACTGGCGCGTGGCGCGATTGCTTGTGACGCCACGGGCCTCACGAACGGCATTGTTTTGCAAGCCTTCGCTTCTCGTGTACAGAAATCACTTTCGGCCGTTTTTTCTTTCGTTTTCGGTTCTCCATTGCCTTTTTCTTGCTTTTGTTTCACGTGTCCGGAACACTGTCAATTTTTACCGCCACTCACCTGTTCTGGACTAAGAGATAGACGTAAACAAAAAAAAATAATTGTGGCGTTTGTAAAGGCCTCTTCGTGGCAGAAAAAAAGATACCGCTAATATGAGGAGAAACGAAAGCAAAACGCAAGAACGATGAAAACACACTTGTTGTGAATTTAATAGAACTCATGAATGTGCTTTTCGTTTTTTCTTGCGAGTGGATGGGTGACATACGCGTCGCTTTAAAACAAATGCGAGCTTCCAATGCTAGATGTTAAGTGAAATGCGTCTAAAGTGCACAGAAATAGTTAAGAAAGCCTGGAAAGCTTTTCTCGTGAGTATACTTGGTTGTCTCAAGTTTTTTGTCATTTGTGGGATGTGTGGGTAAAAAACAAATACTTACAAGTCAGATAACAATAGAGAGCAGAATTCCGACAGCTCAAGGCTGACACTGACGTCAAGACAAGCAACGCGCGCAATGCAAGCACGTAGGGAAATTCGATGCTGCTCTTGGGACGCCTGGCAGGAGGCGATTCGAAGCGAAACGCGATACTTCGCCATGCAGTCGTCACGCCATCGAAAAGCCTTGCGTGAGGTGGAAGTTATTGCTGCAGCAAGACAGTGCACGAAAGAGAAGCATAGGAATGATGGCGTTTAACCGTTGCCGAGTTATAGTCGACAACAATAAATATTATTTCATTCCCATATTGCCATCTCGCAAGAAATAGATCGCATAGAGGTATGGTGCTGATCGGCTGCACAATTAAGGTGAACACGGCTCAGCGTGGCCGCGCTCCGCGGAGCGCCATTGCATTCGGTGTGGCCGCGCATCGAATCAAAGCGGCGCAGGCGCACACGAGCACGCTGCTCTTGCTGTACTACAGCCACGCAAGAGCACCGCCACGGCCATGGCGGCTACTACGGAGCGGCGAGCTCCAGCGCTACCAGCGCGAAGTATCACTCCCGGGTCCCTCTGCGCATGCGCCGCTAAGCGTCGATGCGCGGCAGCGCCGGTTGCAATGGCGCTCCGCGGAGCGATGCTACGCTGAGCCGTGTTCACGCTGAGGGTGGATTCCACAGTACGTACTCACCTGAAATGTTACATTGCATTGCCAGGAAGCTTTTGTGCCGCGAGTCATTGCTCAACATATCTGCGTCTAGTTAAATAGCGTTTCTGTACTGTATAGACGTTAGTTAGCTGTGCTGCAACAGATTGTTCTTCTACGTTCGGAAGTTTCTGGCAATTACTTGTGAGATTTGAAACACACTTCTATATGTGCGGCGACTGTACTTGAAGTAAATGTGTTTAAAATGTAAAGGCTAAAATGCGATTTTTTGGTAACTTCGGTTTTTGTGCCTTCGTGATCACCCGCTTTACCATGAATGTCTTGATGACGCTGCAGGTAACTACAAATGAATCTATTAATAACCTAGAATGCGACTTTCCGCGTGGAACACAATACGCGCACAGTGAGAGCAGGGGACGGGCTCCCAAGCCACGTAACGTAGGCATTTGGTAGAACAGGTGAGCGGCAAAAGAGCGAGGGATTGTGGGATGCGTCGTCTGCTGCCGGTTTCCGGTTCGAGGCAAGCACACGGCGAGCCGCTCGGCCGTAGGCATCTGATTGTTCGGCACCCTCGCACGAAGCATTATCGCCTTGCAAAACCATGGTCGGCTGTTCAGCCGTCGGCTGCTCCAACCCGAGCGTTAAAGGAAAACGTGAATAGCAGGCTTACGCATGTATTTTATATTATATCGAGAACCCGGAAATCTCGACCATGTAGTGTTCTTTAACGTGCACTGACATCCCACAGTACACGGGCCTCTAGCACTTCGCCTCCATCGAAATGCGACCGCCGGGGCCGGGATCGAACCCGTGACCTTCAGGTCAGCAGCCGAGCACCATAACCACTGCTCCACCGCGGAGGACGGAGCGGAAAAAAAAAAAAAAAAAAAACGTGCATCCCGCTGCCCACCCGCGTGGTGGGTCGAACCGGAAGCCGCCGCATCCCATAGTTCCCTGCGATTGCTTATTTTACGGGTCACCTATTGTGCTCCACTCACCTCGTAGGCGCTGGTGACATGCAGGCTGTAAAAGATGGGCATGTACAAGTACGCCGTGGCCGGGATGACGAGGCAGTAGGAGAAGATAATGAACAGGTACTGCGTGCCGTAGATGTACATCTCGGAGGCTGTGCCGAGCAGCGTGATGGCTGACATGAAGCTGGCCAGGATGGAAAGCGCCACGGGAAAGACGCTCATGCTGCGGCCGCCCATCAAGAAGTCGTCGGTGGTGGCCTTTCTGCGGACGCCCATCACGGCGTAGTAGATGCCGATCGCTGCTGAGACGCACAGCATGCCGCTGAACACCACGTAGTCCCAGACCGTGAACCGGCTCACCAGGTGCGAAGCTTGCATGCTGCGAGATATTCAGCGAAGCACAATTATAAAACCGTCGGCGCTGAAAGCCTCACTAAAAAGGAACAGGGAGTTAAAGTGTTGTAGTAACGCTTCCGCATCAATGAGAGTTTGCTAGGGCACGTTGGTACAGTCAATTTATGGGGTTTAACGTCCCAAAGCGACTCAGGCTATAAGGGATGATGTAGTAGAGGGCTCCGGATATTTTCGACCATCTGGTGTTCTTTAACGTGCGCTGAAATCGCACAGAACACGGACCTCTAGAATTTCACCTGCATACAAGTGCGACCGCCGCGGCCGGGATCGAATCCCTGTCTTTTCGGTCAGCAGCCGAACATCGTAACCACTCAGCCAACGTGGCGGATCAACACTTGGATCTGTATTTAAAAAATACCGCATAAACGATCTATCGATGTTGGTCACACTCAATAGCATTCAAGCACACTAGAGACAAATGTGTTTGGAACGGATGAACAAAAACCACACGATATTCCTATATCGTCGTTGACGAAGTGTTCCTTATGGTACCCAACTGCATCAACACTCGATTAAACGGTCACTCGAGGGCGCTTCCGTCGGTGTGTGAAAACGCGCAAAGAGTCTGAACGCCATTCTTTACGCGCGGGACATTCTCAAAGCTGTTCCATAGCAGTCGCCATAACGGTTAACACTTTTTTTGCTTATACGGTGTACGCATTGCGTCACGCTGACGTCACTGCGGGGTGTGCCGTAGAAACCGCCGATGATATATGTTTGGTCCTGAAATGCGCAGCGCTGACTTCACTGGAAGCTCTAGGTAATGGGTCGGTCGTACCGATGCGGCTGAAACGAGCTAAAGAAATGCTATACACATTTCAGTCTGATCGTGCATGACTGCATCGCCCTCCTGGCTGTTGCTGGTTTGCTAATGGTGAATTCCATTGGCGGATTCGGAGTGGCCGACACTCTACGCCGGAGCACTCCACTCCGGCGGAGAGCAACCGAATTAACTCTGCTAATGGAACACAAGCGCCCCCACCAGAGCAAACGGTAGGGGGAGCTAGCACACATCTGCTTTGCTGGCGCCCAGCATTCCTCGCGGTTCGCGCACTTTTCGCCTTCACGGGGACGAGCGGAAAGAACGGGCTCGGTCGGACAGCGCATTTCATAGCGCACGCGGTGCGCCACGCTCTGCGCACGCGCGGGGAGCTTGGGACTTCCCGTCGAATCCGCCGCTTTTCGCGGAGTAGAGAGAGCTGCTCCGTGGATTGAATCGGGCTCCGGAGCTGCTCCAGATCTGCCAATGAAACACACAGCGAGCACTCTCAATTAGCCAATGGAACAGACTTGCTCCGAATGGAGCAGAAAAACTGCTACCGGATCCGAATCTGCCAATGGAATTCATCATAAGTTTTGGAAATGTTCTCTTTCTTACTTCCTTTATTTCTTTATTTTTCTCTCTTCTCTCAGTTACGCGTGCTTGTTTTCTTTTTGTCTCTGTCTATTTCTTTCTCTTTCTCGGTATTTCTATCTTTCTCTCTCTCTCTCTTCCCTTTCTTTCTCTGTCTGTGTATTTCTCGCTTCCTCTTTCTTTCCACCTCCTTCTATCGCGCCCTATTTCTTTCTCTCTTTGACTCTCTCTCCTTCTTTCTCTTTCTGCCTTTCGTTCTGTCTATTTCTCTCTTTCTATGCTATGCTTTAATCTCTCCCCTCCTTTCCCTCCTCCTCACCCTCACTTTCCCACCTTCTTGCTATACTGTACTATACAAGGCTATTCTATGCTCTGCTAGCGTGTCTGGATAGCCGATAAGGTTTCGCCTTCGGATCGTGGGTACGCGTGTTCGAATCTCGCCTCGCGAAGAAATTTTTTCCTCCTATAATTTCTCTCTGTCTTTCTCTCTTTCTCTCTCTCTGTACTCGTCTCGCCCATCAGAGTTATTGCATCTCGCGCCGGAGAAATTGGCGCACGTGTTGAGGGAGCGAGGCAGAAGATGAAGAGGAGGGCGACGACGAAAAAGAGGACGAAGAGAGCGCGGTACCTAAACGGCCACGCGCTCTCGCTCGGCGAGGTTTTTCCAGTCGACGGATTACACCTCACGCGCGGCTTAAACAGCTCGGTTGTTAAAAATAAATACACTAGCCCTGGTTTCCTTTCGCAGCGTTCATTCAAAGCCTGCGTTTCTGTAAGGTAATGTGGTTTTCTTGAGGTCCGACAGCGCTCGTGGTCTTCAGTATGTTTCTTACTTGTGTCATCATCTTTTAACACGAAAGTGTTTTATGCCGGGGTCCACCAAGACTTCAGTGACGTATTTCCGTCACGGAAATGACGTCGAAAAAATTTACACAATCAGATGGCAAAGAAAAGAAGTTCCGTCAACGGGCATCGAACCCACGACCGCTCGGTCCGCAACAAGAGATGCCGGGCGCGCTATCCACTGCGCCACGGTCACAGCCTCTAGAGGCTTTACAAACGCGCCTTTTATATCTACCACTCTCTGGGTCGGCGGGGTGGTGTTGCCCTCTGGGAGCGGCAAAGTAAAGTAATTCATCATTACTGTGGCTTCCGCGATTAGTACCTGCAACGCGTTACACGTTCGTCCCATTCGGCGCGTTTTCAATAGAAGCACAATTTTGTCAATGCCTTAACACACCGCGAGGTGGCGACCTTAACGCAAGCGTCGTAAAAGCGTCGGCCTCGGTCATAGCATCACGCTAATCAAACAAAAAAAAAATAGCTATGCGACGCGCGCCAGCCTAACCTGGCTGTAACACCGCGTTCCCCGCCTACGCGCTCACCCCGAGAAAAATTGTGGCCGGGCTACCGGGGTGGCACGACGCGCTTTGCGTTTCCCTCTAGTGCGGCCGTGGTGTTCAATCACATTTTAACATGCCGCAGGATGGCGACCAAGTTCTGCGTGCAATATGCGACGCTCTTGTGGCTATCACAACTCGTTCTCTGATTACGCGTTCACCGCTAACTTGTACAGCTACCACAAGGGTTTGTTTAGTCATTGAACATGGACGTTAGTCGTCGGCATGGAGATGTACCACCAAGCATCAAAGTGGGTGCACCCACGTTAAACGGTGCCATTAGCTGCCAGACATCAATGTACATTGTTAGAGGTGTGCACGGGCTCCGGGTAGCCCGAAAGCCCGACCCGGCCCGCGGGCCGGGCTCGGGCGGGCCGACGAGTTTTCACCTCGGGCCCGGGCCGGGCTCGGGCTACTTGGAGTTTTATCGGGCCGGGCTCGGGCCCGGCTCAAAACCCGACTCAAGCCCGAAATATAGAGAATGAGCGGGAATTGTTTTCCAACACGCATACAGTGCCTTTTCCGCGAACGCCCTTTACCGCCTTTCTTTTCCATTCGCTACTTTAAACAAAAGGGGAGCAGGTAAAGCACTGCCTCTGTTGCACTCCGACAAACAGAGAAGTAACGCCACCTGAGCTAGTGACGGCGCCACGCGACTGTTCGCGTTAGATTTAAGGGCAAATCCCATATGAGTGAAAATGCACGCGACAGCGACGAGCGACCCGACGCAGATCGCCTTCGTGCAAGCTGACGCTTGCATGGGCATACCCCATACACGTGACGGCATTGGCGAGCGAACATGAGGCCGTCTACTTGTATTTTGTAATCTGTGTAATAGAGACTGTTCGTCGTGTGTCGTTTGATCATATTTGATATGCTCAATAAAATGCCAAATTACCGGAAAACAATGTTTTGTCCTCGCAACGAACCTTCACAAAGCCGGGCCGGGCCGGGCCCGGGATTGTGTTTTCGTACGTCGGGCCGGGCCGGGCGGGCTCGCAGCCCTTTGCCGTCGGGCTCGGGCGGGCCTTCGACAAGGTCAGCGGGCCCGGGCCGGGCTCGGGCTCGGAAATACGGCCCGTGCACAGCTCTACATTGTGCAAACTCTCTTATATCAATGTACAGTAAACATTCAGTTACTTCTGTAAGGGCACTTTTGCTTTCGTGTTATTCCGATTCCTATGACGGAGGGATCAACCATGTTTTTTTGCTCATTTTAGTAACGTTTAAAAGCTATGAACCAACTAGACTGCCAGAACGTCTTGAGGTCTATACGCTGTCACGCCCGGCGAATTTGGCTCACTAATGGCTGCGAATGAGTCACCGCCCGTGTGGATATCTGCAGCTGCTGGACTGTTTTCACTTGCGATCCAAACTTTAAAGAATCTTGCGAATAAACCCTGTCCTACTTATGCGGCCTGTTGTTAATAATAATGAAGCACAAAGCCATACCGACATGCATGTCAACAGTGTGTCGACATCCCGACATACGGTTCAGGAGCTCGAGGTCGACCGACTCGTGCGAAAGCGACCCAATGAAATATATGTACCGTACAGACGTCCACATATGCCGGAGTAACGAAGACAAATAAAGAATTACTTGAAATTACTGTTCACTTAATGATCTTCTATAACGTAGACCTCCTACCCAACCAACAGCGCCGCCCCCTTTCTCGAAATAAATATCTTTCATGCATTCACATTTTCAGTATTCCTGCCCCACTCGATTAGTCACAATTTATGCTCTACCAAAAGGGAACGTTTGTATTATCGTTACATATCGCCAAGCCTATACAATAATCAGCTTGCAATTCTCGAATACCACATTCCTGTTTGTATGGCGTTTGTTAGCGTTTCGCATTTGTCTGTCAGCAAAGATTAATGAGCCATGCCAGGATAACCGCCAGTAGTTACATACGGCAAAAGTATGCAGCATCAAGGTCAAGGACAAACGGCAATTGTGTGCTAACTATACGGAAGACGGAAGAAGACAGGTTATGCGGCACTTGAATGGGCGCACAATCTGTGCCCGAGCCTTCCGCCAGTGTGGTCTTCGTGGAGGCATTATCTCTTCCAGAGGCATAACAACTTCCCTTGACGCGTGGCAGCTTGTGGTTCGAAGAGAAGGCCGTCCGCCATCATTCCTCTCCGTGGGTCACCTCAAATCGCTGCACTGCTCGCCTGGGATGTTACCGTTACAGCGTCATCGCGTTTCGCAAGACGAATGTCCGCGAGCCAGATTGCCTCGTATTGCTCAAATTCTGTCCCTCGTCGTTGCACAAGCAGTTGAAAGCTCGCATAAATGTCTTATCTGGCATAGCGCATAACATGGAATGCCAATGAGAGAAGCGACACCAGGCCGTTTATCTATCGCATATGTGTACCCGCACATACACATCATCCCGCGTTCGGCTACATAAAACGAAACAGCAGAACAATCACCTCGCCCAGACATTCCACTCTGCCAGGCTTATCTGGCACACATGCGCCTTACTCTGCCAGTTCCTATAGAATATAATATGTTTCCACTGAGGTACATGTCCTCGTGCGCAGCAGGAGACCATGACGTGACATCACAAATCTAACAGTCCATACATATATGCAAGTGGTGCGGACGACGATTCAGGGGTTCCTTTCCCACCATTCCTTCCCCCCCCCCCCCCCCCCCCCCCCCGGAAGAAAAAAGACATTTCTCTTTAGACCTCTGGCTGACCGTTTTTAAGTACGTCATTGTCAGAGCGTATATACCTCTTGTTTATATAATGTTTACATAATGTTTGCATAATGTAATGTAAGTTTTCGACGCCTATGAAATAAATAGAACTGAAAAAAAAGCGGAAACTTTTTTCGCTTGCTGGCCTCGTTTGATCGCCAGAGCAGCCCCACCTGTGAGGTGTTGCACCTCTGCACCTAGGGCATGCTCAGCATGGATATCCAGTTTTCTGTGCCGAGCTGCCAGAAGCATTAACAGAAACCGCGAGGGTAGCTCGCTGAATTTAACACCATTGTTGTCGGGGCAAATCGACATGACCAACATTTATCGCATCTGGTAAAATAAACTAAACAAAGCGATATGCATTTCATTGACGAACGTCGGTATGACTAAAGGTCAAACAGCGCTGAAAGCGTGGAAGACGCCCCAGAAGGCAGGATAAAGAGCTGACCGCCAATTGCAATGTTTAATCACGTAAGGTGGCTTTTGTACGCTTACAAAGGAATACAAGAAACCGCGAAACGTGAGAAAATAACCACGAGAAAGGTCAAGAAGGCCCAAAGTTCGACGTGTGCCCTAACCGCAAAGGTAAGCGATTTTACTATCGCTTAGCACCACATATGGAACACCTTTCGGCATCAAAAGGTATACCATGGCGCTAGCAGGCAGGGACGAGGAAGACAAAACGGCACAAGCGCTAACCTTCAACTGAATGTTTATTCTCAGAAGTAACGGTGTATGTAGATCCGTACACAGAAGAAGGCCCAGTCACCGCAAATGGAAACCTGTCGCGTCCAGAAAGGCGAATTCATTTGCAGTCAGCGCCACCGAAGGGCAGCTGACACAGCTATTACCGGCCTTCGCTATCAGGGCGGCTTCAACAATCTGGCGCGTAAATTTATCGGCATTCCTATACACAACGGCGCACTCTTTTAACAAGGCTTTGCATCCACAATCATTACAATGTACAGACACGTGACCATCCCAATATCGACCCACCTTGTGCTTGTGTTCTCTTAGCCTATCGTTTAGCCATCTCCCCGGCTGTGCAATGTAAACTTTCCCGCAGTAAAATGGAAAGCGGTACACTACATTGTTTATACATGAGACACATGGAGGCTGATTTTTCCTTACACATCCTGCACGTTTCTTGGCTAACAGGTGGTCTGCGGCCTCGCGAATGGTGATTAGTTTCTGTGGAGCGGAAAATAGCACATCTTCCTTCACCTTTCGGCCAGCGCTATGGTAGCTTTTGATGCGTCAGCCAGACATCGGTATCTCTGCATGAAAAAGAAGTAAACCTAATCAGTTTTGTCTGACTTGCTCTTTTGTCGCGCCTGTGCAGTTTGCTCAGCGAGATTTCTTTCTATTTGCATTGTTGTGTTTCCTCGCCAGCTCCTCCGCGGATGTCCATTATGTATATCGTGTATGTTTAAATAATATGTACATTCTAATCGATAAAGTGCGTTGGGATTCCTTAATGATCGCCAGTTGAGAGTCAGCGCTTGTGTTGTGTCACCTATCTTCGTCCCGTCCGTTTGCGCGCTGTTTTTTGCCAAAAACGCGACGTACATACCTGCACTGCCTGCACCGCCAGTCACCGTCGGCTCTCGTCGGCGCGGTGTGCGTGCCTAAGATCGGGGATAGTCATAGCTACCGCAGCGGGAGGCCGTTCTACTCTTTAGCGATTTCAAAGAAAGCAAGTGGCGCAACGAGGCTCGCGAAAGGTCACAGATGCTTGCGAGTCTAGCGCATGGCCGAGTGCCTGAAGGCGACGGGACTCCGCGTCCTCAACCACGTTCGAAAAGTAGATGTTGATGGGAATTGCCACATGCGATGAAGATGACGGCGAAGATAAATATGAATTTCGCGCCAGCTTGGCGTGCCTTTTCATCCCCACTTCGGATCCGTACTACAGAAGAATAATTATTTGTTAGCATTATTCCTCTTTTATTCGTTTTCTGCTCTGTCTCTGTTCGGTGGCATTTTGTTTCCTTCATTTAAAGCAGAAAAATGCATTTCTGCTTAACTTTTATTTTTAGCCATTGTTTCATTTGCTGAGCTTCAAACTTAAATGGAAATAATTAATCTGCAATGATCCGCCCGAATTACGGACGACACCCTTTACTGGGTATGGGCCACCATTATTTTCTGCGACGCTTCTTATAAGTACTTTTGAACAGCAAGTGGACGGTCGTCCCATGTGGGCAACGGGCACTCGTTCAGAAGCGAGCACGCCTCTGACAAAACTAAGATTTTTTTCTGTAGCGTCGAATCTAATGTTGTCTTAAGAGCAAGCATTTGGGCGAGTTGGCTCGATTGCATGACGGAAAATAAACCGCGCAACTTTAAACGCAGACAACAGACAGGAACACAAACGCTAGCGCTGTTTTCACGAAGAGCAGTGCCAATGTTTGTCGTCTTGTCTGTCATCTAAGTTAAAGGTTGAGCAGTTTACTTTCGCTCCTGTCTGACATACGCAGGATGTCTGTATACTACGCGGGCTAGTTGTACTCATATTCGCTTATTTTTTCTTTTATTGCGGAACCAGAACTATTACGTGGAACGAGAAGCCATTATAACGTTGCAATAATATATGACGGACAAATTCGTGAGTAATAGTTAATTGTTAATCTGCGTAGTAATTCATTCCTACAGCCGGCTGGTCGTCCATGTAGTCAACACGTTCGCGCTCACTGAAAACAACGCGCGTAACTTAAATCGGAATAATTTCACTACCCTACTTTCTAGCGCTACCTCCGCACTATAGCACACAGCCTTGTGTATTTCCAGAGCTGTCAAGAAATTAATTCTTGACTGGGGTCGTTTGAAGCAGGAGAAAGTCAATTGCTCGGCATATAAAAATTGGTTTTGTCAGGTTTGTCATCATGTGTTTGCGTATTCAGATGCCTAATGTGCGATTGCGCTCTGTCATCTCTTTCTCTGTTTTTGTGTTACCTCAATCTTTTTTTTTTTAGTTTGGGTAGTGTCGCACTCGTTGCAATATCGTATCCTACGAGTGGCTGGAAATATCGTTAAAGGGCCTTCTTTTTACTGGTATGTGTGCCAGCTGAAATTCTAAGTTTCGCGTTTAGGTAACAAGTACGTACAACTCAAGTCCGTACCTTTTAGAGATCCGAGAACCATTGTAATATGCCGGCCCGTCGTGGCAGCTTAGCTCGTGTAGTGTGTCGCGCTGCTAAGCTCGAGGGTGCGGGTTTGATTTCCGGTCACGGCGGACGCACTTCGATGGGGTGAAATACAAAGAACAGCTGTGTATATACTGAGATTTAGGTGCACGTTAAAGAACGCCAGGTTTGTCAGCCGCTCTCGGGACAGTTATGTGGCGTCAGATCACTTTCTTCTTCCTGTCAGTCAATGTCTGTCAACCAAGACAAAACAAGAATGCCAATTTTCGGCGCTCCTTTTGCTTGCCGATATGAAACTGAAAAGCATGAAAACGAAAGCAATGATTATTCCTTTTCCAAAGGGCAGGCTCCCTCTGGCTGGTAGCGCATTTATTCATCCCGCATACGCACTGTTAGAACCCTGCCAAGGTTTTCTAAACGCAAGACGGTTTCCTTCCGCTGAAAGGCATAATTTTCCTGCCGACTACACGAAGAGATTGTGCGACTTTCTGATCGCTAAACTATTAACTTGTGTTTGTGGATATATATGACCTTCTACCCTTGGCATGTCACGAAGTTCGCACGCACTGAAAGAATAACGCCGCCTCACGCGATGCAAAACCCAGTCAATTAAGGCTCGCTCAGTTACCCGAGGCGTTGAATTGTGGCACGAACTCCTTCATCGAGTTAGGGGAACGAAAAAAATTCAACCAAACAAACGTAAGCAAACGTGCACCTATCAGCTACGTGATAAGCAACCACAGAACAGTTCCGTGGTTGCCTGACGTTGTCATTATCTCTTGCATCATCTGGCCGAGCTGCAGTGCTAATTAGCCTCGCTGCTTTTTTCTTTGTTATATAATACGTGTCTTTCACGATGCTTCGTCTGGATACTTGTACAGGCTGGCCTTCAAAGCATAAAAAAGAAAAATACCGAAACACTGCGTTTCCGCATTGGTTGTTATATATCACTGTAAGCGTCACTTCAACATGTACAGGTATCATAATTTGAAATTCTTAAAAATACATATATATATAGCCGTCACCTGTGGAAACGCTAAGACGTTGCAAACACCGTCTGCTACGCACGCTGAATGGCGTTTTCGAAAACGACGGAAATGCGTACTGGCGCATTGACGTAGCATTGATTGAAATACTCTTAATACTGACCCAAGTGGAAAAAAGAAAAAGAAGTGCTTTGTTCGGCTCTTTTCTTTTTTCATTGTTAATGCTGGGTAAGCGAAAAATTGTAATTCGAAACTGTGTATCCTAAAAGTTATGGTTGGCTTGGTGGAACATGTGTCCGTGACGTAGCGCGTTTATAATTCCGAAAACATTAACCTTTTACCTAATGCGTAGAAAAAAAGCTGTGCTTCGCGCAATGTTCACACGCACACCATTTCAATGCAATGCGAGGTGACATAATCATTCTCCTTTCAGTAGACGCAGAAACTACAGATCCTGCGTAAAAGCTATAAGAAACATCCACAAAGATAGCCGATTTATGTCACGTTTGGTTCCGAATAATGATGTGAGCACTGCCAGTCCTAAAGGAGGAAAGAAAAATGTAAAACCTTGGGATCAGTATCGTTCTCTGCAGTCGAATGTACCATGCATGAATGATCACCTTCTTTGCAAGCAAGGCGCTGGGGTCTTGTCCTAGCGCTGTTTCATATTTCAATTTCAGTATGCACCAACCAGCCCAATTCAATATGCTGATAGAGAGTTTATACGGCCGCGACCAAAACCCGTGGCGTCATACGTTTGTTGCAAGCGGTATGCACAATCCGATAACGAAAGTGATTTCATTGGTTGGGGCACCTGAATTTGACGCGCACTTTGGTAAGTAAGCGTCTATCCTGTCACAACGTTTTTTTCTGTGTTTTGTGTAGCTGAACGATTTCACAATGCTCTAACTGGCCCAGCAGTCAACGCTTGTGATTTCATGGGTAGGCGGGAGTGTTGAAGAGTGCTGCTGTACGCCCTCGGTTATAATGTCAAGTGAATACGTTAATTTGTCGTGTGATTTAGGCAAATGCTAGTGTGTACACAAATGTGTACATATATACTTCGTATTTAGCTTGAAATTACATTTACATGAGATCAACCTTCGTAGTTATTGGAGCAATATCTGCAATAAAAGTGAGGGTGTATTCAGTAAAGCGTTCACACGTGAGCTTAGGTTGCGTGCCTTTCATAACCTCTCAGCTACGAAGCACCGCGCGAGCGTTAGTTAAAAGCGTTAGTTAAGAAGTAACCCTTGCGCAGGTGCTTTACGCGCGACATTTCAGATTATACCGGTCGCTGGGTAGCCTGTTCGTCGTGCCGGTCTTCTCTGTGTGGCGGCTCGGGCGCTGGTGCCTCTAAGTGTCACGAAAAGTCGTGAGCGCTGCTGCAGGATTGACTAAACCTGCCGCCCTCTACAATCCCGTCCCGCTCTACTAAATGTCACGTGCGAGCAAGCCGTTCAGCTCAGCGTTGTCTGCCTGGAAAATGAACTCACAAAAGGGGTGACTAGGAACGCGATTTCTGCGACTAGTCTTGATGGGCAAGCATAAAGCAACGATGCATGAAGTCTCACCCTGGGGGCGAATGCAACCCTTTCCTAATTCTCTTCATTTAACCGTCAGCGTCTTAAAGGTTGCTTAAAGGTGATCACTCTAGCTGAGACTCTACCATGTTGGACTGAATGTTCGACGCGGAGCCAGCGACAGAATTTTGCGGAAGATCTTTATTTCATTCCTCGTAATACTTTCAACCAATAAGTGACTAAGCATTTACTTCGAGTCGGCGATTCAGTTTGTTTTTTCTTTCGTGGAAAAACGCAATATGATCGAATGCACAGTAAATCGATATTCAATTACTCGATAATTATCGTGGTTCCCTAAAATGGGCACATAGCAACATCCTACTACCTGAACTTTCTTGCAACCAATTTTCCAGCGTTTTGTGATTAATTATTGTAATGCGTTCATCAACAGCTCATCATAATTCGTAAATGGAGGTGCTAATGACCTTCTGCTGTGCTCGTTTGGCATTTGTTACTTGCGCGCTAGTTCGAACACGCGTAACTACACAAGCCGAAAAGAATGCGCGAAACTGCGAACTGTTTGCGAAAAAGCGGTGAAACTGTTTCGGGTAGAATCAAACGACGTCGATAGAAGAGCAGCACAACCCCGACGGCAACCTCGGACGGTGGCTCAGCTAAATCATCTTTTGTTGTCAAACCACACGTACGAGCAAACGCCGGTGAAGCCAGGATGACTGAAGGTTTGTTGAAATTAAATTATGTGGGTTTTACGCTGCCAAAACTACGACGTGGTTATCAGGCGCTCCGTAGTGAGAGACTCCAGATTATTTTTAACCATCTGGGGTTCCTTAACTTGCACCTACACTGATATCTGTTTTCTTCATTGTGCCCACATCTGAATGCGCCTGGCGTGGTCGGGAACCGAATCCGTGCCCTTTAGCTTATCTGGGCAACACCTTAGTTGCTGATCTACAACGGTGAGTCGTTTCAGGGTCAGTGAAACATTTTAATGGCGCAGTCAATTCACAATTTTTTAAGCACATGTTGCCACTTGAGTGAAAGTTTGTTGTTGGCTGCACTTGTTTTTTTTTTTAAGTATTCACGGGACTGAACAGTACTAATTTGACTACAGACCTCGATGTCTGAGTGATCTGTTGCACTGCTCAACCGTCGCCGATGCTTTTCGTGGCTGCAAGGGCCACGTTTCGAGTGGAATTAAATGCAAAGATGCTCGTGTACATGAACTCAGGTGCGCGTTAAAGGACTTCAGAAATCTCACAGTGATTCCGGGGACTTTTACTATGAATACCTAAAGCAGTCCCACATAACACTCGGCAGTTTGATGCTTTTAAAGCCAATAATAGCTTTTGAACTCATCACTCAGAATGTGGACAAAACGTAAGAGCCTCAAAAATTATGTTGGCAACGAAGATCGGTGAAAGACGAACACGAGACTGCCTTTTAAATCAACTGCAGTGCTGCAATGTTTATGGGAGGGCCCAATTGACGACGCTTTGCGTTCATCAAATCTCTGGCGGGCAGTTCGTTTCTAATAACATTCTAGCTGTTATAGTTGACTGGAGCCTGATCTTAGACGAGCCTCTCTGAGATGGTTACACTCCTGATAAAATATGATCCCGGGAACCTATTTAACAATTATTTGAGTTTGTAAGGGTTATTCGTATCCGTAAGGGTTATCTCCGTTATATTCAACATCACGATTCGTGCTACCTGCTGTAACGAACAGTTTTGGCAGTTGGCACTGCTACGTTAACTTACGCAGGCACAATGCTTATTCTGCTGGTTGCGCAGTCCTGCGTTCTATTTTTTGAAGCGTAAAAGGCAATGCAATAAAACATACAAGTGTTAATTTAATTTCGCTCCGGGCACATGAAAAGCCGTATCCCAGAGATTTGCTAACACGTAGCGCTCAATAGAGTGGCTACAGTCAAACGGTGGCTATCATGTGACAAACCAACGGCAAATGTGGAAATCGCAGCCGCGAACTCACATTCTGGTCGCAGTGGCCGCAGACGTCACGAAGAGGGAATCACTGTACGGGCCGCTTAGCAGCCGACAGTATCGTCCGACTGTGACACCCCGGATGGGCAGCGCTTCACTGCCGAGTTCGCGCCTAGTATTCAGGCCAAGCGATGCAAAACGTCGCTGGGACTCCGGGAGCGCCGGCGTTGCATCCGACGTGGCCGCGCAGCGAGTGAAGTGACGCTCTGCGATGTATGCAATTTTGCCTTTCCGCGGGAGAGCTGCTGCATTGCCGGCATCCCTCGTCAGCCGGCGGCAATGAGGAACAAAAAAAGGGAGAGAGCGAGAAAACCTGCGAGTGTTCCCTCCTCCGAGAAAGACCTCGACGCCGCCAGCCGCTTTCGACATTCCCTTCGCCTCCAGCGCACCTTTCGTGCGTGCGTTCACTCGCCGCGCTTTGTCGATGCCTCGAGGGCGCGTCTCTCCGTTAATGAACGTGTGTCCGCCCGAGCGCGATCGCCAACCAATTTGTATGCCGCCGCAGTCAGTGAAGCTCCCGTTTCCGAACATGTGCGATTCAGTTCGCTCAACCTGAAGCATGTCGGCGGCTCGAAAACTTAGCATCCGCGGTTAAAGAACCTTCGCGCGTGTTACAATTCGCTATTCAACGACAGCGAATGCCAGTAACAAGATAATAGTGAAAGGGTGAGTGATACTTGCTGAGCTTTCTTTCGGCGCGCAGTGACGTGTTGGTTACTTTATTTACTTATGTTATTTTATTCAATTATTTGTTGGCTCATTTATTTTATTGATTCAGGAATAACCATTCAGATGAAGGGATTACAGAGGGTCAAAAAGGCAGGGCTGCAGCAATTCGTGATTATGAAGCGGCGCAACGAAAAGACAGTTGCGCCGCTTGATAATCACGAACCCTTACCAACTCGCCCAACTATAGGCACTGGAGCCATTCAATGTGGAGAGATGCACTATGATTGTTTGACAGACAGTGGCTTGAGCGGAAGATGCATATCGGGACATAGCTATTACGAGGTATCAGGAACGAATTTCAATTTAAATAACGAGCTTCTGCACATATTAGCGCATCAGAGGGGAAATATGAATGAAAAACACACGCTGGCAAAAACATTGCTGAATAGAAAATCATTTAATGCTCATTATGAGAAATAAACCGCTTAGAAAATAAAACTAAGCTATTTAATACAATGAAACAAATCATAAATGTAACGCGTAAACATTTATTGCAGGGAAATTGCAAGTGACAGTTAATTTAATGCACGACAACATGAAATCAAACGAAACGAAGATAAATCCCTTCAAAACTCCACTCATACTGCTCGTGCAAGCGTTTGTGTGTGTGTGTGTGTGTGTGTGTGTGTGTGTGTGTGTGTGTGTGTGTGTGTGTGTGTGTGTGTGTGTGTGTGTGTGTGTGTGTGTGTGTGTGTGTGTGTGTGTGTGTGTGTTTGTGGCATGGGAGAGCCCGCCTTTTCTCGTATTCATTTTGAGGTGAAAGCCTTAAATGCCTCATCGAACGCGAAATTTATCCGTCGGCGTCGGGGATGAGCGATGCCAACAATCATCATCACGTGATGAGGTCACCGTATCACGTCACGATGACGTCACAGAGTGCAAAATTTTGTGCCGCCATTATGACGTCACTGTAACGTCACGTGATGTAACATCAACAATGTCGCCATCGCATGACATCGCAGATTGCTCAAGGGTGGTCCGATCACGGAGGCAATGCAAAACCAGGTGAGGTGCCTCCGATCTTGGAGGCAGTGCAAAACCACGTTGGGTGCAGAAAGCTTTCGGAAGGTGGTGGGGCAGGATGAATATATCGATTGAGAAGAAGAAGAAGATGGCTTTCGCCTTCGAGTCGTCTTAAGCGAATGCATATGTGACCCTGTGAGTTTTTATTTACTGCATTAGGAATATTGCCGTGGGAACTTTGTAAAAACTCCTGTTGAGTCGTTCCAAAGCATCCAGAGAGTGGCGATGCGCGCGGCTGCGAAGCAGGGCTGGACGACGGTGGTGATGTGGCTTTTGAAAATAAATAAATAAATAAGTAAATAATATACTCAACATAGCCAATAAGTATGCAAGTCGGAAATATTGTACAGTTAATGTAAGACCGGTAAATTTAGGCTATAGTAGTTGGTTTTCACTCCTATTACTAAACAGTTTTATTTTAATGTTTAAATATTTCACCTTTAACAATTCTCCGACAGTTTTTTTTAATGTTGTTAAATATGTGTCGAAATCGGTAGACATCTAGGAGCAAAGTGAACTGGGCTAGTTGGTCTTGTCGCGCTGTAACACAATGAACCTGTAGACATCTCTTGCTTTTATTTCTTAATGTCTTCGTTTGCGTCACCCGTTACTGACAAGATGTCGGTTGCGTGGCCGCAGGAAGCATCTGCACAATTTAGCCGCATTACCTTGTGCATTTAGTATTTTCTTTCTGTATTTCTAGTACCGTTATGCTGTACATCCGATTCGCATATACAGCGTCGTAATTTCGAAGGAATGGTATTGCATGCAAATGGTGATGGTAATCACGCTAGCTTGAGTACAAACAGACATTCTTGGAATGTCCTATTTTAATCTCATTTGTTCGAATTTGTACCTTATACCAATATACTGTAACGTAACTTGTAATATGTTGGTGAATAATTCAGAAGTGTTATTATACGAAACAAGAGTTAGTGCGTGACTGTATTAATTAAACAGATGCTTCTAGAAAGTTTCCAGCGAAGAAAATTTAGAAGCATATTTCATGACAGCTCTTCGCTAAAGTTTCTTCCTGTGAACATTTACTGCTACGTATTGCTTTATAAAAATATATTTAAAGACTTTCTGTACTACGTACGCCTTCAAGCTTTCGCATTCCGTGAGCTAAGTATAATTCCAGTTTTATTCAGCTGAAGTTTGTCGATAACTAATGAGGCAACACTGGGAGCGCTACAATATGCGATACGAAAAAATTGTTCCATTATGTAGTTCCTCAAGAGCTTGTGACAAGTACAGCTTGAAGACGCGTTAACTGAGGCGGCAGTGCATGGTTGGGGCTCGTACCTCGACAGGGGTTCTAGTCTTAAACTTTTTTTAAGCGGGCAAGACTTTGCTGACGCTCGACTTCAATTTCGCGATTTGGACATGTGATCCAAAGTTGATAATTAAATGTCTAGTATTAAACACTTTATTCGTTCATTAAGAAATTCAAATTTGTCGTGAAATTAATGCCTGCCTCTTTAAGTAATCAACCTCTAGAGGCGAAATTGTATTTGACGATTTATGCAAATTTGTATTGTTATAACTAAAATCAAAGCGAATGACCAGCACCCAAAAAAATAACAGAAATAATTTTAAAAGATGGCGAGGTCGTTTCATGACGGAGGACGAGAAATCAAACTATAGGAAGCAGACTAAGGGCAACTCTACAGCTATTTTCGTTGGAAAGCAAGGTGCCGTATATAGTGGAATCTAACAGTCAACAAGTTTCTGGCGGTGTCAACCGACGCTTACTCCTCCAGGCAATTCATGTGTATGAGTCGGTGACATTTCACGTAGGCGTGATTAACACGAACAGTTATTCTTAGAAGCACGCAAAACATTCGTATTCCGCTGCTTCGAGGAAAGGTTCATTGAAGGGCGACTGCGCAAAAAAGAAAAGAAAAAGAAAAGGGGGGGGGGGCGTAAACACTACTACGTCAGCTGCACGAGTGCCACGCATCCGCTTCCGCGTTCTCTGCGTCACACAATTGCTCTCTCTCTCTCTCGCTCTCTATTGTCTGAACCCCGTGTCTCGCAGTTTTCTATTTTCATTGATCATTCTTCTCTCCTCGCGCGAAACATCGTATTGGCTCCGACTAGTGTATGTGAACATATTTAAATGTCAATACTCCCTCTCTGTAACTGCTGCTACGTGTCGTCTCTTTTTCAGAAGTTCGCTCACAGGAAAACACGAGTCGTCGAACGAGAGAAGAATGAGCGGTCCGACGTCAGCGATGGAGACTAAGGGATCACCAACCTGTTTGGCTCGAGGCCCGTATTCCAAACACTTCAGAGAATAGAGAGCTACATCAGGATTTGGTGAACCTAATAAGAGTTTTCTAAATGCACTTTCCCTTCGCAAATAAATAACAAATTACCATGTCATGCCGTATTTGCAAAACCCATGCTTGCATAGGCACTACATTTTCAGAGAGCGGCGGAGAATGTTTACATATCTCCCTTGAAGCATGCGTATTGCACATACGGTAACAAAAAAAAAAATTTCAACTGTGTAACTGCAGCAAACGCAAGGCACTCGAACGCGCAGTTATGCAACAATATTCCTTTCGCGCATTGAAGGGCAAGACAGGACCAGAGGTCTAATGAGAATATGAAACAGCCGTTCTCAGTTTAATGTTTCGCTGAGCTCAGGCTGCAAGCTCGGAGAGCTATTTTGGCGGGAGATCATTTGTTTGCTTGAGAAGTTTGTTCTCCACTTAGCTTCGATTTAATATTCCTCCTGAAGGTATCTGTTCACAGAGGCATACGTCGCTAAAAACTGAAGATCCAAGGATTTTTTTTTTCATTTTGTTGAAGTGATTAGCCTTGTTATCTCTGTTTAATCACATATTTTAGCTGCAGTTGTTCGGGAAAACTGTCGGCATTGCGGGTTTGAAAAAAATGTCGGATATTCTCACTTTCTTCACTTCCTCACCCAAATAAGTGAAGTACTTTGTAAATGGTTTTAGTGTGTGCCACAGGCAGGTATCGTAAGGACATCGTCACCTGCACCTGGACATTCGCACACAACTACGCGCAACGACGATAGTGTTCCGAGGTGTGAGTTTCAACTGTTTCTTTAAAGAAAACGCCAGGCCTGCGCGGAAAGCGCAGCACAGTCACAGCGAAAGCTGGAAGAGCGGCTTTTCTAGGGCCGTTTGTAAAACCTCCTGGGGCTACTAATACAAGTGCACATGCAAGGTATCCACTACGCACTCGTGAGGTACCCACTACGCCATATATCACTATAATTTTTGTGAAGTAGGGAGGCAGCGACTATGCCATTTTTCGGCATTCTGCGGAGAACCGTGGTACCCGCTAAACACCTGTAAGGTATTATGTGCAGTTTGTTAATGCTGTGCCTGATGACGGTGGCGCAATTCGCATAGTGTGACGCCTGGTTACAGAATTCGCGTTGTGTGACGCCTGGTTGTTATTTTGCTCTTCTACCACGCTATATTACATGTTAATGTGGTTCCCTCCAGATATGAAGCCTGCATAGGGTCTTTTTGCAACGGAGTTTCTAGCACCAGCATGGCTTTGTGGTCTGGGCTCCCGCGTGGAGGTCTCAGGTTCGAACCCCGTTCCATTCCGGATGTTCTTTGTTATCCCGCCTTTTTTTTATTTCGTGCGATAGTGGTTATGGACACCGGCGCTAGCGGACAACTACGGCGCCAAAAAACGGCCGTTGTTGTGATCTCATAATAGCTTTCGCTGTAAAATGGCTGTTTCACATCGTAGATATCAGTAACAAATTCTTGAGCGAGGAGAATGACTGGAAACGAGAGGTTGAATTATTGCAATATTTTATCATAGGGTCATTCAAAGCGAATCTTCTCGGCTTGTCCTCGAACGCTTGCATGGCTTGCGACTCGCGAGGAGCGATAGGATGTTATGACAGCTGAATTTCATCATGGTGTCGCCGTGATGTTTCGCATAAAGTCCAAGTGCGATAACGTTATATCGCTCGCCGAAGTCCCTGCGGAGACGAATTATACTTTTTGTTCTTTTCGCCGCCTGCCGTCCCACTAGACTGCTGTCACGATTACCTGGCAATAAGTCCAGGCTAGATTTCTGTTCCAAATGCCGCTCTTTTGTGACAGTTTAATCCAAACGAAAGCAGAATAATATGTGCGTGGGAGAGGAGGATTGCCAACCTCCTTCATTCCATTAGGCCTCTTTGCCGTCACCTTTTTACAACTATATGAAGCGTTAAGTAGTGCAGTAGTGGTGGCACGGCGAGAGAGTATAAATATTTGCCTCGTTTGCTTCTTTAATTATGGTGACTGTTTAGTGACCAAGTTGTCCAGGTAATACTGTCTTGGTAAATTTCTTCAAGTGACGGAGTTCGATGCGCATATTGATCGCGAGATGGGTGCCTGTACCTGTCAGCATACTTTCATAGATATACGTTTTGTATGTCCCATTAGTGCGGCATCTGGCTGGCCATCAAAGCCGATAGGCATGGCAAAACCACGGCCGCTGGATCAAAGCGCACAAGGTGACAAAACAATCATATTAAAGCGTTAGCGTTAAAGAGCTCGTTTCGCAGAAATTCCGGTGTCGGCGTCGGCGTCGGCGTCGGCGTCGTTGGTTGTGAGCGAAAAATCAGCGTTGTCCGTAAGATTCGAGATAGATGGAAAAAAAATTAGCATAGCTTGCTCTGGAGCCGCCATGCTAAAAAGACAGCGGAGTTCATGGCCACCTAAGTAGTCCTGACTGTTGCTGTTTTACAAAGTTTTGCAATATTTCGCTTTCTTTGTTCCTCTATCTCCTTCCCTTTCACGGTCTTTCTATCTTTCTTTCTCTTTCTTCCCTTTCTTTCTCTCTTCCTTTTTGTATTTCTCGCTTCCTCTTTCTTTCTATCTCTTTCTCTTTATGCCTTTCGTTCTGTCTCTGTCTCTCTCTCTATTGCCGCGTGCGCTTCCTTTAACGTCTGCACTAAAGTTAGAGCAGAGATGCATGTTTTATCGCGAACGGTCCGATGATGCATACTGCCACCCGCGCTTCCTTCATTATTTTTATCTAACAAGTCCGTTGCACGCGTAGCCGCTGCCTTGCGCAAGCCGCGCCCGAATGCCTGGGAACCTTCCAGATATTATATTAGAATCTTGTTATAGGCTTGAGCGCGCAAACGCGAACGGCTGAGATTATTCTGGAACTAACGCGGCCATTAGCGATAAGGCTCGAATGTTCGATGCCGCATGTATAAAATGCCGGCGCGCCTTGCCGCGGTTCTGTTTATCGACGGCCGACGCTCTGTTCGCCGCTATCAGTGTATACATCGTGTATTGCTGTAGTTTGACTTTCCGTTTCCCGGCCACAAGTTCGGATAAATAAAGTTTCATCTTCGACACGCCGACTGCTGTCTTCGTCGACGTCACGACCCCGTGACACTATGGTATGCTTTACTCTCTCCCCTCCTTTCCTTCCTCCTCACCCTCACATTTGTCCTTCTCACCCTTACTTCTCTTTCCCACCTTCTTCTTGTACTATGCAAGTCTATGCTATTCTTTGCTAGCGTGTCTGGATAGCCAAATGTTTAAGACGCTCGCCTTCGCATCGTGGGTACGCTGCTTCGAATCCCGCCTCAGAAAGAAATGTTTTCCCCTAGAATTTCTCTCTTTCTCTATCTTTATTTCTCTTTCTTTCTCTCTCTGTACTCGTTGTCTCGCCAATCAGAGTTATTAACTCACTACATCCCGCGCCGAAGAAATCGGCGCACGTGTTCTGGGAGTGAAGTAGAAGATGAAGAAGACGACGACGATGAAGAAGAGGACGAAGAGAGCGCGTGCCATTTCGGCGGCAGCGCGTGACGTCACACCAGCTGCGCCCGTGTTCTGGGAGTCACGTCATCGCTCAGCGAGGTTTTTCCAATGAACAGATAGTAAATAACTTCGGTTCCGTTGGGAATCGAACCCAGGCCTTCTCTGTGGCAAGCAGGTGTTCTACCACAGAACCGCTTAGATTTGTTTTCTTTATTGCCTGTTTTTGACATGTAACGAACAAACACAAGAGTAAACGCTATTTACAGTACAAATATTGGTCGCCCAAAAGAAACAGACAGAGAGAACAAAGAACAAGAAGGCCGAACTAGGACTAATGAGGACACTCTAAAACCCATTCATTGCTAAAAAGAGCTTTACGCGATCTAACCAATCTAGAACATCTTCAAGAAGTTTTTGTTCTTCAACAAAACGGGTTATGCTTTCTTTGAAGTATTGAAGCTGTAGCAAAGCGTTGGAACCCTGTAATGGGTCGTCCTCTCGAGCGCCTTCCAGTGAGTCGTCCTCTTCGGCTCTTCTCCTAGAGCACGCCCCTCGTGCTTCGAGTCTGCGCTCCGTCTTGACTGTCGCCGTAGTGCGTCGTCGCTTAGCGCCATCAATAAACGCCTTTACAAAGCTTAGATTCAGGTGCACGTTAAAGAACGCCAGGTGGTCAAAATTTCCGGAGCCCTCCACTACGGCGTCTCTCATCATCATATAGTGGTGTTGGGACGTTAAACCGCAACAATTATTACTAAGTATTGAAGCAACGGACGGGCGTCCACATCGGCGTTCCGTATGACCATCCTGCACTTCCATATGCTGTGGAGTGTAATCAACATTATTAGATCGAACGGTGTCCCGTCATGATTTTCAATAGAGAGAGAGCGAATGCCAGTGGGGTTTAAGGGGAAATTCTCTTGGATGGTGCGCTGCAGGACGTCCCATAAAAACACGGCGTCCCAGCAGTCAAGGAACATATGATCTATCGTTTCTACTTTTCTGCATATTAAGCAGTCGGTTCCCCACGGCACAAGCATACCCTTTTGTCCAGCCAGGGTCTGACGGGAAGTGTTTGTGTATCTAGAGTGTACTCTAATGTATACAATTGACAGAAGAAAGTTATCATTCCTGCAGGTACCATCGTTCTCTTGACCCCTTTTAGTACATTTATCCCTCGACCCCGAAACTGTTTAAAGACATTTGTGACGTTGTACTACCTGCACCGCTGTATATAACCATGTACCCTCGACCCCGAGGGTACATGGTTATATGCAGCGACGCAGGTAGCACAACGTCACAAATGTCTTCCGTGCTGCAGTAGAAAGATAATCGAGCGAAAAGCGATCGGACAAGAAATTACTAGCTAAAACTACTTCTTTTAGAAAGCCATGTAAGCTTCCAGGCAAATATTTCGCAGACACAACAATGTTCGGCAACGGTTTGCACAGGCGAAGCTGGCACATACAGTGCGCAGAAAAGGCTCCTGTACATTGCGTGAGAGCAGAAAGCCATTAACAATCTGGCGCAAACAGAGGTGTGTCACTCCCAGCCCCCATTTCGCACTCGCAAGAGCAAATTGGTCCGACTAGTCCGTTCCCATGTTAATTTCCACACGAACACTGCGCGAACACGGTTAACTCTAGAACAGCGAAGAACCTGGAGCCCATACCAAATGTTACTGACCAAAAATAAGTTACGGACAACTGCTCTAAAAAATATTGACCATTTTCATCCATTCTATTTGTTCGTCGTATTTATTTCGGTGTCATGTAAAACAGGATAGCAGCCACACTCCCTGCAATGTGCCGCAAGATGTGAAGCTCCTGAAGATTTAACCGCTGATTGGTGCTCTCTTAGACGCATATTGATGCATGCGTCCCGACTGACACCGAAATAATTTTTCGAAGCAGCAATCAGCTAATCCGAGAGATGACTGAAGCATTTCATATAAGAAAAAGGGGAGATCAGTGCGTCAGCCAACCTTCAGTTTTGTATCATGAGAACGAGTTTGTTTTCCTTGATAGCATTTCGTAATATTTTATCGCCATAGTTAACCATAAATGTCTTGTCGCGCATGCGTCGATCAGTTGTTTGTTGTTTTTATATGCTTTCTTGTTCAATAAATCTATTAGTTGCGAGTAAGCGCTTGTCCTGTTGCCTTACCTTTTTTCGTCTTCGTCTGCGTGCGCTTAGATCAGTCAAACCATGCATTTCAACCAACTAACCCAGTTGTCGATTCTCTTACAGCATGTATACTCGTGACAATCATCCGACCTTTAATGCCACATGCTTGATGCTAAATCTGTAATGACAGTTTGCAGACATTTCGCAACTATTCTTATAAAAATTTCATAGTCACAATTCGTTGAACATATGGGGCGGTATGCCGACACTTTGCGGCGGACCAACGGGTCTTCTAATTTTAGAATTAGAATAGTGTACGATTTCGAAAATAGCGGTGGCAAGCAATTGAGGTCGAAGGCTTCATTGTACACTTCTGCTGACCTGGCGCAATAGCATGCTTAAACGTTCTGTAAAATCTGCCGTTAAGCCATCCGACCCAGGCGATTTCCCAGCGTTCATTTTTTTCTATTGGGGACTTAACTTCTTCTGCAGAGATTTGATGTTTTAATACTGTAATGTAATGTAATGCAATGTAATGTAATGTAATGCAGTGTTGCGTGGCAGAAACGTAGAATGGCACCAGGCCTCAAGACATGTCAATTGCACAATGGGTTAGGGGTTTAAACGCCCATCCACCACAAAGCGCTGACATATTCAATCATCATCATCATCATCATCAACAACAACAACAGCAACATCAAAAGCATCAACAAAGTGAGCAGCTGCGTTGGTTCGCGTGTTGCCATACGGACGCATAGTGGGCCCTTCGCCGATTCGCAGAAGGAAGAATTGGGGCATATTGGGCACTTCGCAACTGTACTTGCAGTAAGCATTCTAGGATAGTTTTAAACTGCCAGTGTTACTCGCTCCTTTCCTTACGGCATGGTTCATGTGTCCACGGAGAAGCGAAGCGAGGCTACCGATTCAGAAGGCGATGCGAACGGGGCCCGATTACGCTATCGTGTTCTACTCTTGAAGGTAAAGCTCAAGCGTCCTCCAACTCTTTGATGTATGATGACTAGAGACCGGAAGTTCAGGCACCAAAAAACAAAGTTTTAGGCGCCTATAATAGGCCCTAAAAACTGTCATTTAGGCATATATAGGCGTTAAAAACTATCGTTTAGGCATATATAGGCGCAATTCATAATTACTTCAGCAGCGTGTTTCAGGACAAATCTTCGACTTCTAACAAGCACAGCAGGCAAATCCTGTGCTTTGGGAAAGTTAACTATTTTTTTTATGAAAAGAATTAGAAGAACAACCATTTGAACAGATTGAAGTGAAACCTGGGATGATTGGACACCGTGAGAGAGACTATGAAAGCAGTGGCAAGCCAGCACCATCTCAAGGTTTTCGGGCTTGAAGTTGTGCGTTCATTCAGTCAGTATTTGTTTGTATGCGGAAAAAGAACGCTCGACGTCCACTCAAGTTAGTGGAGCGTACTTGTAGTCCGGCACTTTTGATGCTCTAACTGCATCTGGAATCTTTGAATCTGCACCGCTCAGAACTTTAGACACTTGCTTTAGCACACAATATCCGGAATTCCTGTGCAAGACAGATTTAAGCTTCGAGCTGACCCTGTCAGCGACAGGTCCATTGGGGGGGGGAGGGGGGGGGCGGTGGCGAACCTTTCCTGCACGCCCAAATTACCTTAACGCTCCGAGTCAGAGCGGTGCCCCAACTTTCAAGTTTCTGTATGCTTTCTGCAAGGAAAGTAAATTAGGCACACAAATATCCCAAGTCAGATTCAAGTGTATCGTGATGTAGAATAGTCTGGGCTCTTCTCACGGCGAGGCTCTCGTCCGCTGCAAAGCTGTTAATAACAGCCTTAACACCAGCGAAGTGTTTGTTGTAGTATAGTCCACTGCCTTCAGCCAAGTTACTCAGCGGGTAACAACGGGCTCTGGTAGAAGAGGCACATTCGGCAACTGCTCTTTAAAGGCACGAACGCGCGAAGGCGTCTTAAGAAACACTGCCTTGCCTGCAGCTATTACTTCGTTAACAGAACTGAACGATTTTCTCAGCTCTTCACAGACCCGATGAATCCCATGGGCAAGACAAGTGACATGCAATAATTCTCTGGATAAAAGACCTTGAGAAGTGCAGCATTCTTGTGCATATAAGCTGCTGCATCTGTGTAGCTCAGCAGTACTCGGTCGTCGTGGGATCCGGAGGGGTACATACCCTGAAGGACGAGTTCACAAAGTAGGTGATGGTATCCCCGCTCATTTTTTCTAGTTGTTTCGAGCATACCAAGAAAGGTGTTTTCTCTTTTGCATTCAGCTTTGCATTCAGCTGTTGTCTCGTCCACTGAAGTCCATATGTATAATTCACTGAGTTCTCGTCTGATTTTTGCTGTGTCCTCGTACATTGGGCGCAGGTACTGCTTGCGAAGGGTGGACTCTGATGGTATATTTTGTTTGCAGACTTTTGCGAAAAATGCTTGAGTGTCTTGTTTTCGATCTTCGCCCAAGGGATGTTAGCAGCGACCAATGCTTCGCGCGCTGAATTCACTTCTCTTTCCTTCAGCAAAAGTTTCAAACAAGAACGACTGCCTCGACGTTGACGGTTGGTTGCGCATAGCGTTGGCTTGATGCAACGTTGTTTTCACGTGCTGCTCCAGATGACACTTTTTTTTTTTCGCACGGTACCTGCGAGAAGAAAAGAGCGAATTGGGCACCAGGAAAGTGCGTTGGATATGTGGAACTTCTTCAGTGCCCTTGCGCTTGTACTTTTTTTCCTTTGCGGCTGTTGGCAAACGCTGAGGAAATTGCGAAGTTAGATAGCAGGAGCCCAAGTGTGCATTTTAAAATCGAAATGCTTATACCTGTATCGGACCGAGAATACGCAGCACATTTCGTCTTGCATGCGAGTTCACAGATCCGGATACAAAAATAACAAAACAGTGAATATGAGTGCCCGTGAAATGACCACGAAATGCACGTAATTTGCGCAGGGTTATTCATATTCGCAGTTGCGTAAGCAATGTTGGTAGCTTTATGCCTATGCGTGGTTCAGAGTGCACGTCAAACGCAAAATATTGTTGACCTTTCCAATGTCTTCTCACCTGCTTTCCACATGGATGGCAAAATACCTTTTCTCCATCGACGGAGTAGCACTGCGTTCCACTGGTCTGTTGCCTGGCAAGGACACTTTTCGGCGTCTTTTTCTTCGGCATTGCTCGGCAGACTCCTGACAGCTGCCGTTGAAGAGCATAAATGCCAACGAAACTGACGTGTAGGCAGTAGGCTGCAGCGCTAGCCTATATAGCTTAGCTTTGGCTCGCTAGGGTACACTCCAGCCTACCTCAGGCAACCGCCGAGCTGCACTACTTTCGAACCAAGTGACGGAGATGTTCAAGGGGGAGGTGGGCGGCCACTAGCGCTAGTCTAGCCTCGCTTTGCCTCGCTGGGGTACACTCCAGCCCCGCCCACGGAAAGGCGCGTTTATAGTACGACGCTATTGGCGCACTGGCGAGCGTCACATGCGGCGGAGCGCATCGGCCGAGTCCAGTGATACGTTGGCTGTGACAATGCGCCGAACTATGGTCTGTTTTCGCCGACGTGACGCAGCGCATGCTTGCGTGTATACCCTACGTCGCACTATAATCGCGCCTTAACAGGAGCTAAAAACGTGAACGAAAAAAAGACATGACTAGCGCGCTATGCGCGTGTTGTAGTTACTATCGCCACACTAAGTGTTTTTTGTTTTACTCCATATGAACAGCTCATTCAAGCTAAACTTGTACTCACGAACGCGAAAAGGCATTTTTAGGCGCTGAAAAGCTGATATAGGCACGAACCTCGAAATAGGCACTTATAGGCACAATAAATGTGTGATTAAAACGTTTCCCTTCCCTTAGTTCGTGCTTATATGTTAAATAGGCTCGAAACGGACTCCAGGAAAAAATAGGCATTTTGCCTGAAGTTCCGGTCTCTAATGATGACGGTATAGTCGGTTTCTCCGCTGAGACATTAAAAAATGGACTTTGGATTACAAGCACAAGGTCCAGGAAAGGTGGACGCTGTTGCTGTCCCTTATATGTGTTACCCTAAGCGCATTTATTATATTGCTGAAGCTTCAAATGATAGGTGTATTACCATTTTAGAAAACAAATAATGTTGTTTTGTGTTGTAATATAACCAGTCCGCCTGGGTGGTACAGTGATTACGGTGCTCGGCTTCTCACCCGAAAGTCGCGGGTTCGATACCGGTCGCGACGGTCGCATTTCGATGGAGACGAAATGCTAGAGGCCCGCCTACAGTGCGATGTCAGTGCAAGTTAAAGAACACCAGACGGGCGAAATTTCCGGAGCCCTCCACTACGGCGTGCCTCATAATGATACCGGAGTTTTGGCACGTAATATCCCCATATAATATTGTTATTGGAATATAACCACCCCTGACTCAGCACAGCATGCAGGTGGCACCAAAAAGCTGTAGTCAAGTAACTCTTAGTAAGACACCAAGGAATAATTAAAACATCAAGACACTATTTCGAGCAAGTTTTTACCGTAATCATCCTGATCAGTTAGCACCTCTTGAGTAATGTTGCCAACGGTGCTATCCCGCCTACTACTAAAATAAGGGCACCCTGCTCCACCGACAGAACAAGCGCGACGCCACCTATAGTTTTACTCTTTGTATACGGCCTTCTGAACAGCGTTCGCCTGCAGCTGTAGCGGGCATTTTATTTGGTTCAGTCCTTTTGAGTCTTTTAATGTGCCTGAGTACAGGTATATTGGTATCTGCTAACACGACTTATCGGTATGCGCACTCAACAGCTCAATATTTCGAGTCATTTTGAGACAAAACGGGAGGTGAACGAACCTCTACTTGCGTCATTGTGGCATTGGCCTCTCTGTGCGAGAGGTGAACAGCGCGAGCTGGAGAAGCTGCTTATTTTTAGAGCATCTTCTATTATCATTTATTTTAAAGTACTTTTTTTATTCGACGTAGACAAACAGTGCTTAATGGCATAGTACATAGCTAATTCTACATTTCAATACTACTGCTAATGCTTTCGTGCACTTCTCGCTGGGACCGCTATGACAAAGTTGAAGAGCTGCAGTTTCTCGCCACGTCGGTATCAGCGGTGGCCGCCGAAACCGAGCGAGGTCGCGCGTCCTCTTCTCAACATACGCGCTCCTAAAAAGTAAAAACGCTCGTGTACAGCACACGCAATGTGTAAGCGTTATATATATATATATATATATATATATATAACTAATGGAATAAAAACGGTAACTTAAGCAGCCATTCGCAAACTTTCAGTTGGATCAGCACATTTACCTCCACAATTTTTTCCACACTCAGCCTGAGCAAAATTCTGTAAAGCGCAATAAAATGAAACCTGTTGAATAAAGCTTTCAATAACGCATCATGTGCTATCAATCTGGAATGAAACCGGAACATAAGGATGTGGACTAGAAGTCAAATTTTTCAGACAACCCGATGTCAAAAATGGCGTCGTGTTGCCTCATTCTTAGAGGCTTATTTTTCGAAAACGGGGTTGTCCATCACCATCGTTGATAAGAGGTGCGACTACGATAGCACTGTGATACGTACTCTTCGCAGCTTACTGTTACCAGCAAGCTTATTGATAACATTAAGCTCAGCGACATGACAGAGCGCATTCCAGGATTGATTTGGCGAGTACGAAAGTGCTGTCGCTAGATGGCGAACCAAGGTTCACCCCACTGTACTTAGCGTCGCTAAGTGCGTGAAGCGAGAAATTCTGCAAAATGCGAGCGTGAACATTATTCGTGCCATGACACAGTATTCAAATCCCCTAGAGAGGCAACACTGTCTGCAGATTTGCGACCGACGTAGTCGGAGTGCTCATTGAGAACATGCTAACACATACGGGAAGCCGTGCACATCGTCACGCGTCAGCGCTTCTTTGTCATAAATCATCGCACCCGCCATGAAGTATATATATAAAAAAAATAATATTCAAAGCTTAACGCTTGCGAAGTGTCGGCACGTGGCTGTTTCTTTTTAACCGCGTTTACGGAGAAATCTCGAGAAATATGATTTGGTAAACAACAAGAAAGGCTCACTCGACCTTCGAGTTACAAAGCACACGCACCCGTGTCCACAGGGAGATGAAACAGGTTATTACATAGTAAAGAATTATTTCACCTTGACGTCCTTGTAGTGTGCTAGAAATGTTTCGGAGGGAACCGAACAAGCACCATTGTTAATACGTATTGCAGCCGCTCGTTTCCCGCTGTCCTTCGTACCAGTTGCACCCTTAGAGATGTACATGCATGGGTCTAACTGGCTTGCATCCTCAAGCACATTTAGAACAGCGTGAGCATATAAGAACAATTTTGCATCGTTCTTGCAGAAAGTTTTGTGCTGGCCTTGTAGGTAACAAGATTATCATAAATGTTTTCTTCAGCTTTCTTGTGTCCTAGCCACTGGGCTGAGCCCATGCGCTCGCACAACGTGTATGTTATACTGGTACCATATGAATGCGACCTACAGGCGATACATGTAAAGGTAGAACACTTTCTATGCTTCGTTGAAATCTTTCGTGATGGTGGAATAAAAGCTCTCCTAGGACAGCATGTAAAGTCGACATGGAGCATTCTAAAAAAAAAAAACATCAGGAACATTTCGACTTTCCGATCATTTATGCTAGAGGCCCGTCATTTAGTGCACGTTAAAGAATACCTAATAGCAAAAATTTCTGGAGCCCTCCACTACGATGTCGCTCATAATCGTATCGGGGTTATGCTACGTGAAACCCCAACGATTAAAAATTTCCGATAATTTAATGCCAGGACACGTGTTTCGGTGATCGCGGGTTGCGCCTCCTCCACAGACGATCGCCAGAAAGAAGATGAAAAACGCCACGCCGATGCCATCCGACAACGTTCCGGGGTTGGCCGCAACTTCGTACAATAAAACTCTTTGCGCATCACTCAGACAACTCCCAAATTAGATTCTGCGTGAATTCTTTTAGTTTCCTACACTCTAAGAAAAAAAAGAGTATACGTGACTCTTTTCGGAGAGTTCTGACTTGCCACGTATAGGACTCTCTTTAAATAGTCACGGTGACTCTCTTGGTGGGTCAGTGTCGGCGCGCTCTAGGAGAGTTCCCTGACCCTCTAGGAAGAGTGGAAGGACTCTTATCTGAAGGATCACGTTACCACTTATAGGGAGTCAGACGACTCTTGATCGGTAACACTGCTACGGGGGTCAAGTGACCCACACCGAAGCATCAAGCGACTCCACAACTATTTTAAGCTCATTTGACCCTTGCTCTACTTTTGCGCGACTACTGTTGAAATAGTGAAGTATTCATTTTAAGCAAGCCCAATAATACTTGCCGTTCTGCCCAGCGACTGCAAAAAAAGAATAGTTCAATTTTAGCATTATTTTAATAAAACTCGTCAAAATAACACATTTCGCAGCAAAGTAATATAGAAAGTGCGAAAAGATGGTCTGTGATTTCCAATTAAGAAGTTTAGGTATTCCTCATTTACATGCTTGTATGAGTATAGCCACTAAAATGTGTGACTGATGTGCATAGTGTCATATGATGCAAAATATAACTGCAGAAATCAGCATCATGTTTCAATCTTTATTCCTTACGATTAAGAATAAATCAAAAAGTGGTGACGGCTGGAGGCATCAGACCTGGGACTTGCTAGGCTGTCGCTTCTGTTCAGCGTGAGCACCGCAAAAACGGTATCTGAAAAGCAGAAGGTGATATATGATGAGAAAATGAAATTGCAGTAAAAGTTTGCAAAATCTACACAATAAGTAGTTCACACGGACATAATGAAGGCTCACAACAAAACAACAAATGCAAACAGCCATAGTAAGGAACCAATCTTTTTGCCGTTATCGTGTAAAACACAACTTGCAAATAGTAGCTTTCGTAACACGTCATTTGGCGACAAACTTGCAGCACAAGATCATGTGAGCCTCTTTTAAACAACAAACGAAATTGGTTTAAGCTCCTTTGCGTGGGTGCCACTCACCTCTTTTCCTACGTCGTCTTGTCCAACCAAAGGAAATGTAGGACCGACTGCCTCGTTCGGTTGACAGGGCGAACGCCGCTGCTGCTTTTTCCATCACGAGCAGTGAGGCGCCAGACCAAGCGACACCTTCGTTTCCCCGAGTGTGGCTGTCAACTGGAGTGAAGAGATGGGAGAAGTGATCTGGGATTCTGGGAATAACCAAACATACACACTGCTTATTTTTATTTAAAACCACCCCTTGTTCAACAAGCCGTTACTGTTACACATCTGACGCGAGTGTTTCGCTCAAAATAATTTCCCAACGAAAACAAATTTTCACGTAAAAGGCAGCGGGAACATCGTTTCGCAATAGGCACTGGCTATGCACGAATGAAAGCGCTTCTTTTCTGAGAAATCGCTTCAAAATTTGGTTTCAGAATAAGCACGGCTTTGCACCAGCATATTCCGACACCCAAGCACATCCTGCGGCAGTCAGGGGCACGCCGTGAGCGGTTACTGACCGCTTGTTTTACAAACGTAACCCATCCTTAAATACTCAGCAAACACATTCGAGTACGAGCGCCCGAACGACACCCAGCGCGCGCGGGCGCCGTCTACGCCGAGATCAGAGCACGTCATATGCTAGAATTAGCGCGCACAACTCCCGCAATCACGTACAATCACTTGATTCTGTTATAGCGTCATCGCAGATGTTGGCAAACCCCGAAAACAACAAACAGAAACGAAGGAAAAAGTGCACGGCGGCGGTCGCAACAACGCGCGCCGTCGAAAGTCTCTAGCTTACCGGCGAGGCGTGTCCAACCTAAGTGACTAACGCGTACGTGCTGGAAGCATCCTACTATATCGGCACCTCAAACTACCGTCTTTAAGCCAAGAAAAACCATAATATATAGGGCGTCTAAGCGTTCTGTAGACGGTCTTTTTTTCACGTTCCCACGCGCGGAAGCACGCTGCACACTCAGGGTTGATGGAAATGTTGTTATGAAGTAGACTAAAGTGCATCTCAAAACGACATCTTGCGCCGTCAGCAGCGCAGACACAATGTGCGATCAGCAACAAATGACCCTTGATAATTGTTTGCATCGCTCATTTTATGGGAGCAACGCGCATAACGGTGTCAACCCGTTAACTGACAGCTTTAGTTGGGCATCCGCAACAGCCCCGCGGACGCAGGCTGCTATTGGAAATGGCTGGCAGATAACTTTTGCAGAGCTGCTGCAGACGCCCAGCTAAAGCTGTATAATTAGTACCTACGAAAGTACACTCACCGTTAACGGACGCACGGTTGTCCAGTGTCCGCAGCTTCATGAATATTCCGCCCTCCAAACGTGACTTCGAGCACGGGGCCTGGCGTCAACGCCACCGAAGATGCGAATTTTTGTTCGAACACAAAACTGCACAACAGGCAACTGACGCAACCCGCGCAACCGACGCAACGCATTCCAAGAGACCGAGCAGACTGAGAGAGGAGGCCGAGGCGCGGCGCGAGCCCGGCTGGCTCCTTCGGCGAGCCTGGGCGAGCCACCGCGCCAGAACGGCGCCGAACGGCAAACGCGCGATACGTATGGCGTATACGACGGCGCCTTCATCACGGAAGCCAATCGAAACGCGCTTCAGGAGAATTGCGTGACTCCAACCTAAATGCTAACTCTCTTTCTCTTCATCTGCCTTCCAAAAGGGATCAAATGGGCACCCGAAGGGAGTCACGCGGCCGTGACCCTCTTTTGACTCTTTTTTTAGGGGCGAAGCTCCTTTGGGTGTGGGTCTGTCCCTCCTCTGTAGTATGTAGTAGTAGTAGGTAGCCACCTCTAGTTCTTAGAGTGTTCACTAGATGGCGCTGTCGTAGCCACCTCTAGTTCTCAGAAAGATCCCTAGATGGCGCGGAGGCGCTCGCTGCGTTGCAGATGCGTGCTCTAGCTCCACCCCCCCCCCCCCCCGGCTCTCTCGCCTCGCGAGGCCGACGCAGGCAGCGTCTACTAGCGAGTTTCTTGATTGAAAAAACCGACTGCTCGCGCTGCACAACCGTTCACTGACCACCCCGTATATATAGGCACTGGATTTTGACCTCCAGTGCCTGTGTGAGATTTCTCCTGTGCGTGATTAAACAATAAAAATTCACAGCCTACATGTAAAATTAAAGTCAGCTGCAATTCGCCATGACTCTCATCGACCCTTTAGTATAAACGGGCCCGATCTCACGTCGTTGATGATGTACTGGGCAGAATTCACGGAAGATTCACATATGGCGCGTGTCATTGGTGGAAGGCAATCGTTCGATTTAGTGCGGCGATGTACGCTAAGGGGACCGTTGTAATGAAGGGACCACGTAAACCAACAGTACAAGAAAAGTTTGATGTTTAATATATACACGGTGTTTCTCACGTGTTTATTTGATCATATACTGGGCGAATTACCCGGAGTATTCACGGTTTACCGATGATTCCCTCCGGAGCTTCGCCCCACTCATCATCATTCACCCCGTGGATATGCTGTGGATTTTTTCTTAGGTGTAGTAGCATCGAACATTCTCATCCCCAAATAATAAAAAAAGAGTCTTAAAAAGGACATTTTACCCGTGAAAGCGGAGCAACAGAGTTTCAATATTTATCTTCTCCTTAGGAATTAGAAAGAACAGCCGCGTAACGCCTTTCATTGTGTAGTTTTGAGTCCCCATGACGGCACTGACGGAAGTCGGGAGAAAGGAGCGCAAGAGAGAAGCATTTTGCTGCCGGAAACATTTTTTCCCCTATTTCTTGTGCTCTTTGCCATCCAATGCATGTACGCTTGCACATCCATGGCGCATCACAAAGACACACCGGAAGGACGCCAGCTCAGAAGGCGGCGTGGAAAATGACGTCGGCCCATAATCACATGCACAAAAAAGAAGAGTGTTGTATATCTGCGTGTTTCGGAAGTGTCGCTCTGGAGCACTTCCTTTTCATTTTGATGGAGGGGCTCGTGATCGACGGGTCTGTCAACGGCGTTTAAGCTCGAAAGCTCAACGTTGCGTGCCGCTTCCAGGCTGCTTCCTTCGTGGCTCTCACGTGTGGACACCATCCACCGTCGCCTACAACACGTGTCACGAATAATCTTTTGTCACAAAATATTCTCTTGCCCTTTTGTGGCTGGTAATGCGTTGTCGTAGAAAAAAGACGTTATTTTCACCGCGCTACTCAATCTGACCGGCTGTCCTTTACTTGCATGCGCGCGTCACTTCAAGGGAGGACCAGCTAGCATATGTATATACCCGGACGCTGACTGCTGATACGTTTCACGATGAACAGCTTGTTTACGCTCTTCGAAATAAAACTTATCCTTTCTTCTACGTTGGCCGGGATGTTTCAGTTTTTTGGGAATCCTGCGGCTGCCAACGATGCTTTGAGTTCACTGCAAAACCCATGCTATCCCGTTGCATAAAAGAGCAGCGAATTGGGTTCATTGGGCGAGAATATGTTGCGAGGGCGTTATGTTGTGGCAATGCTGGCAATTCAAAACATGACTGGGAAACTAGCGTTCTCCTCTCTGTGATGACGGCAACCTTGCTGTTACATCTATCTATCTATCTATCTATCTATCTATCTATCTATCTATCTATCTATCTATCTATCTATCTATCTATCTATCTATCTATCTATCTATCTATCTATCTATCTATCTATCTATCTATCTATCTATCTATCTATCTATCTATCTATCTATCTATCTATCTATCTATCTATCTATCTATCTATCTATCTATCTATCTATCTATCTATCTATCTGTCTGTCTGTCTGTCTGTCTGTCTGTCTGTCTGTCTGTCTGTCTGTCTGTCTGTTGAGCCACTCCTTATGCCCGACATAATACTTTATATGAGGATGTTGGTGGGCTAGTGATTAAGATAATGTATGTATGTATGTATGTATGTATGTATGTATGTATGTATGTATGTATGTATGTATGTATGTATGTATGTATGTATGTATGTATGTATGTATGTATGTATGTATGTATGTATGTATGTATGTATGTATGTATGTATGTTTATGATTTGGCATCACATTATCATGTCATTACAAGCATGCTGAGGTGTTAGAAAACGTCCGCGTGTCACTTAGTGCTTGCATGTTCCTTATCTGCCACAGTTTCTTCGAACCTCTCATTGTAGTGCTGTCTTTTAACTGGCGTTGAACAATGGGAACATTTCAAGCTTAATAATGTAAGAACTCAACTGTTATTTTACTGGGCCAGTATAAGCTAAAATCTCTTAAGCTGGTATTATTCGCCGAGAGAAAATTTCCACGTAGCGTGATGCTTGACAAACTATTAGTCCTGAAGGCCGGATAATCGCAGCACTTAGGAACCAAATGATTTGTAAATTTGGCCCTCGGTTCATAGCTGTTGCAGAAATTATTTACAAGAACTGCAGTATGATAGGGTCATCGATACTTTCTGACACGACTGGCAGTGCTTTTCTATACTCCTACCTCACTGAAGACGATCCTGACAAAAGAAGTGTCTGCATGAGCCATTCCTACGCATTCGATAACGCTTTTTCGCCTCGAGTCCGACAGAATTGTGAGCCACCAGCTTCTACGTTTTTCCAAATTCTCATTCGCTGACAAGTCTCTTCCCGAAAAAAATCCCTGTCACGTGGAGAGAGAGAGAGAACAACTTTATTGGGGTCCGTTAGAGACGCGGGGAAGAGCGCGTGGCTGTAGCTTGATCAGCGCTGTTGTGTTGCTGCGGGAAACGAGATGCGAGCGTTCGACATTTTCGTGTATTGGCGGCCGCTAACGGTGACAGGCGAGAACGAGTTCTCTGGGCGGCGATGAAGGCATGATGCTCAAGTGGAGTTGCGCGTCGGATCAAGTTTCTTCGGCCTCTAGGTTTACGTCGTGGAGGGGATCATGTGCGCAATATATATATATATATGGGTCATTCAATGCCCAGTGTCCCGGACGTGGCGCTCGCACATCGCAGATAATGCTGATAAAATTTTTGCCTTCTTGTGCCTTCTTCCTGCGCCACATATTGTGGCAAAACATTTTTCCTCGAAAAAAATTTTGCCGATCATGGCGCCCCCTCTTGAGCTATCTGGAACTCTTATAACCAATCTTAATAACAATCTTAATAATAGTATGATATTCAGGAAAGTGTATTTTAGTACAAGGATGTTCAGGGGTAAAATAGACTTCAAATCTGCGCCGAAAAATATTTTGAAATTAGAGAAAATATGCGGTTTGTCGCATGTTTGACCGTATTTTTCCTACTAATGCTGTTCCAAGTAAAAATCCTCGTCATGCGGCGTTTGATAGAAGACTTCATCGTTAAGTAATGAAGAAAGTCTAATCGAATCATTTTTTGTTTTAAGGAAGAAAATAATTTTTGAATTTGGCCCTCCGAACGCGCCCTGCATTTCTTTTTGTTGCCACTTCGCCGCAAAGCACGTGGTCACCCTTGCAGCTGAAACACGTCACAGGCAGCGGCAAGATGCGATATGTATGTCAGTGGCTCGTGAGTGGTCGAAAGTCTTGTCACGTGGATGGCAGGGCGACGTGTAATGAATTCGCGTTACAGTGTAAGCTTGCTTGGCGGGCGGGCCCAATGGGAAGTATGGACGGCCGAGAGCAGCCCATGGCGTCGTTGGCACAATGTGCTACAGGGCCGTCTGCACAACTAGCATACACATACTGAAAGAAATAATGCACATTGTATACACTTGTTTGTCTGGCTATACGTGTTGTGCAGACGGCCCTGTTATTGCGTTCGGGTTTAAGTACAGATTCCCGCAATACATACACAGATGCACGCACCGTCGCGATGCGTTGGAACGGGACAAGGGGAGTGTGTGTGTGTGTGTATTAGTATATGTACAGGGTGTTTCAAGAAATGTGTCCAACCTTCTAAAAAGAGAGAGAGAGAGGATGTGACCGTGGAGAAAGCGCGCTGGCCCCTTCGGTATATCGTAAGCGAGAAAGCGCGACGTGCGTCGACATACCTTTAATCTATTGTCCAAGGTTTCGGCTGGTGAGTCAGCCTTGGTCAGACGAAGGCTGACACTTTTTTAAGAGCAGAGAGAGAGAGAGTGGTTAATTAAAGAAATGAAAAGGGGCGCTATTTTCTGCCTCCCGCTGTTTGGGCACGGCTCAGCGCCCTGCAGGACTACGCCGTTAAAGGCGGGACGTCCTGTCAGGCGTTACTTTCTCTTGCCACAATCCTTTGCTTTCTATAAATTGTGTAATATATTCTTTTTTCCTTTTTCGAATATTGGCTGCGATATGACACATTAGTTCAGTTGATCTATAATCATTGTTTAGAGGAATGTCATTCATGTTTTTGTTATACTTCCACTCAGTTACTGGCCTATAATTCGTAGTGGGTTTCTGCCATTTTTAGGTTCATCATCTTCGCGCTCTGGTTTTTGTACTGGGGCCACGTCGACAGCAGTGATCTCGGAGATGGAATACTTGCTGCCAAGAAATTCAAGGACACCGCTGCATGTGTGCGCCGTTGCCTCCACCTCACTCACCATATCAGGCACTGCTGCACGAAGAAAGAAGCGGTCAGGGGTTGCCCTGCGATACGATCTATTACTGTCGGGACTGCCACCATGTCGAGACGTTGCCTTTTGAGACAATCGCAGTTCAACAGGCTACTTTCCCGGTCAATTTCGTCGTAGATACGTTAACCACACCGATGGAAGACAGTAGGGTAATGCACCCGCCTACGTCCACCTTTCTGTTTGAATCTATGGATGGGCAAAGCGGAAGTTGGCCGAAGCAGAAGCGGAAGGGCACAGCAGCGATGACGTCTCGTTTCTCTGGAAACGGCAGCAGTAGCGGCCAGTCGGCAGCTGCTAAGGGCAGAGGCAGGCGCGTTGTCGGCGGGCTGGACTCAACGGCGCCCAGCATCAGCAGCCTGGCCCCGAACTGGATGCCAGAAGAGATCAAACACTACTTTCGCAAATACAACCGCAAGAGCCGCGGCGGAAGCCCGGGCCACTCACCTCTCAGGACCAGGGAGGTCGTCAGCTAGCCGCAAGCGCAAGAAAGCCACGTCGCCTGAAAGCCCGCCCTCGCGCGTCATGCCTCATCAGGCGCTGCTGGCTTTCCTGGCCGTCGCGGTGACAATGCTTCTGGCTGGCGTTAGCGCAGACCTGTACGCGACCTTGTCGCGAGGGAGCGGTCGGCGTCCTCTTCGTAATACCCCTGCACCGCTAGAACCTTTTCAGAAGAACGCCGACGCCGAGGCGGCGATCTCGGCCGCACCGCACAGAAACGACGAGGCCACAAGTTTCACCAAGGACCGCCAAGAGCTGGTGACATACCCGGCTCGACGTGCCCAGCGTGCGATGAAAAGCACGGTATATTCCCCGTTTCGTAGCACCAAGAGCAGCGCTGAAGAAACAACTCAAGAGATAAGTGTCGGTTTTTCCAATGCCAGCGACAAGGAAGAGAATGAAGTGATAAGACCTGACGCAGAAATTCCGAAGGCTGCTGCCGTGAACGCGACACGCGTAAGTGCATCTTGAATTTCCTCCCTCTATTACGGTATCAATTAAAAATCAGTACGAAGGTGATCCACACGCTTATCGTGTGAAGAACTTTATTTGAAGCCATACTTTGGCCGCCGCGACAGTATAGAGTGCTTACAGTGCTCGGCTGCTGACCCGAAAGTTGCGGATTCGATCCCGGCCGCGACGGTATATATATACTTGAAATTTTCTGAGCCGTCCACTACGGCCTGTCTCAAAATCGTATCGTGGATTCGGTAACCGAAACCCGAGCAATAATTTTTATACACATTTTATGCCCGTCGCGATTGGATCTATAGGTATACCTGGGGCATTTCACACCTTTCTCTTCTATTTGGGCTCGTGTAGAACAGGAGGCCAATGATAGCAGCAAAACTTTAAGCACTGATAATGGGTGCCACTGCCCGATTCAATACGGCACAAATGCGATTCAAAGATGGTTTGCACAAACACTTAGGGCATATTACTAAAAACCGTTCATCTTTTGTTACAGACGCAGTCACCTTGCGACGACTTCGCGTTCACCTACTGCGACAGCCCGCGCAACGAATTCTTCTTCAAGCGCTCCGTAAATGCTTGCGTGGCGGTAGCCACTGACACGGTTGGCCTTTGTATCAGTGGCCGTAACCGATTCACTTCCAAGAGAAGCTGTCGACAGGCATGCGTCGATGTAAAGAGAAGCCCCGAGCACTGCCTCGTCGATGCTGTCTTCAGGAGATGCGAAACGTAAGCACACCGTAGAATATCGCCTTAATATGCATGTCCCACGCACTACCGGATCGGTGTACGCAAAGCTTACGAGAGCGGCGAGTCGGGCGGGTTACGTGCGACAACGCGTGTCACGTGTAACTTCCTTCTTGTGTCCTTTTGCACTATTCGACGATTCAACATACATCTTACTGGATGTAGTGCTTTCGGAAACGGTAATTGCCCAACTTTTATGTGATATAAACTATTGTAGGTAAGAGAAGTAGCGTTATAAAAATTCTTCGCTAATGTCATGTCTACGATTACATTACTTCTGTTAAGGCAATACACGAGAAAGTAATAAAGCTGACTTTAATATTCGTCGGCTGAAGGGAATGGTCGTCACTGCTTCACATTAGGGCATTACTATACCTGCGACGACTTGCTTCCATCACACGGCCAATGCAGCGCACCTACTGCGACCTGTGTATACAGACCCGTGTTTCAAGAAATGTGTCCGAAAATTCCCAAATATAAGGAAATGCGATATTTGCTCGCTGTCTTCATGTTTACTTTTTCTGTATCGGCAGACGTGTCAAGATCGCTAGAGATATCAATTGCGACAGTAATTAAATACATTAGATTAATGAACTTCTTAATTAGTGGATACAGGCGGTCGGGTCAAATGTCAGTATTGGAGCATTTGCAGCGAAAAGCCAAATGCCGCTTTGAGATTTATAAAAGTGATGGCGGGTAATTTTTGCATAATGATGAAATGCGAGCAATTTCGGCGGCGCAACCGCCACCGATAGGCAAAAGAGCGCAACTGCGATACTCTTCAGAGACGCCTGGCATGAGCAAGTGTCTGTATATTCACGGTGGGTCTACTTCGCTTCGTGAGTGTGCGGGCTGCGCTTGCGATTATAGCACGCAGAAGAATTAGCGCCACTATAATCGTTGTCGGAAACAGCGACTTCATTCTGGGCGTCTGCTAGCTGCGCTCGTCGGCGCTTCGGTTTCGGTTTCACTTGTTAATCTAGTGGAATTTCATCACTGCGTAATAATTACCAGAGGCCGCATTTTGGAAATCTCAGAGCGGCAATGGGCTCTTCACAGAAATTACTTCAATTGTTCCATCTTACCCGACCGCGTATCTCCCGTAACCAAGAAAGTTAATTATTTTAGCTCCTTTAATTAACGCTGTCATGTTTGTCTCTAGTCATCTTAAGATTTCTGCCGCTACGGAAAAAGTAAGTATGAAAGCAGCGAGATAACATCTATTTTCTCTAGTTTTTGAGGATTGTGGGACACATTTCTCGGAACACCCTGTATAAGCAATTGCAGGTACGCACGTATGTGTTCAAAGATACTAAACATTACGCTTGACGGGTAGCTATGTCTACTCACCTTACAAAGACATCATCCACTTCAATTACAAATTGTGACACTGGAAAAGCTTTCTTTTTTCCCATGTTGCATTAAACCTTACCAACACCACTCATGACGTGTACACAAAGCGGCGCCACTACGCAGGTTCCTCATTTCCCCACTCCTCATTTTTAACGGCCGAACTAAAGAAATAGAAGCGAAGCAAAGAAAAAAAACGCGACACGATGCACGTGTCAATCTTCTGTCTTTTCTTTTTAGTTTGCCTTTGTCTAACCTCACGCAGCCCCCTCCGTGCATAGGCTACGCACGTAGAGGACTGCCGCACGCTTGAACCAACCAACCAACCAAACGGTGGTGGCCTGTGTGTCTACACGCGCCAGGTCAAGAGCCACTGCGGAGACAGCAGCCATAGCTCTAGCAATCAGCGAAACAAAACGAAGTGGTCATCCCGCATACAGTCCTGAGAGATTCAGAAGCCGCCTGTCGGTTATATCTTAGAGGAACACTTCCAAGGCGCATCACCAGGGACCCCACGCTGACTAAAGGCTATGGACCGCTCTGGTACATGCTGGACTGCGCCCGAAGGCGACGGAGAGGTGGATTGTGCAGCTCTCGAACTCACTGGCCGAGCCACGAAGCCCTCCTTGGGCTACCCCACAGACTGCCACGAAGGAGCCTGACGAGACTGAAATGCGCGCGTCCGCTTCCCCATTTAAGCAACCAACAGGCCAGGGACTGCAGCAGGCTTCAAACGAACACCTAACCGCACATATTGAGTCTGCACAAATTCTTTCCTGAGGTATACACAACCCGGACATGCCCCTAGTGCAACGGCCACACAGCCACACTCACACACATTACTTGCCAGTGTACAGAGTGCCCAGTCGAGGCAATATCCAGGCTGATGGTCTCATCACAAACGCTTACAACGTGGTCTTGGGAGGCACGACTTTCCGAGCTGGCACTGGCCACTTCGCACCAGGCCCGGTGAGGCGTCGTGGCCAGTGGGGCTCTAGAGAGGGCTCCACCCGAAATTAACTTCGCGGAGTCTCTTCGTAAAGGGAAGTACTTCATCATTCCCCTCCTCCCCCAATATTCGGACGGGGGATTCAAACCCCACCCGAAATGATTTCAATTTATGTGTATATATGCAGACGCACACATACAACACACGCACGACCATGTGTGAGAGAAGTCGGGCCCCCGGCACCGGGGCAACTGAAGTGGTTTCTTTAACGTGAAGGCAGTAACTCTGATCCCACGCTTTTGTTCAGTCATGTTCCATCGCACGGCGAACGTCTATAATACGCAGCTTAAGCGTATAGAGCTACCTCGTTTAAGTGCCTTGCAAGAGGTAATCGCATAAACAAAATGATGAACGCAACGCGCAGGCGGGACGTCACAGGCGAGTGGTGGCACTTCAACGGCCGTTCGTGCCTCCTGTGGGACTTCACGTCTGGCCTGTGCCCTTCGTACCACAGCGACGTGTTCTCGTCACAGCATGACTGCTGGACCAATTGCTTGGCGAAGCCCCGCAAGCGGCTCTGCCGAGCGGCCACCGCCGACGTCTGTTACAGCGCACACCTCAGGTTCCCGTACTTCGCCGCTGGTGGATCAATGGCGCAGTGCCTCAAGGTGTCATTGCTCAGCTATCCTGGACGTCGCTGCCTGGTCGGTACAAACCGGTTTCAAACGATGCGATCCTGCCAGGAGGCTTGCGTGTCGAACACTGAAAGCGCGTCAACACACGTGAACCGACACGCTCTCGCGGCAGAGGCGAACCGAACTTTAGATAAAGAGACGCATGGATAGACAAATGAACCTTGCATCAGTATTAACGTAAACACACACACACACACACACACACACACACACACACACACACACACACACACACACACACACACACACACCACACACACACACACACACACACACACACACACACACACACCACACACACACACACACACCACACACACACACACACACACACACACACACACACACACACTTGGAGGCGGCCGAGTGTCTTGATGGTGGCCGGCGTCTGGGCCTCCGGCTTTTGTTGGATGACGGCGCAAACGCATGCAGCTGGTCGAGCGCTGTTGTGGTGATAAAGCGCGTAAAACGCAGTGGGCGCCTGGTTCACTCATTGCACGCATGAGAGCAGGATAGCGATGCGCAAGCGCTCCGCCACGTGGTTTGTTTTGTTTGTTTGTTTTGCTCATCTTTCGGGGGCTTCCTTTGCGACACGTAAAAAAGAAGTACGTGAGAGAGAGAGAGAGAGTACAACTTTATTAGAGTTCAGTGGTGACACGGAGGTTGCCCCGCACCACCCGGCCACTCTCTCGTGGGGACTGACAGGTCTAGCCTAACGGACCTGTCGCGAGCGCACTGGATGGCCAGTATTTGGTCTTGAAGGTGATTGGACCTTGCTGTATAAGTCAGGCCAAGTGACTCATACAAGAAACAATTCGGTCGGTGGTTTCTCAAGGTGCTCTACACGTCCGCGTTCATTATTGGAGGATTCAGCCAATAATTAAAAAGTTTGGTAATTAACTGTAATGAGTTAAGGGGAAAATAGAAAAAAATCAGGCGAAGCTTGCACTAAGCTGCGCAAGGCTTGAAACAGCGACACTGAACGATTCTGAAGACTAATCTGGTTGCTTCTGGGTTGTTTCTAGGCCTTAGCTAGGTGGTAATAATAATATTTGGGGTTTAACGTCCCAAAACCACGCTATAATTATGAGAGACGCCGTAGTGGAGGGCTCCGGAAATTTCGACCACCTGGTTCTAACGTGCAATGTACACGGGCCTCAAACATTTTCGCCTCCATCGAAAATGCAGCCGCCACGGCCGGGATCTTATAAAGGTAGTGCAGGTTGTTTCTAGGTTGCTTCAAGGTCGTTGCTAGGCTTTAGCTAGGTGATGCTGCGTTGTTTCTACGTTGATTCTCAGCACAGAGAGGTTCGAGTTGATGATCATGATGCTCCTGGGATGATTGGCACCTACCCACTCAGGCGGATCGGCCAATTGAGTCGGGCTGATCATAATAGTCTGAAATTTTTAAGTGCTAATACAGATTACAGAGTCGATTAGAATGAAGTTATTTTTAATGAATACCAGTTTTAGCCTAGACCATGTTGCATAATCTCGAAACTGACCAAAAATCATGTCATTATGACATAATTTAAAAATTATTAGCGGTTGATGTGTCGAATAAGACGATTTGATTTGAATATGAATTTCTGTATAGCACTGCATCTATTTCCGTCCGAGTGTCCCAGAACAGAAGCCCCAAATGACAACAGTACAGTCGTAGTAACTGGCAGACCAAGGTGCTGCATTACAATTTCAATAATTCGTTTTCTGAGAGGCGAAAAAGTCGGCAGTCCAGCAAGAATGCTCGAGTGTTTCTACATCATTGCAAAAGGAACATGCGGGAGAGATCGCCAGACCAGCTCTGTGCGTGTATAAATTAATAGTCACAGACACGACACGGATGTCCAAATTCGAGAGACAGAAACTCGCGCTGAAACCAAGCGTTCGCACCTCGACGGGAGGCGTAGGCCTCCCGTCGCTTCGGGGTCTTCTCGCAGCCTCCGTTGCCTTTCCCGTTACCTAGCATTCTCTCGTTATACGTACTCGGGGTCTTCGGCTCGTCGCCGACGCTTCGCAGCCATTCGTTGTTGGGCTAACTGTTGCCTTCTTCATTTATAGTGGACCTGTAGTCAGTAGTGGGATTTACCCAATTTCTGTGGCGCATTTGTTGGGGTGATTGTTGTTTTCTTCATTTTTAGTGGACCAGTGGTAAGTAGTGGTATTCGCCCAATTTCTGTGGCCCATACCCGTTTATGATAATAATGGTTGACTTCTTCGTTTTTGATATACCAGTGGTGAGTAGTGAGATTTAACCAATTTCTGTGGCACATATCCATTTAAGATGATGATAGTTTTTTGGTTCGTCGGACAAGGGACGATTTGCTAAACAGCTGTTAAAAACATGGCTGATCCATCCGTCATAAGAATCGGTATAACACGAAAGTGAAACGTGTCTTCACAGAGGTAGTGGAGCGTTTATTGCGCATTGTTTCGCCGCAACGGCGAAGCAATGAATGCGATAGCAACAAATTGGAATGTCACGCGAAGAATGGCAAGCAGCTCGAAACTTGCAGCGTGCTACTCAAGCACACGCACGAAAAGAACACACACAGGACGAGCACGAACTAACAACTGTCACAGTTGTTAGTTTGAGCAGCGCGCTCATTTAGCAAACGCGGCCGCTGCAGCGAGCGAAGTGACATTCATGCACTTTGTGACTTCAACGTAAACTTGCGGTGAAAGCACAAAACGTATAAACCGCCCCCATGACGAGATAAGCGCGCGCGCGCGCACGGTCGACCACGGCCTGTAGTGCAAAGTACATGTCGGGGGCACGCGCGCATCGCAATGAGTGGTGCGACGACCTTTAAAGCCGCGCCCTTCGCGCCACCTCGCTGGTGATAACGACAGTAACTGCATCCGAGCTCTGCGTACCGCCAGCGGTAAATGGCGAACATAAATAGCTCGCCGTTAGTATTCTGAAGAACGTAGGCTTTGTGGCAGAGTCGTTTCGCGCTGTGGAGCGAGGGGTCGTCGGTTCGAATCCCGGCGACGGCACTTTTTCTTCTGGTTTTTTCTATGTCATCTGTTAGTGTATATTTTACAGCGTCATAGCCGTGACGGAAATACGTCAGTGAAGTTTTGGTGGACCCTGGCATGAAACACTTTCGTGTTAAATAGAGCCTGAGTAACTATAGCCTAGCGCGACTAGGATGCGACATCTTCGATTCGCTTCTGACGCGCCTTTCAATCTTAACGCGAGCGCGTTAAAGAGCTCGCTTAGCAGAAATTCCGGTGTCAGTGTCGGCAGATACGAGCGAAAATCGGTGTTGTCCGTGAGCGAAAAATAGAGATATGTGCCAATAATTAAATAAATAAATAAATAAATAACTTCGGTGCTAGTGGGAATCGAACCCAGGTCTTCTGCGCTGCAAGCAGGCGTGCGCTGCAAGCAGTCATGCCAGTGCTTGAAGCCGTTCCTGAAAAAAACCCTATACGAATGTCATGTAGTCGCGAGGAGTGTCTCTTACGCATGTAATGTTGCGTGGCACAAGCGCAGAATCGCACCAGGCGTGAAAACATGTGAATTGCGCAACGAGGTGGTGGCCCACTCATTACAAACCGCTCAAGCATAGTTAATCACCATCACCAGCAGCAATAGGATCAACAAAGTGGGCAGTTACGCAGTGCACGTGTTGCCTTACGGACGCGTAGTGGGTACTTTGCGAATTGGTAAAAGGAAGACCTATGGCGCAGTGGGCAATTCGCAACTGTATACTTGCAGTAGGCATTGTAGGATAGTTTGAAGTGAAGTGAGAAGCGAGAAGTGAAGCCAGGCCAGGGATTGAGAAGGCGATGCGAAGTGCGCAGATTGCGCTAATCGCGTTCTGCTCTTGAAGGCGAAGCTCAAGCTAATTTTTTGTCTTGGCTAATTTCACGTGGGTCACCCTGTATAAAGCTTTCGCCTTAATAATGAACGGCCAGCCTGTGTGTATTTTTTGTTTCGTTCGTTCCTGCTCTTTAGCTGCAATGCTTCTACTATGCATCGTGAATGTACCATCTGAATACTTCTTTCAGATCTTCTCTTCTGACAGCCAAATTCCTCATTTCACAGCGAAGCTGTTATCAGATCACAACGGCAGCGTGGTATAGTTGTCCGCCGCCGCCGCCGGTGTCAGTAACCACTGGCGCGCAAAATAAGAAAAAAATGAAATGAGAAACAAATTCTAGAAATATCGGTCGTTCTTACTCACTATCATCATCAACCAAGCATTAGCACCACTAACAGCAGGTAAGGTTCCGTGCCCTCAACCTCGCTTTTCAGGATGAATCGATGGCGTCATCCTGGGCGACAGATGCCACCGGTGGTGGCGGTTATTCCTTGCTTCCACCCACCATCTACCTAGCCATTGGTAAGCAGCCACTATGTGCTCTCGGCCATGGCTCTAGTGAGAGTGATGGTGTTTGAGGCCCATTATATATTACAGCGAAAGCTGTTATGAGATCACAACAAGAGCCGATTTTGGCGCTGTAGTTATACGCGGCCGCCGCCGCTGGTGTCCGTAACTTCTATCGCGAGGAATAGGAAAAGATTAAATGATAAAAAGTGTCTAGGAACGGATGGGATTTGATCCCGGGCTCTCTGCGTGACATTCGAGTATTCTACCACAGTGCTTGAAACTTCTTTGCAAAAATACCTTATACAGGTGTCATGTCTGTCAAGGAATCGTGTCGTAGAAGAGTAAAATAACTAGCAGGCGTCACACAAAGCGAATTGCGCAAAGAGTGGGTCGTTGAATGCTTCCAACCATTAAAAAAGGTTCAGCCATAATTATTCGTCGTCATCAGCCACAACACAAAGTGCACATAATGACTTACAGAAGTGTAGCGGGTACCTCGCTTATATGTAGAAGGGCAAATAATGACATAGTGGGTGCGTCCCTACCTCATGAAAGTTACGGTGGCTTATGGCGTCGTGGGTACCTTTCATGTGTGCTTGTATTAGTTGCCCCAAGAGAGTCTACAACGGGCTCTGGAAAGGCCGCTCTTCCAGCTTTTGCTGTGACTGCTGCTGCGTGTTCTGCGCAGGCCTGGCGATTTTTTTTGATAAACTTTTCTTGCTTTATGCAAGTTTCTCAATGAACGATCCCTAACGTAAGATCAAAGGAAGAGGTTCTACCGCCAGTACGAGCAATCTATCTGTCTCGAAGAAGAAGAAAAAAGAAGCTGTGAGCGCACAGCCCTCGTGGTCCCACGCGCTTCCTTCTTTCAGCCGAATTCCATTCTCGCGCCGCTGTTCGGGAGCAAGGAGGCGCCGCTCGCTCGCTGGCCAAGCAGCTAGACTCTCGGGTGAGCCAGCTTGTAAATGTAACCGCACCAATCGCTATGTTAGTAACCTTACTTGTCTTTGAAGAGGTCCTTACTTTTGTTTGTCTTGCAAGGCGAATACCCCCCCCCCCCCCCTTTTTTTTATTTTGTGTTCCAGCGGAACCCTCCATTCATTCGCTAAATCTCGACATTACCCTATCGAAGGGGACCAGCGCAACGCGTCTACCTTATTTCAGCGAAAATATATCCCACAATAGGGACCTATAATGGGTCCGTAACGCACGGTATCGCCGTACATCTTGCAGTTTTAGCGCCAACTTCAGCGATAGAAGAGGAAAATTCTTGAAGAAGGAAAGAAACATTTATTCGCAGGAGCGAACTGGTTCGGGGTGGGAGGTGCGAACCTGGCAGTGGTGGCCGCCCTTTAGTCCACAATGCCACAGGTAGTTAAAGCCTCAATCTTGCATGACCCACTATGTTATTCGGCGGCCGAAGATCCTCAATTGTTCTATTCCCAGCCGCTGCAGCCGCATTCTTCTAGAGGCGCGATTGAAGGCGCTATGTATGGTGCTTTGTGTGCGTGTTATACCCCAAGTGGTCAAAATCTCTAATAAATAGCGAGTTTGTTTTTGGACGTTAAAGGGACACTAAAGAGCAAAACGATATTCTCGCATTAGTAAAGTAGTCTTCCACGATACCAAAAACACCACGCTTTCTGCGCGAAGACGCTACAACGCGCTAAAAGAAAGTACAGGTGGCGACGCCACCTTGGAATTCCCGCACCATTTGCCGTGACGTCACATATTTTTGACGGCGCCTGCTTGGGCCTACGTAGTTCCTAATCGGTTAAATAGAAGTACATTGTCCTCTGAGGGGGCCAGAGACTTGACATAACGCGTTTGTGGAAATTTCGTCGAGCCAGTGACGCCAAAATACGTTAAATGCTCTTTGAAGTCTTTTACGTCACGAATTACAAAGTTCGGCGCGAAATTTAAAAATTAAACTTTGAACTTGGTTTTCTCCTCTAATAATAAACCTATGTGTGGTATCGGACGTCGAACGCGACGCCCGGAGAACAAAGGGCACGGCGCTCTATGGTGGTGAAATAGACTTACACAAGAGTTCTCCGAGCACACTTTATCAATATAAACCTATTCAATGTTTCTCTTTAGTGTCCCTTTAAAAGTCATAACCTATATGTTAACTTTAACTTTTTAAAGTAGGCCACCTCGATGCTCAGCTTTAGGGGTAACCGTTTAGTTAAGTAGAAATGATCTATGACTTTTCTGAGAGTTATTCTCTTCGGCCAGTAATTGGTGAACGTATTGTTGTCATTCTAGTTTTTTTCTTTAACGTGTAGAATTCACTGGAGGGCGGAGCCGTCGGTGTCGCCATGGGCGTCATCTGTGCGCACCTGTGGCTGCTCGTGTGGAAGTGCTACGTGATCGTGGTGAAGCGTCACTGGGTCGCCTTCGTGATGGAGCTGGTGGCGCCCGCCGCGGTGTCTCTGACGCTGGTGTTCGCACGCCAGAATATGGAATACGCGCGAGTGCGGAACGTAACGCACTTCGAACCGTTCTCCTTGCAAAGGCTGCCGCCGCGATTCCACGTGCCACCGCCCAGCGCGTCTCGCTGGTTGCTGCTCTACGCACCGGAAACCAATGCCACCAGGGCTGTGCTCGAAACGCTGGCCGAAAACTCCAACCCTCCTCTCGCGGGTGAGGCGAACAAGTTACGTCTTAACGTATAAATAGAGATCGCGGATGTGCAGCTTGTTTGTATAGCGTGGTCGCACGGTATTAACACGTTAGAGCTCGTTTCGCAGAAATTACGGTGCCGGGTGTCGACGTCGTTGGTTGGGAGCAAAAGATGGGCGTTTTCCGGGAGCGAAAATTTGAGATAGATGCAAGTAAAGAAATAATAAAAAGCTTCGGTTCGAGTGGGAGTCGAACCTTGGCATTCTGCGAGACAAGCGTGCCTTCTACCACAGAGCCACGCCATTGCTTGGAACTGCTTACGAAAAAAAAAACCTATATGCGAGGTCTCCTTAACGTATACAATCTTAATAATAATGATAATATTAATAATAATAATAATAATAATAATAATAATAATAATAATTGTTCGGGTTTAACGTCCAAAACCCCGATATAATTATGAGAGACGCCGTAGTGGAGGAAATTTCGACCTCCGGAAATTTCGACCACCTGGGGTTCTTTAACGTGCACCTAAATCGAAGTACACAAGCCTCAAGCATTTTCGCCTCCATCGAAAATTCCGCATCTAATATTGAGTGGCATAAGCGTGGAACAGCGCCAGCGTCAAGACCGTGAATTTCACGAGTGAGGTGTTTTAGTCCCGTTCGTTACAAAGCGCTCATACATAATCATCGCCAGCAAAAGCATCAACAAAGTGAACATCTCCGTAGGTTCGCGTATTGCCTTATGGACGCATAGTGGTATACTTAGCTGATTCGCAGAAGGAAGAATTGCGGCGTATCTGGTACTTCGCAACTGTACTTGCAGTAGGCATTCTAGGATAGTTTTAAACGGCCAGTGCTACTCGCTCCTTTCCTTACGGCATGGTTCATGTGTCCATCGAGAAGCGAAGCGACGCTGCCGATTCAGAGGGTGATGCGAACGGTCCCGATTACGCTATCGCGTTCTACTCTTCGAGGCGAAGCTCTAGCGTCCTCCAACGTTTGTTAAGGTGTTTTCCATTAGCATGCTATTATTAAGGCACTTAGTTTGGCTGCTCTCTTCCAGTGCAAGGATTCGAGACGGAAGACGCCATGGTGAACCACTACATGGCTGCCATGGCGCACCGGGACTCGATCCTTGGAGGCGTCGTGTTTGTCGGCCTTAGTCCGAATGCCAGTGGAACATTGCCTCTGGACATCCATTTCAAAGCAAGTATCGCAAGCTCTGTTTGCCGTATTGGACCTGATTTTGGGGATTGGATCTCCTCACCCCGAAAAGCTCTTCCATCAGAACTGCTACGTAGGTTTCCAACCTCTGCAGATCCGGCTCAAGGCGGCTCCTCGGATGAAGCTGTCACAGGCGGAGCCCTACCAGTCGTGGAGCACCGGCAGCAACTTTCCTATGCTGCCTTTGTTCTCTCCGCGTCATCCCGAGACCAAGTTTGACGGTAGTCCAGGTAAGTGCGCAGGTTTTCGTGTCATCCGCAGCTAGGTGGTACTCCAGCCAAATGTCGCAACTACTTATGAACGTGAGAAATGTGTGCTTATATTATTATCTGTTAAAATTAACTGTACGATAAATATTTTTGTATATTAAACAGGAGGGCTGCACCGCCGTGCTCTTTCTTAAGTTACCAACGTGTCTCTTTCATGACCAGGCCATTTTTGGGGGGAGAGAGTGAGAACGTGGGTGTATGAGTTATCCCGCGTCGTTTTATCTCAGCTGTCCTACGGTGAACCGATTTTGGGGGGTCGAGGAAAGGAGGGAGAAAGGGGGCAAGTACTCGCTGGTTTACCTCATGGCACAGCCCTTACGTGAACACTAATGTCGACTGCTTCAATACAGCGCTTGACATCATGATCTCCTTTTCTCTGTTTATTCTATTTTTGTTCATTATTAAAAGCTAAACTTCTGGCGGAGGATTCAATTCCACCCTTCCCCAAGTAATCCTACATTATTTGTCTGCTTCTGAACTGCACATAGGAAATATGGATCGTATATAGTCTACCTCACAACATGTTGGAAGTCAGAGAGTCTACAGTGTGTTTTAGCTAACCAGGTTTGTGACAGTACGAAAGCACCGTTACACCTGTGTCTTCTTTCGGAAACAGGCGACGCCGTAGCGTTGAGATGGCGCCCTGCAGCGGCAAGCTCCTTGACCTGCTGGCGGCAAGTTTCTTGATCGAGTGCAGCCAAAAGGATGGATGGTCGTTTCTGCCTTTTCACGTCAATATATTCGTGTTCTAGGCACATAAGCATGATATACGCTTTTTAGTTTACTTTAGGCAACATTCTGAAACGCGCCTTGTATCATTGAAGAGTTGAGCATCAACACGTGTGATTTTCACGCTGAACGTGCTGCGGTTACTTTTTACTGAAGCCGAACTCGGCTGCGTGCTGCTCTACTTTCACAGAACATCTGATTCGCTGCACCCACGGAGGAAGGCACTTCAGTTTTCCACGACATTTTGTTTATTTCACAGCGAACAACGCACCGTGCTTCCACAAATAAATATGTTCATAGATTGCACTGCAACTTACAGCGGCTGTAAGTCACTGTTTTATTGTCTCCCTGGACGGCGTGCTCGTAGCTTTGGCTGCACTGCCAGTATAGTGTGCGACAGAGTTTATAATAATTTATTACCCGCAAGCAGTTATAGTTGAAAACGTTGACCAGTTATCGCCCGTATCATGTCTATACGTTACGTGGTATAAACGTAGTGCAGCGATTCATGGCTATAAACGGAGACTTACGACGTGGTATTTTTAACCCTGATTTATGCGAAACCTATTGGTCCGCACGGCATAAATTGTAAATTGAAGTCTCCGTGAGTCTCTCTATCATTATATATGGTCTACTCAGAGCGAGTAATGCGCGAATACGCTACGCTTAACGAAGCGCCGACATTCCAGGGCAAGAAGGCTGGCCTTGACGTCAACGGGAACCATTGTTTTCCACTTGGGTCATGGTTGCGCAGGTTACGTGACCGAGGGTTTCCTGTACCTGCAGCGGCAGGTGTTCAGGCATACACTGGAGTTCCTGCAGGCTCAGGAGCAGCACTTCCCGGACCAGAATCTGCCAGTGACGCACCTGCGTCTACAGCGGTTCCCGCTACCGCCGCACTCGGTGGACAGCTTCTATTTCATTGTCCAGTACTTCCTGCCCATCATTGTTCTGCTCAGCTACATCTACCCTTCGCTGGCCGCCGTCCGCCAGGTCGGCTACGAGAAGGAGTCCGGCATGAAGGTCCGTGCGTCCCATCAAGAACTCTGATGCTGTTATTGTCGGGCAAGGTGTATATATACGCGCATTGCAAGCTTTCCGAATGTGGTCCCCAAGTTCTGCGCGTAGTTTCTAAACGCTTATCGCATGCTTGTCTTCTTGCATTATTACATCGGTTTCCTTTTTTTCTCTCTCTTTTCTACTTGCGCACAATAGATATCTATGGTTATACATTCGAGCTTCTCATTATATAGAGCTACATACTAAACAATTTTCAGTGTTGTGTGCTCAATTTCTAACCTTTATGAATGTTCGATACTTATATAATCACGTATATGTGATTCTGCGCGCATTCCAGATACCGAACTCATGGGTTCTTTGAATATTGCTCGTTTGTATTTTGATTCCATAGTTGAAATAAAGTTCACATTTTCCCTCTTGTGCTTTGTAGCGGTTTCCGAAAACCCATCATTTTCTAATCCGTGGTATCGTCCAGCAGGGTGTTTTGTGGCGACGTTTGCGAATAAATATGTTGCCTTCAGCTCGCTCAAGCATGTGGCACAAGTAATAACAAGTCTGCGTTCCACGGGAATCTAGTTACCTCAATAAACTTTCGCTAGAAAACACCTGCAACACCTCTGACTTTTAAAATATTGTATCTCTCGGTCGCGACCAGTTATTATTAAACATCATCACGACGTTTGTCATCTTGAATTGCACAGCTGTATGTATAGTATAGGGCTCCGTGCCCTTCGCGGTTACGATAACCGCCTGGGGGACGTGCATTTCAAGCCCAGCACATCACGATACTGAGTCTTCTCTCCACTATTATTGGCAGTGCCCAAATACACCCCTCAGCGACGGCTTTATCTCGGTAACAACCGATCTCGAACGCCATGCTTTTGCTAACTGCATGCGCCAGAAGCCGCTAGGCAGCTAGAACCACTTCGTGGGTGCCTTGTTTTAGACACCGCCCATACGGCCTCCTCTACCGGAAAATTTTCCCTCGTATTCAGCTGCACAGCGCCATATAGCCAACGCAGCGGACCCCTTCTGTCGAGAATATTGGGCTTCAACTCGGTGCTGATGTCGTCGGTGTTATCTCGTGAAATAACCGGAATAAAAGGTTTGGTGCACTCACAATTCAGATGCACGCTTGTGTGCGTGCGTGTGTTGGGGTGGAGGATAACGAGAACAGGAACGTTAGTTAAATTTATTCGATGCCCCAAGGTGGCCTTTCTCCACCGCCAGGACCTGCTAGAGATGATGGGCGTGAACCCGTGGCTCAACTACGCGGCCTGGTTCCTCACCACGTTGGCCGTGATGACGGCCAGCTCCGTGCTTCTGGTGGTCGCAGTGACTGCGCCCATCTCGAGCAACGGGCCTGTGCTGCGCAACAGCGACCCGGCCGTCTTCTTCCTGCTGCTCGTCGCGTATTCGGCCAGCACCACCTCGTTCTCGTTCTTCGTTGGATCATTCTTCAACAATGGTATTCCTCCGTGCAGACTGAGACATCGCAGAAACAGGATGACGTGCTACACGCAACGTGTTAATATAGCGCTTTATTCTGACCGCTCAAGCAGTTGAAACCCTAAATTAGCAAATCATCAATTTTATTTATAAGTCTTTTATTTTTCTGTAGACCCCATGCCGTATTGAAGCCATGTAGCGACTGACATGGCCGTGTTCCGGGAATTGAGATTACCACTTCTCAATCAGCGAGTTTACTTCTGTAAGCTGGGCCGGCATTACGATGTTTATTTTTTCATGTTCTGTTATATTCACCAGGCTATATTATCTGCCACACTGGACGGTGAGTGTCCCGAAACCTCTGTGAAGAGCAACGCGTGCAGTGTACGAGATCGGCATGGAGGTGCGTTTTCCACAGAATATGAAGGATGCTAAGGTGATGGTGAACCACAAAAATGGAGATAAAAACACTTTAACTAATTACAGGCTGATTTCAATTCTCCCGCTTTTTTCCAAAGGACTTGAAAAAAATTATTCATGCTAGCTAGCTAGACTATCGAAATTTTTCGACAAACATTCCGTTATAACTCAATCACAATATGGTTTTAGATCAGGCTTCTCAAACGAAAGAGCTATATTGTTTCAAAAGGAATTGAGTCTCAAAAATATCGAGGCCAAAAAGTTCATACATGGGATATTTTTAGATATGTCGAAAGCATTTCACAAAATAAACCGCAAGACATTATTAGGAAAACTGCAGTGTTATGGAATTCGTGGTGTAGCCCTAAATCTGATCGAAAGCTACCTAACAGACACCAGTGTGTATCTATAAATAGGGAAATTTCGTCTGTGCACACTGTTAAAGATGGTGTTCCCCAAGGCAGCATATTGGGTCCCCTTTTTTTCATCATATTTATAAACGATATTAGGGAGTTTTAGCTTGTAACGTATACTTCTTTACGTTACCGTTACCGGATTACGTTTACCGTTTTACCGGAACTCGAGTTTTAGTAAAGTTTTTTAGCTGCCCAAACGTAAACCTTTACGTACGTACGTAAACCTTTACGTTTGTGCAAACCACTAAATGTTGATGTTAACAGCAGTTAAACTACATTTAATTTAGACAATATTGAATTACGCTGCGGCAAAATCATTAGAGAGGTTTTTAGCGTGTGCAGTATCCCGGTATAAGCGAAGGGGTGTAGCAATACCAGGTTACCGGGCGATGGTGTCGACATCTTGTGACGCTTCTCGCAACCACAATCATAGACACGTTTGTTCTCGCTTAGTGTTCTTGAGGGGAAAAATGATTAAAAAGGCAGCCCATTCGTAATAACGCCGCTGCAAGGCATTTACATTGGGAGTAGAATGCCCGATGTTTATGCAATAACAATTTTGTGCTCGCCTGGTACACCTTGGCCCCGCTAGATGGCGCCACTTATCTAGCCTGTCAGCCTCTTTAGGCCTCTCACGTTTGCGGATTCGGTATTCTATGTCGCTCTAGCCTAGGTAATCCGGCTGAAATAAGGTGATCGTAAGTGGCGCTCGCACTTCGGCTTATTTTGACTCGGCGACTGGAGTCTCCGCGAAGCGTATATCGCGAGTAGCCACGAACGAAGGTGGATTTGCTGGATAGGGCCGAAACGTAAAGCCTATCCGGCGAGTAGTTTACGTTCCGTAAACCTTTACGTTCCGTAAACGTTCGCGCATGCGCAGATTCCATCCGGTATCCGGTAACACGGTAACGTAAAGAAGTATACGTTACACGCTAAAACTCCCTAACGTACATGTTGACCCTTCAGCCCAATACATAATCTACGCAGACGACACAAGCTTATTTTTTTCAGGAACGAATTTTAGTCATCTCGTAAATACAGCTAACTCAACATTACAAAAGATACACAGCTGGACCCTTAAAAATTCTTTAGTTATAAATTGTTCCAAAACAAAAGCTGTTCCTTTTCGCTCCAAATCCCCCCTTAATGAAGTCACTGGACCCTACAATCTCATGTTAAATAACAGCATAATCGAATTCTCCTCCATCGCGAAGTCTTTGGGCGTTGTTTTCCATGAGCACATGAAATGGGATAATCATACAGAATTTTTATACAACAAGCTTTGCAAAGTCTTAGGTGTCTTGAGAAAATGTCAGGGTCTATTGCCAGTTCCTCAAAAACTCCTGATATTTAATGCGCTCTTTACATCACATCTGAGTTATTGCAACTTAATTTGGGGTAATGGAACAAAGCAATCTATTAGTAATCTTATTATCTTACAGAAAAAAGCGCTACGTTCTGTTGCTAACCTCCCTTTTAATGCCCATACTTCACAAATATTCGTTAAATATAAAATAATCAAATTAAACCTGCTCTACAAATATTCCTTAGTAATCTCTTTTAGATCTGATACCATAAAAGGTCGCGGCTATATACGTAGTTAGCTAACTTACAATTAAATCCTTCGACGCGCCTAAACCGACATTCCGAACATTGGCAGGTGCCGAGACCGCGCACAAATTATGGTTTTGAGACATTGCATTATTGCTTGCCGAATACACTAAATAAATTAGGAATTAATTGTGAAAATGTTCGTACGCTCTCTAATACTTCTATTTTAAATATGCTTTATTAGTTTATGTGTGTAGTATTATTTGCTGTTTTGTATACTTCTTTCTTCCGATGTATAGCATGTGCGTTGCTGGGTTGTATAAGTTTGTATAACTTTGTTCCGATGCAAAGCATGTGCATTGCTGGTTTAAACTGTCTTGTGGTTTACTTTGCTTTTGCCGTTTTGTTGTCACAGTGAACATGGGGATGTGGGGCTTTGTCAAGCTGTTTCTATACAGCTTTTTTCCCCTCTCCCTGCCACTTACTGTACAACTGTACGTGGTAAATAAACTCAACTCAACGAGCCTTCCACACAGCTGCCGCTGGAGACCTCCGACTGTACTTTTTAGATCGCTCCTTGCAAGAAAAGCAAGAACACATTGCGTAATAAATTGCAATAAATGCAACAGAATAAATACAAATAAATATACAATAATAATGATAATTGCTTATTTGCATCATGCACAGTCAAATTGGAGGTTCGCTGGAAATGCTATCATGACAGCTTGATCAGGCGGCAGGCCCCCGCATTGGCAGTATCACATAGTGGTCAGCAAATCATAAGCATTAACATAGAAATTCACACAGACTGACCCCTAAGCATAAAAAAAGCATTCAAATTTTAGGGCAGCGCTTTGCAATATCCAAAAAGACAAACTACATGCATTCAAATTTCAGCACACTGTATAGAAAGTTTAAAGGCATAATCAACAAGTGGAAGGCATACGTCTTCAACATAGATACTTCACACAAAGGCTTAACTCTAAACGGAAAGCATACGTAGAAAGGGCATTGTAATTAAAATGTGCAAATGAAAAGCTAGTGAAAGAATTTCATTTTTTAAAATGAAATATGTCACGAAACTTCTTAAAAGTAATCTTCTCAGGTTGAATGTTTTTCTGATGAAATGTATTTAACAGTATCGGTAGCCGATTTTTTAGCATTTGTAAGCCATACGTTATCCTACATGAGTCAACTTTCCATCTCTACACAGTTCGTGTATTAGTATATGTGGTAGAGCGTTGCTTGTTTTCGAATTGCAAACACAACAGAGAATATGGGCAACATACTTCGTAGGGAAAGTTAATATATCACTTGTCTAGAGTTCCACTATGACAGTTCACCTACAGGGAAGAAGGCAATTTCGTAAGTACTGGTCCTGGAGACATGCGGGGTTGATGCATGGGGGATCGTGCCGGGTGCGCCTTGTGGACATAGGGGGGTGATTCCACGTAAGATCGAACAAACGATGGCTGGTCGACCTCTCAAATTTATTTCAAAATTTTATATATTATTGCCTGATGAGTGGAAACAAGAGATCCGCAAGTTGTTTTGCCGAAAAAAATTTTTTCGAACCACATGAAATCAATAATGACGAAGAGGTGGAGTGGAGCGCTCATTCGCTTTGCTGTTTTGGCCAACTTTCGTTACGAATTGCACAAAATATATTAAGGTTAGTTAGCTGAAATTTATTTACCTAAATATATGCATGTTTTTGCTTCTGCTCAGGTATTTTTAGTTTTTATGTGTAGTGTAGATGTTTTTATAAAAAACCTCAAAAATGGCCCAATCGGCAAAATTTTCTTTACTTTGAAGGTCTTTATCTCAAAAAAACCTTGTAGCAGAGCGACAGAAATTCTGCATTACGTTCTTCGCATGCGTATCTACCAAACTGCCGAATCTTGTATTTATATAACTTTTCAGTAAAGAGATATGATCGGGCTAATTTAAAGAAAACACCGAACAATGAAAACTTCTGACGACAATTAAAAAAAAACCCATTTTTTAATATTCTTAAACTTTGTCCACTTATTCTCCTCCACATCAGCTTTCACAATCATTAAAAACATGTTGCATAATGTCGTTGCACTAATAGTTACGGCCCCTCCAATGAGACCCTTAGGCAAGGATGGGCAATTCCGACTTCTTGTCCAGCGAGTGTATAAAATGCAGGCAGGATTGAATTTCTTTTTAATAAAAGGTCAGCAGGTACCTAAAAAGAAGTCGCCGGCACTGAAGACGTTAATTCTGAAATTATTTGGTCACTGCAGCGGCCACGAGCGCGGAGCTACCGAGTAGGCACGCGCGCACCCGAGATGCTCGTTGTAAGAGACGGCGCAGTGAGAGCTCGTTCTCGCGTCCTCTGACCGATTGAGTTCGAAACAGCAACACCTCTCGGGTGACATGAACGCACGTGCACTGGAGCTTCGCTATTCTATCCGCCCTCTGTTCGCATCTCAGCTAGGTGCTGATAACACGGCGGAGATGGAAGCAAGATGAAAACTCTATAAGGAAGCTATGAGCGCTCGCTTCACGCACGCTGCTGCCACAGAAACTGCGCTGCGCCAGTTGCGATCAGTGGAAAGCATGAACGTGGCGCTCCAGTGGCAAAGCAAAATATGGATTGTCAAAGGAAAGAAAAGCAAAACTATCGGTAACCGGATGCGCTTGCCTATATTAGATGTCGGCAGCAGACGGCGTGAACTGGCCGCGCTTTCGGTGCGCTGTTCACACTTCATTAGGTGCGGATAGTTCTTGTGCTTTGCTCTTACTCTACTGCTCCTGTGCGTCTCATTACGAGAAAGTATAGCTCTGAATGAGTCTATTGTGGAGACTACCTTTCGAAGCACAAAAAGCTTAAAGGAGTTCTGACACGAATTTTAAAAAATTTCGGATTGTTGCTCTAAATAAAAATACTGGTGTCGAGAAACCTAAAACGACTATTGTGGTGCCTGGGAATGCATCCTATATATTTTATTTAGCGCCACCTTAAAAAGAAACTTTCGGTTTCGATATCGAGGGGGTGACTTCTCAGTGTCGTTTCATAGCAGTGTGATGTCACGGAGATACAGAAATTCGCGACGTACCAGCGGGAAATCCGTCATCTGCTCGTGGTGCAATAGACGATGAGTGAATTGTCGTCCAGTGACCCTGACAGTGATTTCTACGATTTAGGCTGCATGCAGGACGCAGAACTCGCGAACTCGGAGGAACTGTCTTGACTTGTCGGGATAATGTCCTTGCAGTGTGGCTGGCTTGCAAATGCTCAGCGACGAAAACTTCAAAGTCAAATTAAAATATTTTATACGTGTTCTCCGACTCCAGTGTGTGGACAGCATGGACACTGCATACCAACGAAGCAAAAAATGTCCCTTTTGCGATGTCTCAAAATCGTGTCAGTACTCCTTTATTTTTGCAAAGAAGCCAAAATTTCGCAGAGTTACCGACCTAGACATAAATGCTTTGAAGGAACGTTTAATGCCCGAAAGATCAGTGACTGTCAGTGAGACGGACTACTTGTGCTACGCGTGCTTTTGTACCACTGACATGAAAGATCTTCACGGAACGCACAGTTTAACGATGACAGTCTTATGCCCCCTGAAAAAGAAATCGACGCAATTAACGAGATCACTGCGACTACCGGTGCACGTGCGTTCAAGTCACCCGAGAGGTGTTGGTGTTTCGAACTCAATCGGTCTGAGGGCGCGAAAACGAGCTCTCACTGCGCCGTCTCTTACAACGAGCATCTCGGGTGCGCGCGCGCCTGATCGGTAGCCCCGCGCTCGTGGCCGCTGCAGTGACCAAATATTTTCAAATTTAACGTCTTCAGTGCCGGCGACACCTTTTTAGGTACCTGCTGGCCTTTTAATAAAAAGAAATTCAATCCCGCCTGCATTTTATACACTCGCTGGGAGAGAAGTCGGAATTGCCCATCCTTGCCTAAGGGTCTGATTGGAGGGACCGTAACTATTAGTGCAACCACATTATGCAACATGTTTTTAATGATTGTGAAAGCTGATGTGGAGGAGAATAAGTGGACAAAGTTTAAGAAATTTAAAAAATGGGTTTTTTTTTAATTGTCGTCAGAAATTTCCAATGTTCGGTGTTTTCTTGAACTTAGCCCGATCATATCTCGTTACTGAAAAGTTATATAAATACAAGATTTAGAAGTTTGGTAGATAAGCATGCGAAGAACGTAATGCAGAATTTTTGTCGCTCTGCTACAAGGCTTTTTTGAGATAAAGACCTTCAAAGTAAAGAAAATTTTGCCGATTGGGCCATTTTTGAGGTTTTTTATAAAAACATCTACACTACACATAAAAACTAAAAATACCTGAGCAGAAGCAAAAACATGCATATGTTTAGGTAAATAAATTTCAGCTACCTAACCTTAATATATTTTGTGCAATTCATAACGAAAGTTGGCCAAAACAGCAAAGCGAATGAGCGCTCCACTCCACCTCTTCGTCATTATTGATTTCCTGTGGTTCGAAAAAATTTTTGGCGGCAAAACAAATTGCGGATCTCTTCTTTCCACTCATCAGGCAATAATATATAAAATTTTGAAATAAATTTGAGAGGTCGACCAGCCATCGTTTGTTCGATCTTACGTGGAATCACCCAGGGGTTACATATAACGCGGGCTCAACGGATGATTCACGATTAATTAGCGCCTGCAGGAAATTCAGGTCAAGCATCTGCCTCCGGGTTTCGGGGAAGGGAGTGGTATTTCCAATCATCAGGTTAGTGGAAGAATCGGTGCGCTTAACTTGGAATAAATAAAACGGCCTTGGAGAGAATTCACAGGAATTCTCTCCGTTATTTTAGTGTTATGAATATCATATTACGCAAGCGTATTCTAGGTTAGGTCTAAAGAAAGTTAGGTAGCGTAGTAATTTAATGCTGGCAGGAGAATCTCTGAGCGCGCTTTAAGAAGTGAAGTTTGAGGAAAGAAATATTGCTGTACGGTGTGACGCAGCGAACACCTCTGTGGCGGCGTTGGCCGTGGCTTACATCACGACCTTCTCGCCGTTCCTGTTCTTCTTCTCGCTGAACAACGACCACACGATGCCCACCCTGGTTGCCGCCTGCCTCCTCTGCAACACCGCACTGCCCGTCGGCATCACCGTGACCACCTTGCTCGAGGCCAGCGGTGAGCTGCGCGTCTTTTCCCCTGCGCTGTCGCCGAGGGGACCTGCAGCGAAAGGCATACGCTGAGAAGCGCGCACTGGTTTACAAACAGAAAACTATATTGAAAAATAAATGTAAGAACAGCGCAACAGAAGAGGACACGAGGCTAGCTGACGCATCATTCTTATGTATACGGTGCGCCCCTGCGTGCAAATAACCGAAAGAGAACACAATAGAACACATGCAGCTCTGCGCCACGCTGAGTGTCGTTAACTTTTTGGATGCGCGTGGAGTCACTTTTGTATCTAAAAAGATGTTCCTGTACTTTTACGCTCTCCAGGTGACGGCATCCAATGGCGCAACATTGACGTGAATCCTAACCCTGGTCAAAGCCTGTCGCTGATGTCGGTCATGCTGTTGCTTATATTCGATACCTTTATGTACATCGTAGTGCTCTGGTACGTCGAAGTGCTGGCTGCTAGTCAGCCGAGGATCAGCTGGCGTCGGTCCCTGATTAAGGTGAGGACTCGCTCTTACCTCGACAGACACCGCGGGAGTGGCGCCGCCTGCTGACCAATACCTTTTCGTATCTGCATAAGCTTCGCGTCCTGTACCCAGAGAGATATCCCAACGCATGCCCGTGGTTCGGAGATATTCCAACACTCCCACACATAACCTACCGCTGTTTCGAGCGACCCGCTACAGTTGACACAGGACAGGCACCCAATACACACGTGGTCGTGGGAGGCGCGACTCGCTGAACGGACCCTGGGAAGCTAACTGGCAACCCTAAGTCAGGCCTGCCGAGCCGCTATAGCCAGTGGAGCCTTGGAAATGGGCCCCAACCCCAATGAACCACCTTTTTTTTCTCACACAATGTTCTTTCTCTCTCTCTACCTTTACATTCCTTAAGGTGTCCGTACAAGTTCAGGGGAGGCTTAAAATGATGAACAATCGTTGACCAGGCGATGTCGCTGGAGCCAAGCGTACGTAAACACGCTGCTAATAAATGCAGGCGTTGCCTTGATGAAGACAAAGTCTACTGGAAGCGTTGAGCTCCAGCGTCATTCTCTGTCGAACAATTTCGAATCACTTAGGGTGTCCTCAGTTAACACGCACAGAAATACCCAACAAAGTGGACGGGTGAGTGCCTTCCGTTGTAGCTCAACTGGTAGAGCCGTTGTCATGCAACACAAATGGACAGGGTCGGGGCGTGCTTTACGAAACGTACCTTTGACCCTTCTTGCTGTGGTACCCGCCGGATCGCTTAGCGAAATGCAAAGAACAACTGTGTGCCTAGATTTAGGTGCAATTAATGCGGAGTCCGCCGCTACGGCCTGCCTCATAAACATGTGGTTTTGGCACGTAAAACCCCAGCAATTTATTCTTACGGCAGCCATAGGCTGTTGTGATATAGAGCTATTGACTGCAACTTATGCGGTCATTAACAGCTGTCGCAGTGTATGTTTGCTAAACATGCTCGCAAGCGTAAACAGTATGCGCCGGTTACTTGAAGGCACGCAGCGAACGCAGGTAATTGCTATTGTGCGCAGCCGGAAGACCACGTCACTTCTTCCGCGGACGCCGAGAAACCGGAGGCTGCGGAAAAGAAAAACGCGGAAATATTCTTCGAAGAGTTCGCTTCCAAGGAGCCTGCAGGAGTTCGCCTCGTCAACCTTACCAAGGCAAGATCACTGCCCGTTTATTTGTGATGCGCACCGCATGTCTAGAGTTGCTGATGATACTCGCAGCAGGAACTTAGTGAGGATAAAAATCTGCGTCGCACAGCAACATCAGCAAAACATTTTTTGCTATAGCGTCCGTTTCTGATCACCGCCGATGGTACCTGAATATTTTTCAGAAACATTCGTGAAAAGCGCTGAGTAAATTTGTCAACTGAGGTACTATATCTAAGAGTGTCAACCGATGGTTAGTAAGCAACTATATACCTGTATCTCTGACGTCCGTGCGCTGTAAAACGATTGATTGAACACAAAAACACATAAGACAGTTTCTAGAAAAAAAAATATGTCCTTTCCAGCATGGCTTCAGATCCGGTCTTTCTACCGTTACACAACTGATGGAAACAATTCATGGCTTCTGTATTTCTCTGGATGCAAGTCAGCAAATTGGTGCTACATGTATTGATTTCGCAAAGGCATTCGATAAAGTCCCTTCTTTTTAACTTGTGTAGGAATCAGTACGCAGTTGCTTGATTGGTTTGGTGCATATTTATCGCATCGTCAACCAGCTGTTAATGTTAAAAACGGTGTGTCGAGCACTTTAGAGGTCTTTTCTGGAGTATCGCAGGGTTTTGTATTAGGGCCTCTCTTGTTCCTGATATATATATCAGTTATCGAATCACCTGTCAAAATTTAGCTTTTTGCCGACAACTGTTTAATTTATTGCCAAGATGCATGCAGCGACGGCCAGCTTAAAATAAACCACAGTCTTCAATCACTAAGTTCGTGATGCAGAAAATGGGGGATGGAAATTATTTAGGCTACAAGAACGCCACTTGCACTGACATAACAAAAACGAAAACTCTGCTTTTGTTTCTATATAAGATTGAAGACAGAATTATGGATAACGCGGCTAGCTCAAGTGTTTGGGTGTAACAATTACAAATAAATTAAATTGGACTCATCATGTGGACAATATGGGGGATGAACATATCAAAAAGCATGTTTCTTGAGGAAACAAATACCGAAAGCGACGAGAGAGGTGAAATTATTGCCATATAAAACGTATATATGTCCTAGTCTAGAAAATGCTAGCGCAGCTTCTAGCCCCCATCAGAAGGTTCTTAAGAAAAAATTGGAGCGTATTCAGCGAATCTCTGTACGTTTTATTTGTTCAAAATACAAGCGAACAGACTCGGTGACGGACATGTTAAAGGCATGCGATTTGGAACTGTTGGAATTAAGAAGACAGAAGTGTGGATTGAATTTGTTTTTTTTTTAGATATTACACGGAAAGGTAAAAATAAATAAAGACGCATGTATGAAACAGCAGCTTGAAAAACGCTCATTCTGCAACCAATAGGAATCCGTGCTGATTTGTTTCGTTTTTCTTTTTTCTGATGCTATAAACTTGTGGAACAATTTACCAGAGGACGCTGTACAGACAAATTATGCACAAGATTTTCAATTATTCTTAGATATTTTTGATAATTACGCTGTCACTTGTTAGTTGGCCGTTGCTAAATGTATGTGTATGCGAAACCTTATTCATGGTGCCCTCCCTGTAACAACCCTCAACGGTATGACTAAATAAATAAATAAATAAATAAATAAATGCATCTACTAGTGCTGTTAAAAGGAGCACCTGTGATAAAGCATATGCGAATTGTTCTGTCTGAAATGCGTGCAGCCGCCCCGCTTTGCACGAGAGGACTTGCGGTCGGGGGTGCTGGTGCTGTACTCTGCAACCCTAGCTGTGTACAGCGCTGACAACAGTTGCAGGAGTGCGAAGAGAGTAAAAGTCGTGCGTTATGCTTCCTTCAACAGAGTACCGCGATGCACTGATCGCGTATTTCCTTGACGTAAATGCCTAATACGCACAGCCGACTATATCTTGTCTCCATGTGTTGGACAGACGTCAAAATCGGCTTAATCGTTGCTGTTCGGGATTGTCACGTGACGTGATTTTAAGTATTCCATGCGCTCAAGCATCGACAGCATTGAAAACAACCACGAGATCTACCGGCGTGATCATTTCGGCCGTTTATGTCCAGGTGTACGGCAAGACTACGGTAGTGAGCAATATAAACTTGGAAGCGTCCAAAGGGTACATAACCGTGTTACTCGGCCACAACGGCGCTGGCAAGACTACCACCATGCGAATGATCACCGGTGAGTGCATGCTACTTAGTATGCGGAAGGCTTTTAAATCCCAGAAGCTTGGAAATTAAATGGTAGCGGAAAGTTTACCCGTATGTTGGATATTTGACTTGAGCTTATTCACTTCATACTCTACTCAGAGTCGACACAAGAACCTGTTCACAGTCACGACGTTAAGCGTCCTTAAGCAGTTTTAGCTTAGGGAGCTCCAAGCGTCAGAAGACGCGAAAAGTACAGCAACAAGGGTTAGAAGGCGCTTGGTGACCCGTAGCCTAACTGCGTTTCGTTCTCGTCACCTCCAGGGCAACTAGCTCCTTCGAGCGGCTCGGTGTTCATCGAATCCCAGGACGTGAACGCCAACAGCCGAGCGGCGCACGAAAGCCTGGGCGTGTGTCCGCAGAGTGACATCCATTTCCGAGACATGACTGTCTTCGAGCACCTCTACTTCTTCTCAAGGGTGAGGTGGTTTTGACGAGGAAGGAAAGAGCATGGATTAGCGCGCGTACCAGTTTGGAACCAATGCATTCAGTCTTCGTAAACATTGTCACGCTTCGCGAGCTTGATAAATCGACATAGCACGGATGCTAACATTGCAAATCGTCGTTCTCAAAATGGGGTTAAGTGATATAGAAAAAGTATGTAGTTTATATAATTTGCAATATGGATATTGAGAAGGACGTAGCCTTTACAGGGATAAAACAGCGCTACCCGATTTTAACCTAATAATTGCAGTAGAAGCCCTTAAATTTAAATATTCAAGTCGGCTGGTCATACATTGTAGAGTTAAATGTATATTGACATAAATATTTTTCATGCACATAGCAGTTAAGAATGTACCCGGTATGTATAGCTACGTCGTTTCTATGAATATACGGCGCATCGTGTGTGAAAGCGAGGTGATATAGGCGAATATAAACACTACGATCATTGACGCAGCAGACGTCAAGGAAAGCTTCCGCGGGGCGACGCCGGCTGTTTGGAGAAGAGTATAAAAAATCACACCATCTCCCGCTAAAGGGGACCATGAGGTGATGCGAAGCAGTGTTTCGGCATGTAGAGCCCGCGTTTCAGAGGTGGAGTGGAGAGGGGGAAAGGGGAGAGGGGAGGGGAAAGGGAATTGGGGAGGGGAGAGGAGAGGGGGAAAGGGGGAGGGGAGATGATGAGGGGAGTGGGGGAGGGGGAGGAGGAGGGGAGAGGGGGTAGGAAAGGGAAATGAGAGAGGAAGAGGGAATGGGAGAGGTGGTGTGGAGAGGGAAAGGGGAGAGAGGGAGTGGAGAGGGGAATGGGAGAGGGTTTGCGCATGCGCAGTAAGGGTGGTAACGCCGCACACCACCACCACCACCACCACCACCGGATTGAACTCCACTATAAGATGCTTCACATCTAAAAAAGGTTGACAATGTTTGCACTAAGCCGCGCAAGCCTTGAAACGGTGAAACTGAACGATTCTGAAGACTAATCTGGTTGCTTCTAGGTTGTTTCTAGGCCTTAGCTAGGTGATGAGGGTTCTTTCTAGGTTGCTTCTAGGTCGTTGCTAGGATTTAACTAGGTGATGCTATGTTTCTGCATTGAATTCTCACTGCGGAGAGGTTCGAGTTAATCCACAGACAGTCGCAGACACGACACGGATGTCCAAACTCCAGAGACAAGCTCGCGCTGTAACCAAGCGTTAGCATCTCTCATAGATCTGCGGGCAGGTCGTCGTTGGCGGAGGCCTTCCATCGTTTCGGGGTCTTCTCGCAGCCGCCGTTGTCTCTCTCGTTCTCTAGCGTTTGTCTAACTGTTGTCTTCTTCATTTTTAGTGGACTAGCGGTGAGTAGTGGGATTTGCCCAATTTCTGTGGCCCATATAGCTGCCTTAAACAGCTTCGCTGTTTAAAATAGGCGCTCGCAAGACTGCGCCTATACTGACGGCTATGGGGTAGTGGCGCGCTATGGAAAACGCTTAACCTGGGCCTAGCAGGTTGTGTAGCAAGCTGAAGTACGCAAAGGCAGAGGAGGTTCGACAAGTATGAAATGAGGCACTATCGGGCTAATTGGGATTCTGACGGGACGTTTCAGTAATCGATGCATGAGCACTCCGGCTTTCGCCTTCGGCCGTTTTAGCCAAAAGAGACTCTCGCAGTATTTACATGTAACATTTAATCCTCTCGGTGTTTTTCAAGGAATGCTCTAATTGCAACGCGCAGCTCAAGAAGGTTCCCTTCAACGATGCCCACGAGCAGACGTTCAACCTGCTCGTTCTCATGAACATGGTGTCCAAGACGTGCACTTTCGCCAAACACTTGTCCGGCGGCATGAAGCGAAAGCTTTCCATAGCCATCGCGCTCATTGGACACTCCAAGGTATGCTTTTACTCGATTGCATACGAGCGTAGAAATATAATACGGAAACAGATAATTCAATGTCGTCGCGGGCTCCCCTTTTTAGTTGCATGTATTCGAAAAGCAACGAAAAAAGAAAGAGGCGGGAAGCTTTTATTTCATGACACGTGCGTTCTATTATTAGCTTTGTTTCCGTTTCTTTTGCTTACAATAACTCTTAAACTTCAAACAATGACGGGACATGTCCGACTGTCTAAAGTATAGGGTTAAAAATTAGGCGCCCCCCTTGGATGACTGCGTTCAAGTCGAAAAGATTGGCTAAAAGCCAAAAAGAAAAGAAAGGCAGCATAGGCAGCGAAGTGCTGACTGCTCCGCATGAAAACAGTTCCCACAATGCGTCAGATGTGCCAGAATTTTTCATCATTGATTTGATGACTGGGGAGTGGGGGGACGACCCATTAAACTCCCCCCCTTGTGCCCGCCAGGGCTGGGCAAAGATACTTTGAAATTGTATCGCGATACGATACAAGATACTCAGGCAAGAAGTATTGGAGATACAGATACAAGATACTACCGCAATAATTGTATCCGATACGATACTTGCCAATTGTATCTTAAGATACTTCGATACCTTCGCAAATTTGTTATTAGAGACCCGCATAACGTAGTAGCGACCGTCTATGCACGAAAAGGTTTGCTTGAAAATGTCTTTAATGTGACCAATTTCGTCTAATTTTAATAAAATGTCTGTTAATATCTCAAAAGTTTTGTCCTTCTTGCTCAAAATGCATTAGTTTACTTCCGACAGAACTCAATGGGGTTTGTTTTGGTTGTTTAACAGGACAGCTCTTCACTGACAGCGGCTCTTGCTTGTAATTTTTGTAATTGAAGGGAGTCGCTGCTCAGCTTGCCGACCAGCTAGCGGTCGTCATATAATCACAGGAACTTCAATAAGAAGCCTTCGCACGATGGCGCAAATACCGGTGTGGAGTTTTACCTTGTCTGTAAAAGGCCGTCTACGCAATACCGAATCACCGGTGTACAGTAGCAACAACGTTGCTAGCTAGATTTTTCGTGAAGCATTGTGTACACTTAAAGCTCATAAAACTGCAGTGACTTTTCATATTCTACTTATCTGCTGGCGTAAAGCGTATGTTATCAATATATTCACTAACGTACAATCTTTTAACATTTTTTTTCAACGAGAGAACATGTGCACCCCAGAAGTGCCTAATACCTATTGTATTGTCATGTAGTGGTGACGATGAAGAAGGCGGCAGTCACTCTGGTAGAGACGAAGCAGCTCATTGGGCAAACTTGTGCCCAGAAAACAAAGTAACTCATAGTACAAGCAAGGCACGCTGTACGCCGATAGCGCCAATAAAAGTCGTCGGCCTTCGGTATTCTCATCATCGGCGGAACGCGTGGTCTTTTATACATCAGCGATCGAACCTTCCAGCGTTACCGCTGGTGCTCGCGTAAGCTCCCGAATGAACTAGAGTGCTCGCGCCTTGCGCATAATTTTAATAATAAGTGTTGCGGTTTTGCATCACAAAACCACAATGCGATTATGATGGACGGCGTTGTGGAGGGCTCCGGAAATTTCGACCACCTGGGGTTATTTAACGTGCACCTAAATCGAAGTACATGGGCCTCAATTTTCGCCTCCATCAAAAATGCCACAATTAGTATCTTATTTGCACGTAAGTCAATCGCATGTAAGTCTAACTTACATCCACAGGATCCTTCAAATCGCTGATGTGTGAACGCCACGAGACGCAAAGCAACCCTATATGCTTCAGATTTCGTAACGAAGTACCACGCAGGAGAGCGGCATCAGAATATGCGCGATAATCGCCGCATGCGTTGTGGTACGCGGCACTCGACAGTGGATAAGGGTAAGTGCCATGGCACTGGCACAAGTAAAAAGAAAAAAAATCCAGAAAAACATCTAGGCACGTGAGCTAAGCATAGACGTTCGCTCTTGTTCTGTCGAGACTGCGTGAGCGCTGTCATGCTACTCTGCTCAACCAAAACGGACGCGCACGCACTCATCGCCTGCCCTCACTGGTGGACTCTGCCAGAAAGATAGAATTATGTCACAGCCCTTAGTTTTGTTCAGGCGGTTTAGTGGCACCAGTACCAGCTTGAGAAGTGGAGTTCAGCAAGCTATTAGTAATCGTTTCGTAGGGTGGTGTTCCTATAGGAGTATCTTGTATCTTAAGATACACGATACATTATTGAATGTATCGGAAATACAGTAACAGATACTCATCTTGCGAGACGTATCGCGATACAGATACAAGATACCCCAAGAGTATCTAAGATAGTATCTAAGATACATGTATCTTCGATACTGCCCAGCACTGGTGCCCGCCTATGTGAATCTGCAGCGAAAACCTTGATGTTATGCACAATACCACGTTTTGCCCCTCAGTGCTTCACCAGTCAGCGTTGGGAACTTTAAACATTTTCTCGTTCACCTTATTTTACTCATTAATGTTGAGGAGAAAGTCGTTGTGTCACGAGCTGTCTTCCATGCGTGGAAAAGAGTGTGATGCTCTGCAAACACACATGACGGAAGTAGCTATGCACGTTACGTAAACATGTCAAACCAACTAGTCAGTACTAAAAGGTCTTCTGTTCTGTTTGCACAGCACGTCGCATTCTTACGTTTTATGACATGCCTCGTGTTAACCATGTCAAGCATCCACGCCGGAACACGGAAGCGCGAACAGTGAAGCGCTGAAAGAATTGTCATGCCCCGTTCCGCCCGAAAGCAACGAGTATTAAATGCAGAAGAGCTTGGGTGGGGGCTAGTTGGAACACACTGCAGAAAAATTTAGCGCTGCAAAGTTGAGGACAAGAAAAACATGGACAGACACAGACGAAGTATTAAATGAACGTGTCACCTAAATATTACTATAATCCCGTGACGTTATCTGCGCGATATACTTAGTCCAAGTGAGGTTTCCTTTTTTCCTTCGCAGAATGAATTGTGCTCAAGTTTTGTTTGCATTGGTCATGCTGTACAAGAGAACGGAATAATGGGAATGGACCGGCGGCTTGTTTTTTCGTTAGACACAACCTAATGAATCCAAGAGACAATGATGCGAAGGAAGACAGAGGAGACATTATTTGTAGTTGTTAACCACAAATTATGTTTCTCTGCGTGTAATCCTGGGAGTGTTAGTCAGCGCCACTCGTAGCCATAGCGGCGAGAGGGAACAAAAGAGAACACAAGAGAGAACCCCTTAGTGGTCATCAAATAAACAACATTGCGCACAGGTCGTCATCTTGGACGAGCCAACGGCTGGCATGGACCCGGCGGCCCGGCGCGATATGTGGGACCTGCTCCTGTCGGAGAAGGTGCAGCGCACGATACTGCTAACCACACATTCGATGGAAGAGGCTGACGCCATTGGCGATCGTATCGCCATCATGTCCAATGGCATCGTCCAGTGCTGCGGGTCGCCCTTCTTTCTCAAGAAAAATCTTGGTTCGTTGTGCTAATTTATCCCTTCCATACAAGTACATAGTCGTTTAGCAGAGTGATGAACAAAGGCTAGTTGGTGGTGGTTCGTGATTTCTTCTTGCGCTTCGTATTACGAGACGGGGACGAGACGGGAACTACAGGACAGATGGTGCGCAAACTCACAACTGGTTTATTCACATTTTGTCAAGTGTCGAACAAAGGTTAACAGGTGGGAGGGATAAGGTTAAGGGCGGGACGTAACAAAAAGACTAAAAGAAAACGAAGACGATGCATGAATTAACATATGCCTTCGTAAGCACAACTTTTTGGCCGATCAGTGTGTATCACTTTCTAGAAGTTTTATTTCTGCCTGCGTTGAATGTGACTCTTCAGGAAGGCCCCTTCAGGATCAATAACTCAGATGCCGTTGTGGAATACCTAAAGGACTGCACCACTGTAAGCTGTTTTTCCATGGAGGCCAAAGACTTATTCTTCAACATTCCGCAACGCGCTGTGATAGTGCTGTTGAACCTGCAATTAACCTGTATGGCTGCGTGAAGTTACAGAATCGGTGCGGCTGTAGCCTAGAGGTATTTCTAGAATTGTTAGGGATTTACCTCCGTTCACAAATCACTGAATATGAAGGCAACTTTTACGTGCAAAGAGATGGCATTTCAATAGGTTCTTGTATCGCGCCTGCACGCTCCGACCTGTTTCTGGCAGAAGGCGTTCGTAAGTTAGCCCAGCAAATGAACGACTTGACATATTAGCATGTTTTAGATACGTAGATGATTTCCTCGTCTGTCTCAAACCAGGCGTAGTACGTAATACCGAGGATATCGTGAACGCGTTCAAAAGCGAACATTTAGGTCTTGATTTCACGTGCGAAATCCCTGAGCAATCTAGATTCCTCGACATAGAAATCAGGTTTGAAGCGCAGCACACGTGCTGGCATTATAACACTAGAGGAAAGAGATAAATCCTAAGTGCCGAGTCAAATCACTCGAAACTCATCAAAAGAGGCATGACACTTTCATGCATTCGGCAAACGCTCAAGAAATCCTGCCATCATCTTCTGGAGCATAGCCTTAACAATCAGTTCAAAATATTAAGACAGTGCCTATCCCCAAAGCATGCTCGTGGGAATGAGTAAAAAGCATTTAAAGGAAACCAATAACCCACGCGTTGCCAAAGAAAATGAAAAGGTTGACTTCAGAAAAGCGTTAGCTATTCCGTACACATGGCATTTCGTACCGCATGAAGAAAGTAGGCAAAGATACGGTGCCACATAAGCTTAAGCAGTCAACGATGACCGAGCGAAGAAACAGTGCTCAAACCACGAAGACCGTTTTGTGCAATATGCCAAGAATGCCGTGTACTGTATTCCACTAATCTGCGGTAAAAAAAATTACAGCATATCCACGGGGTGAATGATGATGAGTGGGGCGAAGCTCCGGAGGGATTCATCGGTAAACCATGAAATTCTTCCGTGAAATTCGCCCAGTACATCATATAAAGAGTGTGAAACACCGTGTATATATTAAACATCAAACTTTTATTGTACTGTTGGTTTATGTGGTCCCTTCATTATCACCGCTTTGTGATCGGTGAAATGCAAGGAAAGTATCCGCTCCCGAGCGAAAGAGAAAGCGCGCCAAGAGCGACCGCGTTCCCCGCTCGCCCTGTGAGAATTAACGGCAAGGCTAGAGGGAAGTCGCGACGCGCGTAGCGATCCTCTTCGCGTTCCACGACGCGAGGTCGGTAGCATGCCCAGCGGAAGCCATCTGAACGCGATCGTGCAAAGTGCTCCGGCTTCGCATCGCCTCATGGTCCCATTTAGCGTCCCAAAACCAAACATCTTGCTCAAGGTGTGCTTTGCGTTTTTCGTAGAAATAATTTCTTTATCATGTACATTAAGACGAAAAGTTGAAAGCTCACTAGAATATATAGCCAGCAAAGTATGTCTTTTAGTGTGATTTAACTCTCGTACGGCAGGGTCCTCGCGCCATTGCCGATCGGCGCTCGCCCGTTGCCGATCGGGCGAGGTGGCTACATATTACTACTACTACTACTACTACTACTACTACTACTACTACTACTACTACTACTACTACTATACTACTACTACTACTACTGCTACTACTACTACAGAGGAGGGAACGACCCACACCCTAAGTAGCTTCGCCCCTAAAATACATAGGGCAGACAGGAAGCTGTGTTAATGAACGTCCCCTGGAACACAGTACGCCTGCCAAGAATTGCAAGGAGTGGGTCACCTCGAGGCACATTACAAACGATGCTCATGCACGCCGAAGCTCCGTGACACCACGTTGCTAGCACGTGGCGGTGACAGATATCAAGAATTTGAAAACATGAAAGAAACTATTTTTACAGTAGCTGCAAAACAGCAGTGCATCAGCACACCATCGTTACATTCTAATATTACGTTGTAATGTAAGGCATATATGTAAGGCTTTGTTTTCTTTTAGTATTTTTGCTTCGTCCAGCCATTTACCGTATCTCCCCTATCTGTTTGTTAACCTTTATTTGACACTTCGTAAGATGTGAATAAACCATTTGTGAGTTTGCGCACCACCTGTTCTGCAGTGCCTGTCTCGTCCCCATAATACGAAGCGCAAGAAGAAATCATAAAATACGAGGTGTGTTCAAAAAGAAACCGAAGTTTTGCCATAACACCTTTACTGCTTATGGTACAACATTTAGGCACTGTCCCCCTCAGTGTAATCCCCTCTACTGTCGATGAACTGTTCCCACCATTTTCTCTATTTTTGGAAAGCCTCCTGCAACGCACTTTCTGGAATGGCCCGCGTGGCTCTTCTCGAATTGTCCTGGATCTTCTCTATGGTTTGGAAACGACGTCCATTCAACGTGGTTTTAAGTTTAGGATAAAGGAAATAGAGAGAAATTTCATGGCATAGTCCTACGCTGATGCCCACTTCGTCAGCAACATCTCGAACCGTCAAATGACGATTACCACGAATGACAGCACGAACTCTCTCGACGCGGTCGTTGTCTGTTGATGTGGAAGATCGTCCAGGCTTGGCATCGTCACCGACCGACGTTCTGCCGTGTTCGAAACGCTTGAACTACTCGTAGCACTGCGTGCGACTCATGCAGTCCTCCCCGTATGCTTGGCTAAGCAATTGAAGTGTATCTGTGAAAGTTTTTGCAGTTTTGTAGCAAAACTTCACACACACACGTTGTTCTTCCAGCTGTTTCATTGTCACTTTGGCAATAATCCGAAGAGCAACTTGTCCATGTGCTCACTTTAGCGGCTGTAACTAGCGAACTAACGGCCACAGTGAAATGCAGCAAATGACAGTTTCTTGTCTAAACTTGCCGTTACATGTGCTTAGTGGCCGCAGCGCGCTCCTTCTGGCGGTTGGCGCGCTATTTGAAAAGTTCGGCTTCTTTTTGAACACACCTCGTATAGTCGCAACTCGGGAGATTCTTCGTTCTTGACGAGTTGTTTGTTCCGCGTGCCCTGTAGTAACCACGAGTGGCACAGCGCGGAAAAAGAGGAAGGGACGACAACAGAGTACAAAGAGCGCTGTCGTCGATATGAACCAACTAGCCCAGCAAGCGACCATCCCTGTAGTAACCACTAGAGCATACTGTTTTTTTCGTCATTTAGTCAAGTACAATGCCCTTATTTTTGTGGAAAGAGAACATCAAATTATGGTGACTTCGCGCACCAGTATGGCTAGCTGTGATGACGTCACGTACCAAGACATACAAAATGGCCACCAGTGCGTCACCAAAGGAGTCACGGCGGAGTGATCTTGTGAAAGCATATTACGGGTAGCATACAGCTGTATCGTGACGTCGGGGTACAGTAGGAACCGAAACTAGCTTTTTAAAACACGTAATTAATTTTCGGGGCGCACTCAAGCTTACCAGTACATTTTCTAGGATCTTGAGAGCTTGGCCTCTCATTTGACGCGAAAAAGAAAACTGAAAATTTTCGTGTCAGTACCCGTTTAATAACGCGAGGCATTGCACGTTTAACCGTAATTTCACGAAGTATACCCGGAACTATAGGCAAACATGTGATAGCCGATGAGCCATCGCGTCCTTACATTCGTATTCTTACGCTTGCATGTAAAAATCTTATGTACCTATATAGCTGCTGTAATAGGAAACATGGTGTCACGCCAACGCTGCAACCACCACGGTAGCTCTGTGGCCATGCGTGCGGCCTACGTCCAGTGAAATTGTATTCTAAGTCCACCGAATAATAAAAGTATCCTCTAGGTGGTCGAATTAGTGCACAGCCATCCACTGCGCCGTATCCCGGTCATCTGCAGTGCAGCTCCGCGAGGTTAATCTATATATACCTAGAGGTTGATCGATGAGCCCTCCTCCGACATCTGGTCATAGTTTCATTTACACGAGGACTGGATCCACTCGCAACAAGAAATCGATTGCGTTATCTTTCCTCTAGTGTTCTCGAATGGCGTTATTAGTCGATGAACTTTTGGTTATGTTACTGCTGGTGATGCTGATTGACTACATACACAACGGCTTCCCTTAGGTCTTGGTAGAAGTCTGGTCACCGATTGCAAGCTTAATGCATTACGAAGTGTGCGGCAGGATTTTACCTTCAAGTGTTACGGAGAGTGTAACTTGCTTCCGAATTTTTATTATTGTAAGGTTTTGCATTCGTGTTAAAGCGTTTATCTGAGACAACAGTGACCAGTCGTACAGAGACCGCAGAGCAAAATGTAATTTTCTTGCAAAAGATCGCACGCACGGCCACTGCTTTGGTGTGCACAGGTGCGGGCTATCACATGGCGATCGTGAAAAAGCCGACATGCGACACGCGCGCCGTGATGGACGTCGTGATTGCGTTCGCGCCATCGGCTGAGCTCGAGAGCAACGTGGGGACAGAGATGGCGCTGCGCATCGGGCGCTGCGATCAGCCGGCCTTCAAGCACCTCTTCAGCCATCTCGAAGAGAACAAGGAGAAGCTAGGCATCGCCAGCTTTGGAGTCTCCGTCACCACTCTCGAAGAGGTCTTTCTTCGGTATGAATAAAAAAGCAACCTTCTATAACAGTGGTCACCTCAACTAGCGCGCTGCGGTCACGAAATTTAGGCCCACATGGGCCGGGATAGTGAACAGGATTGCAGCGGGGAGGAGGACAAAATGTTAGTTAACATCGCCGTTTGAAAGCAGACCTTTCTCATATCTCATATTTTGTTCAAAATATTGAATTAAATGGAGGAGGGCTGAACTTTACTAAAGAGTTGCCTCAGAATAATGGAATACAATTTCCTAGACATTTCCTTAACGTATTCAGACGAACCACGTGTGCTGGCAATATTCTCCTAGATCTTCGAAACCGCTGTTAAACTTTTTTGTCGAAGGTTGTAAAAAACGGTATCGTCATGTCTTGCCTTAAGTCTGCCCCTCACCAAGTCGTGTGCGCACAAAATGAGTGATGGCTTTAACGCACAAGTTACGCGTCTTTTAGATGTAGGTTATCCTCGTGATGCAGTGGCCACTGTCGCTGAACGCTTAAAGAGGTCCATTATGTTAAGTCCGAGCATGGTTGCAGAAAGCGATAGGAAGAAACGTGTCGTAGGTATACCGTACATTCATTGCGTATCTCACATGCATGCTAAAGAAAATAGGAAGTAGATACGGCGTTAATGTTGTTTTCACGGCTGCAAATAAGCTAGGTAAGATTTGTGCCGCTGTGCAGAGGAAGAATGAGCGAGTAAAAGACAAGAAGCGGACCGATATTTGTTTCGTAAAACACACCAACAAATTCACCGATTGCCGTACAAGTGTGGTGTATAATGTCCCCTTCAGCTGCGGCCGCTTCTACGTAGGACAGACGGGCCACTGCATTAACCAGAGATTAATGGAACATAAGAGACGCTAACCGGAGACTCACCTTCTAATCAATCTTTACATTGTCGAGAGTGTAAGTGCACGCCGAAATGCGATGAATGTGCACTTTTGTACCGACGTAGGAATGAAGACACGCGCCTGATGATTGAGGCATGGCAAATCGAGAATAGTGACAGCGCATGCGTGAGCCAAGCGTCGATTAACTTGGCTAAAGATGAAATCAAATGCCTTAACAGTTATCTTTCACGTAGACCCCCACGCGTGCCGGATTGATAGGTTCGCCTATTGCATGGGCATGCGCAAATACGTTTTCGTGCCTTCTTTCTTTTCCGCCGTTGTGCGTCTCTTCCGTTGTTAGTCGGCGTTTATGGTGTCCCTGACTTCTTCTCTTGTGTGCGTGTTTGCACGCCCTGTCTTTTCCTACCAACTAGCTCAGTTCTCTCTTATACAAAGGCAACTCACTCGTAATTACGCTGCTGCAAGAAATTTACACCGAAGTAGAAATTATGCGCCATGCTTCTGCAATAAAATTATTGGGCTTGCCTGTTTCATCTAGGCTCCGCCTGATGGCACTACCTATCCGGCCTTTCGAGGGCATTAGGCCTCTCACGTTTACGGCTTAGGTATTCCAGGTCACTCTAGCTTTGGCGATCCGGCTCAAACAACGTGGTCGTAATTTGCGTTCGCACTTCGCCTCATATTGACTCGGGGTGCTATCCTGGACACTCTAAAATTCCGCGATCTAGTCAGATTTCGTAATGGCGGCATTTTAAGCCAATCGGAGAGGCCGTAGCAGCCCTCTGGGCTAATCAGACTTGACCAATGGCGGAATTCGACAACGTGGCGGAATATGACAATGTCCAGAATAGCACCCGCGATGGCTGCAGGAGTCTCCGTAAAGCGGATATCGCGAGTAGCCACGAACGAAAGTGAACTTGCGATATATGGCCGTAAAATAAAACGTATCCGGCAAGTAATTTACGTTCCGTGAAAGCAAGTCTAGGTTCCGTAAAGTTGCGCGCAGGCGCAGATTCGATCTGGCATTCTATTTGCTCATTGCATTTATGCTTATCTCGCTTTCGAACAAGCAAAACACCAAAGGTTTCCTAAATTACAACAGACAATAAAGCCAAGGAAAGTATAGGGGTTGTTATTTTGTAGTAATTATGATGTAAATGTGAAGAAAGTAAAGTGGGCGAGAAGATAACTTGCCGCTTACAGGGACCGAACCTGCGACCTTCGAATAACGCGTCCGATGCTCTGCCAACTGAGCTACGGCGGCGGTCATCCTCCCCTTTACATTATGCGGTATATATGTTCATTTTAAACTTGGGAGCGTTAGTCAGCTCTATTAGTAGCCATGACAGCCAGTGTGGAACACTCTTTTTCTGCCTGCTGGCGTCACGAAGCACGTGATCTTTTTACGAGCTGGCAGCTGACCAATACTACCTCGCATACTACCTGAAGGTATTCGGTCTGCCAGAACGAGACCCTCGCTATCAATGAACGAAGGAAGGGCAATTTTGAGGGTTCGTTTTTTTTTTCTTTTGCTACACACATTTCAGACCTAACAGACAAGAAAGCCAAGGAAAGTATAGGGGATGTTATTTTGTAGTAATTATGGCATGATAGCTTATGATTTAGTCGTTTTAAACTCGTACGCTCAACACTTATTTAATAGTTGTCACAGCCGTTGCGCTTAAGCACATTTGCCAGCAACCCAAATGCTCAGCACTTGAGCACAGTTTCTTTACGCCAACTCCGCGCCTGAGCACACTGTTAAGGTTGAAAGCGTTCAGCAATATCTCTTTAGGCGGGCGTCGCCAGATGGTCGGTGGACGTACACGTGCTCGTGACTTGGCGACGTCAGCCCTTTCAATTACACATGCACACTCTACGGCGATATAAAATCGAGGTTTACGCGCTCGCTTGAGCCGACATATTTCGCATTTGTTGGCTCGCAGAGTTGGTGACTACGCGGCCACGGCAATGTCAAGACTGCGCATGCCCGAGCCTGACCAACTGCGTGACACTGAAGCCGGTGAGCAGCGTTCTTCATTAGCGTCTTATTTATTTAGACGGGATCGAGGCGAGTTAGCGATGCATGCTGCATGCGCGCAGCCTGGTGAACACCGGGCATAAGAAATCTGACCTGCTTTTGAGCAGTGCGTGCGTGAGAATTAAGGCCGACGTGTCAGAATGAGTTGCGCACATGTGGACAGGTAGTTGCATCGCTTATTTATATTACTTTTTTTTCCTTTTATCCCATTGCTTCTACATCTACAAGTATACGTTACTTTTCGTCATAGGCATAGGGCGTGCAGAGGGTTCCCCATTAGGGCAGTCTCCCCCCGCCCACTCTTCCGCTTTGATCGATTTCTGCCTTTAGTCCCTAACTTTCCGGCGGGGGTAAAAATGGGCAGTGAACACCTCTTGGAATGCAACATCAGTGCCCTCGGCCGCCGTTATTGTGAAAGACATTCATGGTCATAACACTTGCATTTTAAAGGATGACGGGACAGGTGCGGACTGAGTAAAGGCATGGAGCACACTTCGCGCCCCCCTTCAGTTGATTGCGGGGGGGGGGGGGGGGTGCGACCGTCCCCCTCTGTCCCCCTCGTGCGCACGACCCCCTAATCATGTCATAAAACTATATAATCATTTAATCATATAGTTATATAATCATATTATTAAATATATTGGTCATAGGAGCAGATGCCATATATCAATGGCAGCGTCAGTGCTTTTTCTATACCGTATTCAGGCGAAAACCTTATGTCTCTTGAGTCATGCGAGATCATGGGACACGTGGTACTTCGCGAGATTTGTTGAAACACCGCGAGATGCGGCATTACATCGGGAGACCTGGGTAGAATGTCGCATCGCGTCATCGGGACGTCGCAGATCGCCGGAATGTGTGGCGTCATAGAGCTGAGTCATGAGGATGACATCGTGTGACGTCGGCACATGACGTCGTCGCTTCTTCAGAGGTGGGCTGATCCCGAACATATATAGTGCATTAATGAGCATGCGCTTTCGCCTGTTCTCTCCTTAGCGTTGGCTAAAGGAGCTTATAGGCTCCTTTAGCTAACGCTAAGGAGAGAACAGGCGAAAGCGCATGCTCATTAACGCACTACGTTCGGGATCGGCCCTTAGCCACGGTAGGCTTCCGCTGCCCTCTTGGCCCAATCCAGGATCCTCGGGCGCCGAGCTGCACCTGACAAACTCTATGCGCCTCTGTTCGTCCCAGACACGCTTCTGGGCGCACTGAACTTTTCGGACCCGCTGCGGCACGGAAGTCGGGAGGACGCCAACGGCCCCCCACGGCGCAACAGCGGCTCGCGCCTCCTGCTGCAGCAGACGTGGGGTCTTCTCGTGCTGCACTCGCTGCACAGCCGGCGCAACTGGGCCTTCACGCTGTCGCAGCTGCTCGTGCCGATATTTGTGGTGGCCTTCACGCTCACCTGGATCGACAGCCTGCCCAGGGTGCACAAGCCGGGGCCCCGCGTCCTAGACGTCAACCTGGTGTTCGCCAGCGACCTACCGTACGCTTTCCATGGAGGGGCGTCCGCCTCGCTCGCCAAACAGTTCAAAAAGCAATTCACCAGCAAGGTACGGTGCCCAGTCGCGAGAGGACAAGCATGGGATTGGGAAATGGGCATTATTATTATTATTATTATTATTATTATTATTATTATTATTATTATTATTATTATTATTATTATTATTATTATTATTATTATTATTATTATTATTATTATTGACTACAGTGAGCGAATGAAGAGACATGCACTCAGACATCCCGAATGAAATGAAAACCTGTAGTACATAAAAAACCTTGTTGTTTCGTAAGTACACAATGGCATGACTTTCATTTCTTATGCAAGTGGTCTTGTTTTTGAGGCAATATTCTTCACCTGATTCCGCCATGTCGGTGAAATCGTACATCTTTATGTTTACTTTTATGCCATGTCCATTTTTTCGACGCAGAAACGCTGGGTTAGTCGAGTTCATCGGTTCGCCGAAAATAGGTCTACACATCTTTTGTCCGCGGACGCGGTCCGCCAGAATCTAGCCATATGCAGCCGTATGGCGAAGAATTCGCAATGCCACACTGGAAGCATTCCACATAAGCGAGAAGATTACGTGCTCTGCTAGTTCGTCAGCCCGTCTGCGGACGGATGTCAAAATTTATTTATTTATTTATTTATTTATTTATTTATTTATTTATTTATTTATTTATTTATTTATTTATTTATTTGAATACCTGCGCTACCTTGGAGGCATTATCGCAGGCGGAGACAGTCCGAGGGCAATGTGTCCATCTGTTCGATGTTTTTTTTTTTTTTTTTTTTGCGAATATAAAACCCGTAAGTTATAACCCAAATATTTTAGCACTATAGCGCATTTCGAGCTTCTTCGTTACTTAGTTTGCCCGCAACTCCTCTTAAGCTGTCTCTAAACATGCTCCTATGCTCTGTGAACACATTTTTGTCGAACATTCAATAATCTACGCTTGAAAGCATGGCTCGTGGACGCCATATGCATATATAATGGAGCCACCGGAATCTGTATGTGCTCACCTTTTACTTCGTGTAACTGAGGCGAATTCGTCAGTTGAACAAAGCATAATCTGGGACGCGTCGGTGGAAATACTGGGCAATGACAGCCTAAAATTAGAGGCGTGAGTTTCTCGATGAAGGCGTGCGCCAGTAAGTCGACGCGTCCGACTCTGTCTTTTCTTGCGTCAGCCGATTCACAGGCTGCTATGGGAAGTCATCTTTAGTGATGTGCCGGTTCGTTCTTGCATAAAGCGATCAACCTACTCTGCCTTCCGTGGTACTTATGCTTTGACTGCAGCACGCCCCCTGGAGAAGGATAGTGGGAGAGAGGTTGGCGAGGAAGTTGCTGAACGTTATGTTAGCGAAATTGACCTGGTTATTCCTACCAGTCCGAGAGAACTTCGGTGCTTCTAAGGAACAGAAAAAACAGCTTAAAAAGCAGAGAACGTGAGACACTCATGGATTTTAGAAGCAACTACTCTGGGTTAGAACTTAAATTGAGGACGACGCAGCGAGCCCTGGAAAGGAAAATGAGGACAAGAAGAGAGCAGCGGGTTAAGGACATCTTAGTCGAAATCAAGAAGAAATGGGCATGGGCAGGGCACGTAGCGAGAAGCCAAGATAATCGCCTGTCATCAAGAGTAGCAAGACTGGACATTTAGCCGAAAGTGAGGTTGGCACATGAGATTAAGTTTGTAGGGATAACGTGGCAGCAGAAAGCACAGGACCGGGTTGATTGGCGGAACATGGGAGAGGCCTTTGCCCAGCAGTGGGCGTAATCAGAATGATGACAATGATGCTGATTCTGAGTTAGGAGAGATATTGGCCGTCGTGAAAAGAAGGAGCAGTTGACTGAAAAGTCTTGACAGGTGCCATGACTCTGCAATCTCTCAAGGGTATACAATCGATTCCACGTGAAACCGGTTGTTTCAGACCCGCTCTCTTCGACCGAGTCTAATTCGACTGTGTACTGCCCACTAGGTGACTCCAATACTGGTGGAGGCGGGAAGCGTAGAAAGCTACCTGGTGAATGCGTCCGTGCTGGAAGGCAATAGCTTCCTGACAAGCACGCTGATTGCGGCCAGCTTCGAAGACGAGGGTTCCGGCGGCAGCGTTCGCTCGGCTCGGCTGCTGTTCAACAACCAGGTGTACCACACGCCAGCGCTCGCCCTGGCCGCCTACCAGAGGGCACTGCTGCACGAGAGGTTCGACAACGCGTCACTCAAGCTCACCGTGGTCAACCATCCGTTTCCCAGGGTGGTTGAAGAGAAGGTATACGCCCGAGGCTAAGATTAATAGGAGAGAATTTTTATGAAATACAGCCGAATCTCGCCCTCTCGGGTGGTTCATCACGAAGTCAGCATTCAGCTCGCTGGGTTTCGTTGCATGCACTATTCGAAGTGTATTTCCAGTGGGATAACGAGTTTCATTATTCTCTGCTTTGCGCTATACTGGAGGCGAAGGCCTGAAGCAAGAGGGAAGTGTGTTTGTCCTGTTTATTTTTCAAGACAATGTCTTCTTGGCATCTCCCGCCCACATCATTTTCTATCGGTGTAAATGAAAATCTCTGACCGAAAATATGGACCAATGTCAAGGGCAGTGAGTGCAGCCTAACAGTGTCTTACCAAGCAATGTGACTTCAACTACTGTATGTACTTGCATACTAACAGCATTCAGTAGCAGTCCCGAATGTTGGCTCTCGCTGACTTAGAAGTTATAATGTTAGCTAAATCTGGCAAAATGGTTGCTAACCTTGACTATCGTAACACCAACATTCTCGTCATTCAATGTTCATCCAATGGTCGAGTTGTCTACCAACTTTAAGTACGTCTACTTCCCCGCCATTTGGATCTACCGACGGATGCGTTATGTGCCACGAGTGACGCAGCGTATGTACACCGATGTAAACATATAGGATATTGTTACGGTCAATGGGCATAGCGTTGTCGTTCAGGAAATACTCATCTGATGATAACGAAGCTCCTCTTATTATATACTGATCTGATAACTCTAACGATAACGAGGAGTCTGCTGCAGCGAAGACCATTCGCGGACGGGACACTTTTGTTCTTATTACCGAGGGTAATTTTACTTTCGCAGGCCAACAAGCTGATCACTATGCTGCGCGAGAGCTTCCAGATCGGCCAGCAGGCCATCTTCGGCACCTCGTTCCTGATCGCCAGTTTCTCGGTGTTCTTGGTGCTGGACCACGTGAGCAACTCCCGCCACCTGCAGCGCATCTCTGGCCTCAACATGATCGCCTATTGGATGGCCTACGCCATTTGGTCGATGCTGCTCTACATCTCCTCGTGCCTGCTCGTCATGACCACCTTCCGCCTCTTTAACACCCAGGGATTCACCGACCTACGCGAGCAAGGTGACTCACGCTGCGCTGCACGTCGGTAGCGTCTCGCACTTCAGCAGCGAACACGCATAAATGCACGGACAACAACAAGGGCGTTACTTCGTCCTTCGAACCTGCTCGTAATCTCTGTGTTTTTTTTCTTTTATTGAACCCTCCCACTCACGTTGCCGCGGCACTGGTGCAGTAGGTACCACTGCTTGGCTACTACACTTTCGTTTACAAGAAAGTGTAACTGAGACGGAGCGTATGGCAAATCGGTCGTTTTGTGTGCTGTGACGTGAGTGAAGTAATAATAATTGTTGTGTTTTTACGTCCCAAAACCACGATATGATTACGAGGCACGCCGTAGTGGAGGGCTTCGGAAATTTCGACCACCTAGGTTTCTTTAATGTGCACCTAAAGTTCGGGTGCACCTAAAATGTGCACCTTAATTTTCGCCTCCCGAAAATGCGGAAGCCGCGGCCGACATTCTATTCCGCAACCTTCTGGTCAGCAGTCGAGTACCATAAGTAATATACAAAAATGCTTGATTTCGTTTTGTTGTGTTTTCGGAGCTTTTAGCAAACTGTGGTCACTGGCGGATTCAGGAGGCACACGCCCTCGCATGGCGGCTCTTGATCGCTGACAGTATTCAGCATGTGAAGTCATCACATGATTTTTACTGCCTCCAAGATCGGAGGTGTTGCAAGCTTTCTGCTCGTCTCCAGGTCTTGCACTGCCTCCGTGATTGGTGGGCCGATCACAGAGGCTGTGCAAAGCGCCGATTTCATGTGATGACATGATCAGATGACGTAACGTAATCCGACGTCAGCATGACGCCATTGACACGTCACAAATCTTAGCTATCTACGACATCCTGGTGATGTCATCGCATGATTTTTGCCTCACTCGTGTTGGCGCCGAAGCCTCGGGACTCCAGTCAATTCGCGTGTTTCATGAGGCATCTAAGGCGTCACCCTAAAAGCAATGTTTTAATGACCATGACATTCAAGAGCGCGAATTCTGCTTGCATTAACATCCCCATACTGTTGAAAGCGCGAGCATGGAAGCTCTTGCGCTTGGAAGCATGGAAGATCTTAACTGCAGCGATCTTGCGCACTCGCCGGTACTCCGCTCCCGAAGCAAATAAAGAAATAAATGTTGTATATATAATACACTCAACAGTCCAACTCCAACTTCAGAGAGAGCATCATCGCAGCCCTACTGAAAAAACCTATATGGTTTCATACAGGATCCGTATGGTTTTATACAGGACTTACAGGACTAAATATAGGAATTGTATACGACCGTGTGGGGGTATATAGGAACCAAACAGGATCCAAATGGGACCTAAACAGGACCCATATGGCGGTATATAGGACGCAAGTAGGACCTACAGAGGACCCATATGGCGGTATATAGGACTCAAATAGGACCTCCAGAGGACCCATATGGCGGTTATAGGGCACAAATAGGGCCTCCCAGGTCCTATATGGCGGCATATAGGATCAACACAGGAGTTGTTTTCTTTCATCCGCTCTCATTCAAACCTCTCACAATCTCTTCCTGATCAATAGTTCGCCTTTTTATCTTTATAAGTGGCAGGACAGCACCTGATTCTCAATGTTATCTTTCAAATTCCCTTTCATCTCAATCTAGCTCTCGAACCAGCTGGCTTTTTTTTTTATCTTGACAAGTGGCACAGTGCAGCACATAATCATCCGCTTTCATATACACCTCTTACAACATCTTTTTGCACGCGCACCCCTTACAAAAATGCACTTTGCGTGTCAATTGACCCCGAACCGAGGCCTTTTTGACTCAATAGCTGGTCAATTAAACGGCAGCTTCTAATGAGTGCCCTCAATAAACACTGAATTGACATTAGGTTTGAAATATTCAGTTGACTTTCACTGATTTTATTTTTAATTGACATACATTAAGAAAGTTTTAATTGACCCACGGTCACTACACATTTAATTGACCTAGTAATGAGCGCTCTCAATCAGGGATGTTGACACACATTTTTCTGTAAGACACGTTCGTTAAGAAGGGTCCTGAATTAGGCATAAACCAAACTTGAGGATACAGTTACAGCACTCAGTGGAGCAGCATTGTATTACATAAAACTGCATGCAAGCATATGCTTTCAGGCACTGACTGTGCGGCGCACGTGTTTCTGAACTGTGTAGACGGATCGTGTCGCGGTCAAGTGCGACACGTGCATTTGCTTCAATGATGCGCTAAAATGCTGCCTTCCAAAATTACCAAAAATACCCTTGATTCAATGTTTATCGGAATGTGTATTCAGTGCTTTGACAGGCAGTGTCTTTAGTATTATTATTTTATTACTATTTATTCATGAGAAGTACGATAAAAATGGGGATAAAACACGTCGTGGTAGCCGGTTTACGCGAAAGGAATGCGGATCCAACGAACGCGTCTTTCAACGGTCGTGCATTTTTAAGCTGCCCTCCCCCGTGGGGGGAAAAGGCGCGCCTTATTGTTCCGAAACTCGCCTGTCTGGTAAGTCGCGGGCGGTAGACTTTGCACGTGGCGAGACCATGAGGGGGAAGAATTCTGAGAACGCATGCCGCAAACTTTCGCTGCACAGGTGCAAGGAGGCCCGTCTACTGTTGCGATCAAGAAAATAACGCGAGAAAAGATCAATTTGTATTTTATAGGGTGCTAATATTGCGCCATGAAAACTTGATAGTTCATAAATAAGCTTCGCAGAATTTATTGGCAGTTACACCAATGTAAATTTCTGACGGTCACTTTAGTTCTTGTGTATCCCTCCGCGCCGCACTTTCTTCTTCAGAATCGCTCACCAGCGTCACGAGCGCGGATCGTGTTCGTCACTTGCGATCTCTCTTGCTCTGATTTCGTGGACATCGAGTACCGCGATGTGCACAGGCTATCAGCGAAAGAGTGAAGAACATACTTCGCTCATGTGCTGCAATTGTGGCCGTACATGGAAGTTTGTTTCGGCGGAACGGTTGTTCACCAGACCCAGCATCGCAACTTTCCTGCGGAAAAATGGACACCTCAGCCTACATGCAAGACTCCATCGCAGCTTCCCTTCTGCAAAGCTGCAGAGACAGATACCGTCACCATGATGTGCCATCAACATTTTCTCTATTTGCTGGATCTCCAAACCACGCGCCTCTGTTGATTATCTTTGAAGGTAAGTTTATCATTTTCACTGCCTTCGTACGTTCTACTCGAAAGTCATGAAAACTGAAAAAAAGTATTGTGCGTTGGATGTTGTATCAGTATGCAACTACGTAAATATTGTGGTTTACATTATTAAACCGTCCTCTTCTAACCCTTTGACACGCTATGTACACAATTGTGTACACCACCTGTTTTTGCTAACTGTGTCAACTAGGGGCTAAGAAGGAGTATTTCATGCAAGTGAGTATTTCATGCTTCATTAATTTCGCTTATAGTAATGACATTCATTTTTAACATACATGTGAACTTATGAGTGCTTAAAATTCCTTCACATTCCTGCTCATTATTCCACAGATGCCTTCGACAAGTATGTGGCCGAGAAGCCCAACGAAGGGCCGGGAGCTGAACGTTTGAAAAAGATGAACTGTTTTATTGCGGAGATGCTTAAAGATTTAAATAAATCATCAGTTACCAAATATTCTTGCCTGATCGTTTTTCTTCAAGTATATATGTAAGTGCAACAGTGAATTCTTACATTCTTATAATTAGACTGCTGCGAGATATCATTACAGCTTGAATTGCTGTATATATTTGCTTTTATTACACGCTTCATAAACTGGCATGTCTTTATCAATATGTTCCTTTGCTGCACGTCATTTGTGACCCAAATCGCTGATTCGGCCCATATTACCCATATCACCTGTAACACCCATATAATCAACCTACCTGTATCACCTATACGACCTATATCACCTATACAACCTATATCACCTATAAACCTGTATCACCGATAAACCTGTATCACCTATAAAGCCGTATCCCCTATACGACCTGTATCCAATAACATCATATGTATGGGTCCTGTATATATAGGAATTTTCAGTAGGGCTAGGGTCGAAAAACTTCTCACGAGATCACTGTGCAGAGAAGCGCCAGCCGAACCGTACTTAACATCTTAAGCGTCAGAAACATTACTAAGCGTCGTTGTTATTGAACATAGGCTTCAAAAAAATTAATCAAGAAAACAAACCAAAATAGACGGAAACCCACAGGTCTTCATAGCACGATAAGTCACCGATGATTACGATACTCCCTCATGCGAATTCTGAACGCAGCTTTGTGTTGAGGCAACGCGAACTGTGTTTGAAGTTCTGGCTATTCGCATTGGAACATTCGTTACATATTGCCACAAAAACTGCCGATGCTCGAGTGCTATACGCACACCACTCTGTGCATTCTAGGCGTCACGAACCAAGCGAAACGCTGACATCGACATTCCCGTCACGTCAAGCGAGACAGTCGCAGCGCACCGCCAGCCCTGCATGCGCACGAGCTCCGACCGAAGGGCGAGCGCGCGTGAAGGAGGAAGAAAGCGATGTTAGAAGCCAGTGGCTCGTGATATCGACAGACTCCACATTTTTCGCTGTCTTTCGTCCTCGTTCGCTCTATCGGTTACGCCGATGAAGCCAACGGCGACGCCGATCAACGCAGGAACGGGCGCCTAGGAGCTGCGCTCTAAAAGCACAGCGCGTTGCGTAGAACGCCGTGGACTCTAATCGGCGTACACAACTCTAGAAGTCAGTTTTTCGATCATTTAGACGCATATAATCCTTTCCATATTCTTCATTAAACTTGTATGACAGTGTGCTTCCACAATTTCGCTTTCGCACTTTGTTTAGCAGCGCTAGATTTAACGAATGAACAGCGCGTACATAACCTCAGCCGTGCGCCCGTCGGGCGGAAAGACTATATATGGCGGACGGCGCCAGAGCGGAGGCGTGGCGGCGACGTGAACGGCGTCATCGCCGCGCCGCGACGTCAATGCCCCGCCCATTCGCCAGACTTTCCCCATATACGGCTCTGGTTCCAGATATCGAATAGCTCGAAGAGATGGGATGTTGTTTGCCACCGGATATAGGCTGCCTTTTATGCTGTATAATCAGGGACGGTCGAGCGCTTTCTGGAACGTTTGGCGCGGAATGACACTTAGTGGTTCATCCCCTACGCACCTATTTTCTTGTGTGCAACCGTGCATTCGAGTATGACAGTAGATGAATATATATAGCCGCATAGCATTCGTTCTGATGGCATGTAGTACACAGCGGTACACTGTGAAAGGGAACATCGGAGCGCGTGGCATCCATTCGGCGCCACCACCGTCCGGCGGCTGCAACGAGTTTTGCGCAAGCGCACTGAGCACAGCCCGTTGTTCTCTTTCGTCGTCCTCTAACGTGTACTGCTGCACTCCGAATTGTCACGAAGCAGGCTGTTCACGCGATGAAAGAGCACCGCGCCCAGCGCTCTCCGTGATTGCGCAAAACTCGTTGCGGACGCCGGCCGATGGCGTCCGCAACTTTAACAGTGGACCGTTGTGTACATACGTTCATGTCTTTGCAGCGGTAATGTTCCTGCTGTTCTCCTACTTCGGCCTGTCGTGGCTGCCCACGATCGCGGCGATGTCGTTCTTCTTTCGAACACAGACGGCCGCCTACGTTCGGATCGGGACAGTCTTCTTCGCTGCAGGTACGCTGAACAAAGTGGCTTAATGTGAGCATACCCTCATATTCTCGATTCACCAGTTTGGAGGCGATTGGTTAAACTTATCAGTGCCTTTAGCGCTAAGAAAAGAAGGGACGTATGCTCTCACGAGACACTAATTGAATTAACGCATTTACCCTGATTGAGATTTCTTCACCCGTTGTTGCACTATCTCGGGAATCGGCACATCTTTGGCCTGGCGACAATGTCATGTGATGACGTCGTGATATGATGGCATAAATTTTGTCGATGTGTGAATTCATGATGGCTTCACATGTCGCAGATAACGTCACGACGTCTGTGTTCAAGCAATACTTTTGGCACCGTTCGTGCTGACGTTGGACCTCAGCAGGTCTCCCGAAGTCTCTTGACTCACGAGTCATAGGAGGCTTTCGCCTTAATAAGCCAGCAGGCTGCCACGTTGTTCTAGGTGTTTCCAGAATCGATCAAAACAACGTCCGTCGTACACATGGGATACACCTTGACTTAGCCTACATACATAAAGCAAAGGTTCCGATTACCGCTCGCGGTGTCTTCTTGGTGCAGGCGTGTGCGGTCTGGTGATGGTGGCGGTGCTCGAGTGGAGGAAAGAGCCCGGCTTAGAAGACCTCATCGACACCACCGACTTCGTGTTTACGTACATATTGCCGATGTACGCGCTTGGGCGAGCATTCTGCCGTCTGTACCGCAACGCGCACTACAACATCGTATGCAACGACTACTACACGCAGAACGTCCTCTGCGAGATCGCGCCCAACCGGGCGCGCTACTGCTGCAAGGGTATGTGTACTCTTATACACAGGAGAAGATCGTGGTGCTACGTTTTTATGGTTTATCATTCGAGTGCAAATTGCCGGAGGATAGTTTTGTACAGATTTAGTATTTGTGTTTGTATTTTGAGCCAGAGCACGTCAGCTGGTATTTCCCCCCGCGGTCGAAGTACTTGCGCTTAAGCTGCTGATCAGGAAATTTCGAAATAAGGACGGTATTGCCCACCACTCTCAACTTTGCCTTACCTAAGTCTTGCTGCCACAATATAGAGCAGAGCTTTCGGGAACAGTATAGCTCGTGTAAAGAAAGCCAGCTTTCTCGTGTGCTTCTATAAGGCTGTACAAAACGTTAAAGCTCTTTGCATCTCGGCATGGTCCACGCACATGTGCATCTGCTAGGCCGAACTATTTAGTAATAATCCAGAACGCATGGAAACTCTCGCATCGGCATAGGAAGATTGCTAAACGTCTTTACGTGAAGGCATTTTTTTCGGCTCGGGAGAAAATGGGAAGGGCCTGCGCCACGGTGCGTTTCCCAACTGACCTGTTCTTGTACAAGTCAGTCTGGAAATAACCGGTGCTCTATACAACGTAGCAAACAGTTGTTCACCTTTTTATGTGGCGTCATTTAAACCATTCTACTACCGTGTTGTAGAACGTACCGTCGACAGACTGACACGTAAAGGTGACGCCGTCATTGCAACAAGTTAAAACGCGCACCATCACGCCTGACAGCGCATTATCGTTCATGTGGTTGCAAACCGTTTATTGAACGAACGCGTGCCGTTATTGGGCCCATGGATGAACAAGAAAACTCATCGAGGCTCAACCCATTTAAAAAAAAAAATGGAACGCATCTATACGAAGCGAATGATGACGATTGGGTGAAGCTAGATCCTAAGGTCCATAATGTCCACGTTGTAGGCGCCGACTAGTATAAAGTGTTTGTGCTTCTAGGTGTTTTATATTGTTCCGTCGCAATTATTATTGATATTAGTCTATTGTTAAACCTTTTTTAGGGGATTTTACATGGTGCTGTGCCGTGAGCACGGACACCCCACAACGGACAAGCCTAGACCCTAAGTTGTTTCGCCCATAAAAAAATCCCGTAAACGAGGATTTCTTTCCCAACAACGCTATCGAAAGATGTGGTCAATACAAAGTAGTGTGAGGATGCGTACGCAGGAGAGTTGTTTGTATTTGGTTTTTGTCTGCAATTCTTAGTTCAGCGTCTTAGCTGTGTGCTTCTTTGCTTGTGCTGCCGTTTCTGCTGCGCTTCCTTGCTGAGATTGCCAAGACACGGACATATATTATATGTCCGTGTCTTGGCAATCTCAGTAACATTTCATATACATATTATCTCATATACATAATATAAATCTCATATTATAAATCTCATATACATATTATATAGCTGCACATTATACGGCCTCAATCTCAATATCACATATTTCGCTAAGACGCTCTTTGCAGCTTAGAGGCATCTCTTTTTCTTTTTTTGTATCACGTGAAGCAGCACAGTATAATTTGTAGTTACTACTGCAGGTAAAAGCAGGATTGCTTTTCACTCTCGCACCCGTTTCCTGTTTGTGATTGCTAGTATTAACAGAGGCAAATACTTCCATAAGTTGTGTCGTGTGCATTCGCGTGCGTTTTCGGGATCAAACAGAAATTACTTTACCTTGGAAAAGGCAGCTTGCGGACTGCGATACTTAGCAGACATACATTGGCGAGCTTATTGCAGACTACTGCCGCGCGAACGAGTGCATCGACTGGCAGCCGGACCTGCTGTCGTGGGGCTCGCCGGGCATCACGCGTGCACTGTCGTCTTTCATCGTGCACGCGCTGTTGGGACTCGTTGTGCTGTGCGCCTGCGAGGCGAATGCCGGCTTCTTCACCGAACGGCTCACCGTCAGCGGCTCAGCTAGTGGCAAGTCGGGCGCATTCAACGAGGTTAGTTATGCTTACGAGCCACGACAGGAGTAGCCGAAATACATTTCATACGAGCTCCTCTCAAAACTGGCAAATATCAGTGATCGGGCTGGTTGGCACAGATTCAGGTTATAGCGATGGGGTCTTTATTTTTTATATCTTAACTTCAACTGATGGCGCAAATGTTAAGACAGGAACGTAGAAGACACGTAAGACACGGTCAAGCGCACACTCCGAAAAAACGGCTCCGAAAAAACTCTCTCGTATTTGTGCTCGTGTGTCGTCTCATAAGAGTCCTGGGTGTGGGAAAGAGCACACGAAGAAGAGGCGCTTTATGGAATGTGCAAAGGGTGTTATTTATAAGATTCCTTTGAGTTGCGGCCGGATGTACATCGGCCAGACGGGAAGATGTATGAATGACCGACTAGCAGAGCATGCCCTGTCTATAAGGAATGGGACCGTATCTCATTTGCCACATCACTGTAATGCTTGCACGTGCAAACCACTACTGGGCAGCGTGTGCATTTTGCGGAAAAGCAAATACAAGGTGGCAAGGGAATTGGTTGAGGCTATGTACATACAGAAAGCTGGCGATCTGTGTGTCAGCGTTCCTTCTGTAACTCTTTGTCAAAATGAGTATAGTTTTTTGGTGAATAGATTTTGATCAAGCGGTGGTTTCAGAGATTTATCTTGCTTCTGTGGTGTTGTGCGCATGCTTGAGGGTTCTTAAGCTAAGCTTTCGGAAGAGTAAAATTTAGTTGCGAGTGTGCGCTTGCCCATGTCTTACGTGTCTTCTACGTTCCTGTCTTAACATTTGCGCCATCAATTGAAGTTAAGCTATGCACCAACTAGGCCGACAGCAAACGTTATTATTTTTTATATGAGCGTTCCAGGCGCATTGTTGACGTTGCCGTCGCCGTGAGGTTCCGTATAAAGTCCAAGGAGGGTAACATTGCCTCGCGCGTCGTATGTTCTATTGTGAGGGCAGCCGACGATTGCGGCTGAAGCGGAAAGGAAACACACCGGCAGTATTTATTTATTTATTTATTTATTTATTTATTTATTTATTTATTTATTTATTTATTTATTTATTTAATGCATACTGTGGATACGAAGTCCATGCAGGGTGGGTAGAACACATCAGGTCAACAGATGTAAGACAATCTTGTCGCGCAATTATGTCGTGCGAAAGGCCCGTGGAGTCCCAGGAGAGGGGGTAGCGTGGATTTGGCAGGAACTGCGCACTATGGGCGGCCGGGAGCAATCAATCGACGTTTCACACCTTTGTACGTGCGATGTTTTCACCACTCAGTTTGCGTTGAAGCGATAGAAAGCATGCAGGCAACGGGCGACTGCGGAAATGCGCCTGCAGTGTCCATATAATTGTAATCACAATAAAATGTACTAGCAGGATAAGCATGCTTCCTTGTCCCACGTAACATAATAACAGTGCAAGCGACAACACGCTGATTGCTGCTGGCTCAGAGGTTTCGAAACGTCACGGAAGGGCAGCGCACAGTTAACATTGTAACGACGGTGTTCGTCATGGGAGTATCGTCGACCGCATTGAGGTGTCAGGGCTGACCACACACACTGCAGGCACCAACAATGAATCTACGCTGTGGCAAATGTGTGTACGTCTGCGGAAGCAGCACTCAACGTAAGCGGGGTGAAAAGCTCAAGAGCTTACACTAGGCTAGAGGGAATTCTTGTTCCGGATGATTTGTGTGTACCCTTGCCATCTGCAGCAGATGCAGGACGACGACGACGTGGCGGAGGAGAAGCAGCGCATCCTCGCCTCGACAGTGCCGGAGCTCGCGAAGCGCGACGTGCTGGTGCTGCGGCGGCTGTCGCGCTTCTATGGCTCGTTCTGCGCCGTGCGCGAGCTCTCTTTCGGCGTGCGCAAGGGCGAATGCTTTGGCTTGCTCGGCATTAACGGGGCCGGCAAGACGACCACTTTCAACATGCTCACGGCCACCATCGGTCCCAGCGAGGGCGACGCCTTCGTCGACGGCTATTCGGTCACCAACAAAACGAAGCAGGTAAGCAGCATGCACCACTATATTGAATGAAATACCGCGCGAGCACGAACCCCAAAGAATACTTCTCATAATTAATTCGTTCGCCCGATTTTGGAACGTGCGTGCTGTTTGGACACCCGTCGGAAAGAATTGATCATCGGCCACATTGAGAGAACAGAGTGGCAGTGTTCGTTCTTAGGCGGAGTAAGCGGGAGCAGAGCTACACTGATACAAAAAAGAAAACGAGCTATAGAATGGTAAGCGCCCTCCTATCGTCGAAGAAAACTGCGTTTAAAATTCTATTTCTATAAGACCGGGACTAGCAGACATGTGCCTTGGGCTACCTCGTGATATGCTTAAAAACACGATCATGACCTTAAAATTCAAGGATACTGGACTATATAGAACAAACTTTTATGCTGATTGACTTTTTGCTGAAACTGTAACAGAGTAGAATCAATTTTGTGATCAAGTGTTCTGTACTAAAGAAGATCTCATTTGCTTACACGCCCTTGGGCAAAGCAGCTAGGGTACCTCTGAATAAAGAACGAAAGGGGTATGCACCGGCGGTGCCTGCCAATACAGTCCTGCGACTTCGCGCGCACACACAGGTTCGCCGACGGATCGGCTACTGCCCGCAGGCAGACGCTCTGCCGGACTTCCTTACGGGCCGCGAGGTATTGACGTTGTACGCGCGCATCCGGGGCATACCCGAGAGCCGGGTCGGGGACGTGTGCCGCGCGCTCGCGCAGCTCTTCTACTTCACGCCCCACCTGGATAGCACGCTGGATACCTACAGGCAAGCTCCATCGCAATTGTCTTTTCGGCACGAGCACGTGACCATGCAACGCGTACCTTTGGTTCGACGCAGTGGCGGCAACAAGCGCAAGGTGAGCACAGCCGTGGCGTTCATCGGCAGCCCGCAGCTGGTGATTCTGGATGAGCCGTCCACCGGCATGGACCCGGTAGCCAAGCGCTGCGTCTGGCACACGCTGCACGAGCTCATCGTCCGCGGCTGCAGCATCATTCTCACCTCTCACAGGTTTCAACGATTCGATCGTCTGTCCTCTTCGGCAGCACGAAGCATATTTTGCCTTGAGCTTAGATCAATAATCAACGATAATTATTGGCCTGATTTCGGAGTGTTAATCTAAACGAAAAGCCTTCGGTTGTACAGCCTGCTCAGAAATATTAGAAATATGTAGAAATTTTAAGGCTCGGCACAATTTGCCTGAAACACCCTCTACAAACGAACTGCGTAAATTTTAGCGTGAATAAAGGACCCATCACCATGCCCAATTTCTTTTTCCACTAGAGCCACATCGTATAACCGTTGTGGGGGCTCTCTTGCACTCAAGGAACAGAGGACCCAGTATACCGTATCGCAAACCAACAAAGGCGAAATTAATTGCGTCTTCTACACAGCAAGTCCATTAGCCGAATTGTACAAACTGTAGTATGCAAGCGTACTCACATAGTCAGCTAACCGAATTATTCAAATAGACATGTCAAAGTAACACACACAATGCAACACGATGCGGAATCGACAATGTTCGACGCACCGCGCCAGGATAATAGACACTTTAGAGAATTTGAGAATTGGGGCCCCAACAAGTTTGCGAGCTGCCAGGGCGCATGTGCAGAACCCGTCGTACTCTTGGGCTCTTGCGCTCGCGTTGACCCAAGACCCAAAAATCGGAATCGAGCGTGGTTCCCCAAGGCACCTTGGGTCGCCAGCGAGATGAAGCAGACGCAGCGCGGGCCACGACGCAGTATCGCCCGCGTCTCGAATAATTTTAATTTCGCCACGTGTGGCACCTCGTGCGTCTGACCCAACGCAGCTTGCGATTGACCCAACTCTCAAACTATGCACAAAACTCTGCTGCTCCTCCGAACGCAAGGGCAGCCTACTCAATGCAGCTTGGCGACACAGTGTAGTGAGCGAAACCCAATACTTCGTCAACCGCGAGCCATGTCTCGCGATCGGAAGCGCAATCGGGTGAAAGGGAAAGAATCCAGAGTAAAAGAAGTTGGCTTGCAGAAATATTCCCAAGAGATCAGAACAACACAAATGCAGACTAACAACTGAACGTTTAAAAAAAATAATAACTGAAAGAGCAAACTGCGACGGAAAAAAAGTTGACACAAAAACTTATATGCGCATACGAAGGCATGCAGCGCTACCTGTCAATCCGGCACACGTGGGGTTCTACGCGAGAGATAACTGTTGAGGCATTTCATTTCTTCTTTATGGGAGGCAAGTTAATTGACGGCTGGTTCACGCATGCGCCACCACTACTATCGTTATGTCAGGATCAGACAAGTGCCGTCATTCTTCTGCCTGCACAACACTGCCGGTTCATAGCGATTGGGAAATGGGCCCACGGGGATGGTCCTGGCGAAGCTCGCTCATCGCGTGCGCGCGCGACTAGTTGCGTCGAGGGGCTCAGAAGTTATGCGGGAAAGACACTCCGTCCGCTTAGGAGCCGCGCTCGCGGAGTACTGCGAGTAAGTTTTTGTTTTTAAATGCGAATGCATTTCTTAGTCGGGCTATGTGAGGCATCCGGCGTTGTCCGCGCGCCTCTCCGCTCTCACTCCCTCTCCCATAGCAACAGCTGCGGACGCGCGCGAGGGTAGGTGCAGTGCTGCGCCGCTCCTACTCCCGCCGTTCGCTCTCTCTCCTCCCTGCGCCACCGCCTCAATGCAGTGCGTTTGAAACGCGTTTGTAGCGTTTGTGCTGCCTTGGCACAGCCTAAAAACAGCGCGTTCTAAACGCGTTTGTGCTGCATTGAAGGCGGTGGCAACATCCATGAGGTGATTACGAACGCACGTAGGAAGCGTTCGTTGAAAGAGGCGCCCAAAAGGGAGACACTTGAGCGCGTCGATGTGTCCAGCTTTACGCCATTAAAATTACTACGCCGTGTACTCTCGGCGCAAGAAATGCTTTCGCATTTCCTCACGATTCCCTTCGGGGAGGTGGGGGCATTTTTTTGCTTTACTTATTTTGCTTATTACGCTGCGAGTAAAACTCGATTGCTCAGCTCACGTTCACGAGCCTTGATTTTATGCTTGCGTCCCTAGCATGTGATCATTACTTAATACTGCGTGTGACAAGCATTGCGTACAGAGCCCAGGAAAACTCACAGGCTCCCTTATGCATTCGCCTACGACTCGAAGCCATCCGTTGTGGCTATTTCGCCGTGCATTTTATATCACGCGAACGTCGCTTTTTTTCCTAGCCACGCGAATGCCGCAAGACGAAGCGAACGCGCAGCTCGCGTGCCTCGAACCACGATGCACGGGTGGTCGTGTGACCACACGCCGGCTTCTTGCCGAGGGACTCTTGCAGTAAGACTGATAACTGGGCAAGTTGGTATGTATCCTTATTTAAACTTTTTAGCGCGCACAAAAGACAAGGACAAGAAAGACACACGAGCGCTAGTGTGTCTCTTTCTTGTCCTTGTCTTTTGTGCGCGCTAAAAAATTTAGACGAGGGACTCTTCTCACGAATCGTTTCAGTTCGTGAAAAAAACCGCGCAGTGTGGTAACCGATATCGCGGCGTCATGCAGCATGGAGGAGTGCGAGGTCATGTGTAGCCGGCTGGCGATCATGGTGAACGGCTGCCTGTGCTGCCTCGGTTCGCCGCAGCACCTGAAGAACAAGTTCGGCAGCGGCTACTCCATCATGATCAAGGTGGCTGGCGCCAAGCCGTCGGTCACTTCGCTCACGTCGCACAGCTCGTACAGCAGCAAGGACGAGTCGCTGGGCACCGAGGTGGACGGCGTCAAGAGCTACATGCAGGCGCGGCTGCCGGGTATCGAACTGATCGGCGCGCACAACGGACTGCTCGAGTTTCACCTGTCGGCCCCCGACTTGAGCTGGGCCGAAGTGTTCGACGTCATGGACCAGGCCAAGGGCGTTTTCAACGTGGCCGATTACTCGGTGGCGCAGCTCACGCTCGAGCAGGTCTTCCTGCACTTCGCCATGCTTCAGCGAGAGCACCACAAGTGACGTCATCGCTTGCTGTGTATGTAGTTGCGGCGTTGGTGCACTGCCGTTTGGTGGGGGCAACGGAGCACCAATATTTTCGTCGGCCCCCGTCATGGGCTCAAACGATATAGACTCGCACCAGTTCGCAATTTGTATATAGGACTTCGAGCACCCGTTGCATTACAGAGCGACTTTATTTGTGCAGACTTGTATAGCGTATCGATTGTCCTTGACGAGTGATAGCTTTGTCTTTTACTGCCTTTTTCATTATTAGTTGTTTTCAATGTGTGCATTTACTAATTCTCTCACCGAACCCAAAACACCAAGTTAGGGCGATGGTGTCGCCATTACGCTTATAGACCTGCCAGATGTGTGCGTGACGGCGAAGCATCGTTTGGCACCGCGACAGTACGGCGGAAGACTAGCATGGACGTACGCGCGAAATGGACCCACTGACGTGTGCGCAGGCCATTCACGTTCGATGTACCAGCTAGCGGACACATGCGAGCCGCAGCATTTGTACGCGGTGTTTTGTGAAGCGCTTGCTGGGAAATTGCCGTGACCGAAACAGAAGCACTGTTTGTTCGTTCTCGCACGTGCAACCAAATACAGACGGGTGCCAACTTTCTGTTGTCAGGGCGAACCTATTACTGTATTCGCGTTGATGTGTTTCATCGTAGATGTGTACATATTTCAGCACCAGTCTTACTTGTCGTTTGGTGCGAAGCGGAAGCGTCGATTTCTCGGTGCAATTGCTGTCTTTGCAGCCATCTGTGCTCCGGTGGTTCCGCTTCCGCACTAATGTTCCTCTTCTCACTTTTTAGATAGGAAAGAAAGGGCAATACGCTGTGCCCAGATGTTTCGTCAAACACATTGATGAAAAACACAAGAACATGCTGGTGTTTTTCGTCTTGTGCTTAGCTCGTTCTTTCAGGAGGGGTAATAAATTCTATTCATTGGAGAGCCTACGACAAATATTCATTACCGCGCAAACTGTTAAAGCTCGTAACAACCTATTTTGGTGGCGTAGTTGTCCGCCACCGCCGGTGTCCGTCGCAGCTATCGCGCACATTTAGAAAAATCCACATGCCTCCGCGGTACACGCAGCACAGTCAAAGCGAAAGCGGGAAGAGCGGCATTTCTAGATCCCGTTGTAGACTCTCTTGGGGCAACTATACAAGTACACATGCAAGGTACCCACTACGCCATAAATCATCGTAATTTTGATGAATTAGGGAAGCACCCACTATGCCATTTTTCGTCATTCTGTGGAGAATCGGAGTACCCGTTACACATCTAGGCATTATGTGCACTTTGTTTGTGCTGTGGCTGATAACGATGAAGAATTATGCATGGCTGAGCCCTTTCTAATGGGTTGGAAGCATACAACGACCAGCTCGTTGCTCAATTCGTATTGCGTGACGCCTGGTGGTTATTTTACTCTTCTACCACGCTACATTACATCTTAACGCGATTCCTAGCTCGACATGACGCCGGTACAATATATTTCAAGCACCAGCGTGGCTCTGTGGTAGAATACTCGACTGGCACGCATAGGGCCCGGTTTCAAATCCCATGCGATCCTAGAAATATTTTTCTCATTTCATTTTTTATTTCACGCGATAGCGGTTACGAGGCGGCGGCGGTGGACAACTACGGCGCCAAAATCGGGTGCTGTGATCTCGTATCGTCTTTCGTGGTTAAAAAGAAACAAAAAAAAAAACCGCCAGGCCTGCGCGGAAAGCCCCGCAGTCACAGCAAAAGCTGGAAGAGCGGCATTTCTAGAGCCCGTTGTAAACTCTATTGGGGCTACGAATACAAGTACACGTGCAAGGTACCCACTACGCGATAAATAATTTGTGCAGTTGGGAGGCACCCACTACACCGTTATTCGTCATTCTGCGGAGAAGCCAGGTACCCGCTACAACCTGTAAGGCATTATGTGCACTTCGTTGGCGCTGTGGCTAGCGACAATGAAGAATTATGGCTGAGCCCTTTGTAATGAGTTGGAAGGTTTAAATGATCCACTAGTTACGTAATTTGCATTTTGTGACGGCCGGTCGTTATTTTATTCTCCTATCACGCTATACTACATATGCTCACGTGAGAGAAAGACATTACTTTATTGAGGGCTTGAGGAAATGGATAATGGGGGTCTTATGGACTTCCTTGGCAACTAATACAATACATGTATGCACTTGTGAGGTACCCACTACGTTTTAAATTAATTTTTGTGAAGTAGGGAATCGGCCGATATGCCATTATTCTTCATTCTGCGGAGAAGTGTGGTACCTGCGACACAGCTGTGAGGCATTATATGCACTTTGTTGATGCTCTGGCTGATGACGATGAAGAATTATGGCTGATCCTATTGTAATAGGTTGGAAGCATTCAACGACCCACTCGTTACGCAATTAGCCTTGTGTGACGCCTGGCTGTAATTTTACTCTTCTACCACGCTATATTACATACCCGCCGTGAAGCCTGTGCGGGGTGTTTTTTGCGAAGGAGTTTCGTGCACCCGCATGGCCCTGTGGTAGAATACTGGGCTGCCACGCAGAGGGCACAGGCTCGAATTCCGTTCGATCCTGGATATTTTTTCATATTTAGCGCGACAGCGGTTACGGACACCGGCGGCGGCGGCAGACAACTACGGCGCTCAAAACGGCTTTTGTTGTGATCTCACAAGAGCTTTCGCTGTAAAATAGGGTTCGATGCCAGCGGTGTGTCGCCTCCCCTTCTGTCCTCGTCCAAGTAGTTGACTGGAATCTTTCGCTATGTGCAACCAACGAGCTCAGGCAAGCACAAGTCTGATTAAACCCAGGCTTTCTGCGTGGCAAGCGAGCGTTCTACCACAGGGCCACGCCAGTGCTCGAAACTGTTTCGGAAAAAAACCTTTATATACAAGCATCATGTATGATGACACGCATTAACAGATTAATATTGCGTGGCAAAGAGTAGAATCGCAGCAGCCGTCACATCAGGTGAAATACGTAACGAGTGGGTCGTTTAGAGCTTTCCACTCATTACAAAGGGCTGAGCCACAATTCATCATACTCATCTCTACCACAGCAACAACAAAGTGTATAGAGGTACGCAAGTGCGCATATTGCCTTAGAAATCCATAGCGAGTCATTTTTCGCAGATTCTGATCAGTCGCGATGTTGTGCTCGCCGTATGCGCCGTAAGAGAGTTTACAACGGCCTCTGTGAATACCGTTTCGCCAGCTTACGCTGTGACTGTGCTGCTCGTTTTGCGCAGGCCTGGCGTTTTTTGTTTTGTTTTGTTTTCTGTAAGCTCCATGCATAACGTGATAAACAGTTTACCGACGGAGCAACTCTGATTGATGGCGGCCAGTTACCGAACCTCGGTGACCGAGAGGAAAGTATAAAACCCTGCGCTCGCTAAGAGCAACGGCCGCTAAAATGCAGCCGAGTGTGCCATGAAATCGCTATCCATTGGCCCCTAACTAGAACAACTCGTTCCACTGAGTATTAGAAGAAGTAATAATAAAATGAAAGCGGAGTATGCAGATTAGACGAAAGCCGGAAATTGATATGGTTATCTGGACTGAATAGCATAATGACGTCAGATCAGAAGCAGCGAACCTTGAAGTCGTTGTCGCTTTCCGTCCAGCGACCTTTGCACCGCGGCTTGTGTGCTGCTGTTCTTGACGATAAAATTTTCTATGACAATCTAAAGGGCTGAGTGGCGTAGTGATTGCAGTTTTGCATACATGCTTTGACCGTAGTGATTTGACTTTTAGCGTCATAATAATAATAATAATAATAATAATAATAATAATAATAATAATAATAATAATAATAATAATAATAATAATAATAATAATAATAATAATAATAATAATAATATCTGAGATTTAACGTCCCAAAACCACGATATGATTATGAGAGACACCGTAGTGGAGGGCTCCGGAAATTTTGACCACCTGGGGTTCTTAAACGTGCACCTAAATCTAAGTACACTGGCCTCAAACATTTTCGCCTCCATCAAAAATGCAGCCGCCGGACTTTTAGCGAGACTGATTCTTAATACGCTAAAGGCGTATGCATGACTAAAACTACGTTATTAACGATTTTGAAACAGTGATCTATCTGGTGTGCCTTGTGATGCACAGGGCGCAAGATCTAAGGCGTTTCTTGCAACCCGCTAGCCTGCGTGATCGCATTTTCGATGAAGGCGAAAATTCTTCAAGCCCGTGCACTTAGATTTAGGTGCACGTTAGAAAGCACCAGGTGGTCGAAATTTCCGGATCCCTCCATTGCGGTGTCGCTCATAATCATATCGTAGTTTTGGGACGTTAAACCCCAGATATTATTATTACCCCACCCACGCACATAATACTCCTGCTGGAGCTTGTGAGGCTTTTTGAATAAATTAAGTGTGTCGCTGTGGTACAGTGGTTGCGGTGCTCGGCTGCCGGCTCGCGGGCTCGATCCCGACCGCTGAAGTCGCGTTTTGGTGGAGGCGAAATGCTAGAAGCCCTTGTACTGTGTGATGTCAGTGCACGTTAAAGAACACCAGATGGTCAAAATTTCCGGAGCCCTCCACTACGGCGTGCCTCATAATCATATGGTGATTTTGGCACGTAAAGATACAGAAATTGTTATATAATTAAATGAACTAAAACTTGGAGAAAGCTTAGGCTTCGCCTTTAAGCGTTCGCCTTTAAGAGTGGAACGCGACAGCGTATTCGTGCCTATACTATACTCACATGCATAATGTGCTGAAACATATGCGCTATCACTAGAGCCATGGCTGAGAGCACAGGATGCACAACCTAACTTTTTACGCGGTGATAATTTCTCATTTCAATGTGATTCGACAATATGCCATGCGCTTCTGTATATTCAACTATGTTGTTGCCCTGTTTGTTCTTGTTAAAAGATAGCAGTCATGAGTGTTGTCGTTACTGGCTACTTTTGTGCATCTTGTCAGTGGTGACGAGTGACACTATAAAAAGCACCTTTATCGAAAAAAGCTCAACTGGTAGTTGAGGACTGGTCCTGTATGTTCATGTGCCTTTCGTGTTCGTACTTCGTGCTGCTTAACTTCGCGGATGCACAACCAGGTGGTGGGTGACAGCAATGAATGACCCCTGCCGCTGGCGGCATCTGTGGCCCAGAATGGGTTCGGCTCCGGCTCACACCCTGACTTTTATTCTTTGCGTCCATCGGGATTTTTCGCTCACGGGCAACGGCGCCTCATTTTCTGCGGCTCTTTAACGCTATCGCGTTATTGGATATCGAGTCCTTCTCACTGCCTGCTCTCTTGCCTCTTGGTTTCGCCTCGCTCACTGGAAATTTCAGAGCTTCGCATCTGGCGCCATGTTGCGAAGCGCTGACGTCAGGTCTCTCTGTCATCGCTGCATATCACTCCCCTCCTTTATTCACAAATATCTATGTCGAAGAAACTGCTTTGAAAAAAAGATTGCTCAAATAAAGAAGGATAATGCTTCTCACTTTGACAGCTGTTCTTCCGCCGAAAGCTATAAAAACAACGCCCAAAACAGGTGGAAGCTTGATGGGATGACTCCGTGATTAATAAGCCGGGTGTGCGAAACTTTACGTCTTGGAGGCCTTTATGGCTCATTCGGACATTCTTCGTATTGCAAGGACTAGCGTGCTTTTAGAGAATGACAACATGGCGCCGATATTCCTTGCCATGTGAAACACTATACACGACACCCACGGCGCAGGCAGCAAAACCTGTGGCGGGCTTCTTTTCACGGGTGTAGAACTCTCGATCTCACAACACGCGGACAAACAGGCAAATTCATTCATTACAAAGCACGAGGTTGTTTAGCAATACGAAGGAGACATGCGTGCGCATTGCGAGAAGTACAAACCACTGTTTGAGTCTATTAGGGTGCTCGAAAAGAACAGAAATATTGTCGCCAGTATGTCGGCACGGAACAAAACCAAAAACCAAAAACGAAAAACGAAAAAAAAAACTATCTTTTTCACCGGAACAAAAACTTAAACGAAACTTGATCTATTATTTCGTTCTGGAGTGAAACCGAAATTTTTTAAATCGTTTTTCGGTTCACGAGGAAACTTGGCAATCCGGAACAACTGAGGTCATGCAACGTAAGCAATTATGCATATCTCAGGGTACAGTATTAGCGCGTACCTCAGGTAGGAATTCCAAAGCAAACTTATGCTGAAATGGTGCGAAAAACGAAAACAGTGGCAACCAGAGATGTTTATATTAACGCAAGTGGTCTTTTGCGCGCCTGTCACATAGGCCAGCGTGGAGAGGGCATTGTCGCTGCTGAAGTTAGTTAGAGGGAAAGCTGTTAGGAGATCACAACAGCCGATTTTGCCGCCATAGTTGTCCACCGCCGCCGGTGTCCGTAACCGTTATCGCGTGAATTAAGAAAAAATGAAATGAGAAACAAATTTCTAGGATCGGATGGAATTTTAACCCGCACCCTCTGCGCGGCAGTCGAGTATTCCACCACAGTGCCACGCTAGTGCTTGCAACTCCTTCACAAAAATACTCGATTCAGGCGTCATTTCGGGCAAGGAATCGTGTGAACATACGTATTATAGCGTGGCAGAAAACTAAAACAACAATCTGGCGTCACACAATGTGAATTGTGCAACGCCTCGGTCATTGAATGCTTCCAACCCGTTACAAAGAACTCAGCCATATTTGCTCATTGTCATCAGCCACAGCACAAAGTGCACATAATGCCTGACAGATGTGTAGCGGGTACCCCGCTTCTTCACAGAATGACGAAAAATGGCATAGTGGGTGCTTCGCTACTTCAGAAAAATTACGGTGATTTACGGTGTAGTTGGCACCTTGCATGTGTGCTTGTATTAGTTTCCCCAAGAAAGTCTACAACGGGCTCTAGAAAGGCCGCTCTTCCGGCTTTCGCTGCGACTTTGCTGCGTGTCACGCGCAGGCCTGGCAATTTTTTATCAGAACAGCGGTTTCGCACATCATAGAGTACACTCACTGACGTGCTGCTTCTGAGATCGTGTTCATTCCCTTGACAAAAAGCATTGAGCCCGTTAAGAAAGAAATCGTAATTGACTTTCGAGAAAATAAATACTATGACTTTGAAGGGTATACTGCTTCGTGCTAGTTGGTAGGAATTCGTGGTACAGTTGCGGCTGAAATCTATATTGAGGCTGAAATCTATATAGCCCACGATCGTCGGTATTCAGGAGTAAAATTTGGTTTTGGCTTTTATAGACTGGAGCATTTCATTTGAGCTGGGATTGGCTACGCAAAAGAAATCTAAACGGCAGCGAATGAACGATATAGCTATATTGTGCTTTCGTCGGTGCTGTTCTTTGTTGCATGGGCGTAATAGTGATGACTAGAATTGTAGACCGAGCGCTCCTTTCAGGCAACAGGCGCACCATTCTTTGCCGTAGGAGTTTTGCCCTATACAACATCGTGTCCTTCAGTTAGTGCCAACTCGTCCAAGGGTAAATGTGGAACGAAACAAGTGGGACGCAAAACAGATTGGATGCGGCCACGTTGGGTGTTTTGGTCACGATTGCTGACGCACTGCTGATTTTGTGTATCTGGCCCTGTTAGATTCAAGCAGGGGCAGGAATTGGCTCATTTTGTATTCAAAACTGCCTTTTTAAGTTCACGCTACGATCAGCAATTGCCTCATTTTGATTACACATGTTCTAAAAATGAAAGATACTTAGGCGTGCTTCACGCTCCCGTGAAATTTAGCCGAGTTTCGGTTTCTGTATTTCGCTTATTCAGGGGGAAAAAACGCCACATTTGTTTTTGCACTGCCTCCGTGATCGGCCCACCTTCGACCAAGCGATGATATCATGTGTTGAATTGAAGGTAAACATTAGACAGAAGTCTGTCTGGTTGGGTAAGTAAACTGAGATAACTGATATTTATTCTCCAACCAAAGTTACGAAAGCACGTAAAAACCCGACGTTTCGGAACCAGCTCGGTTCCTTCCTCAGGGGGGACTGCGGCGGCTTGGCAGCGGCCTCTTTAAGGCACTCTCGCGGCGGTTAACGACCCCACGCATTACCGCGGAGCGTAGCCCATGATACGACGTCGAACTAGAGTACACTCTAGTCGAACGAGACCAGGCTCTCGTCTTCGTCGATGCCGCTGCCAAGCCGCCGCAGTCCCCCCTGAGGAAGGAACCGAGCTGGTTCCGAAACGTCGGGTTTTTACGTGTTTTCGTAACTTTGGTTGGAGAATAAATATCAGTTATCTCACTATCATGTGTTGGTTTTATCATGTGACGTCATGTTATGTGGCGTAACGATGGCGTCATATGGTGATGTCAGAATTTTGGCGATCTGTGACTTCGGTTACGTTATATGGTGACGTCATCACGTGACGTATGATTTTTTGCATCCCTCGTGTTGACGCCATTGACGCAGTATGCCTACGGTCAATTTTCGCGTTTGACGAGGCATCTAAGGCCTTAATAACACATGCGCTTGCAGTACTACTGATCGACCTATGTTTGTAGTAAGAAATGTTTGAGATGACGCATTAAACTTCAAGAATAAATATTCAGTGAAAACAAATATTTTTTCACTCCGACGATATAGAACATGAAGTTCATTCGAAGGGTTTCTCAAGATCCGCGTCTTGTTTGCCTTCAGGTACGTAAATTCGCTGACCCGGCGCGTCATTCGGTGGCAAGGGCTTCTAAGCACTTCTTTTACTAATGTTCATGGGTGGCGCGATGTCTCAAATCGCATGATTACACGCACACTCGCTGGTTTTCCTGCCTGTGACAAACTTTGTTATCTCTTTTTCTAGATGTTTCGGCCGTCGAACTTCGCCATTTGCACGATTGGGACGCCGCACTGCGGCGACACCACGAATCAATTTTTTCGGGATACGTGCCAGCGATTTTCAACAACCAGACGCGTGCTTCTCAGATCGGTCGCCTGACAGCTTCCTTAGATGTCGTCAAAGGAACACTGCAAAAAAGAAATCTCGACAGAATTGTTGCGGAGTGGTTCTGCGCATCCGCAAGATGCGAAGAGTCGTGAGGTATCGTTTCGTCATTGTGGAACCGCTAGCGAATCGCGGAGAAGGCAGCAATATGCCCGGAAACTTCTCACGGACAAGTCCATAACGGCGAAGATGGTTGTACTCTGGCCGAATTTTCAGCCCAACATATTTTCCAGGTAAGAACAGTGATTTATTCTTTTTTTTCGGTACCTTTTTCTTGTGGGCGCCTCAACTCAACTGATGGGCAGCTAAAGCTTTTAAGTAGCTTCCTTCGTGAAGTATTCTATATCGCCTCGATTAGTCGGAGTTGAAGTTTATTTGCAGTTTTGACAATACATGAGACATAAATTGTCATGGTGCCGGAGCAATAGGCGTGTCTATACAAGCTTGAGTAGGTTATGAATACGGAATCTTCTTGTATTTCAGTGTGAGTTACGAGCAGGCAAACGATCGTCGTTAGGTTGACATGCTTTCACACTGAAGCGATTAGCGGCAATGAAATCAGCCGTATATAATCTGCGTTTGACTCGCTCTGAGACAGCGGCAGTGGCAAAATATTTCAAGATGGTTAATGTGCTACAGACGTGACACCAGCAGCAGTAGGACAAGGCACACGGAAATAAAGTTACATAGCGCGACCGTGCATGCGGAGCAGCAGTAGCCCAAGAAGGCCACGAATGAAACAAGGGAATTTTGAGGGCTCGTTTATTTGCTTGATACAACCTCAAAGAAAACCAACAGATAATGAAGCCATGGAAGGCATGGGGGACGTTAATTATACTGTTTTAAGTTCATTATAGTGATTATGATATAGATGTGGAGAGAGTAAAGTGGACGAAAAGACAACTTGCCGCGGACAGGGACCTAACCTGCAACCTTTGGATAACGCGCCCAGTGGTCCACTAATTGAGCTACGACGGCAGAATCCCATTGTTGCCGGAAGGACAACAGTGGTTTAATCCTGAAAAACCGCAAAATCAATAACAATGCGCATCTGTTAAAAGTCGAAAAAGGTGAACGTCTTGTGCAGCAGGACAGAAGGGTTGCTGATGCATGCATATTGCCTTCTTTTTTTTTTAATGGGATATTCTTCTGTTAGTTCTCGTGTAAGTTCATTACTACTGCTAGAAACAGTCAGGCTCATAAAGCAATGGATCACACCCGCTCTCTCTGCATGCAACGGGTAGCGAGATGCCACGCCTCTAGCTTTATTCACGGGCTGGCGCTTTCTTACGCACATGTTGATACAGCGGTCAGATTTAACACATATTAACCTTGCCACTTCTGAACGAAATCAGGTGAACGTTGCTAACCAGTGGCGTAGCCAGAGGGGGGCACACCGGGCCCGTGCCCCATCCCCCTCCCCCGAATTTTTTTTTTTTTTTTTTGCTATGGCATACAGTGCCCAAAATGACACTTGGCCACATCTGCCTGCCCGGCACCCACTTCAAATCAAGGAGGTGCCCCCCCCCCCCCTCCGAAAAAAATTTCTGCCTACGCCCATGTTGCCAACAAACATTTTAAGAAATTTTTACCGCAATTAAAGATGCAGTCCGGGGGCTTTCTACGTGGGCGTGCACAACCCAGCTCTGAAAACAATACGAGTTAATTGGTGAGCCATCAAGTGTGTGTGTGTGTGTGTGTGTGTGTGTGTGTGTGTGTGTGTGTGTGTGTGTGTGTGTGTGTGTGTGTGTGTGTGTGTGTGTGTGTGTGTGTGTGTGTGTGTGTGTGTGTGTGTGTGTGTGTGTGTGTGTGTGTGTGTGTGTGTGTGTGTGTGTGTGTGTGTGTGTGTGTGTGTGTGTGTGTGTGTGTGTGTGTGTGTGTGTGGTGTGTGTGTGTGTGTGGTGTGTGTGTGTGTGTGTGTGTGTGTGTGTGTGTGTGTGTGTGTGTTCTTTATGTGCGCGTGAACGTGTCTTTTGTGCCTGCTTCGCCAATTTCATGAAAACATTGTACTGCACTAGCAAAACAAAGCGCATGAGCGCATTGTTTTCTCGCACATTCAAATACGTCTTACATCGAGGCGAACAAACCAGTCATCCGACTAAGTCATTTTACACGTGCGTTATATGCAAGCAGTGTTTGGGAAACAACTCATGAATACAACAAGAACGACGGTCGTTTTTCATGCTCTTTGTTTATTGTCGTTTCTCATCACAAGGTACAGAAGCGGGCCTATCCAAGATGTGTGATACATACAGAGTTGAAAAGATTGGCATGATACAGAAAAAGTGCGCAGCTATATCCTGCCGTGATGAAAAAAAAAACGCTGCGCCTTAGAAACGTATGTCTGTTGCTGAAGTTATCGACGTGGAGGACATTCACAATGTCGTCATGGTCTCTAAGATGACGATGCACACATCCGCACTTTGAAAATCTCGTTCGACAGATTCATTCAGCCAGAGCGAAGCACATATTCACAGGATGTCGCGGCGTTTACAGGCTTGTCTCACCCAATCTCGAGTTTTTATTTACCTAATAGCCCTAAGCTCTGCAGGTAAGGCACAAGGTGTAGACTAGATGAAAGATAAATAGTAATTAAGGTCAGTTATATATAAATACATTTAACACAAAGTCACAGTCCCTTTAGGCAACGCTAAGGAGAGCACAGGCGAAAGCTTATGCCCTCACGAGACGCTAATTAAATTCATAGACGTTGTCGGCCACACACCTCATGCACTTCACAGTGTTTGTGCCTTAGGTGCTGGCGTAGCCTCAACAAGTGACCTTGCCAAGGCTGTTGCCGGACTTTGTCTCTTTTTTGTGTATCATGACGCATATAGTATAATGAGGCGATGATCAGAGTTCTCAGTGAGGGTTATCGCCATTCCGAAAAGGGAATTTGAAGCACCCGTCTCTGGTCAGTGGTCTCCCCTGCAGACTGTGCGACAGCAAGGCACGCATGCCAGACCACCTGGCAAATCTTCTAAATATGCAGAACGTTGTGTACGCTGAATCCACTCATCGCGCATGGTGCTGCGAAATAATAGATGACAGGTGCATTTACGCGATGTCACGGCGAAAGTGAAACTAATGCACGCTTAAAGATGATGAGCGGAAGAGCGTTGAAAGAGCACGAGTAGGCTGAGAAGCAAAGTTACCGACAGTGCGCCGAAGAGCCACTTATTAGCTAGATGCATGAATACTCCCTATTAGCTAACACGCAGCGCTCTCCGGCTCTGGCAGTTCAAGAGTGTAGCGCAGACACGGTGCGGTTTCCGAAGGTACGGCGATATCGTTCATGCGCATAAGTTCGGACGGCAGCTGAATGCGGACGTGGTGGCAGAAGCAAGTCGCAATCTCTCGCTTTTTGTGTGCGCCTCTAACGCACAATTTCACGCTCCGTGCGAGCTACCTTAGTGACAGAAAAGAGCGGCGTGACAAGAGCGGGTATAAGACGACCGGATTGAGACACGGGAAACTTTGCACTTCGGTTCCGCCGGAATATACCAACCTTCGCGATCGTTGGCGCGCAGCCACGTAGTCGCCGATCTACCGCGCTTTAGGTACTGATCACGCACACCGTGCGTCGCATGAGAGTGACGTCAGGAGTACACCCACAGTAGGCTTGTCATATATTTACCTTCGCTGCTGCTTAACTCTTCATTATGCAGATGGAAGTAGTTATGTCGCGATATTTGGACGCACGTTCGACGAAGCAACCTAGGGTCCGTTCATAGGCTCCGGGTAGTGGTGTCAGGACTGGCAGCTGTGCGACCTCGTTCACCTATAGGCCTGCGCTCGGCGGTGTGTGTGTGTGTGTGCGTGCGTTGATTCTCAGCCGTTTTCAGAACGAGCACCTTTTGATCATCTTGTGCGCTGCTGTTGGTGCTTGCTGTGAGGCTAACACGATGCTCCAATTCCGAATCCTACGTGACGAATTTAGTGGCGCCGTATGTCGTCTAGGTTTCGGTCGTCATGACGCGGTCTTCCGGCACGGTGGTGATGCCGGAGGCTTCGGAGCGCGTGTCGTCGCCTGCGCTCGGTGGTGGGACGCACACCAGGGACGGGAAGCGGCGTGCCAGGGCGGCTCGGTACTTGGGGTGACTGATGCCGTACACGATGGGGTTATAGCAGGCGTTGGCCTTGGCGAACACCGAGCCCCAGATGGTAGACAACGGCGTCAGCTTGGAGCCATCGCTGAAGATGCCGGCCCAGGCGATGGTCAGGTACGGCGTCCAAGCCATGAACCACAGGCCGACGGTCATCATGGCGATCTGCAAGAGAAACAGCGATTATGGATGCTTAACAACGCGACAGAGACACTTGTTGCGAGCTGCGCGTCACTCAATCCAGAGAAAAGCTAAAGTAGGTCGTCCTGTACTGACACAATTTTACAGCGAAAGCTGTTACAAGATCACAACAACAGCCGTTTTTGGCGCCGTAGTTAACCACCGCCGCCGCCTCCGCAGGTGCCAGTAGCCGCTATCGCGCGAATGCAAAAAAAATAATAATAAATAGAAAAAAAGGAGGAATCGAACCTGGACCATCTGCGTGGAAGCCCAGTATTCCACCACAGAGCCATGCCGGTGTTGAAAGTGCTTTGCAAAAATACCCTATACAGGCTTCATGTCGGGAAGGAACCACATTAACACATGTAATATAGCGTGGTAGAAGAGTAAAATAACAACCAGGCGTCACACAGCGCGAATTCTATGACCAGTCGTCACACAATGCGAATTCCGCAACGAGTGGGTCGTTGAATGCTTCCAACCCATTACAAAGGACTCAGCCATAATACTTCATCGTCATCAGGCACAGCATCAACAAAGTGCGCAATATGCCTTAGGTGTTTAGCGGATACCACGATTCTCCGCAGAATGTCGAAAAATGGCATATTGCGTGATTCCCTACTTCAAAAAAATTATGATGTTTCATAGCGTAGCGGGAACCTCGCAAGTATACTTGTGTTAGTTGCCAAGGAAGCCCATAAGGCCCCCATGATCTATTTCATCAGGGCCTCAGCAAAGGACTTTCCCTCTCTATCTCTCTTTCTCACGTTAACATATGTTATATGGCGTGGTAGGAGAGTGAACTAACGACCGGGCGTCACACAATGCGAATTGCGTAACTAGTGGGTCGTTAATAGCTTCCAATCCATTACAAAGGGATCAGCCATAATTCTTCATCGTCATCAGCTGTGGCATCAACAACGTGCACATAATGCCTTGCAGATGTGTAGCGGGTACCTTGCTTCTTCGCAGATGACGGGTAATGGCGTAGTGGGTGCTTCTCAACTTCACAAAAGTTATGATTTATGGCGTAGTGGGTACCTTGCATGTGTACTTGTAGTAGTAGGCCCAAGAGAGTTTAGAACGGGCTCTAGAAACGCCGCTCCTCCAGCTTGCGCTGTGACTGCTGCGCTTTCCGCACAGGCCTGGCGTTTTTTGTACTACAGGGAAAGCTTTTCATCCACTCATTTGCAGCAGGAAGCCACGAGAGAAATCCACATAAATTTCTCAGAAAGAAACATTTCTAGTTGACGAAAACTTCGTCTTGGTCCAGCATTCGAACGCGGGGCCAACGCACTTCCAAATTGGTCGCTCTGCATTTGAGCTAAGCAGGAAGCTACTAGATTACAGCGCGGGAGCGAATTAATGTGCACTTAATTTACTAGTGTTTTGTTCTCTCCTGGTGGTACTTTCGTGCTACAGATGCTGAGTTTTACCTTTCGTGAACGTTTACTTCCGCGGAACTGATTGGCATTATTGAGCATTTGTTGCGCAATAACACACCTACCTTAGCGAGCCTGGCCTCGGCGCTCGTCTTGTTCTGCTCGGCGTTTGCGCGCAGCGAGGCGACGTTCATTTTCCTTGCCTGCACGCGCAGCTGCTTCTCGTGCTGCGCCACGGTGCGCACGATCTTCGAGTAGCAGTAGATGTTGATGAAGAGCGGGGTCCAGTAGACACCCACAGCGTACGCTACCACGTACGACGCCGACAGCAGTGTCTTGGTGAGGTAGTCGATGGTGCAACTCGTCATGTTGCCCTCGGGTACATATCTGCGACGTAAACATTCATTGCGTACTTGTAAACATTCACTGCGACAAGTGGGCAAGAAGCTACGTCCGTACGTCAGTGCACGCGTCATGACCTCGAGCACATTCTTTTTTTCTTTGAACGCGCGGCTCACTTTCAGTGTGTTTGAGTGCGCTGGTGTAATTTTATATCGTGGGTAATTCTAGCATAGAGAGCGCAGCGCGGGCACGTCACGGCAACCCACGGCGGCCGCGGTAGCTCACGGTGCTCATTCAGTCAATGGCCGTGTGCGAAATTGATGTCCTAAGCCAAACTGTGCTTATGGCATCATTTGTCGAGACATGTCTGCACGTTTTATGTTAGAAAAGATTATAATGAAAAGTGTGTTACATTTCAATGCTAATTCAGTCGAGAGAAAAGCGCGCTATTTATAACTGACTATGAAACTTAATTGTAAGTTCCCATGCCCAGTGCTGCGCTATAATGCTTGGCTCACCTGTTCGCAGAAGCCTCGACTACCGATTGGCAGCATCTGATCATGTTCTGAGAAGGGTTGCAGGGCCCCTTTTAGTCGAAGGCACTAGCTCTGTCGTTGTCATCTCGCAATTTAAGAGTACCAAGGGAAATAAAAGCATGAAAAATAGTTGTGAGAAATTTTGGCGGTGCAGGGAAGTTTGAATTAGAGCATATAGGGTACACACTTGGGCTGGTTGGTTCATTATTATGAGCAAGCGCTAAACGCCAGGACGAAGAAAGGTTACAAACTACGGCACTCGCCTCGGTGTCATGGTCTGTGTCCTTTCTTTGCCCTGTCGTTTTGCGCTTTCTTTTTTCTGCTTGGAAGCTTGAATGTGTGAGTGAGACCAGCTGGATAGTGCGAGTTGAAGATAAGATCCTTAGTCTGCACATCACTCGGTTGTCGTTGTTGTGGATCCATTGCTTCGATTCACTATTGAGGTCAACGAACGGTGGTTATTGTAATGCCTTCCTGGCAGGGTGCTCGGTAAAACCATACCTGCTCCAGCCGAAGAAGGGCAGCAACGTCCAGGCGAGAGCCCAAAACCAGACGAAGAAGATCATTAACGCCGCCTTCTTGTGCGTGAGCGGCGCTGCTGCCACGCCGCGCACGATGACGTTGTACCGGTCCAAGGTGATCATCACCATGGACCATATGGAGCCGCAGCCGAACAGCGAGCCCACCATGCCGTACACCTCGCACATGAATGGTCCCAGGATCCACGTTTCGGCGAAGCAGTTGGCCGCCATCGTCGGCATCATAAACGCCATCATGCACCTGGGATGCACGAATGGGCGTCACGACATCCCAGAGTGATCCTCGTGGTCGAGAGAGATAGTTTGCACAGATGAATGAGCCGCTATCTCTGCTTCTCTGCAGGGATAATAGCTCAGCGCTTATAAGGCAGCATAGAAGACCCTAAGCTTATACAAATGCTAACAACACCAGTATAATATCCTATGGGTGAACGTCTCCTGTTTTTGGCCTTTGTTCACCCATTACACCGAACTGGCCCAGTTTTGCTAATACGTGACATACCCGATATTGTACCGTGGAATACATTCAGGAGTTTCTGCATAATGGAAAGTTTACTCACACAGCCCCCTTGAATGGGGGTCTCTTTCCTTGGCACGGCAGCACATTTCTAACAAATTACGTTTTCATTCATTCATTCATTGCGTCTTAGACGATTCCAGAAGGGTACGGCCGTCACTGATAGTACTGAACACCAGGCCGTCTCTGAATAGATGAGTCATAATGACAACTGTCCATTTTTAAGGTACCTGCGAAGGGCGGGGTGTGTGTCGCTACCTATACTGGCTACGTACCTACGTTGCACGTACGTACTTTGTATAGTGAAACCGTTCGGATGGAATGAACGCTAAGTTAGCACTTTCAAGCACAGATACATCAAGAATATTGTGGGTTGTCGAAGACCGCCCTTTAGCTTACCAATGAAAGTGCTGTTGCGACTCTTTTTAAGCGTTGACATGATTAACTTTACAGCTTACTAATTGTACCATCAGTTTAACAGAGGAGCTCGCAGTGGTTTGTGTACTACCGTGGCCTCCGAGATTGGCTCTCGTAGCGCGCCGTTTGGCAACGGCACAGTGCCAGAGCCAATCTCGGAGGTCACGGTACTACTGACAAACGTTACCATTTCTGTTGACCACCGAAACTGTCGTTCTATGGATTAACTCGATCAAGGGGCGCTTGAGCACTGTCCAGTTATGTGATACATCCAATACTTTTTACAAAGCCGTAGAGTGAACCATGGCTACAGGCTCGTGAACATTTTGTGGCAGGACATTTGCACACTGACCAGTCTGAGAAGGCGAGGTTGACAACCAGCATGTTGGTAGGTGTGCGTAGCGACTTGGTGGTGGTCATGATGTACATGACCATGCTGTTGCCCATGACTGAGATGATGCCCAGCACGACCATGGCGAAGCCTAGGAGGCTGTGCCAGAGAGGGTTCATGGGAGGGAACCGGTACCAATGCGGGTGAATCATGTAGATCATGTCGTCCGGCACCATCTCTACCACAGTGCCGTTCTTCATGTACGGGCTGGCCAGTTCGTCTAGGAAGGACATGCTGCGCAGTAGGCAGTGAGATGAAGATTTCATTACGAGATTATAGATAGATAGATAGATAGATAGATAGATAGATAGATAGATAGATAGATAGATAGATAGATAGATAGATAGATAGATAGATAGATAGATAGATAGATAGATAGATAGATAGATAGATAGATAGATAGATAGATAGATAGATAGATAGATAGATAGATAGATAGATAGATAGATAGATAGATAGATAGATAGATAGATAGATGATAGATAGATAGATAGATAGATAGATAGATAGATAGATAGATAGATAGATAGATAGATAGATAGATAGATAGATAGATAGATAGATAGATAGATAGATAGATAGATAGATAGATAGATAGATAGATAGATAGATAGATAGATCATCCACCTAAAATAATAAAGATTTGTGTTACGCAAGTGAAATAAGATAGATGTTCTTGAAGCGATGCTGTAGTACTGCAGTAACTGCAAGAACTGGATTGTCCGAACGGCGCACGAATAGTGAACGGGCTGTTCTCATAAAAGGTCTCGGTTAAGAAATGTCGGGTCCTCGGTATAACGAACAAAATTAGCTACAATTTTATTGAGGAGGCTGAGGAACGCAGCTATAAAGGCGACGACGAGTTTGCGCAATACTCTAGCCTCATATCTGAACAGCTTTTTCCCATTTTGTCTCTGTGGTTAAAACCCATATTACCAACCTGAAGAGGAACGAGAATGTCACCCTTTGAAAGGGGGCGCAGGGGTCTAGCGCTGTATCCGCGGTTAGTTGTTTGACCATGACGTCTGAAAGCAAGAGAGATGCTCGTAACCTAGAATTGTGGTGTAACTTGGGCCACCCGAGAACTCTTAACACGCGCCTAAATTAATAAACTCGATCGCTTTTAAATTCTACTTTCATCGAAAAATAGCCTGCCACGAACGGGATCCCGAATGTTGGCCGCTGTCGTTAATACCGAGCCATCCCGGTGGCACTGCATCGCCGTTTCACGCTACACGAGAATAACCGCTCCGTCGCATACCTTTCGCAAGGTCGCCCAAGTTTTCGCCTCCGCAGTGAGATTGACATCGCTGTTGTAAACGGGGGCGCACTTACGCCATTGTGGTGATGTCCGACTGCCCCCCTCGCAGGTTGCTTCCCATCGCTGTCGGCATGGCGACGCCGGTGTGTGCACACGGAGCGGAATGATGGGCGGCTCGAAGTCCAGGATGCGCGGCCTGCGCGCTTAAATGCATTAGCACAAGGTCCTCGAGAGGCTTCGCCGACAAACTCGATTACATTCGGCGACGCAGCCGCGGCCGCTCCCCGGACCACGCTAATCGCCGTTTAGCGTGGACAAATCCGTCTTATGCGGCACTCTTTCTCAGCGCCACCAAAACGAAAAAATAAACGCGCGCCGTATAATACGCGCGCAGACGCGATAAAGTGCGTAAACGCGCGCAAGAATAACCTGAACAGTTAGGTTGCGTAAACGTGCGGCATTGCTGTGTGATTCTTATTTCTACTACACCGCACGAGTAATCAGCTCAGAAGCCACGGTCAATGTCCTCTGTGACTCGCAGGAAGCGGCGTGATCGTCGGGGTTCAAGGTTTTTAGAGCAATGGTTGTTCATTGTCCTACATCCAGATGTCGTGGCCGTTAGTCGCATGTATATCATAATTTCTTACATGGATGCGTACTTGGTCAGGAGATTACATGGTCACATGACGTGTGTGTGTGTGTGTGTGTGTGTGTGTGTGTGTGTGTGTGTGTGTGTGTGTGTGTGTGTGTGCGTGTTGTTCCACATCGTGTTTGGTATTGTTCATTTAGCTGAGTCATTTTTCTCAGCCGGCGTACTCTGGTCAATGATTTATACACTTCGGAAGATACAGTTTAGCAATTCATGGGCAACCTTACGAAACACGTCTTCGTCCACCCCAAGTCCATTCGTGTAGTTTTTCTAGCCCAGAGTGGGGACCTTAGTTTCTCCAGAAAATATTATTGAAGTGCACTTAAGCGCAAATTTGCAAATGGCATATTCGGAAATCGGGGCCACTCCCGAATCACGTGATGAGTTCACGCGACTTTAGCTTAGACGAAATCTATAACGACACGTGCCGTAATGTTACCATCCATAGAGTCAGTTAGTCAACGTAGTTACTATCAGGTGTACATAGGTGATGGCTTGTGTGATGGCATGTATACGTGCGTCTGTAAGAGCCTGTATTGATTTGTAATCACGAGTTGCCAGGCTTCTTGGTCGCACGACTTCTGTAGTGATCTTGATGGGCCATGTAAATGAGCTTCGGTATGTGAACTATGTTCACGTGACATTGAACGTACCTCTCCGAGTTGACGCGCAGTCAGGTGCGGCCAACTTGATGAGCTAGAGCTTGTCATCGGCACTTGAAAACGGAGTACCAGCGAATGCACAGAACACGTACACAAGAAGTCGTCAGACACGGACAAAGGTTGCCTTGTTGAATTCGTACTCAGGGGGATGGTTAGGACATTTGTGTGGTTTTAGTCTGCACTCTCTTGACAGTTGTGCTGCGTTGCCATCTGCAACACCCACTGACTCTCTGTCACGTACACTCATCTGCATCATCTTCCCATATGTTAATCAAACTTTAACAGATGAAATTGCCGGGATTTCTTGTTTTAAAACAAAATCACTGCTCAGATTAGCAGATATTAAATTAATCTACAAGCGTTAGAACGTAAAAACTTGGAGGACGCTTGAGCTTCGCCTTCAGGAGCAGAACGCGATAGCGTAATCGGACCCCGCGCATATTGCCTTCTCAATTACTAGCTTGCTTCGGTTCTCGCTGGATGCCTCAACTGTGCCGCAAGGAAACGAACGTCCGTGCGCGTAACATCGGCTGTTTCAAAGTATCCTAAAATGCCTCCTGCAAGTACAAGTGCCCACTACGCCATAACTAATCCTTTTGCGAATCGGCGAAGGGCCCACTATGCGTCCGTAAGGCAACACGCGAACCTACGCAGCTGCTCACTTTCTTGATGCTTTTGCTGCTGCTGGTGATCAAATATGTCTGAGAGCTTTGTAATGAGTGGGCCTTTAAAACACCAGCTCGTTGCGCAATTCACATGTTTTGACGCCTGGCGCGATTCTACACTTCTGCCACCCAATATTACACGCGTTAAGGAGAATGCTCCCACTACATGACATTCACAAAGTGTTGTTTTATCGACGCAGTCTCAAGCAGTGGCGTGGCTCTGTGGTAGAACACCTGCTCGCCACGCAGAAGGCCTGGGTTTGATTCTCTATCGAACCTAAGATTTTTATTATTATTGCGATAGCAATTATATGGACAGTCTCGGCTGTATTTTTGCCGTCGCCGTCATGCACCGTATATGTATAAGTATGTATATATATATAAAAGCCCCAAAGAAAAATAATTCAGAAAAATGCTTCAGAAGCGCGGAATCGAACCAGGTACCTCTTGCTCCGCAGCGAGCGGCGCTAACCACTACGCCACGGAACGCAGGTCCTCCACGTAGCTAATGGCGAGCGTTATATACACACCCTTTACCGCTGGACGGACTCAAAGATGGCCGGCGCTTAGAAGCGTTTCTTCATTACCAGCGAGATGGCGCTAGGAGCGCGGCGGGCGCATTTAAAAGTCGTCGGCGAGCTCGCTCACTTCTTATATTTGCGCAAGGAGAACCTTGGCCTTCCGCTGTCTGCTCGCGCGGTTTTCTCGTGGTGAGGGCAAGAGGGATGTTTCAAGCTTTCACCGTGATGTCCGCGCTCATGTTACGGAGCGCCGCTAAACGACGCCGCTAAACGAACAAACAGAAGATGAGCGCGAACTATCAAGTGTCACAGCTCGACACTTGAAGCACGCTAGTTTCCTTCGTTGCTTCGGCCACCTTTGCAACAGGAGCGCTGTTCAAACTGAGAGTATCCATTGGCGAGCCTCACTTCGTATAGCATTAGTTTCTTGCTATCGCATTCATTGCTTCGCCCTTGCGGCGAAACTGTGATTTTTTTATTTGCATCTGTCTCGATTTTTTGGTCCCGGACATGCTGATTTTTCGCTCACAACCAACGACGCTGACACCGACGCCGACAGCGGATTTTCTGTGAAACGAGCTCTTTAACGCTATCGCGTTAATATGAACGGCACCTGAAATGCATGGCAGGATACGATAGCTTCCTACTTAGTCTTTGGATTTGTGCCTCGTATACGATTCACGGAGCCCAAAGAGACAGTTGTATCAGAAGATAGGTATGCTATAATGCTAGAAAATTTGCATTAAAATGTGTTTTTTTTACGTTAGTACACTGCGAAAAGTACGTGCCGAGTGTAGTGCACGCGGCTACTGCAGCCCAAGAGAACTTAGGAGGATCGCAAAGTACAAAAATTGCGGTCGCAGCGTTGTCCATCGAGCAGAGAGGAAAGCGTCGTTTTGCAACACGCTGCCATCACCGTGGCTCATCGCATTGGCGCATGTTTGGCCATATTGTGGAAATGTCCAGCCAGCGACGCCACGCGCTATCTATAAAAGGTCGACGTACAAAACATGCTCGGAAGCGCTGCTTAACCGTTTTGTCGGACCCGTCGGGCTCCTTGCCACGCGGCTTCTTTCCACGAGAAGCCTTGGAGAGTGACCAGGGTGGGACACATGTGGGGATTCTTAGTGCGGCCGCTGCTGCCAGCACAGATTGCGTTTGTGCTCGCTGTTAACCTGTTTTGTCCTAGAAAAAAGACCATGAAACAAATGCACAGACTCGAGAATAGAAAATAAAGACACAACTCAGGCTCTCATTTGCTACTGGCGTTTACTTGAAAAAAGAATGCATAATAAAATAATGATGTGTTCATTCATACGTGTATAAGTGAGTGTATGTGGTGTGTTCTATTCTTCACTCTTTGTCTTTGGTTAGCGCTCTTCTTCTAAGACGAATCTGAACCAACTTGGCCGATTATCTGCATTGATAGCCTGTCTCGTACTTGCCAGTGAAACATCGATGGCCTAAATACGGTACACGCGGATTGATTTCATAGCGTCCCTTATAACAAGAAAATTAGAAGAATTCAATGATGCTGCTACGTGTACTACATTACAAAAGATACATTTCTGGTTTTCTCTCTTAGAGCTAACCGTCAGTTTAAATCGCTGCTAATGCAACACGACAAAGTGGAAGCTTGGGCGAGTTGGTGATTCAACATCGACATGACTGTGCAGCGCAAGCATCGGCATGACCGCACAACTCAGAGAAAACGATATTGAGTATCTGGCTATGATGCGATAAGGGAATATAGAATGTGCGTCGTCATGCGCGGGTTTTACTCATGTCTTGTTCTTGTCTTTCGTGTATATTTCTGGGGGTTTCGCAGATGAACCTATATAGCCTAGTTGAATACGGCTCCTGTTTTGTGTCTTTCTTCCGTCCTCGTGTCATTTGCACTGCGCAGTCATTTCAATATTGAATACAACGCTTTGTTTACCATGTCGTAGAAGGTCACACTTGAATTTAAGTTAAGTTTAAAGATAATAGAAAACAAAGCAGGTGATGTAATAGTAATTGTCACATTCAACGGCCGTACCTAAAGTAAGCTAGAACACATTACAGCACAGAACTAATGAACTATAAATTGCCTAATTTCTAAAATTCTGTGCAGAACAGCTTGCGCAGCCCCCCTCCCGCTCCTACCAATTGTAATGCAGAAAAAATAAATAAACATCTCGCACGTGCAGGCATCAGTGTCGTACTCAATTGCGGGATTTAGCTTTTCGGATCCGTGAGAAAAAGAAGAGATTTCGAATTACACCGGGTTGAATTCGAGTTACAAACCACCCCGCCACGGTGGTCTAGTGGTTATGGCGCTCGACTGCTGACCCGAAGGTCGCGGGATCGAATCCCGGCCGCGGCGGTGGCATTTTCAATGGAGGCGAATATGTTTGAGGCCCGTGTACTTAGATTTAGGTGCACGTTAAAGAACCCCAGGTGGTCGAAATTTCCGGATCCCTCCCCTACGGCGTGTCTCATAATCATATCGTGGTTTTGGGACGTTAAACCCCATATATTATTATTATCGGCTTGCATACCTTAATATTAACTTTCATCAGCTGAGTACCGCAAAGCAACCGCGAATGGTGTATTCGCGGTTACTTAGCGGGCAAGATGTTGCTCTGCTCAGCTCGCTGGCGAAGGCTCGATTCCCGGCGACGGCGCTGCATCTCGATGGGGGCGAAATGCCAAAAACACCCGCCTATACTTAGATTTAAGTGCGCGTTAAATAACCTAACGTGACCAGAGTTAATCCGGAGCCTACGGCATGGATTTTGGCAGATGGATTGATTGCAGTAAACAACTTTGTTGAACATGTCCGGTGGTATTGAACGGGCCGCAAGACCTCGAGTCTTTGGACACGGGCGGTTGCCTCGGCGTGCCGGACGGCCCGCAGTTGATCTGCGAGATCGTGGGTCGTGGCTGGTCAGGGCCACCCCGTGGTTCGCCATGCCTACCCGGTTCGCATAAAGACCTCCTGCTGCTCACTACCGGTGCACTCCCACTGCATGTGCTGCAGCGTCGCCCTGGCTCCGCACGCCTGACACTCGTCGGATGTATAAATGTCTGGGTAGCAGAGGCGAAAGATCGCTGGGTTCGGATACGTGTGTCTGCAGTTGTCTCCAAGCAACATCCTGTTACTTGTTCAGTTCGGCTTGGGGTGGCGGATATTTGCATCTGTTCAATCTGTAGTGTTGCGTGATGTAATCCCATAATCTTTCCACCTTAATCCCGTGCTTGCCAAAAGAGCACACTCGCGGGATTGTTGTTCATACGGAACGAGGTCACCGTGGTGACATGCTGCTGCCCGCTGTCAGCCAACAAAGAAGCACGCCGAGGCGCTTGATTGCGTGAAACTTGGCGCCGTCGAAATCTTGTGAGCTAGCGTCGGCGGAAAGTCGAGATATTGGTTGCGGGCGCATCGACCCCCTCTTTCTACACGATTCACGCCAGCCACATCCCGCGTTCGAGCTGCGCGGAGGAACGTCTCGAAAGTAAGTTACAGTAGGCAAGGCTACTTAGCCTCCGCTGTAGTTTGCTGTAGTTGCCCAGACAAAAATACCCAGTTTCGCCGGAATAGCGAATCAATTAATGTGATGGCAACACAATGAAATACCCTGAAGTAATCGCTTTTAAACCCTTCTCGCATGAGTTTTGTCCACAAACAACAAGAGTACCCTGGGGTAACTTTTCCAAAATATTCTCTCTGGTTGGATAGGTTAATAAATGAGAATTAGTTGGTGAGGTCAAACGCCCTAGACTATATTAACGTTATACGATATTACACCTGTCGATCTTCGATGTGTGTTCAATGCAATGTACACAACCGTCTTTATCCGCCACGGTTGTCTGGCGGTTACGGTGCTCGACGGCTCACCCGAAGGTCGCGGGACCGAATCCCGGTCGCGGCGGCCGCATTTACGACGGAGGCGAAAATGCTAGAGGCCCGTGTACTTAGATTTAGGTGCACCTTAAAGAACCCCAGGTAGTTTCCGGAGCCCTCTACTACGGCGTCTCTCATAATGATCATATCGCGCTTTTGGGACGTTAAACCCCAACACAACCGTCTTTGCAATCTTTCTTCATCGGGATGCTGCTGGCACGTTGTACTGTCGCTGTGATGTCATAAATAATCCACGCGGTCATACTGTCGCGAAACTTCTGAACTGAGAGATCACTGATGTCATGATGATGTTTTGTTTGTCGGACACCTCATACAGTTAAGCCATAACACCGCTGTCTACATGAAAGAGGATGTTGTTGATAAATCGGCCTTCAGTAATCGTACAAGGATAAAATGGAAACTGTACTATTTAACATATGCATCTGGTATAGCGATTAAAGTAATGTTCTCTACGCGTGCCACAATCGCGATATCTGCTACGAGTCGACCAATTCACACTAACCTGTGTGTCTGTGTATTAGTGAAATTTGAGTGTTTTATGACTCCTATAGCTAGGTCGGGTACAAATTTTGCTCACTTCAACAAGAAGCGTGGCCAGAAAAGCCTTAGATGCCTCATCAAACGCGAAAATTGACCGGTGTCGGCGGCGGCGCCGTCAACACGAGTGTTACAAAAAAGCATCATCACGTGATGACGCCACAGACTGTCAATATTTGTGACGTCATTATAACGTCACTATGACATCACATAACGTGGCATCACATGATGACTCATCACATCACATCGTCACTTGGTCAAAGGTAGGCCGATCATGCAGGCAGTGCTAAAGCAGGCGAGGTAAGCTTGCCACGCCTCCGATCCTGGAGGCAGTGCAAAACCGCGTCAGGTGCAGAAAGCTTTCGGAGGGGGCCGGGGCAGGATCGACACATGGACTGGCAAGAAAAAGGCGGCTTTCGTCTTCGAGTCGTGTTCGGAGAATTTAACCCTGAACGTTTCTTTTTCATTTTTTTTTATTTTTTTAAGGTTTTTGAGGGGGGGGGGGTTCAACCAACCTTCATGTATGTTCTGTCCTGTTCTGTTCTGTTCTAACTGTTTTGCTGTGGCGAGGTTGAGGTCCATATTGCCTCGGCTACTCCATATCACGAAGTTATGCAGCGAAAAAAAAAAAGAATAATACTGAACGGTACCTAAACATGAACAATCCGTACACTTAAACCACTTCAAATATCATACCAATACACAGTTTGCTTGCAGCAGTTCACACTGTCATAAACTGTTCACCCGCACACCTTCCTTTTCTACTATCAGTATATGCACTAACACATTTCATATAAATCAATCCCTGGCTGTCTATCACAGGCGCTTATCCAGTCCGGTCTCCACTAAAAAAGTGCGTGTGTTTGTATACTTGCGTGTATATATACATACACATGCAAAGCTGAAAACTTGGGGAACGGGGGGTGAGCATTGCTATGTGTTCAGTTACGTTTAAGAGAGGGCGTGCAAGACTACCGTATACATGAAAAAAAATTCTGTTTATGGCTCATACCGGGTCAGACTCGCGAAATTTATGCACTGTGTGGATCACTCGGACCGAGTCTCTACAAATTCTGTTCATGTGGGTTCATTCGGACTCGGATTTTGGGAACCCTAGTCAGCCAGGCTCACTCAGACTCATGGGTACTTGTGGTTGACTCGCATTCACCTATGTGTTTGGCGACATGTCGATTTCTGCTAAGCACTATAAATAACAAGGTTCCGTGCGTTTCTCCGGGAAATTCGCTGTTTATCAACAATTTATAGTCCGCTAAAGTGCAATACTGATTTAACTAAGGCTAAATTAAGAGAAATAGTTATTTTTGGTTTGTGTGTGTGCAAGTAATGTTCGCTTTATTTGCACACTTCACTTTGACGCTGGAAGCGCGTTGTCCTTGGTTTGTTTACTTTCTATCTCCCCTTGCTCTGCAGCTCCGTGAGGCTTTAACAAAAAGCCAAAAATGCATAGCATGCGTCCATGAGATAACTCCTTGTCACAACCTGCCTTTTCGCATTACTTCTACCTCGCCATTTCTGTCGCAGTTTGTGTTGAGAGCGATTCTTGGGCCAAGCGCGCAAGGTGGACTGCCCCATGGCGTCTGTGATATCAGCGACCGAAAACTAACGGTATACGCATGCGGCGCTACTTAAACCGCTATAAAGCGGTCGGGCACGGATGTTTCGCTCGATTATTAGCAGTGAAACACAAGCAAGTAAGCGCCGCTTCTTCCACCCAGTTTTTATTTGATTTTTTATATGTGACTCCACGAAGTCTGCATTGTTTTCAGTTGAAAGTAGGAGCAAATTAACGCACGTAGCAAAGTGGAGAGACAGCCAGTGCAGTCGCTGTCAAATGCTTTATGCGGCCTTGAAACTTCGTCTTCCGTACTGTACGAGATACCTCGAAGAATAAATTCTGGTGTTTTAAATGCTAAGTGCCAAGGCCATGATTTTATTATTTGGCGCTACGTATAAATGACAGCATTATTGTCGTGGCCAAGCCATGAAAGTGCGCAGATTTCTGTAAACCTTTATATGTGCGCTACCTAAATACTCTCCTGTCGCTTTTGGTCGCTTGTTTCGGTTACACGCTTCCTTAGCCTGTTTAGCACAGGCAAATCGGAGCATACCTGTACCGCGAAAGTGTGAAATTGAAGGACTCGCATTGACGCGACAATATTGCCAGCTTGACAATCGGCGCTTCTATGCCTCTAAAGCAGCTTCGTGTGAGAAATAAGATCAAAAGCTGCGCAGAAGACAGCAACCCAAGGCAAGAGACCACAGGATAGGCGCTGAACTGAACAACTTAGTTCTCAGCTCTGTCCTGCGGTCTTCTTTGTCCTGTGTTGCCGTCTTCTGCGTTGCTTTTAAGATTCACCCTAATCAACTCGCCTAGTTTATTATTCTAAAGAAGTAAGCCAGTTGGTCAAGAAAGAAAACAAATGGTTTATAGTATTTTTGATAACTTCTTTTCTATATTTGTTTCGGGTTACCACATTGATATGAAACTGGTGCACTCACTCCTAGACATATTTTGATGCCGAACCATCGCACTGTGCAGTGGCGTCTTGAGCAGATGCACGTTTGCACTTGAGTGTACACAAAGCATGCAAGATGTCACGCATGCCCACAACGACAGATTACACGCTAAAAACTGAAGAATGCCTCTTTGTGGCGCCGATATTTCTGAAGTCCAATGAATCGTTTTATTTTTCAAAACTGAAATCAAGGACTGAAGTTGTCTGAGACTCAGGGGAAAGCGTAAGTATGCTCATAATCAACGACACAGGTGAGGTCGATTGCACTTGAGAATAGAACGCGACGATTGCTTTATCTTACCTGAAGTGTCCGGAACCAAAATAGAGCTCTAGAGATATTTGTATTTGCACAGTAATGTCGTCTCACTGAGTGCAGTACAGGCAGGGATATACGCAGCCCCGGCCGCCAAACGGAGACATTGGGGTCACCTGTAAGCCGAGTGCTACGGCACAAGAGAGCGGTATTGGCATCGTCAACTTAATGTGTTACGCCATTGCGCGTGATATGCGTGAGCACCACGCCGGTCAGCTGCGAACGTCAGAATCGTGGATGTACCCAAAATCTTCGCACCGATCATGAGCCTCGATTGCCAAAGAGGTTGCGATGGGAGTGAGCATGAAGATCGGTTGAACAAATATGCTTGCGCTGTGTAACGGAAAAGAAGCCATTCCGGCACACATTCTTTGAACTACAACGGCCAAGTTCCATCGTGGTCGTGCGTGCTTCGGAAAGATCTAAACGAGCCAGGTAAGATTTAGATATCGGAAGAGCTTGTAGAGAAGCGTGGCCTTGTTGGTGGTAATTCATCTTTGACAACTTACAACGCAAATTAGACGAGGATAACGGAAAGAAGATCAGAGTACGAGCGCTGATTCAAAACTAAAAGATTTATTCGAAAAACCAACATGAATATATACATCCATGGCTACAACAAAGCACCCATAGATGCGCAGCAGAGTCATCCAGGTGAAAAAACAAGCCAAAGCACTTGAAGGAAGCACGTGCGTCAAAACAAACGAAAGAACCGGAAAAATATAATTCCTGTTCCTGTTCTTTTGTTTGTTTTGACGCACGTGTTTGCTCCGCGTGTTTTGGCTTGCTTTATCACCTCGATGATTCTGCTGCGCATGTGCGGTTGCCTTGTTGTAGACAGGTCAGCGGTTGGTTCTTCAAATGAACTTTTAGTTAAAAGTCATCGCACTTGCTTGGATCTTATTTCCTCCTTCCTCGTGTAATTAGTGTTGTAGGTTTTTTAGGTATCGCTTCTGGGACCACCCTGCAGCGGTGTGTCGTGTAAACTGTGAGTGCGCGTGAGGGAATTTGTCGGTTGTTGATGCGCTTAAGGTATAAAAAAAGTGCACGTGAAATCTACAACAGCAGTTCACAGGAGATGTATACATAAAGTGATGAACGATAGTTGAACAGAACTATAATCTGCAACCGACGTTTCGACGAGCAGACTAGCCTTCATTAAGGCCTGACGAAGAAAATATCCTTTTCGTAACATTGGCTTCGGGTACGCATCTTCTTTCATCAAATGAGATAACAAAAATAAGAATTACAACGGTTCTGGAACGGTGTAACTCGCCGCGGGTCGAGACTATTTCTCTATTCTACAGAGCGATGCTTTTGGAACTGATCTCTTTCACTGGCCTGTAGTTTTGTTACAAATTATCAGGAAGGATTCAGGAAGGATGAAAATGTAATGACTCGTTCTATTTTATGATGTTCAATGCTGAAACAAATAAGTAAGAAACAACGAAAACCGCGACATTCAGCGAAATTCCATATACAAGAGTACTCCGAGGTCACCGGATCTATCGTCGCCAAATTTCTTATGGGGTTTTCGAAAGGGTCTTGTCTATCGAGATAAACCACAGACACTGGATGAATCAAATGACAACATTTCTAGGGAAATTGCAAACATCACTGCAGACACATTGCGGAGTGTTGCAGCCAACATGAAGCGGTGAGTTCGGTTATGCCTTCGCCAGGAGGGTGGTCATTTTCAACACCCGTTGTAGGGTAAGTGATTATAAACCTTTATAACCTTTACAAACCTTCACAAACCTTTACTAGTCACGTTTCGTATGCCGCATGGCAATCAGAGTCAGAGTACAAGGAGGGGATGGCGCAGGCCATCCCCTCCTTGTAGAAAGAAAGAGGGGAGGGAGGTGGGTCGGTTAAGCAGCCCGGAAGTGGTGCCAAGCAGCTCCAGTGTAATGTCAATCTCCTTCTCATGATTTAGTAGCACCTGTCTCACAATCGTCCCATTGTTTACGCCCGCTATGCTAAATATTGGTCTTCATTCGAAGGCACTTTTGAACAACGGTATGCATTATCTGTGACATGATCGCGTTTGTATTCTACGTTCCACGGGTAGGCCTTCATGCTACAGTTCAGCGTCCGTCCAGCTACCTAACAAGGAAATCGCATACCAGCAAGATGTCCTCGCCCATCTGTAAGCTCTGGTCATTCAATCCTAATTTTTCTGAAGCGCTTTAGTATTCTCTTCCCCGGTCATCTCTAGCTATATATTTCTCATTCGCGCAGTGAACCTTTTTTTAGAAATCAGCGCCTGTGTCGTGTATTCCTTATTTTGTGCCACGTTCCTGCGCCGTTTACGGAAGTATAAGGAAAACTTCATTGCGGACTTCGCCGGTGTTCCGTTAGATGGCGCAGGGTATCAGAGGGAAGTGCGAGAGAGGAGCTCAGCTGCAGTAAACGCTTTACGTTCCTTTAACAGCCCCATATGATGAGCCCCATGTCAAGCCATGTGATGCGCAGAAATTCAACAATGCACGAACACGATGTCACTGTGCTATGGGTGTTAGGAAGAGTAGGCTATATGTACAGCAAGCTTATTTGAGCAGGTAGCCGAACATTCTTTTAGTAAATACATATGCACGAAGGAAGTACTTGTGGCATCGGGTGGATGGATGGCCGGGTGTGCATACAGAAGATAATTGAACCATGTTATCTGCACCGCTAAATTATTTTTTCTGTTGAAAGCCCAAGCGGGCATCTGGAGCTGAAAACATTGCGTAGTCACGCCCACACTTAAAGAGTTTCGCGAAATTTTCCGTAACCAGCGACAGGCAGAGAACACAACCACATGAGCCGGGCGTCGACTGCTGTTTTTGCCAGGGACTCTGCCAAGGTTCCACCAGCGTCGCCCGTCACCCCTGAGATAATTTTCTGCGCATTCGCGTATTTACTCCCCTCACCGAGATAGCGTAATCATGGCGACATCGGACACGGCTGCCTTTAGATACCGATGTACTACGTCACACGTTGGGGACGGTCTGTGCAAGCTGTCGGAGGGGGCATGGCCGCAGGGCGCTATGGTTGAGGCCGGCTTGGTTGGCCAGAGCCAGCCGGGCACCACTGGATAGATCTTAAATCCATGTCTGACCTTCCCCTCAGTTCGCATTTAACGCTTCTCCCGTGATCTCTCTCTCTCTCTCTCTCTCTCTCTTTTTTTTTTTTTTTGATAAGCTGAACTCGATTCGATAACCACGTTTCTGGGAATCCGCGGTCATGTTGCGACTGCTGTCTGCCGGTCTGTTGCAGAATGCATGGGGTCGCAGATTGAAAAACACTCGGAGTGAGCGAGCGTCGAGTCGACGGCCAGGATTTTTTATTCAACTAGCAGTATCACGGTGTGCTGTCCACATTGCGTTTTCTTGTTCGGCAGCTGGAGGCAGCGTCCTTCGAGGAGTACACAGCGCGTGGAGTATTTGATGAGTCTTTCATGAACAGCGTTGCCACGACGCTTGGACGCCAGCTGTAGTTATCGACATTCTCTAAGCCGTGATTCAATCTCCGCGGCAGCTACCTACGTGCAGCTTCAAAGGTAAGTTCCGTACCACCTCAGTGGAGGTATAGCGTTCGCAAAGTAACAGGTATATCTTTTATACATATTTTTAAAAGACTGCGTTTGGTGGGTAGCACAGTTCTAGACCCTTAGGGGGAAAACTCGAAAAATTGTATATAACTTGCTTCACAAATGGGAATGCATAATTGCCTCATTAAATTTTGCTTAACAAGGTTCTACAGCGAGGCTGTACATAACTAGGCGTTTCGTAACTTCGCGGATAGTTACCTACTCAACAATTATCTGCTCAACAGAAAGCCCATAGCACGTGCACGTGCCACAGAAATTCGACAAACTCCACTACTCATCACTGGTCCACTAAAAATAAACAAAAAAGTAAAATAACATCAATTAACAAATGAATAAGTAAATAAATAAGTACGTGTGTAAATAAATAGCGGAAGATAAGATTAACGTATCTAGTGTATCACCAAGAGAAATGCATGTGATATGGCGAGCACGTTTTTTTTTTTTCTCTCTTCATGCCTTCATGAAAATATCTTTTTTTGTACCGACGTTTTTAATCTTGAGCGTTTTCCTCCTCGTAGGCTTTACTTCATTTGCTAACCTGAGTAAGAAGGGGTTCAGGGTTCCTCAAGCTGCTGTCACAGCTTTTGCCTGTGCTCCTCGTAAATTTTTAAATGCGAAGCAATATCTTAGCGAACCTTTTGCACTTTGAGCGTTTCAGTCTACGTATCTATCTGTCTATCTAGCCGCCTACGTCTGGGTGCTCTCGTGATCGCCTCCTTGACTTGGTGTAGGCGAAAATTGGCATGGGAGGGTAAGAGGATTTGACGCATATGACTGTCGGGTCATGACATCAATAACGTGAAAATCCTGCAGAGTAGGTCGTCAAATCCTATCCTCCAGCCACGAGTAGCACATACCCGTTTACCACGGGCCGCGCTGTATGGGTGTGCGCCACAGGTGATTGGCATTTTATATATACCCAGGAACGGCAAGAACAGACAGGGGTAATTTATATGCGAGAGCGTTAAGAAAAACCGATATCGGCAGCGTTGTCCCGACGAGAGGAAAGAATAAAAATTAGGATCCCAGCAGGAATCGAACACAAGCATTCTGCGTGGCTTTCAGGTATTCTACCACAGAGCCACGCCAGGTCTATAAAGCTTTGGAAAAGCAGCCTATGCAGGTGCAAATGCCGGTGCAACGTCACTTGGGGTTGTGGCAATAAACACTACAGAAAGCAATAAACACTACATATGTACTCCTTCGTTCCAGATTAACGTCTGTGGTTCTAGTGTTGGCTCCGCTTTTATAGCAGTCTAATAAAGATGACACTTGTATTCCTGTGGTTCAGGAAGCTATATTGAAGCATTGCTCCACCCCGGAGGAAAACGTTAACGAACGTTACGTATGATAATCACATGATTGCACCATAAAGTGCACTTAGTTTCGATAATACTCTAACGCGAGGGCTGACGTCAAGTCGCACCACAAGTTACCCTTTAAACGCCAGTGTTATCGTTGCCGAGGTGCCTGGTAAGCCCACGATGTGCACACTGCTACTGCACTTACAAAAACACGTCGATCCGCCTCGTACGCTTGGCTCAAAGCCATAACATACAGCATAGACAACTACTCGCTGACTGCTTCGCATGAAACCGATTCCCACAAGGCATGGTATCTGCCGAATTTTTATTAGCTGCAAAGATGCCATTGTTTCGCGAAATCCTTCAGCGAGGAGGAAAAACATTTAAGGCAGCTTTGCAGTAGTGGTGCTAAGCCTGAAGGAAGTGTGGAGCTGGACAGCCTTCTTTTTGTTGTTGCGGAATAAATTTTTCATTTAAATTCAATTCAATAAATACATAACCTGTGAGCTGCACTTCTGGCCCACGCAAATTGAGGTGGAATTGCTTGAAATAAGCATACACTAAATTCAAAAATAAGTGAATAATGAAATACATAAATCCGCGCGCTACGCAGCTCTGCTGGTCATCCGCCTTCACAGTGTGCAATGGCTCATGAATTGTTTTAACTAATCGCTTCACGGCACACAATGAAATTTATTATTTGTAGCAGCTAATTCACCAGGAGGATAATAATAATAATAATATTTTTTAATAATTGGTGTTTGACGTCCCAAAACCCCGATATGATTATGAGAGAAGTCGTGGTGGAGGGCTCCGGAAATTTCGACCACCTGGGGTTCCTTAACGTGCACCTAAATGTAAGTACACTGGCCTCAAGCATTGTACGGGCCTCAAGCACGGGCCTCAAGCAATGCGGCCGCCGCGGCCGGGACTCGAACCCGCGACTTGCGGATCAGCAGTAGAGCACCATAACCACTAGACCACCGTGGCGGGTTACCAGGAGAATGAGAACGAATTCTGGGGATGGCACCAGCTTCGAAATACGCTTCGTCAAACATGCGGTAATTGTGTTACATGATACTTAGTGGAACAACACGTGACGTTTGGTTTCACTTGCTTAAGAAAACGCCATTTTTTGCATAGAAGCATAAACCAACTAGAATGCTAGTGTAGTTTCGTTGCCCACACTAGGAACAAGTATGTCTTCACTGACGTAATCGTGAAAATTTGTTCCGTGCAGACCACCTACGTACGAGTGCAAATCGTAAATTGCAATAACTGTCGAAAGGTAATCTGTTATAATCATAATTCGTGAAATTCTGTCGAATATGCATTCGCAGTTCTCGTGCAAGATTTGTCCGCCTCTACGAGCAATCTAGCTCAAGGACTATAATTGTGCTGTTATTTTTTAATAGTTTTGAATAGTCTAAAAACAACGAAACAAGACGGCCGACATATCCCTTTCGAAATAGCCACGATGCGTCCACGCAGAGGATAACGACAAGAAGCTTATCGCAGCCACAAGATAATTCGCAGGGAAAGTGCCAAAAAATGTTGCTTCCGGCTATGGCAAGCCGAGACTAACCGAACCTGACACTTGATGCGGCGGAAAGACAGAGCTTCCAGGAGAAAATCACGACACAGGCTCTACAGTGAATGCGAATTTTTGTTCGGCTTATGCAAGGGCTCGCGGGAACTACTACAGGATGAAACATTTACCCGGATTTTCTTTTCTTTGGCTAAACAATAATTGACATTTCTCGCAAACCTCGTGTCTTAGGCGCTTTCGTTCCCGATCGTACATATCTTCAACCACCGTTAATCTAAACGTAATGACAAATGGACGCTCAAGTTGATATTGGTGGAGTACAATAAAATTAGAGTCGATGAATACTCGGCGTGCAATCATTATACATCCCTGGTCGATACCAACAGCGCACCGTCTGTCCTTCTGAATAGCAAACGAGCTAGTGCATCTATGGAAGAGGTATCAGCTCGTCAAAAGCAACAGGCACTCGTGACGTGATCGTGGAGTGGTTCTTCGGCTCCGTCATTGGGGAAGGTTTTCTTTAGTTGTGCAAACACGCGGGAAGCATTATAATCCCGAGGAAAAATTCAATTATCCTTCGCTTTAGCTTCGCATAACCTTAGAAGTTCACAACAATGCCAAACTTCACTATATTGTTCTTTCTTTCTTAGCCGCAGGCAGAACGAAGTCTGCAGGCATTGGCTGAGACGGGTGTGCAATGGCGCTTCCGGACTCGCGGGCCTGCTGGCCCGTGGCAGCCTGTGCGGCGGTGTTCGTCTTCTTCGGCATGATGCTGACCAAGTCCGAGTCCGTCATGTACATAGGATTCATGGACATGCTGCACGTCAACCGCGAGGAAGCGTCGTGGCCGCTCACGATCGCCATCATCATGTCGCAGCTCTCTGGTACTTACATGCTCACGGGGAAACAACTGCGTTCTTTCGAATCACCTTATATCACTATTTCCTCACGTGTATTAGTTTTCTAAAAGATAAATTTCACCTGACCAGTTAACGTAGACTTCCTACCAAAGGCAACTCAAAGCGATTACGAAGGAAAGCTTAAGGGCGCACATAATAACGTGGGCTAATAAGGAAACGTTACAGCGCACACAGACTGAGAAAAAGGAAGAAAACACAAAACACAGCGCTTGGTCCCCGTCTGTGTTCACTGTAACGTTTCCAAGGTGCAATACCAACTAGCCCACCAAGGCTAATAAGGGTTGCAGTGCAGCCATTTATCGGTCAAAACGCACTTTGTCCACACGCTGCTAACTTACAAGGATAATTTGTCCTGTAGAGTAACTGTGTTAGAAAAGCAATGGTCGTGAGTTCTGCGGCACTACCGGAACAAAGTTCGCTTCGAGCGCCAACACTTATTTGGGAACACGTCGGAGTTTGCTTTCTGTACTGCACACCATTGAAGTAGTACTGTATTCTAGTCATTTTTTAAATCGTTGACATTACTTTTCTCGAATCTACTACACCAGTTAAGGGCCGCCCAGAGGGCCCACGACGCGGCGGTGAGGCTTGGCCTCCCCGTCCCCACGTGATGCGGCCCGCGGCGCTGTCGCCCTGAACGGCTGCCGTGCTCCTCAGGACTATCTTAATAAGGTTCATTGTCTGTCTACATTACTTTTTCGTGATACCACAGCTAACCTTGCTGCGCTTTATGTCGATTCCACACACGGGGTAAATGGTGGTGTACACGCCGCTTATTGTCTCTTCTAAAGCCTCTGGTCGTACCACTCGCATCGCAGGGCCTCTGTATGGACTACTTGGCCTATGGCTTTCGGACCGTATCCTGCTTGTGACCGGGGCCCTTCTCTGCGCACTGCCTGTGATGGCCTGCGCCTTGGCACAAAGCCTTGGACTTGTCATCTTTCTGTATGGCGTCCTCTACGGTGAGACCAAAGGGCAAGAGCCTGCGGCGTTTCTGTATGATGTTGTTCACATTGAGGATATAGCTTTCTATGCTCCCAAAGAGACACTGAAATGGGAGCCCAGAAGGTGCATTGAAGACCTTCATATGCCACACTATTTCAGAGGCATTAAAACAGGTATGTCGTAGCAGGTATGAGTTGTAATAAGTGTGAACGAATGCCTTTATGAGATAACTGAAGTACATTTTTTTTTTCTTTGAGGAGTCGCTATCACTTCCTAGTTGAAAATAGCGGTCGAGTCGCCGGTGTGCTGTGAAAGACTAGAACTATTTTTATTTTGTTTCTATGAAGTTCAAACGCTTCTTGAACCGCACGGGATATTATTGTGAGCCAGAATGCCCCGCGTGTCGTCATTGTGATTTATAGCTTAGTATTTGGAACGGGCGCAAGCTTCAAGGTCAGGGCATTGCAACCACGAAAAAGTGCACTCCATACAACTTATGCCTTGTCTCCTTATTTCACGCAGGCCTTGGCGTGGCTTGTGAAGAGTTGCTGCCATTCACGGTGGTGGCACGGCATTTCGTTCGATACCGAGGCACGGCCATGGGTCTGCTGTTCGTGGTGACGGCTGTGTCCGGCTTCGTCTCTCCTTTGATCGTCGAGGCGCTTCGGCAGGCCTTCGACTTCCGCATGGCTTTGCTCATACTGGGCGTCTTGCAGCTAAACATGCTCTTCGGATGTATTTTCGTCGACCGCGTCCCTCGTAGCGATGGCGACTGCGCCCGAGGCCGCAGCGTCTCCGAGGTGCCCAAGTCGCCGACAGTCGTCAGGCGGCCGAGAGGAAGCAGTTTTCAAGCGGCGTCGTTCGCACACTCTTGTTCTAAGAGCATCGTCGAATCGTTTAAGACTGCCAGGCAAGTATGTGGCGTCTTCAGCGACATATTCACGTTCACGGTGCATCGTCATAGCTCCGGTCGTCGTATTGTACGATTTTATTACTTTCTTGTGATTTTAAGCACAATTGACATAGCCTCATTTTGAGCATCACTCTCGCTTTACTCGTAAGTATGCGCTTTACCCAGTGCTGCGACGACGGTTAGCATCGCCATGATTTCATTTACGTAATTAAATATGTTCCGTTGTCAAATGTCCCTTAATTACGCTCTATAGATCAAATCTTAGTGCCACTATTTCGACGTTAATCTCCCAACGCATCATTACATCGGTTTTATATACCACGCTTTTCTCATTTGTAGTGTGACACACAAGCGTAGAAAAGGAAGCACATTTTTTCATGCGCAACACCTCTTGTCCTTTTCTTTATGAATAACGAATGAAAGCACAGTGCTCTGACGTAGCTATGCTGTCATCCCATTAGACTCACCCATGCACCAATTGAATTTAGAGAAAGTATTGAAACAAAAATACGCGTAACCAATCTGCGCCGCTGTTTACTGCCTAACTTAGCAGAATGAGGATACGTTCGCTGCCGCTAATATTAAGATAACTTAAGCCATACCAACCGGCCCGCCGTTCTGATCCCAATATCTCGGATAAGAAAAAGGAAGTCCTGCGAACTCCGCGATAGTTGCAGTACCCAGCGTATTTGTACAACTAGGTAACCACACTGTACCCACATTTGTGAATAACTCCTATAGTTATTCATCCAAGATCACCGATATGAAGGGAAGAGTCGAAAGAAATGTTCTGGTCAGAACATGCACGGCGTCAATAACGTCGGTGGTTGGGTATGAGCGAGAATAAGAGTTGGACAACTCTGGCACCAGTCTTCAGTTGCGAAGACCTTCGGGCTCACTGTGCAACATGTAAAAGAAGTGTTCGGTAAAGCTTTTTTATTTCGGATATGACTCAAATGTATCCATTCGCTCCATGTCTTTTCACACGTCCTCATGATGGAGACCATAGAGCATTTTCTCGCTACGATGAAACTAACATAACATTTCCCTAACATAAGCCCTATGTGAAATTCTATTTAGGCTTGACATAAAGTGCATGCAAGTTGATAAAACTCAATAGAAAAGTGACAGGATTTCGATAGCATTTTTTTTAATGTTTTAGCCGTCATGTAATGCGTTTTAGAGTCGTGGCGTATCAAAGCAGGCTCAGCGAAGCTGGCTTCGCCACAGTAAGAACCATTGTGCGGAGAAGTTAACTTTGCTGATCACATTCGGTGTGATGGTACGATGGGGGCCCGAATTCACAGAGCTGTTCTTTCGTAAGTGAACTTTACCATTGGCCGGTTTTCTTTGATAATGATTGTCGCAACACCAAGATTGGCGGAAGTATATTATCTTGCTCACAATATAATCGCAAGATTTTTTTGTGAATACGCGCCCTAATAAATAGAAATCTTTTGTGCGTGTGCGTCATTAAGATCGTTAACATAACGAAAACTACGTTCAACACGCGTTCCGACAATCACGCCACCAGACGATTCAATATTATCGTAATTTGGGAAGACATAATGCCTTGCTATTGCAGTCTGCGTTACATATACAACATGCTTAACTCAGACATTGTTTAGTTTACAAAACGATGATAGTGAAGTAAAAAAATAGAGCGAGTGGCAGCAGATGAAAAAAGACACGTAAGGATTCGTTGGCAGTGAATGCAAAATATCATAAATTCTGAAATTGTATGGTGAGGCGTATATATCTAGTACAATGAAGAGTGTGTAACCACCTCCGACACATTAACTCTCATGAGAATTGTGCCAAGCAAGTGCTTCTGAAAACCCAGCCTCGGTCATTACTCAACTGTAACGATGTGCCTGATGAAGCTAAAGAATTTTGTGGCACCTTGCCTAAATAGTGCAGGTAATTTACTTTAACTGCAGTAACAAGGGTAGGTCGATATTTCCAAAGAAAGACTATTACCAATTCTTACATAAAAGGAGTTCTTCAATGAAGCATCGGCAGGTTTTATATTAGAATCCTTGCATTTGCCATTTATTCTGTTTTATCTTTTGAACGCTGTACCGTTTATAGAGTACTGCTTACAGAGGCTGTACTGCAGGGTTGGAAACAATATTGTTATAGAAAGTCAGTAACCTGAATGAATGAATTAATTAATGTTGGAGGGGAAGGAATGAGAAGGATGAGCGAATAGATCGAATCAAATTTTCAATTAATCAATCCGGTCATTAAGGTAATAGTCCTTTAAACTTGAAACTTTATTTCCAGCATTCGGAATGCTGTAGGAGATAGTCCTGACAAAAATAAAGCGGTTTTAAGGAACGACGCCGTTGTTCCTTCTTCAATATGATATCAGCGAAACCATAGTAATGTGCCAGCATCAAGGGGCCACAGCAATAAGTAGAACGCGGGACATCGGCCATGCAGGACCGACCCACACACCGTGCTACCACACGAAGCGGATTCACTTCTTGAAAAGTGCGAATCACCTTCGAAAAGGCTGGCGCGCAACATGCGCTCGCTGCTGTCCGCGCAATTCCTTCACGTGGCTGCATCGCGGGCAGTGTCGCTCTTCGTGCTCTCTTCGTTCCTGCTCACCGCCGTTGACTTCGGCTCGGACAACGGTCTCAGCGGCTACGAGGCTGTCGCCCTGGTCACCGTTAGCGCCGTCGGTGACCTGGTGTCCAGGATAGGCACCGGCTTGATTCTCGACTCGAAGGTGGGTTCCCTTACTGTTAATCGACAGACAACGGGGATAATAATGCTGGTGAGGGCAAAAATGTAGAATTGAATTGTATATTGAGGCGAAACCTTAGATGCCTCAGTGAACGCTATAACTGACTGTCGGCGTCGACCGTCGTCCCGCGGTGTCGGCGTCAACACGAGTTCGCAAGAACATAATCATCGCGTGATGACGCCACTATGACGTCATGACGTCACAGATAGCCAAATGTCGGACGTCACCATGATGCCACCATGACGCCACGTGATGATGTCATCACACTAAATCGTCGTTTGGTCAAACGGGGGCCCATGACGGAGGCAGTGCAGAGCCAGATGAGCTGCAGAAAGCTTGCAATGCCTCCGATCCTGAAAGCAGTACAAAACCGCGTTAGGTGTAGAAAGCTTTCGGAGAGAGGCGGAGGAGAATTAATACATCGACTGAGAACGAAAACAAGATATAAGCTTTCGGGTTTTCCCAGGCAACGACGACTTTTACATGGTGATGGCTAGAGCGTGCGAAGGCGCCTGCGTCGTGAACCTAAGCCCTGTTTCTTATCGCATAGCATCACTCCTTTACCGAAAATACATTCCTACATAAGTGCAATCCTGTATTATTAACCAATGATAGTCATAACCAATGGTAATCATTGTAGCATTGAGATGTGTGTTTTTTTCTTTAACTTTGTTGTAATGAGGTTAACCTCCTTGCCTTTTCCCTTTATGTTTCCTTCCTCCTCCTTTTTGTTCAGTATCCGTTTAAATGTTATGTACGAGAGAAACACACGAAAAGGAATAGCAGGAGGTTAACCTGGTGCGAGCGACCGGTTTGCTACCCTGCACGGGGGGGGGGGGGGATATGGGTACGAAAGAGCACAGAGAGAGGGAGAGATAAAATGAAAATGAAAAAACACACACACACGTAGGACGTTCCAATCAGAGCCGTTCAGAGAGACCGGTGGAACGCAGAAATCGCAGTAGCGCTTGCACAGCCTTCTTCTGTGACGTTAAGTCAGGTCGATGGTACAGGATTATTTCTTCCGAAAGAGTGTTGTAGTCCAATTTATCGAGCGCGTTGCATAACGACTATCTCTGTGAGCAGTACTGTGGGCAGTCGCACAGAATATGTTGAATAGTTTCATCACTGCCGCAGTGGTCACATGCTGCGGTGTCGGCCATTCATATGCGGAACGCGTGCGCGTGCGTAATTGCGACACCCAACCAGAACCTGCACAGAAGGGTAGTGTCACCTCGTCGAAGGCCTGGAGGAATTTGAAGGATGACAGTGGGGTCCAGGGAATATAGTCGTGCGTGCTTGAAGTGCGGCTCGTTCCATTGCGACGTGGTGCATTGGCGAGAAAGCATGCGGAGCTTCCATGGACGAGTTGACCAAGTATCTATGATCGCCAGCGCTCGAGTAGGCACAGACAGATGCGAGGCCACCATGGTCACATTTTGTTGATGCAGGCAGCACCTTACACTGTGGGATTAGGGACGAGGAATAGAAAGATGAGAGAGAGAGAGAAGAAGAAGAAGAAGAAAATGACGAAAGCATCGAAATTCGACTCGATAGCTCTGGAAATGGTGATGCGGTCGCAGCACGTGCCACTGTGCTCGTAAGTCGCGTTCGTCACCGACGCAGGTGACGATAGTCATGCCACCAGGATCCTAGAATTTGAAAAATGCCTTTGGGCTTGTGCATCTTGCTATGGCGTCATGTCGAATGGCAGCCCAGAGTCACAGATGACAGGCGAGTGCTCGTCTATCACTTCTTTTTCTGTCAATCTGTGCGTTATGATTAGTCATGATTTTGCACAAGACTGTGACGTTGTGTGTGTGTGTCTATCTCTCTCTCTTTCCACCTCAAACTTTCGAACTCCCTTACCCCAGCTGTAGGATAGCATACTGGTTATACAGAAATTCTTAACCTCCTTCCCATTCCCTTCTCACCAGGTGCTTTCCTTGAAAAAAGATGTCATTTGAACCAAGAGACTGTGTTCCACAGTTCAAGTCACTTGCACACTCCCCTGACAGATCTCATGTTCTTTCTGCTGCTTCCGGTTTGCACAATTCCTTGACGCAGGTGATCAGCGGAGACGCCTTGATGCTCTGGAGCTTCGCCATCCAGGGTGTCTCGCTGGCCGTCATGGCGCTGGTCAAACAATATTGGATTCTCCTTACCAGCTGCTTCTTCACTGGCGTGACGGGCGGTGGAAGAATATTCGCCTGCACCGTCATGGTTGCCGAGCTGTTCGACGAGCGGTCTCTACCGCTAAGCCTGGGTGTCACAAACTTCGTCGCCGGCATAATCTGCCTTGCACGGCCGCCCCTCATTGGTTAGCTGCCGCCATGTTATCAAATGCGCACAAGACTGCATTCACCATTCCACTTTATACAGAGAAATAATAGCTGGCATATCGCACTTGAGGGTCCAAATGTAAGCCGATTATGTGGATATCGCCAGCCGATCCTGCCAGAGCATTGCAAAGTTACCTCAAAAGCACAAGTGAATATTGTCGAGAGACAATGCTAAGTTCTTGTGGGAGCAATATATATATCCTTTTAAGGCATGAAACATTTTTTAGATCTAAAGTCGGTAATTCTAGAAAAGTGATACCTGAGACGCAGTCTACAAATGGATAACTTCGGACCGCAGCCAGATATCGCAATTTTTGGATTCTGGCACTGTACGAGCATTCAAAGCGGGCAAGTCAAGTTTGATCTTTGAACTTATGGTTTACGTGAAATCGTTACTGTATTTACGAGGGTTTTCAACAGTTCCACTCAAAAATTTGTTATATATGTAGAACCATTCTACAATAATGCACCGTTATACTTCGCTTTAGTTATTTTAATTGCGCCAGTTTACATAGAGTTGACAATTTGGTTGCCCTATACCCTTGAGAGTTTTCTTTTTCGTGTTCGTAATGGTCAGCAACTCTTCTAAAGGCATGGCAGTATGCTTTAAAAAATCTGCCTCCTTGAGAATTATTACATGTCATCGTTTTCCTTTAAATACATCAAACATAATCAGCATCAGTGCAGTGTTTGTTCAAAAGAAACGAATATACCGCCCCTGCGTATTTATATGAGAGCTACACTAAGCTAAGGGCGTCTTCAAACCTTGCTTGATCTGTTTTATAGTTTAGTGTTCATATCCGCAATGTCATTTAGTTTCATTCACAAAGCATTCTTGTCACTTTTCAGGTTACATTCGTGACGTAATGGGTTCGTACGACCTGCTGTACATAGCATTTGCTGTCACCAATGCCATCTTCACGATAACGTGGACAATAAGCCTGTGCTGGAAAAAATGTCATAAGAAGCGGGAGTGGCAATTCATCGATGGCTTTGCAGGTGAGGCTGCGTTGCATGAGTCCGTTGGATGGCACTTGTACGCATTTGCGGCCACCCTTCACTACTGTTTGTAATCTTGGTACAAAGTGGTCATAATTGAAACTAATGTTCGCCTGAAGCTGATCGCAATAGGAGTCTCAAGTACGCCATGCTAATACTTTGTGTGGTTTCCTCGCCTACTCTCTACAGTCTAGTGAAGTAATAGCGTTGTCAGAAGCACGTCACTATCTACTTTGCCTTTATTTAATCATCCCGTATGCAAAACAGTGAACGTTTGTGCATTCTCTAAATAATCATTTTTTGAACTGTGTATGTCAGTGCGTGTTCTCAAACCCTTACTTATGCATTGTTTTTATTGCGATAGCAATTATATGTACACTATCGGCTGGTTTTTTGCCGTCGCCGTCATCTCCCGGTTATGTATATGTATGTATTATAAATAAAAGCCACAAGGAAAAATAAATCAGAAGAAAGAAATTTCCGAAGCGCGCCACCGGAATTCGAACCTTTCGACCCCTCGCTCCGCAGCGCGCTGCTTTAAACAACTCGGCCACGCGCCACCAGCTGTTTAGCATAACCACGGCGAGCTATTTATATACATCATTTAACGCTAATGGCAAGCAGAGCTCGGAGGTGCTTCAGTATGTGTAGTATCACCCGCGAGATTGCCTGAAGGGTGCGCTTTAAAGCAACGCTCCTACATTTTCCTTCAGACGCGCACAAAAAGTGGCCCATTTCTGTACCCACTGACGATGTGGAACGCCGAGTAAACAATGCGTCGAACGCCACCGCGCGGCAGGAGACGCGGAGGGGTCACTCCACGCGCCGCAGTTTTAAAGAAAAATAAGTCTAAGAGCGTTGGGTTGTAGCGCGCTGCTCAAACACGAAGTAAGAAACGCAACAGCTAGTTCGCGCTCGTCCTGTGCGTACCTGTGCGTTCTTTTCGAGTGTCCTTCCTTGTGTTTGAGCAGCGCGCTCCAAGTGTCGAGCTGTGACCGTTGTTAGTTCGCGGTCGTCCTGTGTTTGTTCTTTTCGCCAGTCATTTGCGCTCGAGCGGCGCGTTGCAAGTATCGAGCTGCTTGCCGTTCTTCGTGTGGCATTCTAAATTGTTGCTATCGCATTCATTGCTTCGCCGTTGCGGCGAAACTGTGACTTTTTACTCGCCTGAATGTTAGCGCCTTCGCAGGGCAAAAGAAAAAACGAAGTAAACACCTGAAGTAACAGGTAACTCAGGCAACTGAGAGATTTTAAACCAATATTATTTTAACACGGAAGTGTTTTATGCAAGAGTCCACCAAGATTTTCATGACGTATTTCCGTCACGGAAATGCGTCAGCAAAATGAACGCCATCAAATGACAAAGAAAAAAAACTATAAGGAAAAGTTCCGTTGACAGGAGTCGAACCGATGACCTCTCGGTCCGCGTTGATGGCTGGCGGGCGTTTACCGCGAAAACACATAACGGAGGCTACATGAACGCGCCTTTTATCTTTCACACTTTCCTCTCGCAGTGCTCTTGGATGGATGGATGGATGGATGGATGGATGGATGGATGGATGGATGGATGGATGGATGGATGGATGGATGGATGGATGGATGGATGGATGGATGGATGGATGGATGGATGCTATGAGCGTTCCCTTTATAACGGGGCGGTGACATGTGTGCCACCAGGCTCGAAAAAAAAGATCAAAAGAACGCGCCGTTGCTACGACCGTCCCATTCGGCGCGTTTCCGAAAGAAGTGTAATTTCGCCAAGGCTTTAACACCACGCGAGGTGGAGGATTTAGCCCAAGCCTCGCTCATAGCATCCATCCATATCGAAAAATAGCTCTCCGACGCTCGCCTGGCTGTCGCACCTCGTTCCCCGCTCGCCCTCTGAGAATTAACGGTCAGGCTAGAGGGAAGACACGACGCGCGTAGCGTTTCACTTCGCCTTTCATGACGCTTTGTAGGAGTGCACATCGAGTACCAGTGCCTATTATGTGCTTGTTGACGCCATATTTGGGTGGGATTAACCATATGCGGTGTCCACGTATATGTTAAGAACTTCAGCTACCGCAAGGGTTAAATCATGATCATGGGCGTTAGTCCTCGGTACGAAGATGGGCCACTAGGCGTCAACGTGAGTGCGTCCACATTAAGCGGTCAACATCTGCCAAACAACAGTAGACATTGTACAAGCTCTCATATACCAATCCACTATAAGCAATCAACTACTGTGACGACTCGTTTCACTTTCGTGTTATACCGGTTCCTATGACAGAGGGATCAGCCATCTTTTTCAATTATTTTCAGGTGAAGAGCAGGAGACAAGAAACTGAAGAGAACGCATACTGGACGCATACGCCCTGACTGTGATCCCTTATGTTTTCACGTACATGTGTACTATTTATATTCCGCCAAGCGCATATCTCAGATACCTTTATTTATTGTACAATAAACGCCAACTTTGAATAAGTTAAGAAGCCTTGAATGTTGGGCCAATCGGTGAATCATATGGCGTCGTTGATTGTAACGGCACTACTTGAATAAGTTCTTTCAGAGACTCACGTGATTCAGAATTACAAATCACGCACGGCTTTTATTTGAGATAGCAAATGCATTGTATTAAACGAAGCCCCGTTTGGGTCAAATGTCAAAACTACTGCTGGCCAGCGGTCGTGCACATCATAAATATCTTCCGCAGTCACCATGCATAGTGAAGTAGACGCTCTGATTTGGCTGCTAAAATGGCAAGTTCTAGCACGGGCGAACGCGTGATTGGCTATCGTATACGAACTATACGCCACACACTGGTTTATATGCAATTCACAGGACCTACAGGTGAAAGGTAGTGACGCGATCGCGATCCTTTTCTTGAGAAGTCGCCGTCAGTCGCAATGACATATCATACTCTAGAGTTATTGCAATGCCCTCTGCATTTAACTCGGGGCGTCCCGCGTCTTTATAATGGACAGCATACTGACCGCGCAGCGAGAAAAAGACACACACAAAAGAATTGATTCGGGTAAAAATGCGAGGGAAAGCTCACTGAACGAGAACCAGCATGGTATGGCCGACTGGGTACCGGATGTATAAATCATGCAGACGTGCGATATAAGCACTTTTATTTGCTCGTACAAAAAGAAGCGCATAGTATTGATGTGTCTGATATGTCTTGATCAAGCGTCTGCGACATCACGTGTGAGCTTAAGGTCCAGGGGTCGACTTCAACACAGCTTTTCGTTCGTAAGTGCTCATTTCCGCTGGCCAGCTGACTTCGGACTTCGTCAAGGTAGCGACTAGCTGCCTTGACGAAGGCAAGTTCACATTTCTAAAGGTTGGCTCCAGCTACATTCTGTTATCAGCGATTTCAACTCCATCGTAAGACGCTTTTGTGAATACGGGCCCCGATGTCTACGCACATCGGCGTTAAGAGATACAATGCGACTACTGTGGTCACCATCATCACCATAACTTAATATGACTTACGTTCGCCTTGGAACACGCTGAACTCATAGCATACGTTTCTACAATGATTGAGACATGCATTTGGAGGCCATGACAGGCGATGCTCGACTTCCAGATCACACGCTCCAGTGTCCAACAAGTCTTCAGTAGAGCGAGTGAATAAACAAACTGCGCCATTATGGAAAGCCCACTTAAATCTATAACTCCATGAATCTCGCTCACACATATGGTCGCCCGCTGTGGTGGCCTAGTGACTCTGACGATGCGTTGGCAGGGCACCGTCTGCATCCCCGGCCGCATTTAGATGGAGCCGTAATGCAGGCCTGCCCGTGTACTCAGATGCAAACACCACGGGGTCAAAGTCAATCCCTAGTTCCCCACTTAGGTGTGTCATTATCATGTCGTAGTAATAGCACGTGAATGCACACAATTTAAGTTTTAATTTACATGTATGCCTGCAGCAAAATGCAATTGTAGAAAGTTGACGTAACGATTGCTGAGCATAAGGGCAATGTATACGTCCAAATGCGAATGCGCTCAAATGGGGTCGTTGAACGACAGCGGCAAAATGTTTTCCAGTGCTTTTCTCTCATTGTGTCTTCTGGAAGAGCGCATTGCATAATTGCCACGATAACACGCTGCACTAGAAAGGCAAGCATATATCGCCGTGTGTTGGTGCCGCGATTACTGCCGTGACATAAGAGCGCCGGCCTCTTGTGCCACTTGTCGGACCATTCATATTGTCGGAGCGGTTAGTATCCCAGTCGTGTCCCTCACTTCTTTCTGTTCCACATTGTTATCAGACCTTTTCCCCTTCTGGACACATTGTATGTATTCTCTACCGTACGATAATGCTCACATGTAGGGCGCCTCTCAGGCAAAGGGTTAAGAGATAAAGGAGAACTTGCCGTCAATAAACTGCTTATGCCAGCAGCTCACATTGGCTAGTTTCATTATACAAGCCTCAAGTGCTTCGATGTAGTGGTGAACGTGAATTCTGCTTGACACTAGTCGCACTAGTTTAGGTACAGTAATTACGTGTGGCAAGTATTTAGACGTGCTATTAAGAAAAACGTTTGACCGATGTTGCCAAAGACGTGACACTATTGCCAGAAGGTCAAGGAAGCCGCACAAGAATAGGAAGTGAAAGAAGGCGCTGCCGTCTATGAAGTAAAGAGTCTTCCAGCATCGCCGTGGGTCGGAACAAGTGTGCTTCAGTTGGAAGAGACGTTGTGTTGAAGCCAGGCAAGCAGACAACTAGTCAAACTGCGGACGAAAAAGGTACGGCTCCTGTTTAACGCGGCAGCGTTAAATAGCCCGTTTCGCAGAAATTCCGGCGTCGGCGTTGGTGTCGTTGGTTCTGAGCGAAAAATTAGCGTTGTCCGTGAGCGAATATTCGAGATAGATGCAAAGAAATCAATAATAAAAAACTGTGGTTTGAGTTCGAGTCGAACCCAGGACTTCTGCGCGGCAAGCAGATGTTCTATCCCAGAGTCACGCCGGTTCTTGAAACTGGACGGAAAAAAAACCTATAAGAATGTCATGTGCGAGGGGCCTCCTTAACGCATGTAATATTGCGTGTCCAGAAGCGTAGAACCTCACCAGGCGTCAAAACATGCGAATTGCGCAACGAGCGATTGGTTTGAAGGCCCACCAATTACAAAGCGCACAGGTCTAATTAATCATCATTATCAGCAACAGCGTCCACAAAGTGCGCAGCTGCGCAATTTTGCGCATGTTGCCTTACGGAAGTGTAGAAGGTACTTCGCCTGTTCGCAGAAGGAACAATTACGGCGTGGGCACTTCGCAACTGTACGTAGGCATTCGAGGACAGGAGAGCGAAGCCAGGGACCAAACTGTATACGTTATCGCGTTCTACTCTTGAAGGCGAAGCGCAGGCGTCCTCCAAGTTTTCCGCTTCATTTGCGAGCATGAGTGTCGTGTCGTTGCAGGTGCATAGGTCAACTCCGCATTCAGAAATTAAAGAACTGGGAATGAAATCGGCGATAGAGAAAGTACTTTCCCAATATCACATAGAGACTATCTGCTTGCGATGAAAAATTCGTCAACCGGGTTTGTGTGCCGGAGTGTGCTGTTGGCTCCAGCACACAAACCCTGTTTACGAATTTTTCATCGCAAGCTTCCACCTTCCCCCGACTCCTGTCCGTACTCATGCTGGGATTGTTGCTTCCAGGGCTGCCCTAGGAGAGTGTTGTGAACGGTGCTGACTTACATTCCCATGGTTAACTATTGCACGCATACATAAATATTTATAAAGAAAAAGAAAAGAAGCCCGTCAGCCGTTATTTTGAAAAGAACAAGATGCAGCGCAGTGATCTTAAGTGCTTGTAATTTGCTATCGCTTTGTCATTACTATTACTGCAATTTTTCAAAGATATTCAGGTCCGTACATTTCGTGTAAGAAGCCGATCGAATATCAGCAATAGTTGTCCGCCACTGGTGGATCAGAGATTACGGTGCTCGGCTGCTGACCCGAAGGTCGCGGGTTCGATCCCGGCCGCAGCGGTCGCATTTCGATGGAGGCCAGATGGTAGAGGCCCGTGTACTACCGGTGCACATTAAAGAACACCAGATGGTAAAATTTTCCGGAGCCCTCCACTACGGTGTCCTCATAATCATATCGCAGTTTTGGGACGTAAAACCCCACATATTATTGAATATCAGCAATAAGCTTCGTTAGACGGCGATCGTGGATCAATTATTCAGGGTATTAGCAGAAGCGATACTCACGAAGAAAATGCGTACAAGTAATGCGCGCACAGAAACTTTCTGTCGTGCTAGCCTACCATGCGCACAACAATTAAACGACTCACATGGTAGTTCATGGCAGGAAAGCAAAAAGCGCAGCATCCAAGAAATGCGACTACTGCTCATGAAATGTGCACTTACACGTGTGTTCCTGACAATTCTTTGTATGGCCCTAGGGCATTCATCCGCGCGACTTGCACTATTTAATAAATAAATAAATGAAGCAATGTTTCGAGTGCGTAGTTCTGGAATGAAATAGGATGTGTATTAAAACAGAAGTCTCTGTTGCTTGCATGGTGTCAATTTTGTCGCTGGTAGTACCTAATCAAAAACGTATGCGCTTTTTTTTTTTATTAATATGATGTGAGGAGATGCAGGCGCCCAAATAAGGCGCCGGCTGCTCCTAAGCTCCTGAAGGGATCGAACATACAACTCACAACATTCGTATATATGCGCTAAAGTTTGCCTGCGTACGCAAGCTTTCTATCAGAAGCAGGGATGTTCGTGACGTGACCTTCTCTAGAGAAAGCGCCATTAAATATCTTGCCTCCATGCTCTGGCAGGACGAAACACGACGCTAAGCGATCCCGTCGTTCACCTCTCCGTGGAGTCGATCCTACACCGAAGGAGGCATCGAGAATGGCACTTCCGGACACTCGGGCGTGCTGGCCCGTGGCAGCCTCCGCGGCCGTGTTCGTCTTCTTTGGCATGATGCTGATAAAATCCGAATCCGTCATGTACGTGGGGTTCATGGACATGTTGCAGGTCAACCGGGAGGACGCGTCATGGCCTCTCACTGTCGCCATCATCATGTCGCAGCTTTCAGGTGCATGCATGCATTAAACCATGCGACAATGCTGAGTGATTAATAGACATTCTATTCTAATCTGCTTCATTCCAATCATCGATGGAAACCTTGTGTGCCATTTATAAGAATAATTACAAGTATAATTTATACGTTCGAGAAATAGCAGAGATCACCATCAAATTAAATAAGTAAGACACCAACGTAAGTGCTCAGTTAAATTAAAAGTCTGCAATAGCGAAGCGTCACGGCTCCTTGAATGATGGCACTGGAATTATAGATATGCGTACGAAACAAGTTGGTTGGCTCAGAGCATGTTGGGGCAGTGACTGCTTTGAGATAATCAGGGATTATACTCGTACTGGAAAGAGATGCTCTACGACAGCAAGGTGCTTCAGTCAGTTAAGGCGTAAAAGTAAGCGACGGTGGCTGTGCGTATGGCGCGTATTGAAAATGTCTACGGTGTGAAAGCCGTGATTGTTGGTTAGTTGCAACGCCATTCGTTCCGCGCAGGGCCCCTGTATGGTCTGCTCGGTCTGTGGCTTTCGGACCGTATTCTGCTGATCGCCGGCGCCCTTCTTTGTGCGCTGCCTGTGATGGCCTGCGCACTGGCTCGGAGCCTCGGACTTGTGGTATTCCTCTACGGCGTTCTGTTCGGTGAGCACTGCACCATCTAACCTGCCTGCGCCATTGCAAAAAACAAAAATTTGCAGTGGCTTAGCTCGGCTATGCCAGGATATAGGTAGCGTTATCAAAGGTTCAGCTGATTATTCTTAGCTTTCCAGATTGTCTAGGATTATTAGCCTTCTTCTGTTCATTCTTCGTACGCTGAACCGCTAATTGCCAAGCAACTACTTCGGGATCCGATGAGATAAGCTTCTCGGCTCTTCTGCGCCGTCGAGCAGCATTTGCGCTCTCCTTCTCCATGGCGTTACCCACTTGCAAACGCCAGTCAGAGGCGCTATCAAGCGGCTCCAGCGCTGTGTCAGTGTATCTACCATGGCTACGACGTCACCCCTCTCGAATGCGCAGACCAGCAGCGGCGAGTCGCGCGCTGCGGTGGCGGAGAGCGCGTGAGATCGCGGTGGCGGAGAGAGCGCGGAGAGCGGTGAGCCAGCTGTGTGACATCACTGAACCTTGCGCATGCGCAGCGCGGCTCATGAGGATCCACGCGAAATCGGCTCCGGCTAGGCAAGTGTAGCTAACGCTACAAAAAAGGACAGAATTCGGTAGATTGCACGCCTTGTGGGAATCGGTTTCATGCGCGGGATTCAGCGAGTAGTTCAGCAGTAGTTGTGTGCACATCGTGGGCTTACCAGGCACGTCGACAACATTGGCGTTTAAAGTGTAACTTACGGTCTGACGTAACGTCAGCACTCACGTTAGAGCACGTACGTCAGTATGATCGAAACGAAATGCACTTTACGGTGCGATGACGTGAATACCATACGTAACTTTCATTTGCGTATTCCTCCGGGGTCTAGCAACGCTTCAATATAGCTTGCTGTATCATAGGAATACAAATGTAATGTTTATTAGACTGCTATAAAAGCGGGGCCGAAACTGGATTCACAGACGTTAATCTGATATGACGCCTGTATCGTACGAGTACATATGTAGTGTTGATTGCTTTTTTTATAAAATTAGATAGCCAGCACCACAACCACAATTGACGTTGCGCCGACATTACGACTGCATAGAGTGTTTCAAATGCAAAGCATTTCTTAGCGAACCTCGGGCACTTTGGCCGTTTCTATCTATCTATCTATCTATCTATCTATCTATCTATCTATCTATCTATCTATCTATCTATCTATCTATCTATCTATCTATCTATCTATCTATCTATCTATCTATCTATCTATCTATCTATCTATCTAGCCGCCTACGTCTGCACGCTCTCCTGGTCGTCTCCATAGGTTGTAATATACCAAAATTGGCATAGCAAAGGATCAGTGCATGACCAGTGCATGAAATAGATAGATAGATAGATAGATAGATAGATAGATAGATAGATAGATAGATAGATAGATAGATAGATAGATAGATAGATAGATAGATAGATAGATAGATAGATAGATAGATAGATAGATAGATAGATAGATAGATAGATAGATAGATAGATAGATAGATAGATAGATAGATAGATAGATAGATAGATAGAAATGGCCAAAGTGCCTGAGGTTCGCTAAGAAATGCTTCGCATTCAAAAAAATGGTAGCCTCATCTAGTTTGTATGGAACTATCGAGGACTATTACATTTTGTTCAGGGGATGTCAAATGGAAGCCTTACTTTCTGGAGTTGCAGGAATTTCCTTCGGAATACACATCGAATGCCCCAGGTATGGGGTATCTATGCCTACCAGGCGCGCAACCATGTCACGTGGGGGGGGGGGGGTCACTGTCTTTTTCATAATGAAAATGGTCCTGCATAGTGAATGAGTGGCAAGTGCCCCCCCCCCTCCCGTTACCCGTATAATAGAAAAAGTTCCTGGCTACGGGCCCGGGCATTACACGACGCCAACTGTGCGAAATCGGAGATGACGAATAAAGCAATTACGTATTGGGGCGCTCGTAAAATGTTTTCGCAGGCAGTACTTCGTGCCTCTGTACTTACTAAAAATGTTACTGAAGCATTTCACGTCATAAAAAATGGCAATTTTGAAATAGAGCTGTGCGAATAGCAAAATTTTGGGTGCGAAGCGAATTCGAACATTGAGGTGTGAGTGCGAATCGAATCGAATACTTTTCGAATATTTCTCGAATATTTCTAGAATATTGTTCGAATACTTCGAAGCGAAATTGAAGAAAAAAAAGTTACGAGGATTCCTAAGCATATTCTTATGAGATAGCAACATGAAAGTGTTTCTTTTCGCTAGGTTGATGAAGCACTGGCGGGGTGGTGTTTCATAGTTGTCTTATCAAGAATGAGGCAATGTAGAGGCCGAATTCTATTTATGTGCATGATTTGGTGCAACCAAAGTGGTGCCGACAACACTTTACACGTGATAGGCAAAGATGCCATTTCCTCGGCCTCTCCTCCTCTTTCAACTTCTGTGGAAGCCCAACTGATGTGGCGGAGAAGGGCGTGCTCCCTTCAAGTCCGGGGTTCCAAATCTGCCTCGTAGACGTCGACATATAAGAACATCTGAAATTTTGGATGCTAAAAAGCTTCGGCGTCCGATTTTTCGGACTTTCTGCCCAAATTTCAGGCCCAAAACAGCATTAATTGAGCCCCCAACTCTGCCACATCTTTCATCTCCATGTTAGAACCAGCGTTTTCTTGAGTTAATACATTTGCGACCGTAGCGAGGCTTGAAAGGCAGCTTTGCCGCAATACCGAAGTGTGATGACGTGAAGCATATTGAAAATCTAGCGACCACTTCCAATTGGACGTTGACTGTGTCTTGGCAAAGTTCGACTGTAACGGAGCTTGAATGGCAGCTTTGCCGCAATACCGGGGTATAATGAGGTGAAGCATATTGAATATCTAGGGACCACTTCCAATCGGACGTTGACTCTCTCTTGGCAAAGTTCGACCGTAACGGAGCTTGAAAGTCAGCTTTGCCGCAATACCAGAATGTAATGAGGTGAAGCATACTAAAAATTTAGGGACCACTTCCAATTGGACGTTGACTGTCTCTTGGCAAAGTTCGACTGTAACGGAGCTTGAAAGGCAGCTTTGCCGCCATACGAGAGCGTAATGAGGTGAAGAATATTAAAAATCTGAAGGGGTCACTTTCAATCGGACGTTGACTGTACTTGTTTTTGGGAAGTTCGAATAGTTCGAATAGTAAAATTCCAGTGCGAATCGAATCGAATAGCAAACACTATTCGAAAAATATTCGAAATTTCGAATATTCGCACACCCCTATTTTGAAACAATTTTTCGTAATTTTAGTCGGCACTTTTAAGGGGTTAAGGAGTACGACGTTTTGTGCACATAAGGCACAACTACACAACCCTTTTCGACATGCCTCCACTGAGAGGGAACAGTTGAGCTTTCGGCCTTGACCTTTTTCACCGTTGCCTCCGCTACTGCAGTTATTAAAGATTGCGGGAAACCAGCTTCTTGCAGCCTAGCCTCTTGTGCGCCAAAGCTTTCCTGAACGGTGTGTGTGCAAGACTTCTTTAAGGCTGACATGACACACTGCGAGGCCCGCTTCACTGTTTTCGAGTGACTAGAGTCATAGGGCAACGAACTCTTTTGAGACCTCGGGTTATATTTCCAGCACACAAGATTGTCAGGGGTTACAGCGAGGTCTAAAAATTGAATTTGGTTATCTTTTGTTAGGCTCCTAAGAAGCTTGCAGGGTTGTGCGCGCCGAAACAGGTAGATGCCGAAACAGGGTGCAAGGGTGCGGGTAAAAGCACAGCAGTTCATATGTAGATGGCAGTGTTGGCGTGGTGTATGAGATACTTTTGTCTTGTGGTAAAGGCTATGTGGGACAGGACTGGAAGGTGTGTGAACGTGCGCACGCGTGAGAATGAGTTGCCAGTAATGAACAATACAAGCGGGCACGCTCTAACCCACTGTTCCGAGTGCAAGTGTGAGCCAATGCTGAAGGGTGCTAAGATATCGAGTCGCTGCCGCGATAGTATACAGCAAGGAAACTTGCCAAGCATACCACGTAAGGAATGACTGCATGAGTGAATCTTCAGTTTTTTTTTTTTTTTTTTTGCATAACACCGAGATGAGGTTTATCGATGAGCGCTGTTAAGGTGCTGTCTTGTGTTTGCTTTTCTTAGATTTTTGTGGTGATGCCTTTTTGAGGTGCGCATGCTCGGTGATGGTTTCTGCGAAATGTACTTATAGGTGGACTGCGTAGAATAAAAGTGAGTTGCAAGTCTGCGCTTGTGTGTAGTGTCTTGGTTTACGTGTGTGTCAGGTTGCGCAGGTTATTCCTTTTGTGATAAGGTGCACCAACTCGTCCAATAACAAGTTCTTCTAAACTTCCTTTGCAAAAACAGGAGGAGGACGATGAGGACGGTTAAGGACTCGTTACTAGCTATGCGTACTTTATTATCTTGCTGTAGTTTACTTTTATGTAGAAGCTGTATTCCAGTACGTGATTCCCCCTCTGACTCTTGTATTAGGACAGTTTTACTCTGACTGACGATTTCTCCCTTCCTCGGTCTCCCACCATCTGTTACCATACCAACTTTCCCTACAGCTTTAAGCAAGCTTGACGAATACCCCTTCTAAGAAGCATGAATCCTCTAGGACTGACTGATACCGCCTTCAACGCAAAAGGCGTCTAGCAAGTTGTTGCGTTTCTTGACGACTGACCTAGGACAGACTTTGAAGGGTGTCGTTCGGCACATCGCATTCATATCACCTACATTGTTGTTTGTTTGTTTTTTCAAGTTGTATTAGTATTTTTTCCGTGGCGTCCCATTCTTTTATCTTTCATTCCCTTTGCCAAGCACTGGGTAGCCAGCCGGTCTAAGAACTTGCAAACTCACCTGTCTTTCCTTCTAATGCTTCTCGTTCTCCTCAAACCCTGCGTTGTAAGCCGCATTAATTGTGGAAAATGGCAAGCACCTTAGTAACTAAGACATTTACGTGAAGCTGACGTGCTCGTGGCAATGCAGTTGTATTTCGCAAAGACATTTGAGGCAGTGCCGTTGAATCATGGCGCGATTCCCATTCTGTCTCTCATTTTTCGACAACACGTATTTCTGCGGCTGTAGTGTCTGTGATCGGGTCCTCGTGCAGGACTAGGAGTTGCCTGTGAGGAGCTGTTGCCGTTCACTGTGGTGGCCCGGCACTTCATTCATTACCGAGGCACGGCCATGGGTCTGCTCTTCGCTGTGACCGCCGTGTCGGGCTTCGTGTCCCCCCTCGTCGTTGAAGCCTTGCGGCAGGCCTTCGACTTCCGCACGGCGCTACTCATACTGGGAGCCCTGGAGCTAAACATGCTGTTCGGCGGCGTGTTCGTCAACCGCGTGCCGCAGAACCAAGGCGACAGCCGTGTGAGTGGCGACTGCGAGGCGCCACCGGAGCCTGTCACTCGAGAACGTCCTCGAGCGAGAAGCTTTCACACGGCGTCGCTTGCGAAGTGCTACTCCGTTGACCTCGTCTCGTCCCTCCCAATTCCCAGGTAGGCGTCCACCTTAACTCCACATCTCGTACGCCTGCGGCTATTTTGCAGGACTGTGAACCCGCACTTTGGTATACCCGCAGCGCGCAACACGTCTACGTGTACGCGCACGTGCACTCGCAATCCATCGATGTGCATATCGAGTAATTTGCGAAAGGCAAAGGCATCTTAGCGCAGACACTGTCTCATTCGGAAGGAGATATCTAAGTTATTTCATGTTATTCCACATCCAGTGGCGCAGCCAGGGGGTGGCACACCGGGCCCTTTAATTTTAAGGCCCTTTTACAGCCACTTACCATGATCATTGTTCAAATTCGTTATCATGTCCTGGCGCTTTTTGGCAAAAAAAAATGGCCCTTGCGCCAATAAACATCATATATCATCATCATCATCACCGCGCCCGCGCCCCCCTCCCCCCATGAAATTGTTTTTGCTTTTTTGCCATTGCACACAGAGCACAAAATGTCACTCGACCACATCTGCCTGCCCGGCCTCCACTTCAGTTCAAGAAGGTGCCCCCGACCCCCCCCCCCCCCGAAAAAAATGTCTGCCTACGCCCCTGTCCACATCTAAACCTTTTCATCAGGGGCGGCAAGCTCGGTTGATTACGGTGTTGTTTACATTTTCGAGAGATTGGCGTCGGAGGCGTTGGCGTCTACATTTCTGACCCGCTGTCTTAGCACAGTCCAAGGCCAGGTTGATATGTGGCCCTTGGACACCGATCGATCCCGGCGCCATTTCCGTGAAATCTCGCGGAAGTATCCGAAGATGGTCGCCAAAGGATATCGCCCCGGTGGGGCTCGGAATTAGACTGAGCTGAACGCTGCACAGCTTCGGTGAAGGCCGAGAACGGGCGAATTAATGAAGACGTGGGGCTGACTACCAATGCCGTGTGGAACCTGCGACAGACTCCACAGAGGTTAACACAGTGGAACCACGGCATTTCAACGCGCGTCTGTAGCGCCCAACTTGCTGTGTGTCAGAGTGATGAAATGTCAGTCCAGAGGCAAAACCTTTACGCGTTACTTGTTTTACATGCATCGTCGTCATTAACGAAAATTGCGATACATGTGCTACTTTCATACACAAATTATATTCAGTTACCTTGCAGTACGCTTCGCGTCGTTAAAGACAATCACTGTGATAAACACAATACTTCGTTTGACAGGACATTCAAAGTGCCGCTAACAACAGCAATTACATTTTTTATTGCTTGTATTGTTTAAGGCTAAAAATTTACCTGGGTATATACTTCGAGTCGGTGATCTAATTGTTTTTATGTAAGTACGCAACACGATCTACTGCTCTACAAATAGGTATTTTATCATCAACCTATCTTTATGTCCACAGAGAACGACAACCTCTTCCTGTGATCTCCCCTTTCCCAAATGAGCAGGCAGGCGTTGTGCCCCTTTAGGTGGCAGTTGTCAGCCTGTTCCCTCCCTATTTCCTCTGTGTCTTCGTGTTTTCTATGTATTCAAACCAAATAATAATAATACAAAGCGAAACCCTACCATGACACCTTACTTTTCTTGCAACCAAGAGTGCGGCGCCTTATAATAAATTATTAGAAATTGCTTGCTTCGTTGAAGTAGTGATTACGCGGAGCCGCTCCTGCGTTTGTCATTAAAATCTGCGACCTATAGACATTTAAAGAAGACACAGCATAAAGTGCGCCGACCTTTCCTTATGTAGAATGTGTGGCAAGAGAAATCACGGTACCACAGATTGGCGCTTAACTTAAGCTATCTTAGGCCGCACAGAGATGAACTCATAAACTCACGTCAAGGGCTGCTAACGACCGCCTTCGACTGAAAGCCAGGTGCGCACACTCTGTGTTTCTATAAACAGTTCTCGGAATGTCTTGTCGCGCCTTCCAAAACTTCTTTATGCAGCATCCATTTCTGTCTGCCAGGTCCGCTGCAAACAAACGTACGGAGGTGGATCCTCTGCTGAGAGAAAACGACAGTGCACCGAGGAAACTTGTGCGCAGCCTCGTCTCGCTAGCGTCAGGGCCGTTCCTGCACGTCGCGGCGTCGCGAGCTGTGTCCATCTTCATGCTCTCATCGTTCCTGCTGACCGCCGTGGACTTCGGCACCGACAACGGTCTCGCCGGATACAGGGCGGTGGCTCTGGTCACTGCGAGCGCGATCGGAGACTTGGTTTCACGAGTGGGCACTGGTCTACTCTTGGACACCAAAGTAAGCAAGATGCATGAGTATTTCTCGTGTTGCGACAAACAAATTGCAACTGGAATATGCCGACTGAACATACGTTGAGAGGAGTTGAGATTTGGCACGAATATTCCTAGATGTGGCCGTGTAAATAATGGCGAACAATCTTTTAATTTTAAAGATGTAAGCCCTTTAGTGAGACATCGCGTGTAAGTTCTTCCGCAGCTGTATGTGCGAAGCATTTCTCTATAAAAATATTAAATACTGCGGTCTTACGTGCCATAACCACGATATGATTACGAAGCTAGCCGTAATGTAGGACTTCGGATTAATTTTAACCACCTCGCGTTCTCTAACGTGCCGCCTAACGCAATGTACACGGATGTTTCCGCATTTCGCCCAAGAATCCACGCCGCGTATCCTCAAACTTAGCAGCGCGACTGCTTAGCTGCTGTATACACGCTGCCACGGCGGGTCTCTGAAATGTCGCTTTCCTCTCCTTCCAGCACGGACAGACCTCATAACTTTGCCATCTTCGTTCCCGTGTCCTACTTTTTCTATTCAAAACAGGTGCTAAGCTGTGAAGCCTTGATGCTATGGAGCTTTGCCATCCAAGCAGCCGCCATGGCTCTCTTGGCGCTTACGAAGAAATACTGGCTTCTCCTTGCCAGCTGCTTCTTCACCGGCTTGACGTCAGGAGGCCGAATATTCGCCTGCACCGTCATGGTTGCCGAGTTGTTTGACCAACATTCGCTGTCGCTCAGTCTTGGCGTCACAAACTTCATAGCCGGCATCGTTTGCCTTGCGAGGCCACCCCTCATTGGTGAGAGAACCACTCCTTGTTCGTTACTAACCATAACTTTAGAAGTCAGCAGGGTTATACATGCGGTTGTAGTTAATACATGCCAACGTAGACCCCGATATTCCTAAATGAAGTACTCAAAAGTAGGTAGGAAAAGCGCGCTGGTAATAAATTTAGTCAAAGCTCAATGCTTACCCCTGCTCCTGTGCACTGGATAACTTGAGTGGTTGTGCCTCTAGAGGAGACCCCTTATGGCGTGTAGTACTTTCCCAAATCGCTTCTGTCCCGCTACGAGGCGTCTCGCAAAAGTGTTCTTGGACAATTCTTCCTAATTCGCAAAATGGTAACGTTGTACAAACTACAGACGTGTCCATTGCAAATTGCCCTTACATAACACCTTCGATGCAGGCAGCAGATGTTTCGTGCGGATTCAGCCACAAGATCCTTCGGTATGGCCCATGAACAGCAAAGGCAATGTTAATCTCATTGCTTCTTCAATCTTTCTCCAATACATTTTTTTCTTAAACTGAGCACGGGTGTTCTGGTGTAACGTTCGAACACAACGCGCAATTCATGAATATTTAACGTGTGCTTTAATGTATGCAGACGGTCGTTAGCATGCGCCAGATGGGGTGACGGGATAACAGAAAGCGGGTCCAAGGAACACGCTGTAGCCGGACCAAGTGGTTTTAATGCATCGGTGCTAAGGATTTCTCTCTCAAGTCTTCTTACATACAAGACACCCCGTAGAATTTTCTTGCTGCTACACACAAGCTGCATGCTTCTTCAGAATGAATTCCAGCATCTTGCGCTGTTCAAAAGAGGCTTCGGTTGGGGCACACTGTAGCAATAATAATAATAATAATAATAATAATAATAATAATAATAATAATAATAATAATAATAATAATAATAATAATAATAATATCTCGGCTTTTCCGTGCCAAAACCACGATATGATTATGAGGCACGCCGTAGGGGAGGACTCCGGAAATTTTGACCATCTGGTGCACAGGCCTCTCGCATCTCGCCTCCCTCGAAATACGACCGCCGCGGCCGGGATCGAACCCGCGACCTCCGAGCCAGCAGCCAAGTCACCGCAACCGTGACACCACCACAGCGGACTGAGGCGCTGTAGTAGTTCTAACTTATTTAAGCCTTGATGTATTTTGACTACGATCCCAGAAGTGGAGTTCTCCCATAGTTGAGCGTGAGAGTCACTCTACAGCGCGGCTATTACATCCTCGAATTCCTGTCTGGTAACTGTTGTTGGTAGAAACCGAGACAGGGACTTCAAGTAATTACAGGAGTTTGGGGATCTTTTAAGCTCGTTTCGCAGAAATTCCGGTAGCGGCGTCGGTGGCGGCGCTGGCGTCGCTGGTAGTGAGCGAAAAATCGTCGCTGTCCGTGAGCGATAAATCTAGATGCAAATAAATAAAATCATGTTCGGTTCGAATGAGACTCGAGCGCTGGTTTTCTGCGCGGAAGTCAGGTGTTCTACCACAGAGAGAGAATAAAACGTTTATTTGATGTTCTGTGAGAAGATCGGTGAGTGGGATCTTTAGTCCGGGATCCCATTGGCGCGGGCCGCTGTCTTCGCACGTTTCACGAGGGCCTCTTGGGTATTCGGATCCGAGATGGACAGAGCTGCCTCCCACCCTTTTATGTTTAGTTGTGTTCTGGGTTGCATAGGCGGATTGTGGGGACATTCCCATACCATGTGGTACAGGGTGGCTGTTTTACTCTCTCAAAACCTGCGCTGTGGTGCGTGTGTCGGGATCTATCTTAGATAATATGTATGCGTTAGGGTAAGACAGTGTCTGCAGGCGACGCCACAGTACCTGCGATTCCTTACTGGGGTTTGGACCCCGGGGGGGGGGGGGGGAGTTTCCGTCTTTCGAGTCTTTGGTGTTGTAGAATTTCTGTATATGTGAGAAGCGGGTCCATACGCATAGCCGAGGATGGGTGTGATATGCCGCGGTCGGAGGTCCGGAAGATTAATTGTCGGGCCGAGGCGTAGGCGAGCTCATTGCCTCTCAGCTCCGCAGTATCCATACCAGCTGTTTCCATTCTCCCTCTGAGCGTGGGGACGATAGCTGTGTGAGGATTCGGTGCACAATGGGGCCAATGTGGCCTTTGCAGAAATTTCGGTAGGCTGATTGTGAGTCTGTCAGCACAAAGGTGGACCCGGGGTTTCGTAGGGCGAGGGCGATTCCTACTTCTTCCATGCCAGTTGCGTCTGTGTCCTGGGCTGATGTACAATCAATCTGTTTTCCTTGATGAATGACGCTTGCCGTGTATTTGCCGTTCACTGGTCCAACTGCATCGGCAAAGAAGGCGCCCTCAGTGTCTGAGTATTTGTCGTGAGCCTTGGCCCGTGCCCGACGTCGATGTTCGTGGAACTGTGGATGCATGTTGCGTGGTAGTGGCCAATGCTTGAAACTGATCCGAAAAAAAAAAACTACACAGGCGTAATGTGTGCGAGGAGTCCCGTTAACACATGGAATATTGCGTGGCAGAAGCGTATAATTACACCAGGCGTCACAGCATGTGGATTGCGCAACGAGTGGGTGGTTTAAAGGTCCACCCATTACAAAGCGGTCAGGTGTAATTGCTCATGGGCAACAGCATCAACAAAGTGCGCAGCTGTGCGTATTTCCTTATGGGCACGTAGTGGGTAGCTCGCTGGTTCTCAATATGATGAATTATGGCGCAGTGGGTATATTGCGCCTGCACTTCAAACGGCCAATGTTGCGCGCACAGAGGTTCCTTTCCCTCGAGGCAAGGTTGGAGTGTCCACTGAGAAGCGAATGAGATGACTGAGAAAATGGCGCCCCACCACATTATCGCGCTCTACTCTTGGAGGCTAAGCTCAACCGTCCTCAAGCTTTTCTTTTGGGCCGCGACAATGTACCACTGACTCGTTGAAAGAAGAATCCAACGGCTGTCTCATTTTTATGCGCAACCGAAACGCTGTAATGAACTTGACGTCAGTGTCCTACGTTTTTGTTCAGGAAAGATTTCTGATTCATGGCGTTTCACTCCCGCAGGCCACGCACGAGACGTCATCGGTTCGTACAGTCCTCTCTACGTAGCGTTTGCCGTCACCAGCGCTGCCTTTACAGCCACCTGGACGGTGAGCCTGTGTCGGCACAGGTGTAAGAGACAACGGAAACTAGCGAATGGTGTCGAAGGTTAGGGCCCTGGACGACGACCTCGGTGACATATTGTGCTTCATGTGCACTGTAATGGCTATAGTGCATTCGTGGCTCTATATTGCGCAAGAGTCGACAACGTCCTCTGTGTTACTGTAATGAAGAGACAATAGAGACAACGCCCGTTCGCTGGGCCAGCTGTTCTATTCTGCCTCCTCTTTCCTGTCTTTCCCCAGTCGAGCACACACCCATGCCCGCGCGCCGCTGTGTTCATTACAATTGCTTAGTTAGGCAAGCATTTCATGCCAGCGTAGATGATGCTCGCCAACAGGAGTGTGTCAATGATATTGCGCCGATGACTACGGAGGACAGAAAGTTTTTGGAAGAGGGATGCTGTGCAATTTGCCCGATAAGCAGGTAGTTTCGCGTTGAGGATAAACGAATCAGCATTGGATGGAACTAAAACTTATAAAATAAAGTGGTGGCACTCGCCTCTGGCGCTGAAAGATGTTAATAAAGATATAGCAGCTCGCACAGAAAATGTGACTCCTAGAAGAAAAGAAAATGCAGAAAATTAACAGGGCTGAATGTCCTGCCGATATTGAGGAGGCGGGGAGGCCATTAAGAGGAAAGTGTAAAAATATATAAATTGCAACCGAACCAACTCTGTGAAGAATAAATAAATATAAGCGCCTCTTTGTGGAATCATGGTATGATGGCAAAAGTAATGAACGAGTGACAGATCAAGAATTCCAAGGAGCATCATCACAGCTGTTGAAATGGCAGGCATACGTGGCTCACCATAAGAATTAATTATCATTAATATCTTTTAGTGCGGAATGTTTTTTAGACAACTTAATCATTCGAATTCCCTAGGATATTTTATTGCTAACTTTCGCGAATTGGAATTACTTACCCTATTCACTTAAATCACCATCATCTTTGCATGCATTCAAACGATGAACTAAAGTTTTGTTTTGTATACTAGATAGTTAGTTGACCTATTAAGTGCTTGGCTGTTTATTTATGCTATCCATGTTTCGTTCTATTTACATTAAATAATTATTTTTTCTGTACAGCATTGTATGCATTTTCCATTATCTATATGTTTTTGTATAACATTGTATATGTTTATTGTTTTACCCATACGTTCATTAATGTCTGCTGTTTTAATTTACCTATACGTAAAGATCGTTTTTGTTAACTGGTGGTCTCGCTGCAGTCGTTTGAGTTTGGGACCATTGTCTGCATAATATCTAATCAATTCTTGTATGTTGAAGTTATATTAATAAACTGAAACTGTGAGCTTTGTTATGCTGACACCGGCACATAATTCAATATAATGAATAAAAATCAACAGATGTGTTGAATGACTAATTCATAGGTTTCGGCTACGCACAACCAGTACTAGACGTATTTTTGTGCAAGTTACCAAGTACAGACATCACCACGTACTGCTGTGAAGACGCTGAAGACGATATAGAGTACTTCCTTCTACACTAAAAAAATCACAGCATATCCACGGAGTGAACGATGATGAGTGGGCGAAGCTGCGGAGGTTCATCGGTAAACCGTGAACCTTCCGTGAATTCTGCCCAGTACATCATCACCGACGTGAGATCGGGCGCGTTTATACTAAAGGTTAGATGAGTTATGACGACTTGCAGCTCACTTTAATTTTACATGTACGCTGTGAATTTTCATTGTTTAGAAAACCATTGCTTTCGAAAAATCTGGCGTCTTTCGTTAAGCAGCTGGCGTCTTTTCGTTTTGCTTTAGAAACATCTGGCGTTCTTTCGTTTTGCTTTTACAAAACATCTGGCGTCTTTCGTTGGTTTATTTCATCAATCAACGGCGTTTTGAACAAAATTTTTATTGTTTAATCACACACAGGAGAAATCTCACCAGGCACTACCTTGGAGGTAAACAATGGCTGCTAATGGGAATGAGAGACAGAAGAAGTCGGCTTTTAGCTAACACTTACACTTCTACTTCTACTAACGTTTCCTACTGGAACATGCCAATGGCTGCTAATGGGGAATGAGAGACAGAAGAATTCGGCTTTTAGTTAACGCGCACGCTGCGAATTTTTTATTGTTCAACAACGCACAGGAAAAATCTCCCACCGGCACCACCTTGGAGGTCAAAGCGTAAGACTTGTTACGGACTACGACTGCTACTACTACGACGACGACGACTACGAGGGACGAACGGGTGCCGCCTTAAGGAGCTTCGCCCCTAAAAAATATGACGCTCCCTTTTAGCAACGATACATGGTTTGGATAGACAGCCACAATCATCAGAAAATTGTAACCAATCGCTGCACGCGCAATATTACAATTTTCGTAGGAAGCAAAGATATTGGAAAGATACTAAATTGAATTATAATTCCTGCTCTTACTGTCATCATTACTATCTTGAAATAACGGGTATTCTTGTTTAAGTGTTTTGCTGCTACTTTCGTGCTTGTGCGGTGTCTATGTGACAGTTGTGTCTGAGTACATGACTTTTGCGGTTGTAGTGCAGCACTCAAAAGAAGCCTTGTTTGCAGGTCCCCAAGAAACGCTTACACTTCGAGAACGTTTTTGTTCCGTTAAAATATTTCTGCTGTCTGGCATTTCTGCTGCTACTGTGCTGCGCGAACATTTCTGTTGGATGAACATTATACTGTGGTACTCAAAGTGTGCGCACGTGTATGTCCACCTGTATGCTCGCACGCCAATTGTTATATTTGTTACGAATATTAAGGAGAAAAATACAATATCAGGTAAGACATGTAGGCAGCAAGCTCTGCTTAAGTAAATCTATCTTAAATGCACTTTTAATTTTAAATTTGGAACGCCTTCCCTTAGGCATAGTACTATGCGGTGTCATAAATACACACACAAATTTCGAAAGGACTAGCCGCCAGGCATATCAGGAATACAAGAAAATTTATATAAAAGCCTGTAGATCTAAGAACTGCAGCAATACCTATGCACACTTCCTGCTTCCATTTATCTCGGCGCAGCGGAGGCTGGCTCCACGATTTTCACTCCATTTCGTGTCATAGTTTGCGTGAGTGCTTTGTTGCAGTGAGAGACGCGAGCGGACAGTGGGACCCCTTCGCGCGTTCACGGCTCAAGGTACGGGTTCTGCCTCTCGCGTTCCTGAAGCGCTGTGCGGTAGTGTATGCATGAGCTGACGTGTAGGTTACCCAGTTACTGGATAGCGCACACCTTGCCGTTTCTTTCTTAAAATGACGACGCTTTGCATGAGCGCATATCGAATACTAGTGTTTATTATATGCTTGTTGATGACATTTTTGTGCGGGATTCACCGTACGCTGTGTCCGGGCTTATGTTAACTACTTCAGCTGCCACGGATAATCTCGATCACTGACGTTAGTCGTCAGGATGGAGATGTTCGACCAGGCGTCAGCGTAGGTGCGTCTACATCAAACGGTGCTATAGCCGCCAAACACCAGCAGACCTCGTGCAAGCTCTTATTCATGAATGTGCAATGAACATTGAACTAATTTTGCAAAGACACGTTTCGCTTTCGTGTTATACCGATTATTATGACGGAGGGACCAACCTTTTTTAAATGCGAAGCATTTCTTAGCGAACTTCTGCGACTTTGAGCGTATCTATCTATCTATCTATCTATCTATCTATCTATCTATCTATCTATCTATCTATCTATCTATCTATCTATCTATCTATCTATCTATCTATCTATCTATCTATCTATCTATCTATCTATCTATCTATCTATCTATCTAGCCGCCTACGACTTTGTGCTCTCCTGGCCGTTTCGTTAATCGGATGTATACCAAAATTGGTGTGTCATAACACGGCCTTATCACGAACATAAATGACAGGTCATATCATGAAAATCATGACACGCATGTCATGAACAGCATGATTTACATTCCACGGCCTTTGGGCTCTTGCAGCCGTTCCGTTAATTTCATATATACCAAAATTGGTACGGCGTGACAACAGTTCATGACGAACATAATGACAGGTCCTAACATGCAAATCATGAGGCGCATGTCATGTGCAGCATGATTTACATGGCATGGTCTCGGGGCGCTCGCGGCCGTTTAAATGAAGGGATACATATGAAAACTGGTATGACGAGACATTTCTGTATGACGAACATAACTGACACGTGGTAACATGAAAATCATAATTTGCATGTTATGTATGACATGATTTACATGCCACGCTCATGGCGCACTCGCGGCCGTTTCGCTAGATTGATATACACCAAAATTGGTATTGTGCGATGTGACTTTATGAAGAACATGAATAACAGGTGGTAGCATGAAAACCACGACATCCATGACATGTATGTCATCATTTGCATGCCACGCTCGTGGTGCATTCGCGTCCGTTTCGCTTGCGTGATACACACCAAAATTGGTGTTACGCGACACGACTGTATGACGAACGTAAGTGAGACATGGTAACATGATAATCATGACATGCAAGTCATGTACGACCTGATTTACATGCCACGCTCATGATGCGCTAGCGGCCGTTTCACTAGACTGATATACACCAAAATTGGTATTGCGCGATGTGACTGTATGAAGAACATGAATAACAGGTGGTAACATGAAAACTATGACATGCATGCCATGTATGTCATGACTTACATGCCACGCTCGTGGTGCATCCGCGGCCGTTTCGATAGCTTGATATACACCAAAACTGGTATTGCGCGATGTGACTGTATGATGAACATTAGTGACGGGTGGTAACATGAAAAACTATAATATGCATGTCATGTATGGCATGATTTACATGCTCTACTCATGGTGCGCTCGCGGCCATTTCGCTCCTTTGATATACACCAAAATTGGTATTGCGCGATGTGACTGTATGACGAACATAAATGAGAGGTCTTAACATGCGAATCATGTTATGCATGTCATATACGGTATGATTTACATGCCACTGTCATGGTGCGCTTCCGGCCGTTTTGTTAACGTGATATATACCAAAATTGGTATGGCATGACACGAGTGCATGATGAACATAAGCGAGAGGTCATGCATTTATATACCAGAATATGCGTTTCATTTGCATGGTGTACACTAGATTGTGCATGCATGCGTGCATGGCAAACATGCGATATATGGTGGACTAGATGCCATGGCATGAATGATTTCATTTGGCTGAAAGACAAACAAGGCGATGTATGCAGCTCTTTGCTGGCTGCTTCGCATTACATCGATTCCCACAATGCGTGGGATTTGCCGAATTTTTTTTTTTTTGCTTTCAGCCAAGCGTTACGAGGTGCATCGACGTGTTTTTGTAAGCGTAGTATAGTTGTGCGCACATCGTGGCTTTACCAGGCACGTCGACTACAGTGGCGTTTAAAGGGTAACTTATGGACTGACGTAACGTCAGCACTCACTTTCTAGCACAGACGTTAGTATTGTCGAAACGAAGTGCACTTTACGATGTCATGATGTGAATATCACAGGCAACAATCGTTAGCGTATTCCTCCGTAGTCGAGCAACGCTTGAATATAGCTTCCTTAACCATAGGAATACAAGTGTAATGTTTATTAAGCGGAGCCAACACTGGAACCACAATTGCCGTTAATCCGGCATGACGCCTCTATCATAGATGGAGGAGGAGGAAGAAACTTTATTCAGAAAAAAAATTAAATGCAGGCAGTTTGGTCGGGCCCTCAGTCCAGGGTCCATAGGAGAACATATGTAATCTTTATTGCTTTGTTCTAAAATCAGATAGCCAGCCCTGCAAGCACAATTGACGTTGCACTGACATTACGCCTACATAGGGTATTTTTCCAAAGCAGTTTCAAGACGTGGCGTGGCTCTGTGGTAGAATACCTGACTGCCACACAGAATGATTGGGTTCGATTCCTGCTGGGATCCTGATTTCTATTCTTTGTATTCGTCGGGTCAGCGCTGCCGATGTCCGTATTTCTTTGGGCTCTCGCATGTAAATCACGAATGTGTGTTTTCACCATTCCTGGGAAGATATGAACTGTGAATCACCAGTGGCTCGTACCCGCTTATACCAGGGCCCGTGGCATACGGGTATGTGCCACACGTGTCTGGAAGAAAGGGTTTGACGGCGTACGCGACAGAATTCTCGCGTTATTTATGTCATGACCAGACAGTCATATTCGTCAAATCCTCTTACCCTCTCATGCCAATTTTGGCCTACAGCAAGCTTATGATCATGAGAGCACCTAGACGTAGGTGGCTAGATAGATAGATAGATAGATAGATAGATAGATAGATAGATAGAAACGCTATAAAAGCACCTGGGGTGCGCTAAATAATGCCTCGCATTTAAAAGCTTACCTATTTCAACCAAACTTTCAAACTTTCCAGTGTCCCCGTTTTTCCGGCAACGAATGGCCTTCGAGCCCAGCAGTTAGTGTTGCGGGCATCCTTAAATAGTTGTCCATTCGGTAGAACTCCATAGGACTCCATTCGGTACCGTGTTCGAGTCTTCGGAAAAAGTAAAACTGAAGTTCGGGAGTTGGGAAGTTGGCAAGCAAGCGATCCAGGCTCTGAGACATGCCGTAGTGGAGGGCTCCGGCTTCCTGGTGTTCTTTAACGTGCACTAAAACCGCGCAGTACATGGGGCCTCCATGGAAGTGCGACCGTCGCGGCCGTGATCGAGACTACATCTTTCGGATGAGCAGCCGTGCATCGTAACCGCTGGGCCACCTTGGTGGCCCGATTCTGATGGACAGTACATTTGTTTACTTAGCTTTTTATTTATTTATTTATTCACAAAACCCCCATAGGCTCCAGCAGGAGTATTGTGTGAGGGGGGGGGGGGGATTATACAGTGTATAAGATCACATAAGTGAAGCATTAAAACGATACATGTTATGCTACATAAAGCCATGAAACAACGTTATATAATTGTTAGCGAGAGCAAGCGTGACATACAACTAATAAACAAAATGCCGAGATACTCATTTGTAAGGATACATCACTTGACCACAAGCAATTATACAATAGTTAGTGAAGAGCATGTATATGATTTAATGGAAGGAAGAAGCCACTAGTCATGAAAAAATGGTGGTTACTTCGTGACGAAACAATATAGGGTCATGAATGTTGACAACGTTATCGGGAAGACCATTCCATAATTGAAGTGCTACTGGCAATGCTGATGAGTTGAATGCATCAGTGCGTCCGAAAATGCGTTTGAAGGAACGGTTATTGTGCAAACGGCGGGACGTTCGTGTCGGTTGGGAAAGAGGGAGGGTGGTTACGTGTTTACCGGATGCTATTTTATGAAATAAGCAGATCAAAGCGATCTTTCGGCGGTAATCTAAGGAAGGCAATGACAGCGAAGATTTAATGTGAGTGATGCTGGCATGTCGGCTGTAATTTTTAGCAATGAAGCGCGCGGCGCGGTTTTGTACACGTTCAAGGACGTCGATTAGGTAGGCCTGATGAGGTGACCAGATGGATGAGGCAATTCAAGTTGAGGACGAACGAATGCTAGATATGCGAGTGATTTGGTCGATGTTGGAGCGTCGTTAAGGTTACGTTTAAGGTAGCCGAGAGTGCGAGATGCCTGTGCTGAAATTTTATCTATATGCGTGATCCATGATAGTGTGGGTGATAGATGCACGCCAAGGTATTTGTAAGATGATGTGCGTGTTACATGACAGTTATTAAGGGTATAGTTAAAGAGGGAAAACGATTTCTTGCGAGTGAAGGTCATTAGCTTACACTTATCGGTATTAAGTGACATTTGCCAGCGTGAGCACCAATTAGTTATGAGATCTAGGTCTTCTTGGAGAGCGAGATGATCTGATGATGAAGTTATCTTACGATAGATTACGCAATCGTCAGCGAAGAGTCGTATATTAGAGGAGATATGAGATGGTAGATCATTAATGTAAATTAAAAATAACAAGGGACCCAAAACGCTACCCTGAGGGACACCAGAGGTTACATCAGTTAGAGGAGATGAGAAAGAATTAGTAACGGTATACTGCTTACGGAATGAAAGAAAGTTTCTGAGCCAGGATAGTGTTAAGGAATCTAGATTTAATGAGGACAGTTTAGATATTAGACGACAATGCGGAACACGATCAAAAGCTTTGGAGAAATCTATGAATATGCAGTCAATGTCAAGGTACTTATCCATGTCCATGAACAAATCATTGGTGAATTCTATTTGTTGAGTGTCACATGAAAATTCTTTTCTGAACCCATGTTGGTTCTGATAAAAGAAATTGTTAGCTTCTAAGTGTTGAGCGATGTTAGAGGCAATGACATGTTCAAGTATTTTACATGGGACACTTGTTAGAGATATGGGGCGATAATTACTAACGTTAGATTTGATTCCCGATTTGAATACAGGTATGATTTTGGCGATTTTCCATTCATTAGGTATTTCGCCTGTTGATAATGATTGTTTGAAGATATGGGTAAGTATCATACTAGAAAATGTAATGGTCTGTTTAAGAAATTTAGTATTAATACCGTCGGCTCCTGCGCATGTTGATATTTTTAGATTTTTAATGAGTGCTGAAATTCCGGCAGTAGTAATGACTATGGGATCCATGTACCTATAATCAACTTCTTCCGAACATGGAACGTTGGAATGGTCTTCCTTAGTAAAAACACTGGTAAAATAATTATTGAATAAGGTAGCACAATCGTTAGGGTTAACGTTTATCCCATCATCATCCACCAGGGAAATGTCGTCAACGGTGTTAGTAGGAGAGATTGATTTCCAGAATTTTCTAGGGTTATTTTTAATAAGCGATTGAAGGTCACAAGACATAAATTTGCATTTAGCGTTACGAAGGGCGCGACAGTAGGCTTTTTCCGCAGCCTGATGTTTGGCCCGAGACTGAGGTGTGCCCCAGAGCTTAGCAGCCTTAAAGAGCCGCTTTTTTTTGTTTTTCATTGTGTGTAACGATCTGTGAAACCATGGTTTAGATGAGGTAACTCTAAGCGAGATACGTGGTATGTGCGCATGAACCAACTCGGTTAGTTTATGTTGAAAAAGAGACCAATTTTCCGTGACGGAGCGAGAGGCGAACGGCGGAAGGAAAGTGTTAGAAAAGTTTTCAAGGCCGTGGTTAATAGCTTCAAAGTTGGCTTTGTTGTAGTTCAAGATGTGTTTCTGCACAATGTTACGCGAGGAGACAGGTATCTCGAACGCAGCGGACAGAAGCATGTGGTCACTAAACCCAGAGTTATAAGATAGAGTCGTTACGTTATCAGGAGCAGATGTAAATATCAGATCCAGAATGTTCTGCTGACGTGTGGCTTGATTAACAAGCTGCGTAAGTGAGAAGTCGAGGGTCAGGTCAATGAAATTGCGAGTGCTACTTGAGCATGACGTTAGGTCAATCCAGTCAGCTTCGGGAAAGTTAAAGTCACCAAAAAAATTTATTATAGCATTAGGGAACTTTTGTCGGATAGAGGCAAGGTTGGTTTTAAGATCGGAGACAAAGGAATCAGTAGTGTCTGGCGGCCTGTAGCACACCCCGAAGAGCGACTTAGAAATAGAGGATGCAATGCAGGTCCATAGAATTTCCAACGGACTACTGATGTCAACAAGGAAACTGGAAATGTGCTTTTTGACAGCGATGAGCACGCCACCGCCCCTTCCGAATGTGCGCACCTATCATGCTTTCTTGAGCGCACGAGTCCATTCATAGATGGCCGATACTCCTGAAACACCAAATAACTTCTGCAAATACTTCGACGCGACAGAGCTTCAAATAATGCTTAAAGGAAAAAATAAGTTGAGTGCCTTTCTTGCGTAGAGAGCTCGCACAACAACAGCACAGCCGTATACTCAGACCATTACATGGCTTGGCTCATCAAACGGAAAACTGCGCAGCGCTGAATAACGTATCCTGCGTGGCAATTTTTCATTTACCTCATCCCACCTATAGTCGGATACAACTTTAGAAGTCCGCGGCATGTCCTCCTCAAAGGCGGATGAACACAAACCTGCACCAATGGGCGCGCACTCAGGACTGACGTCATGAGCAGAACGTCGACGCGTACACTAGCGGGGCTATTTCTTTACTTGCGGAGGCGATCGGCTGCCGCGCTTCGGTCGTCTGGGCGGGGCCTCTCCTGTCTTCTTAAATTGTATCCGACTATAGGCAAAAGAGTTCGCCGTGTTTCATTAAATTCCGCTCTTTGCACTCGACCCTTCTTTACGCGTACGCCTGCCGTCGGGCGCCAAGTGACTTTATTGTGGTAGCATGTGACTTTATTGTGGGCGTTGCACTTACAAACGCTCACCCTTTTTCTCGTAGGAAAAGCGCCATGGTCAGTTCTTGTGCTAATGATGAAAAAAATTAAGGCAGCTTCGCGCTAGTGGTGCAAAGGCTGAAGGAACAACCAAGCTGGGCGGCCTCTTTTTTTTGTTTCTCTTTCTTTCTTCCTCGCTTTCTTTCTCTTTCTCTCTTTATCTAATTTTTTTCTATCTCTTTATTGTCTCTGTTTCATTCTATTTCTTTGTCTCTATCATTGTCTATTTCTTTCTATCTCTTTCTCGCTCGTTCTATCTTTTTTCACTTTATTGCCTTTCTTTCTCTCTTTCTTTCTTTCTTTTTCTCTCTCTCTCTCTCTCTCTGTTTCTCGCTTCCTCTTTCTTTCTATCTATCCACTTCTTCTTACTGTCTTGCTGTCTGTTTTTTCCATCTCATTTTTGTGTCTGTTCCTTTCTATCCCTTTCTCTCCCTGGGTGTTTCTTTCTCGGTCTTTCTATCGTTTTTTCTTCTCTTTATTCGCTTCCTTTTTTTCTACCTCTTCGTTTCTCTCTTTCTTTCTCTCTCTGATCCCTCGCCCATCCGAGTTATTGCATCCCACACCGGACAAATCGACGCAGCGGGAGAGCACCTGTTCGGGGAGCGAAGCAAAAGACGAAGAAGAGGACGAAGAGAGCACGCGCCGGCCGAGTTATCGCGTTGCACGCGCTAGGCCATGCATTCATGGTGGTGATAGTTTTTGCGAACGCGTAACGGAAAAGCATAACAACTCCGCTGTAAAATTCTTGTACATTATGCCTCGGCGCTGCCAATAAGTAGCGCGGTTACCGGAATGGATGCACGGTTACGTACGCGCGGTCACTTATCCCTTCATATCTGGGCAAACATTTTCGCTTGAAACATAACAGCGCACTTTTTATCACGTGCGGAATGAGTGGGTATGGAGGTCATGTTGTTCAGAGCTAATTGCTCAAAGCTCTGTGAAATAGGTAATTGTCACGCGGCTTCACTGTGCGATGTATTGCCACGTGCACAGAAGTGTATCTGTCACGGCGTAGTGGCCCGCTTGTCCCTGCCGCAGCTGCGGAAGCTTAAGGCACCGGAGTGACGAGCATGCGCTGTCAGTGATGGTCCCCGCTTAAAGCTCTGCGTTTCCTTCAGGTTAGTGCTACGCTCATATAACGTGACAATATGCGTCTTGTTCAGTCAGCAGCCTCAGTAGTACTTTTATAACGATTTTTCTTCTCTGATTCCGCCTAAAAAAAGCATTTTTATACGCTTTCTGAGCAGAGCACTGACGCATTATATTCGCGCCAAGATCAAAGCCGACAGCAGAAGGACACTATTGGAAGTTGCGCCATCACACATTTCAATCTACAAGGGTGAGTTTGCTCGTCAGACAGAGAAAACTACTTGAACAAGGTTACGCCCAACACTACGTGCAGTTCAGACATACTTGACTAATGGCACCAAGCGAGACAGCCTTTGATTGCAAAAAACTCCTACCCTCCACGCACACACCGTGTGTCAGACGTTATGCCAAGCATATCTAGATCACCTCGTATGGATCTGTGTAGATTTCTCACGAGACATATCTTGCATACAACACGATGACCATCTCGATGGGACAGCGCGAATGATAAGTACTAAAGATTCAAATGGTAAATACACAAGGTATACGATGAAACAGAATGAAACGGATGACAGCGTGTACACTCAGCACTGACCGTCCGCTGCCCTCTGACCGATAACACTGCGCCTAATGGTATTTGAGCCATATCATTCTGCAGTCCTATCGATCCATCACGGCTAGTCTTGTCGGGGCAGTCACCTTATTTATTTGTATCGGATGGCCAACGACTCTTGCGCGCTCCCACGCGTGTTGGTCAGTTGCCAGCCCGATAGCGGATGCGGTCTATATCGTACCTTCTTGAAGAGCGCAACGCACAAACAAAGCTCGCATCCACTGATACGAGCTTTGATACGCCGCTTGCTACCTCTCCTTCGCGTAAAGCCTCAAGGAAGTGTTTCCAGCATTAGGCTGCCGGTAAAAACAGCTATACGGACGAAATGGGGTCTGTCGGCGTTGGAACCGGCGCCGCTTATCAGCGATAAGCCCGGTAAAGCGACACAGTAATCACACAAAGACGCTGCTACACGACCCTTCTTTTGCCAGAAGTTCTGCGGGAGGTCGGTAGCGAATGCCCTGAGGAGATGAGCCATGGATGTCGTTTCATCGTTTCGATGCGCAGACTTCATCGGCCGACGTGACACGTCCACCAGTGGGACTCGTTGACTTGCGGCTGTGGCTGCAGTTCTTGTTCGCACTGTAAGTCATAATGCTTCAATGTTTCTAACTCAGCAAGCTGTGTCTTTCTTTCGTTTTATGCTTTTCTCTCCTTGTGCTGACGCAATATTGTGATCGTATTAATCATAAGTCCGGTCCTTTAAACTCAATCGATTTCTTCATTTTTGTTTTCCTAATCAAGAGAGTAAAGTCGAAGAAGCACTGAGATACCTTAGTCGACTTTCAGTATTTTGATGAGAGGATTTAGCTTTGTCAAGGCACGTCTGAAGTACTTTGGGCAATAGCCAAAATGAGGGCCTGAGGACTTTTGTTTGTGTTCTTAGGTATTAGCCGTGATGAGCAGTATATCTTACTAAACTAGCATTGAGCTACCAATTTTCCTCACAAAACAGAAGCGATAGTTTGCTTATTTTGTTACATATAGTAAAATAAAAGGAAACGTAGCCCATTGTACGACTAGAGCATCAGCGGTGAACATTATGGTCTAACACGCACAAGCCCGGGCAGTTTGGAATGGCGCATGTTCTCTGCGAAATGACAAATATTTGTCCTGCAGCGACGCTATCTTATCCATCATACCTATCACTCTCTGCATCGCACTACGCAGTGGCTCAACGACATCTTTCGTCACCAGAAACTGCGCCTCCTGCACGTGGCGCTTAATCTTTCATAACTCGCCACTCGGAAAGAGAAAACGGACAGAGCAGTGCGCTTTGTGAGCGCTCTAATTCTTGCACTGATTTCATCACTGGAACTAGCACGTCATGCAGCGCGCAACATGCAACCATTAGTTCAACACGCTGGCTTCGGGGAGAGCTGACCTAAATGTTGGGAAAGCTTCGAAAGTTTGGTTGCCAAACAATGAAACTTGTTGAGCGAGCTTTCATTCTGAAGTTTCCATGAACATTATTTGCTCGAGCGCACCATGCATAGAACTGTGGTTCGAAATTATTAACGGCACTCGTCACAAACCACGTAGGAGATCCAACAACTGCCGCAACAACTATACAGGGTGTTTTTTTAGAAAATATATAATTTTTGTAAAAATTCTATGACATTCACGCTCCGATCGTTGTCACACACGCACTCTACGTCGAGGCGGAAATACTTTGCCGCAGCTAAAATGACACTGACTCAAGTAATTAACGATAACTCGTTAATCAATTTTTAATTATTGACTTGAGGGCAGTTGTTTACATTCGAAAGGTGTAGTGCGTGCTAATTTATGGCATGTCCAGTTTTTAGAAATCACGAAAGTTGCACGTAATTCGCGTTATTCGATTTTTTTTTCTTTTTTGAAATCGCAATTGAAGGCGGCCGGCGCGCAGAAAACGCGGCGTTTCTATTGCGTGAGACCGGAACTACACGTGACAAAGGAGTGACGAAATTTGAATCAAGGGCGCCGAAGCAGAATATGGGCTGGAAAATCGGCAAGCATTCTGAAATACTCAAGAAGACAGCTTATTTTTTGGGTGCGATATGTGGTCTTTCATAAACTATAAACAGGAGCGAAAAACTATTTCGCCTGTCTGCAAGAAGAAGCACCGCAGTGGCTGCCACTGACTTTTATGCTTCACAGAAAAAGAAAAGTTTGATATCGCCGTATTCTTGTGCGCAACTCGAAAACACGGTTGATCCCTCCGTCATAGGAATCGGAATAACACGAAAGTAAAGCGTGCCCTTACAGAACTAACTGAATGCTTACTGTACATTGATATAAGAGAGTTTGCACAATGTATATTAATGTCTGGCAGCTATAGCCCCGTTTAACGTGGATGCACCCACTTTGATGATTGGTGGTACATCTCCATCGTGACGACTAACGTCCATGTTAAATGATTAAACAAACCCTTGTGGTAGCTGTAGTAGTTAACGGTCAAAGCGTAATCAGAGAACGAGGTGTGATAGCCAGAAGAGCGTCGCATATTGGACGCAGAACTTGGTCGCCATCCCGCGGCATGTTAAAATGTGATTGAACACCACGGCCGGACTAGAGGGCAACGCAAAGCGCGTCGTGCCGCCCCGGCAGCCCGGCCGCGATTTTTCTCGGGGCGAGCGCGTGAGCATGGAACGCGGTGTTACAGCCAGGTGAGGCAGGCGCGCGTCGCACAGCTATTTTTGGTTTGTATTAGCGTGATGCTGAGCGAGGCCGACGCTTTTACGACGCTTGGGCAAAGGTCGCCACCTCGCGGTGTGTTAAGGCATTGACAAAATTCAACTTTTATTGAAAACGCGCCGAATGAAAGGGACGCGTAACGCGTTGCAGGTGCAAGTCGCGGAGGCCACAGCAATGACGAATTAATTTACCTTACCACTCCCAGAGGTCAACACGACCCAGCCGACCGGGAGAGTGGTAGATATAAAAGGCGCGTTCGTAAAGCCTCCAGAGTCTGTGACCGTGGCGCAGTGGATAGTATGCCCGGCATCTGTTGTTGCGGACCGAGCGGTCGTGGGTTCGATGCCCGTTGACGGTACCTTTTTTTCTTTGCCATCTGATTGTGTATATTTTTTCGACGTCATTTCCGTGACGGAAATACGTCACTGAAGTCTTGGTGGACCCCGGCATAAAACACTTTCGTGTTAAAAAAACAGATAAGCACGAAACACCACAAGCAAAGGTCCGGTGGCGCAAGTGAGATGCCGCTTCCCACGAAAGACGATGCGCCCTCATTCAAATTCCGTTACCCTAAGCTGACTAAGGAAAAAAATCACAGCATATCCACGGAGTGAATGATGATGAGTGGGCGAAGCTGCGGAGGTTCATCGGTAAACCGTGAATCTTCCGTGAATTCTGCCCAGTACATCATCACCGACGTGAGATCGGGCGCGTTTATACTAAAGGTTCGATGAGTTATGACGACTTGCAGCGCACTTTAATTTTACATGTACGCTGTGAATTTTCATTGTTTAGAAAACCATTTCTTTAGAAAACATCTGGCGTCTTTCGTTAAGCAGCTGGCGTCTTTTCGTTTTGCTTTAGAAACATCTGGCGTTCTTTTCGTTTTGCTTTTACAAAACATCTGGCGTCTTTCGTTGGTTTATTTCATCAATCAACGGCGTTTTGAACAAAATTTTTATTGTTTAATCACGCACAGGAGAAATCTCACCAGGCACTACCTTGGAGGTAAACAATGGCTGCTAATGGGAATGAGAGACAGAAGAAGTCGGCTTTTAGCTAACACTTACACTTCTACTTCTACTAACGTTTCCTACTGGAACATGCCAATGGCTGCTAATGGGGAATGAGAGACAGAAGAATTCGGCTTTTAGTTAACGCGCACGCTGCGAATTTTTATTGTTCAACAACGCACAGGAAAAATCTCCCACCGGCACCACCTTGGAGGTCAAGATCTGGTACTATAGCGTTACGACTGGTTACGCACTACTACGACTACGAGGGACGAACGGGTGCCGCCTTAAGGAGCTTCGCCCCTAAAAACCACAGCATTCCTAAGACTGTAAAGCAACACGTACACGCACGGTATCCTGCTACATCGCATCTACCCGACGCTTCATGCATACCACTGCCCGATATGCGACGTTCCCGACACACTGGCATACTCGAGTGCTCGTGGCGCCACCAAGATGCCGATAGCAAGACCGCAACGACCGCACGCATCAACCTCCTCGCCGAGACATGGGAGGCCACGATCGCCGCACGGGACCTAGACGACCAACGAGGACTCGTCGCCAGGGCGCGGGAAGCGATCGCGGCCAGACTGAGGGACTCCCCACCTAGGGTGACCTCGAGCTTACGAGCTCGGGAACCCTGTTTCGGCAAATTGAAAGTTTATTTCATCATCCTCATCATCACTTCCTTGTCACGGGTAGTTCCGGTCTGACGTGATAGAGTGGTGGCGCTTCGTGCGCGCCGGGCGCGATCAATTTCGATATCGACCATAAAAATCGATGCTGAATATCTCGAATTACGTTCAACTTTTGCGATTTCTAAAACACGAGTGTGCCATAAATTGTCATGCACTACAGCTTTCTAGTATAAACAAATGCCCTCAAATCAATAATTAAAAAGTTAATTAACGAATTTTTGTTAAGTAGTCGCAACAGTGTCATTCAAGCTGCGACAAAGTATTTCACCCTCGACGTAGAGTTCGTGTGCGAGAAGGACAGGAGCCTTAGTGTCACAGGATTTTTATACATAATTTGCATTGCCTAAACCAAAAAAAATCACAGCATATCCACGGAGTGAATGATGATGAGTGGGCGAAGCTGCGGAGGTTCATCGGTAAACCGTGAATCTTCCGTGAATTCTGCCCAGTACATCATCACCGACGTGAGATCGGGCGCGTTTATACTAAAGGTTCGATGAGATATGACGACTTGCAGCTCACTTTAATTTTACATGTACGCAGCTGGCGTATTTTCGTTTTGCTTTAGAAACATCTGGCGTTCTTTCGTTTTTTTTTACCAAAACATCTGGCGTCTTTCGTTGGTTTATTTCATCAATCAACGGCGTTTTGAACAAAATTTTTATTGTTTAATCACGCACAGAGAAATCTCACCAGGCACTACCTTGGAGGTAAAGAATGGCTTGCTAATGTGAATGAGAGACAGAAGAAGTCGGCTTTTAGCTAAAGCTGCGAATTTTTCATTGTTCAACAAAGCACAGGAAAAATCTCCCACCGGCACCACCTTGGAGGTCAAAGCGTAAGACTGGTTACTCACTAGGACTACGACTACGTGGGACGAACGGGTGCCGCCTTAAGGAGCTTCGCCCCTAAAACGCCCTGTATACCTACAGCCGCGGCCACATTTCTTGGTTCGTGAAAGCGCTCACCCAGCTGGCGTCGCTGTAGCGACACTATGCGGTAGCGGAGGTGTGTACCCGCAGCAGAAGAGGAAGTCCGACTCGAAGGGGACAAGGAAAGCGCACCTCGTAAGGAACGCTTTCGTGATCCCATCTCTTAATAATGTGCTTAGGAATCCTCATGGATGGATGGATACAACTTTATTGATTGTCCGGCAAGGTTTAACGCGACCCGGGCTTAGGTCTCCCACGGGGGAACGTCAACGCCTTGCCTCAACGCCGCCTCACGGGCTTGATGGACTGCCCACATTTGGATGCCGAGATCTGAGCTGCGCACAGCGGCAGCCCACCTCGATGACAAGGTCTCCGGAGCAACTGCCATCTATCTGATAACAATATACTACACTCCCACAGCATGTGTTTGAGTGTTGCTGGCCCTTACTGTCACGATTTGCATGTGTCGTCCTGATGCTTGTCTGGGTAGATTCGTTTAGCAACTTGTTCTTTTCACACGATAACGATGGGGTTGGGTCAAAGAATAAACTTCTCCGATAGTATCATACTTCGGCAACGAGGCTCTCTCTTAGTTCAGCTTCAGCGCGGCTTCCAAAAAACAACCCATAACTCACGGCAAAGAGCTTGATAAAAAAAACTACTATACAGGGACCTCTGGCGTCCAGGAGAGCTGCAAGTATGCTGGTTTAGCAAGCTCGAGACAGGCCCGTAGCCAGGAATTTTTTAGGGGCGAAGCTCCTTAAGGCGGCACCCGTTCGTCCCTCGTAGTCGTAGTCGTAGTAGTCGTAGTGCGTAACCAGTCTTACGCTTTGACCTCCAAGGTGGCGCCGGTGCGAGATTTTTCCTGTGCGTTGTTGAACAATAAAAAATTCGCAGCATGCGCGTTAACTAAAAGCCGAATTCTTCTGTCTCTCATTCCCCATTAGCAGCCATTGGCATGTTCCAGTAGGAAACGTTAGTAGAAGTAGAAGTGTAAGTGTTAGCTAAAAGCCGACTTCTTTTGTCTCTCATTCCCATTAGCAGCCATTGTTTACCTCCAAGGTAGCGCCTGGTGAGATTTCTCCTGTGCGTGATTAAACAATAAAAATTTTGTTCAAAACGCCGTTGATTGATGAAATAAACCAACGAAAGACGCCAGATGTTTTGTAAAAGCAAAACGAAAGAACGCCAGATGTTTCTAAAGCAAAACGAAAAGACGCCAGCTGCTTAACGAAAGACGCCAGATGTTTTCTAAAGCAATGGTTTTCTAAACAATGAAAATTCACAGCGTACATGTAAAATTAAAGTGAGCTGCAAGTCGTCATAACTCATCGAACCTTTAGTATAAACGCGCCCGATCTCACGTCGGTGATGATGTACTGGGCAGAATTCACGGAAGATTCACGGTTTACCGATGAACCTCCGCAGCTTCGCCCACTCATCATCATTCACTCCGTGGATATGCTGTGATTTTTTTCGGGGGAGGGGGGGCACTTGTTGAAAACCTTGACTTTTTGAGAAAAATACATATTTTTATTATTTGTTTCGGTAAAACACTCCCCTCCACGAAAATTTCTTGGGAGGGGGGGGGGGGTCCTAGTCCCCCCCCCCTGGCTTCGGCCCTGGCTCGAGAGTGATGGTTATCACGTGCATTTGCTTAAGTATCTGGTTCAATTACGGGGCTTTGCGACATTGTAAATAATCGAAAGAGCTTTTGTTATAAATTCAGCGATTTGAAATCATTATGCATGTGCTCAGAGTCTTATTACCTTCTCGGTAGAAAAATCGTCAGGCCTGCGTGTAACAAGCAGCACAGGCACAGCGAAAGCTGGAAGAGCGGCCTTTCTAGAGCGCGTTGTAGACACTCTTGGGGCAACTGTACAAGTACACATGCAAGGTACCCACTACGCCATAAATGATCGTAAGGTTCATGAAGTACGGAAGCACCCACTATGCCATTACTCGTCATTCTGAGGAGAAGCGTGGTACCCGCTACACATCTGTAAGGCATTATGTGCACTTTGATCTTTGACGGATGACGATGAGCAATTATGGCTGAGCCCTTTCTAATGGGTTGGAAGCATACAACGGCCGGCTCGTTGCTCAATTCGTATTGTGTGACGCCTGGTTGTTATTTTACTCTTCTACGACCAGTGTGTCGGAACGGAACGAAAACGAAAAAATTCGGCAGATCCCACGTACCGTGGGAGTCGATGTTATGCGAAGCACGCGGTGGGAAGGTGACTGTGGCGTAGCTTTTTTTACTGAGCGACACGTTACAAAATGACGCTAAATATTTGTATAAATTTTCTGCGCACACATATATGTTGAAGAGCCGCATATGTCTTAATAACCAGTTGCTTACGGTTGGGTAAAGCTGCCAATCGCAACGTGGTTATTACCAAGACCAGAAGCGGTAAGCTGATATGCAGTGCTAATACGTGTCCCGAGAACGCACGCACGTTTCCCGAACCCGAGTGCATGTGTGGAAATAGTTCTTGACAGTTCTTGAACAAGCGCATCATCAGCGTGATCAGTGAGCACCAGCAGCTGTTCATGACTTGTTATAGGATGCGGTCGTGATCGTGGTGACGAGGGGCCTATGTGTGGTGAAGTATGTGGTGTAGTAGAGCTGTTGGAATTCATGGATGCCTTGGCCATTTCGTCGACAAATTGTCTGTCGACAGAGCCGGCGACATGTCGGAACCTGAAGTCACCCTTCGCGTTGGTGAGGTATAGGCCGTCGAGGCTGGTAGGCCTGGATAGTGCTACGTAGACCAACATCAGTGGATGGTGTTTGTCGTAATCGTAGAATACCTGGGCGTATGTGGCCTACGTAGCCTAGTCTACAAAGCGGCTGTCAATCAATCTGGCATTATCATCGGTCAGCCTGAGGCCATCGGCCAGCATCGTAAGAAATGAAGAGGACACTACGTCGTTCTGGTGGACGAAGTGCACTTTACGGTGCGGTTATGTGAATATCATATGTAACTTTCGTTAATGTATTCCTCCGTGGTCGAGCAATGCTTCAATATATCTTGCTGCATCATAGGAATACAAACGTAATGTTTATTAGACTGCTATAAAAGAGGATCCAACACTCGAACTACAGATGTTAATCTGATATGACGCCTGTATCGTAGGAGTACACATCGTAGGAGTATCATGTAGTGTTTATTGCTTTCTTGTAAAATTAGATAGCCAGCACCACAACCACAATTGACGTTGCACCGATATTGCGCCTGCCTAGACTGTTTTTCCAAACCAGTTTATAGACCTGGCGTGGTTCAGTGGTAGAATACCTGATTGCCACGCAGAATGCTTGGGTTCGATTCCTGCTTGGATCCTAATTTTCATCCTTTCCATTCGTTGAGTCAACGCCGCCGATGTTGATTTTCCTTGGCGCTCTAGAATTTAAGTTACCAATGTCTGTTCTCGCTGTTCCTGAGATATAAACTGTCAATCACCTGTGGCGCATACCCGTACACAGCGGCCCGTGGTTAACGGGTATGTGCCACACGTGTGTAGTGGAAAGGGTTTGACGACGTACGCGACAGGATTTTAACGTTATTGATGTCCTGACCCAGCAATAATATTCGTCAAAACCTTTTACCCTCCCAGGCAAAATATGGTCTACACCAAATGAAGGAGGCGATCATGAGAGCAGGGGCGTAGCCAAGGGGGGGGGGGGGTTGGGGGGGGTTCAAACCCCCCCCCGAAATTTTCAGTTTTGCTTGCGTATATATACACGCACACATACAAACGCACGCACGAACATACATAAAGTATGGTTGACCCCCCCCCCCCCCCGAAAAAAATTTCTGGCTACGCCCCTGCATGAGAGCACCCAGACGTAGGCGGCTAGATAGATAGATAGATAGATAGATAGATACGTAGATAGAAACGCTCAAAGTGCCAGAGGTTCGCTAAGAAATGTTTCGCATTTAAAAACGAAAAGAACGATATTTTTAATGCCTTATGTCTTTAATGCCTTATATTAATGTCTTACAGATGTGTAGCGGGTACCACGATTGACGAAAAATGGCATAGTGGCTGCTTTGCTACTTCAGAAACAATACGGTGATTTATGACGTGGTGGGTATCTTGAATATGTACTTGTATAGTGGCCCCAAGAGAGTCTACAATGGACTCTAGGTAGGCCGCTCTTCCAGCTTTCGCTGTGGCTGTGCTGCGTGTTCCGCGCAGGCCTGGCGATTTTTTTTTATCAGAACAGCGGTCTCGCACAGCACAAAGTACATTCAATGACGTGCTGCTTCCTTGCTCGCTGTCGTGCTCGCTACCGTGACCCCAAGCATTGAGCCCGCTAAAAAAATTCATAATTGACTTTTGAGAAAATAAATAATACGACTTTGAATGGTACTGGTTTGTGCTATATAGTTGGTTGGAATTCGTGGTACAGTTCCTTCCGCTCCTCTGAAGCACGTGGGAAGAACGTGTTTTACCCCTGTCCCACTTTCTTAAGAGCAGAATCGCGAGTTCGGTTAGTTGGTGGATGTTCATCGTAATATAATTGACAGCGCAACGGGTTAAACACGGACAGAAAGAAGAAACGGACACAGCGCAGTTACTTGCCCTCCTCTTTCTTAAGAGGAGGGCAAGTAACTATATCACAAATCCAATGTTTTTATGATTACGTTAACTTGAAATTTTTCCACAAAAAGAAAAACATTACAAACCGTTACGGAACATTTTTTTTTACCATTCCGGAACAGAAACGGAACGGAACTTTTTGTGGTGGAACGAAACTAAAACCGAAACGAAAGACATTTCGTTCCGACACCCTGTCTACTGCGCTATATTAAATTATGTTAAGAGGATTGCTTGCCCGACACGACACCTGTATTGGGCATTTTTGCGAAAGAGTTTCAAGCACCAGCGTGGCTCTTTGGTAGAATACTCGACCGTGCCCGGGTTCAAATTCCATCCGTTCCTATAAATTTTTTTCTCACTTCATTATTCTGATTTCACGCGAGAGCGGTTACGGACACCGGCGGCGGCAGCAGCGGACAACTACGGCGCCAAAATCGGCTCTTTTTGTGAGCTCAACAGCTTTCGCTGTAATATATAAGGGCCCCAAACACCATCACTGTCCCCAGAGCCATGGCCGAGAGCACAGAGTGGCTGCTTACCAATGGCTAGGTGGGTGGAAGCAAAGAATAAAGTATACCACCGGTGGCATCTGTCGCCCAGGATGATGTCATCGCTTGATCTTGAAGAGCGATGTCAAGGGCATTTAACTTTACCTGCTGTTAGAGGTGCTAATGCTTGGTTGATGATGATGATAGTCTGTCAGAGTGGCCAACGTTCCTCGAAATTTTTTTCTCGTTCGCGCGATAGCGGTTACGGACACCGGCGGCGGGGGCGGGCAACTACCCCACTGCCGTTGTGATCTGTTAACCGCTTTCGCGGTAAAAATAGGCATCATGATAATTTTAGGTCAATAAAAACAAATAAAGCGTAGTGAGCAGTGCGACAAGAACATCTGTAGTGACCGTGAGGAAAATCCGACAGACTTATGCAGTAACCACCGTTATCGTAGTGTCTGAACGATAACAGTGTCAGAGTGTATACCCGCATGTGATCGCACGTTGAAAAAAGTGGCGTTCATGACTTCTTATAACGCGAACCATACATATATCACTTGCCGGTATACTGAAGCTGGTATTGACTGCTGCTGATGTTTTCAAGTGATGTGAGCTTAGCCTATGACTGGCGGTGATTGGCATACTCGTGTCAGTGCGTCGTGTCGTGATATGGGCGCCGCGGTGTGGCCCCGTGCTCTGCGTAACTCACAGGTTATGCGTCTGTGTGCTTGCTGTTCCAGCGCGCTCTGCGCGCCGCCTCGTTCGCCGTCTGCTCCGCGCTTTAAAAAATGACACATTTTCCTAAAATTTTCTCAAAGGAACATCGCGGGCAGTGAAACACGGCATATCTTGCAAGACTAGATGCCCCTACTCCCCGAGCATATTTGAAGGCATGCATCAGCAGGTTTTGGAAATCCATGTGCACCGCGCTGCTTTTCTTGCCGGCCTTATCGTCTTCGCGTTAACGAAACACACATCTTATGGTGTAGCTCTCGGCGATAACACGAAGTAGCCCCTCCTCATCTCGGAGCTTGAGTGGTTGTTTATATATAGGACCCAGCGTGACTCTCAAGATGTCGTTCACGACAATGTGTCCCATATTTATTTCCATATGTGTCATGACAGCTCATCCTAATTACACGCGTCGCGCACCCTCTGTCCTGTGCCCGCGGGGCTTTGAGCTAGCTTTCTCCAACCAACCCGCGTAGTGTACTACACTGTTACGGTAACCCTATATGTAAAGTACTTCACCCACTTAGTGGCTCAATACCGACCAAGGTGGCGTTCTGACCGTTTTCTTTTTCCTTTTTTTTTGGGGGGGGGGGGTGGGATAAGGCACAACTTCTATAGCAGTGCAAGCACGTCTCTATACTGTGGCGCTTTTTATATAGCCTACGTTCATACAAGTACGTATGAATGAAGTGTGCATGGGGGGCGGGGCGATGGAGTGCGAGGGGTTGACCGCGCAACATAGGCAGCTAGAGTACCGGCTGCATAATGTTCCGTTATACTCCTGGAATGCGCAATGTGTAAATAATGATCATGCATAAATAAACTTTCTAATCTTAAGTCCAAGAGACTTTCATCTGGTGAGGTAGGACGAGGTCAACCCAGTGCCCCAGGTGGCGTTGCATGCCCCCACTCCTCCTGAAAAAACGGAATGCTATATAGCCAATGATAAAGTGTAAGCTTCCAGGCGCACACTGGTTTTGCAGGCTGACAAGAGGTGCTCGTAAAGTAGGAGTTGTACAGCATCCTACGAGAACTAGCCGAGTGGACAATGGCGGCGCCGGACACGCGGGCGTGCTGGCCAGTGGCGGCCTCCGTCGCCGTCTTCGTCTTCTTCGGCACGATGTTGGTCAGGTCCGAGTCCATCATGTACGTGGGATTCATGGACATGCTTCACGTCAACCGAGAGAAAGCATCGTGGCCCCTCACGGTCGCCATCGTCACGTCGCAACTCTCGGGTAACATATGCAGACGCAGCATATATCCACTCGTGTAGTGCTCGTCTCGTGTCTATGTTTCTCGTGTTTACGTATTTTTTTGCGCTACCTGCTCTATGATGCATTCTTACAAACTCACCCAGATTTCCGTTCTCGTATACATCCACTGTCCGCATGTGCTTCTCAGTGCTGCATATAATTTGCACATATAACCGCAATGTGTGAGCAGTCGCACTGGCAATATCACTGGCACAAAACGGGGGCGCGTGGCCTCGCGAGCTCAAGTATTGTGCGTACCTTAATCTTGCCCACATTTCCACATATAAATAATATTTCCTCATTTGTGATCATCCCAAAACGAGATAACAGCGCTTAATTGTGTAAGTAGGGGCTAGTGGTCGCAGTGGGTCATCTTGCAGCTCGTCAAATCACGCGCTCCCATGTTGCAAATCATATCGAACGCGACTGTACAGCTCCTGATCTTTCGTCACATACTGGCAGACACGATACACAAGAAGAGAGCGAGAAGGAATGTAGGAAAGGTAAAGAGACTACGTCCAGTTTGCTACCCTGCACGAGGGGAGGGGAGCAAAAGAGAGAGAGACACACACACATTTCACAACACACACACATAGTGCAGCGTATCACAGGCGGCCGCTCAACGCTGTTGCCTTCAAGTACTGCAGCAGGGCCCGTGTGGCTCTCCGGGCTGATGTGCTAAGGGCCGATCGTCGAGTCTGCTCAAGGCACACTGGAGAGTCCGGCGATGTTGTTCAAGTTGTGCACAAGAGATGATCAACAGTCCCTACACAATGGCACTTATCGCACATGGATGAATCTGCCATACCACTGAGATGGCTGAGTGAGTTAGTAAACGCTACACCGACCCACAAGAAAGCGATTGCAGTTGTTAAAGTATGATGAAGATGTTGAAGTGAAGCAAATCTAGAGAAGGGGGCTTGTGTGCGATTGTGTAGGTCACTCATATTGACTCCACTCGCGCATAGCGTGTAAATGTACCTTCTATATATTTCTTGCGTCCTTGCAATAAGATAGTTATACGATGCACTAATTTAACGAATCGCATTGATGCAATAATTCCACCAGAAAAAAATGCCTTTTAGAAATAAGCCCGCCGCGAGTATTCGTAAGTACTAAATTAAGGCGCAGCTGTGGTGTCACTTCCGGTTGATACATCCGTTAATTTTAAAGGGCTCAAGAGTTACCACGAGCAGCGTGCACTTGCAGACAACTTTCTGACACGGTGACACCAAATGTCAATGCTCTATGAATAATACTGATTTAGCATGTCCCCGAGATGGAAAGATCAGCATGAGTTTTCGTTGGCGTAACCGTTCACTGCGCGTCTCGCTGACGGAATTATGTTCGGAGAAAGGCCGGTGGTAAGGAACTTCTTTGCGCATGTAGAACAGACAACACCTGCGAGTTTGCAGCACAGCACAAAGACCCGGATAGCTGGGAAAAAAGTCTCTTCCTCTATGAACGACGAGGTGAACATGTTCAATATGCGGACGCATTGTTTTAAAAATATCGACCATAATGACAACCTTTCGATCAAAATATCTCTTTAAAAGGCGGATATTCTAATAATATTAAGTGCGATTTACTTGGCAGTGAAGTAACAGGAGTATAGAAGAAGACAGCTCATCTGCCAACCAGACGATGTTTTGTGGAATACTTGTAAGTTAAACAAATGATCCGCTCCAATAACTGTCACATATGTTTAATAAACAGCGCAAAGGAAGGAGCCAGAGCTTTTTATCATGTTTTCACGAAAACTCGCCCAATGGTCCCTACGCTTGTAACACCACTTTTCTGTCGCGATGTGTGCAAATAATGCTTGCAACCGCATTACTTACCACCTTTAATAATAAAGTATTTCATTATAAGTTTACGGCTGAATATTCCTGCTCAGAGGAAATGAAAAAAAAAGGAAAAAACACTGAGAAGTTACAACGCGCTGCAATCGTCATTTTATCGCCTTTGTTTGCGTAAGTTATAAACACAGGATATTTTCAGTGAAACAATTTTAATAACCGCGAAACTAGTGTTGGCTAGAGAGATTCCACATATTTAGTTTTTGGTGGGCAACCAATTTCAACAATGCAAGGCTAATAATGCAACGCATGCAGCGCCAATTACGCTACTGTAAACAGTAACATGGTCATTTTGGGCGCGAAAGCTCCTGAAAAATTAAAAAAGCCGACACGCAATCCCTCAGACGTCATTCGCTGCATGAGTACATTGTTGTTGTGAGTGTCATTATTATAGGCTTAACGACTACTGCGTCATAACTGCAGGGCATCCTTATACAGCTAAGTCGCCTAAAATTCATTATCGTCGAGATACTATTTGAATGCTCGCGCGCTATAGCTAACACTGACTCGCACATTTTCAACCGCAGGACCCTTGTACGGTTTGCTCGGCATGTGGCTTTCGGACACTGTTCTGATGGTGGCTGGCGCGCTGCTGTGCGCGCTACCTGTGATGGCCTGCGCCCTGACACAGAGCCTTGGACTCGTCGTTTTCCTGTACGGCATTCTCTTTGGTGAGCACTGTAGGAACTATACAAAAATGGATCGTTACATGAAAACAATATTAACTGTTGGGGTTTTGCATCCCAAAACCACGTTATGGTTATGAGGGACGCTATGATTATGAGGGATTATGAGTGAAGGACTCCGGAAATTTTGACTTCTGGTGTTCTTTAACGTGCACCTAAATCTAAGTACACGGGCCTCTAGCATCTCGCCTCCGTTGAAAGCCGTCGCGGCCGGGATTCGACCCCGCTACCTTCGGGTCAGCAGTCGAGCACCACAACAACTAGAACACATTGGTGGGTCGATCGTTGAATGAAAACGATAAGCTGAAAGGCCAAAAAAGGACGACACGTGAGGACGATACAAAATTAAAATGTACAGTCTCGGCGGAAAAAGAGTGGCACAAGTTAACAGTGGCCGGAGCCGCAAAATTGCGACACGCGGCGACACGAGCACGCCGATAGCGAGACTGCCAAGCGCATTCCACTTTCCAATGCAGGGGTGGCCGTCGGAAAGCAGCCCATATTGCTGTTGGCCCATCCGAGAGCCCATATCTTAAAGAAACGCTTGTTCATTGCTCATCGCCAGATGTGGCTATACACACGATATCCTTTTTGTTTTTCTTTTTTCGCTGAAGTTGCGAGCAACCGTATCTTTATCACAGTTGCCCAGAAAAAGCTGCTTGTTAGAGTGCTTTCCGCCGGCCACCCCTGCTTTGGAAAATGGAATGTTCTTGGCACTCTCGATATCGACGCGCTCGGGAAAAACGCAGCGCCGCGTGTCGCAATATTACCGCTCCGGCAACCGGTCACTTGTGCCAATCTTTTCCCGTTGATACTTTACAGTAAAATCCCGGGCGTGAAAGTAAATCTTCGACTTTATTACAATTAGGTCGATAATATAGCAATACCACGAACATACAGAGACTTCCGCAATGCTTGCCACTACAACAAAGAACAGTTTTATGGTTTGTATTTTCAGAACACCAGCTCAACACGAATAACTTGCCAAACGCGTGGGCACTCATCTTGAGAAGGTGGCCTTGGCGCTCACTTGTCCCTCTTCCCTATGATGGCGTTCCCTTGTGGATTGCAGAAATTATCGAATATATCTTTACCTAAAACCACTCTATCTCTTGGCGCTTGTCAACAGCAGCAGAAGGAAAGAAATGGCCACATTAAGACAGGTTGTCCCCACGGAGAGCAAAACTAATGCGTGAGACATCGTGCAAGTCGGTGGCAGATGAGAGAACGCAGAGGTAACAATCAAAAGAACGCGGAACAAGTCACGATATGTGCAGTGGTCGTCCTGTTGAAAGCCTTCTCCTTCTTCTCTTTTTTCGCGGTGTGGACAGTATTCATTCATCGCTATTTGCTATGCACCGACTATAGTGAAATTACGAGACTTTTACGCACCCGCAAGCGCAAGTAACCTACGTTATCTTCTTAACTTACCGACTCATGATTGCATCTGGACCTTAACTGACCTGGAGTCATTGACTGTCCAACTGTTTCTATAGGACTCTGTGGGACGTTAATCACTGTTGAACCCATTAATATTAGTACAAAAAAGAAAGCGCTTCACGCCGCATCTCTTTAGTCAGCCTCAATTGATGCAGAACAACTGTTCAAATAAAGTTGCTTTCTTTTACAGCAGAGCTGTTATGGTTGAGATTTGCCGTGTGTCGTCGATAGAAGATTATCGTCATTATGAACTGGCATGCGCTCTCTTCGCCCTCTTCTTCACCGCCTTCCTCGTCTGCTTCGCTCCCACAACACGTGCGCCGATGTGTCCGGCGTGGAATGCAATAACTCTGATGGGCGAGAGAAGAAGTACAGAGAGAGAAACAAAGAAAGATAGAGAAAGAGAGAAATTCTTGGCGAGGCAAGGTTCGCACACGCGTCCCCACGATCCGAAGGCGAGCGTCCTAATCACTCGGCTATCCAGGCGCGCTAGCAGAGCGTAGCATAGCCTTGTATAGTATAGTATTATAGCAAGGGGGTCGGAAAGGGAAGTGAGGATGAGGAGGAGGGAAAGAGGGAGGGGAGAACGAGTACAGAGAGAGAGAAAAATATAGAAAGAAACAGACTGAAATAGATAGATAGATAGATAGATAGATAGATAGATAGATAGATAGATAGATAGATAGATAGATAGATAGATAGTAGATAGATAGATAGATAGATAGATAGATAGATAGATAGATAGATAGATAGATAGATAGATAGATAGATAGATAGATAGATAGATAGATAGATAGATAGATAGATAGATAGATAGATAGATAGATAGATAGATAGATAGATAGATAGATAGATAGATAGATAGATAGGGTAGAAAGAGAGAGAAAAATAGTAGGCGAGAGAACGAGAACAGAGAGAGAAAGAAATACATAGAAAGAAGGAGAAAGAGAAAAAGAGAGAAAGAAAGGAAATAAAGAGGAACAGATAGAAAGACACAGACACAAAGAAAAAGGAAAAAAAGAGAGAGAGAGAGCAAGCATGGTCATGTATAGTGTAGCAAGGGGTGGGAAAGAGAGAGGTGAGAGGGTAAAAGCCTAGCCAAGCCAGGACCAGCTATAGGCGCTCACCAGCTCTGCTGTGTGCGTGTGTGTGTAATAATAATAATATCTGGGGTTTAACGTCCCAAAACCACGATATGATTATGAGGGACGCCGTAGTGCAGGGCTCCAGAAATATCGACCACCAGGGGTGCACCTGAATCTAAGTACACGGGCCTCAAGCATATTCGCCTCCATCGAAAATGCGGCCGCCGCGACCGAGATTCGATCCCGCGACCTTCGGGTCAGCAGTCGAGCGCCATAACCACTAGACCACCGTGACGGCGCTGCGTGTGTGTGTGTGTGTGTGTGTGTGTGTGTGTGTGTGTGGTGTGTCCTGGTGACGACAAAATTCATTAAATGCAAAACAGAAGAAGCAGCAATATCCTAAGACATCTCTGAAGCGAATATTCCGCATGTATAAACATGCGTGACAATTAGCTGGGTCACGACACACTACAACGTGCAAGATAACTTTATATGTGATGTAACTGTAACTGTGACATGTAACTTGATAGAACGGCAGCATGGGCTAGTTGGTGATTTGGAATTGACATATTTGCACAGCGCTAAGTGAACGAGGACGTATGAAAGGACCCAACACAGCGCCGGTGTTGTGTCCTTTCACACGTCCTCGTTCGCTTAGCGCTGTGCGAATATGTCGACCCCATAGGCGTGCGCAGGGTTTCGCATCAGCGGGGGCGAACGTTCATCGCAGCGCCCCCCGCCCCACCCTACTAAGTCAATGTATGGGGCTTATTTTGTCACCCCCCCCCCCCTCTTAGGTGACTAAAAGGGTCAGTGTGCGGGGCAGATTTTGCGCCCTCCCCCCTCTTAGGTGATTAGGGTGGGGCGGCCGCCTCCCTGCCCCCCCCCCCCCCCCCCAATGTGCGCACGCCTATGGTCGACCCAATGGTAACCTTGACGAACAGACAGAACATTTCTATATGAACTCATCCCAAACGAGGTGCAAGAGCCCTTCTCAGACTAGAAAGAAAGAAAGAAAGAAAGAAAGAAAGAAAGAAAGAAAGAAAGAAAGAAAGAAAGAAAGAAAGAAAGAAAGAAAGAAAGAAAGAAAGAAAGAAAGAAAGAAAGAAAGAAAGAAAGAAAGAAAGAAAGAAAGAAAGAAAGAAAGACATTCACATGTCAGCATCTTGCTGCTCAGTTGCTGCTCCTTGCGCTGATGGCCAAGCGTATTTTGTAAAATGGGGACCGCTGAGAGAACAAAGACTCCAGTGACGCAAGGACAGCCCCCTATTCTTTCCACCCTGTCACATTGGCATCAACCCGCATCGTTCTTGCGACGGCGCTGGCTGTCCTCTTCCCTGATATATGAGCTCCTGTTGCGTGGCGTAATGGAACACGTGCTCTTCATTCTTTCCTTATTCAGTAATAATCCAGATTGAACTTTGAATCAGCAGTTGCGCCTCCTGTAACATCAAGATTCCGTTGGACTGTGAAATTTGTGGCGCCACACCGCCCTTACTGGAAAGTGGTCTCCAGGGGCGTAGCCAGAAATTTTTTTCGGGGGGGTTCAACCATACATTATGTATGTTCGTGCGTGCGTTTGTATGTGTGAGTGTATATATGCGCAAGCAAAATTGAAAAATTTCGGGGGGGGTTTGAACCCCCCAACCCCCCCCCCCCTTGGCTACGCCCCTGGTGGTCTCGTCACGAAATTCAGAATGTGTAAATTTTTACGCCTCGTTTTGTCTCTTAATGGGAACCTACTGCTGTACAATGAACATTGAAATTTATATATAAGAAATATCAATTTAAGTTGACTAAGCGTTTTTCTTTAGTGTCCCCTTAACAGCGTTATTTGTCACGTATCCGGCTTTCAGGCCTTGGCTTGGCCTGCGTCGATTTGGTGCCGTTCACGGTGGTGGCTCGGCACTTCGTTCGCTACCGTGGCACGGTTATGGGATCAGTGTTCGTGGTGACCGCAGCATCAGGATTCATCTTCCCCCTGGTTGTTGAGGCACTGCGGAAGGCGCTCCAGTTCCACTACGTACTGCTTACACTAGGAACCCTGGAACTGACCATGCTTTTGGGCTGCATCTGCGTGGACCGGGTACCCCGAAGCGACGACGCTGCCTCCCGTTCCAACGGCTACGTCGAGCCGGCTGCCTCGCTGCCTGTCGCCATAGGAAGCACGCAGAGTTTGGAGAAGGCTTGCATAGTAAAGTCCCTGGCTGTCACTGGGTAAGCTGTCGTTCACTTTTTCTCAGTGGCAGCCCAGCCTTATCATGCGCCAATGAGACTGGAAGGAGATATTGTTTATGCTTTAACATTATTAGACAGACAGACAGACAGACAGACAGACATACAGACAGACAGACAGACAGACAGACAGACAGACAGACAGACAGACAGACAGACAGATAGATAGATAGATAGATAGATAGATAGATAGATAGATAGATAGATAGATAGATAGATAGATAGATAGATAGATAGATAGATAGATAGATAGATAGATAGATAGATAGATAGATAGATAGATAGATAGATAGATAGATAGATAGATAGATAGATAGATAGATAGATAGATAGATAGATAGATAGATAGATAGATAGATAGATAGATAGATAGATAGATAGATAGATAGATAGATAGATAGATAGATAGATAGGTTCTCCATGAAGTCACGCGACTTCGGCTACTGTATTTATTGGCGTGCTACTAGCACTCGTTAACACTGACTAATACAGGCTATGATGCAGTCGATATGCCTCGACAGCTGATGGTGCTAAGCTCGGTCCATTACGGTATACTGACAGCCTAGTGCACAAACCAAAAGCTATCGCCCTTTTGCATCCATCGAAAATTTAAACTAAGCCCTCAGTATTCGTGTAGAAGGGACGAACAAAATTTCTGTAATTGGATAATGGTTTTGAGCGATTTGAGTAAACTTTGTTTCATTTCAGTGAAACCTGTTAAATTATTGAGCGAGAAGCTGTGATTTTTTTAATTTGGGCCCTCTGAAAAAGAAATGCACACATCTTATATAACAAACAACCTGAAATGGTAACTTCATATCTCTACTGCTCCTTAAGAAAGGCAAGAAAGAAGCCAACGTAAGACTTCTATAAGAGGATATTGAAAGTGACTTTAGGTCGGCATACGCTTCATATAATTTAAATATATATCTCGATTATGTGAGATTTGTAAATGCTAGGTGCATAAAGTTTAAGATTCAAACAAAAGGCACATGCAATACGTCACATTTCTGAGCGTCTGATCATTAGAGCTGTGTCAACAAAGAAACTACGCCTGGCTTTAATGTCAAGTTTACGATTACTCAGTTATATTCTATAGTTATGGAGTCAGGGTCGTGGACTTCATGACGTGGAATTGTGAATACCTAAACGCGGGTGTGACTCTACATAAGGGTATGCAAACAAGACACATGTTCATGGGAAGAGGGAAGCTTGAAGTGATGAGAAGTTGTCGAACAAGAAACGCCACCTTAGCCCGCCTATAGATAAGGAAACTATAGTATGCACGCGCGTTTGTATGCTATAGTTAAAAGAGAACTGACGTTTTCCATTTGAGAGAACTTAAATGAAAGGCATACCGCCATGATTAAATATATTGGGATTGCTTGCGCGCTACTATTGTCAAAAACTATGACATCATTCAAGCCATAAAACCTGGCCGGAGCAACCATGGCGTTTGAATCTATCTACCTAGCATGTACGGCTGAGGGATACTCATGTAGCATACGCATACTGTTGGTGTGGCTTAACGTCCCAAAACGGCTAAGGCTAGGAAAAACGCCATGGTGGAGGGCTCCGGATAATTTCAACCACCCGGGGTTCTTAATGTGCACTGACATCGCACAGCACACGGGCCTCTGGCATTTCGCCTCCATCGAAATGCCACCGCCGCGGCTTAGATCGCACCCGCGTCTTTCGCGTCAGCAGCCACCGCGGCGGTGACGGAGAAATTTTGTCTGCCTACTTAATTGCTTTCCCAGTAGAACTGTGAACATTTCATTATCATATTTCATTATCAGCGCTTTTCCCCTGTTTTAATGCAATTTGTTTCACTCAAGTTTGCCTAAAGATAACACTCGTTCTCTTCATCTGGCGCGTAAGTTCCCTCGCAGAAGCACCGGAGTCGCATGAGAGGAAACCGCTGCTCGGAAATGTACAGCCGGTGAAAAGCAAACTGGCACGCAGCCTGCGTTCACTCGTGTCCTGGACGTTCTTGCACGTGGCGGTTTCACGTGCTGTCTCGTTCTTGGTGATCACCTCGTTCCTGCTCACCGCCGTCGACTTCGGCACGGACAATGGACTGGTCAGCTTCGAAGCGGTTGCCTTGGTCACCGCCTGTGCCGTCGGCGACTTGGTGTCCAAAATCGGAATCGGCTTCGTCCTCGACGCGAAGGTAAGCCGCGCCATTTCCAGCCTCACTCATGACGGTGCTCCTGAAAATGAGGATCCGAAATTGCAGCCTTCCTAGACTATAGGCAGCCATTTAAAAATAATGTTCTTACTGCAGAATCAGTCCATGGTTAGCTCGCCTGTTGGCTTCGGCATCGAGATGGCGCGGGATGAACACCGTAGTCTCACATGACGATGTCCAGCCCCACTTCAAGCAAGCAATCTGTCTCCCTATTTGGCCTTCAAATGTGAAGTAATCCACCGACTCCCCTTACCAGCTAAGTCCAACGTAATTTCAGCAGTCTTCGCGAGATTGGTTCCGAATAACTAGATACAAGGGCCACCCATAGTCGTGCTCAGGATTCCCCATTTGGAGCGCGAATACGAGAGAGGGAGAGTTCTTTATTGGGACCTGAGGAGATGGATCGTGGGGGCCTTATGGGCTTCCTCGGCAACCATACAAGTGCACTTGCGAGGTGCCCACTACGCTATAAATCACTGGGCTCCCACGCAGAGGGCCCAAGTTCGAACGAGCCCCGTTCCATCCCGGATATTTTTCTTATTTCGTTTTTTTTTTTCTAATTCGTGCGATAGCGGTTAGACACCGGCGCCGGCGGCGTCGGCCAACTACGGCGCCAAAAACGGCCGTTGTTGTGATCTCATGACAGCTTTCGCTGTAAAAGGAAGCGATGACGTGCTTCCCACAATGGCATGCCTTTGGTTCCCGGCTTTCCGGGGGTGAAAATGGGAAGTGAACCACTCTTGGAATGCAACATTAGAGGTCTTCGGCCGCCATTATCGTCAAAAACATGCATGGCCATAACTTTTCTCTTTAAACAATCACGTGACAGGTCCGACTAAGCAAAGGCATATGGCAGGCTTCGCCGCCCCCCCACCCCAGATAATTTGAAAGAGTGGCTGCCCCCCCCCCTGCCCCTCTCTTGCGCACTCCTATGGGGCCACCAGCGCTTTCACGTCGATATGGGTATAGGCCTATGCCTACCCAGGCGCTTAGCAAGGAATGTAAGCCTGTGGCTGCAGCGAGACGGCGCTTCATTGCCAATCATTTTAACTGCGAAGCTGTTTAAGCTGTCGGTAACTTAACTGTGATTCGTCGTTGCAAAGCTCCTCAGGTGGGTACGTACCACAGGAATTGGGCACGCGCCCCACTACCGTGTGCAGCAAGTGCGAGTGTTAAACGAAAAATAACACGTGAAAAGAAAGAAAGAAAGAAAGAAAGAAAGAAAGAAAGAAAGAAGAAGAAAGAAAGAAAGAAAGAAAGAAAGAAAGAAAGAAAGAAAGAAAGAAAGAAAGAAAAGAAAGAAAGAAAGAAAGAAAGAAAGAAAGAAAGAAGAAGAAAGAAAGGAATAAAGACATAAAAACATCACAAGACAGAAAAAGATAGATAGGAGAGAAAGTGAGAGAAAAGAAAGAGAAAGAGATAGAAAGAAAGACGAAGCGATACACAGTGAGAGAAGAGAGAGAGGGAAGAAAGAGAAGGAAATACAGAAGAGCGAGAAAGAAAGAGAAATAGATAGAGTGAGAGAGAAAGAAATAGAAAGAAACAGATACAACAAAGATATCAAGAAACAGAGAGAAGAAGGAAGAAAGGGAAAAATAAAAGGAAGGCCGCCCAGCTTTCCTTCAGGCTTGGCACACTGGTGCGAAGCTGCCATTTTTAGTTACCAACCACTCTGCGAGTGCTGGTTGTGCAGCCGAGTAAACATAAGTCATTAACCGCTGCCCGTTAGCAAAGGCGCAAGCAGTTAGCAATTGAGAGATTAGGAAGTCAGCAACAAAGGCCAAAACAGAAATTGTAGCCACTTCCTCTCTACCACATTGTTACATGCCTTCCTTAACAATCTGTTAGCATGGGATAAGACGCTCTTTTTCAAACATTCAACGTTTTACAACTTACTAGATGATGATGAAATGAACTTTATTTGGTCCTGGAGAACCCCGATCAGACAACCCCCGAAGGGGGGGTTCCCGCCGCAGTTGCTGGCCGCGCCCACGCCGGTACTGGAAGACCGTGGCCCTCCGCCCGTTCGCAGGCCTCCTGGACTGCCGACAGCTGGACTGAGAGCTAGTGGCTTTTAAGAGCCCTCTCCCAGTCCTCTTCTGTGCTGAACTTTGCGCTAAGTACCGCCGGGCACTGCCAGAGCATATGAGCGAGTGTGCAATTATCCGCCCCACAGCTAGGACATCCTGATTTATGCCTTCAGCAAAGTGGCTAAACGTGCTGCGAGACGGGAAGGAACCTGCCTGCAGCATCCGGAGAACCGACGACTGCGGCCTAGTAAGCTTGGAATGCGGGAGGGGGTATCGCCGCCTTGACAGTTGATAGTGCGAAGTAACTTCGTTGAAGGTGCCAAGTGGATCCCTGAAGCTCTCCGTGAAGCCGCCTCCGGACCCGCCCGCACCACCGCGGCACGTGATTTCTCGCGCACGGTTATGGGCAAGTTCGTTGACGTTGGGAACTGTCGGATGAGCCCCTGAGCCCATGTGGGCCGGAACCAGGTAATTGTGTGAAAGCCTCCTACACCCCTCGAACTGAGAATAGCGGCAGCCTCTCTTGAGACCACACCCGAAGCGAAGGCCCGGAGGGCAGCCCTAGAGTCGGTGAATATCTTAGGACGCGAAGGGTCCATTCATAGCTAGAGCTATCGCTACCTGCTCTGCCCCGTACCCTCCAAAAACTTTCTGTGATAGACAGTGCCGTCTGGAGCGCTTCCCTCCACCTCAGCATCCGAAACCTGTCATGCACCAGACAGTAATGTCGTCAGCATATAGGCGTGGTTTGTATTGGCTACAGTGGAAAAGACGCTCCTAGAGGCCTTTCATGGCTATGTTGAACAAGAGAACCGAAATTACCGCACCCTGCGGCGTGCCCCTCGCAACCAGGGTGAAGGTTCCCGATTTTGACTGCCCAATCTTTATGGGGCTTTGCGGTCCCTGCGCCCTTGACAAGGAAAAACGTTTCTAGTGCGCAGAACGTTGAAGAAATAATGGTATAACACGAACGTTTCTTCAGACGTTTGCGCACTAAAATAATTTTTCCTCGTCAGAGATGCATTACCAACCAACCCACGCAGTATCACCTTGATTCAAAGTGCGACAAAAGGCGAAGTTAGTTTCTCAAGAGCTCGCATGAAAGCACTATTGGTTAGTCCTATCACATTAGGAATAAATTGATACCCAATTGAGCAGGGATTATTCTAACAGCAAAGAGCCCTTCTAGGACACTTTACCTGTATTCTACACGGGAAGGCATCAAATAGCGAATACACATTTAATTATGACGTGAGACAGGTCCGAAATGGGCGCTATATAAAAACCGAAAATTGATACATTACATCAGCATCTTGCCTCTTGGTTATTTGAATCTCTCCTCTGCTCGGTATCGTTTTAACGTTTTTGTTCTACACAATACAGGTGCTGATTCACGAAGCTTAATACTCGGGGCTTCGCCGTCCAGGAGCTCTCGTTGGTAGTCACGGTGCTTGTCAAGAAATATTGGGTTCTCCTGTGAGCTCCTTCTTCACGGGGCTCACAGGGGGAAGTCGAATATTCGCCTGCCACCGTCATGGTAGCCGAGCTGTTCGACCAACAGGCGCTGCCGCTTAGCCTGGGCGTCACCAACTTCGTCGCCGGCATCATTTGCCTCGTTCGGCCGCCCCTTGTCGGTGAGCGAGTCGTTTATTCTGGATTACAAACAAAAAAAGTTTAGACAACTGCTCCCGAATAATAAGGGAACCAAGTACCTGTGGTTCATTTAGATGCGCCTTCATTGCGGCGAACGTAAGCCTTGCTGTAAATTCGAAAAGCCAATGTTCGCTGGTAAATACAAACTCTGATGTGAGCTAATCTCAATGTATAGACCTGCAACGGCGTTATTTGTATGACGCAGTTTGACACCTCAAAGTGAATGACCAAGTTAAAAAAAAACTACGCATCTCCACGAAGTGATCATAACGATGGGCGAAGCTCTGGGTATCGTATGGGTGAGTAACCGTACGTTACCAGAGCGTTGCCCCATATAATCTAAATTGAGTGACATAAAGTGACATGAAGGAAAGGAGATTACTTTTAAGGGCTCGTTTTTCTTTGTTAGACACAATATTAATGAAAACTAACAGACAATAATGCCAAGGAAAGCATAGGGGACGTTATTTGTAGTAATTAAGATATAAATGTGAAGAAAGTAAAGTGGACGAAAAGATAACTTGCTGCCGGCAGGGACCGAACATGCGACATTCGAATAACGCGTTCCGATGCTCTACCACTGAGCTACGGCGGCGGTCATCTTCCCGTCCACTTTATGGGGTATATATGTGCATTTAAACCTAGGTGTGTTAGTCAGCGCCGATTGCAGCCCTGGCGGCGAGTGTGGAACACTTCTCGCCGCCATAAAGTGATAAAGTGACATAAAGTGATATAAGAGTCGACGACAAAGCTAGGTCCTAAGGTCCATAATGGCTGCGTTGAAGTCGCTGACTAGTATAAAGGGTTTGTGCTTGTAGGGGTTTTATATTGGTCTGTCACAATGATGTTCCTCTATTGTAAACCTTTTTTTTGTTCACTTACGCACATATGTGTTCGACTATAGCAACGGTTTTCTATATACCGTGACAGCGGACAGTGAAGTCGACCACAAAAGCTGGATCATAAGGCCCATAATGTGTACGTTGATGTCGCCGAGTAGGGTTTGTGCTTGTAATGTTTTTATATTGTTTCGTCACAATTATGAGTGATATTAGTCTACTGTCAAACCTGATGTTTCGGTTTTACACGGTGCTGTGCCGTGCGCACGGATGCCAAACGGACGGACAAACATCGGCCTTAAGGTTCGCCTCTAAAATGTCTAAGGCTTACATAATAGAATTTTTATTTATTTACCGGCGGCTTCGAATGGCGACAGGCGTGGTTTCTGTCGCCTAATTTTGTTGATATCCAGGCAAATGTATCACGTTCACCCACGGATCAAGAAATACTTCCGAACACATCCAGTCTCGTCTCGCTTTCCTCTTGCCTATCAGTCTCACGCCCCGTTATCTGTCGTGTTATCTTGAGCAGTACGCGCGTGTCCCGCGGTGCGTAAGGCCAAAATTTATACCGTTGTCGTGCGGCGTGCCTTGCACTAGCCAAGTGCACGTTTGCTCTGTTTAGTGAAGGTGGCGTTTCCCCTCTATTTAAGCTCTTCACGTTCCCAGGCTACACACGAGATGTCGGCGCTCGTACGACCTATTTACTAGCCCTCGCAATTGTGAACGCGTTTTCACGCTCACGTGGACGTTCAGTATGTCTTGCACAAGTTCCGAACACGTCGCAAAGGGAGCCACTCGGCGCTTTCCTCAGGTGAGGCACCGACGTACATTTTCTTCATTTTAACGAACGACAGAAGAGGAAAGGATCAAGGACCCTTTATCCTTGTCAGACCAACATAGTGGGAGGCAACAACAGTGAAGACGTGGAAGGCATAGAAGGACAGCTATGTGTAGTTCTTAACTGTAGTGCAGTAATTATGACATACATGGCAAAGAATTAAAGAGGGCGAGAAAACTTGCCTTTGGTAGGACCGAACCACAGCCTCGGATACGCGCCTCTACCAGTTGGGCTACGACAGCGGTCGATCCTCCGTCCACTTTAGTGGGCATTTCGTGCCTGTAATCCTGGGAGTGTTCGCCAGCGTCACTCGTAGCCATGGCGGCGGGGTGGACACTCCATTTTGCTCTTTAGCGACCGTAGCACGCGTCTTTTTAAGAGCTTGCAGCTGACCAATAAACACTCGGGGCCAATAACCTGAGATGTTTCATTTGAAGATTCTCCTACCTTTGGTACACTGTTCAGGATGAAGATAGGACTCATAGTAGTACAGCTGAGATACCAATGCGACCAGAAAAACGACATTCTCGTATTTGTCACTTACCAAAGCGCCACTGTTGCTTGGTGAAGCGAGAAAAGGCCGAGAAAACGTAAATACAGCGGGCGGTCGGCCCCTCCCCGAGTTCCTCTGCGCCAAACGCCGCGACGTCGTAGACCTTGACGGCATTCGCTATAGGGCCTCCATAATTGCGTAACGGTAAAAAAAAAACTAATTACAATCGCGTTCTGCTGTAGACCTAACGTACCAAATTCAGGAAATGCTATAAAGCCATGATGGCCAAGAATACGAAAAAGAAAGAACCTTGAAATTCGTGACATCATGCTGATATTCTGGTGCTGAAGTTTCAGCGCTGAATTCAAAACGAAACTTCGGCCTTTATTGTTTCTTCTGATAATGAGACTTTGGCAGTAAAATTGGCACTAGAATTCTCGAAGAATAATTTATCCGTTAAACTGACTTGGTGCAGTTAAGCGCACTTATGTCATATATATATATATATATATATATATATATATATATATATAGATATATATATATATATATATAGATATATATATATAGCCCGCAAGGTGGAACAATATACCCTTTCCTTATTATGGGACTCCGAAGATAAGTACGCGAATCTGCTAACTTGTCTACCATTTTCTTCCAGATGAAAACAACCAGGGGGTGCCGCAAGGATAAATATCGAGGAAAGAAGCATAAAAGAAAAACGGCTGTGATAGAGAGAGAGAGAGAGAGAGAAAGAAAAGACGGGGAGGTTTAACCAGAAGAATTCTCCGGTTTGCTACCCTGCACGTGGGAAGGGGGAAGGGGATGTAAAGAATAAAAAAAAGAAGAAGAGATGTGACGACACCACGCGACATATACAACAAAACAACAAAAAAAACACAAAGTCTTGACCATAGTCCAAGTACTACACAGCACATTTCTGCCAACACTCGGAGTTTGTCATTGAGTCCGGTTGCTTGAAGAAACCGCAACAACGCCCTCAGAGCGGCTCGGGCTGCAGACCGGGTGGGCCAGGGCCCTAGGATTTTGTTCTCCGTGAGAGGGCGGTTGTCCAGCTGGCCCAATGCGGCCGAGAGGGCCGCTCTTTCGGAGTTGAAGCGGGTGCACTCACCGAAAGGTGCGCGACTGTTTCGCTGCACCCGCAGACTTCACACGACGGGCTTTCAGCCATTCCAAAAATAAACGAATATGCATTTGAGAAGGCCACTCCCAGGCATAGACGGACCAGCAGGGTAGAGTCACGTCGTGATAAGGTAGACGGGATGCGTAGTTCAAGATCAGGGTCCAAGGCATGCAGCCGTGCACTTGTAAATGTCGATAATGACTTCCACAAATCCATCCAACGTTATACGACGCGGGCTAGCACACGAAGTTCTCTTGCGACGTCCGATCTTGACAGGGGATGGTGATACGGCTGACACCGTCATGAGCGGTTCGGGCAGCCGCGTCCGCTTGGATTTCCCTGAATGCCACAGTGACTAGGCAGCCAGTGGAATATTATTCGGCGCCCTTCTTCTATTGCGTCATGGTGGATCTGCCTGAATTTCCGCGACGAGCTGCTCATGTGAGCCATGACGTAAAGCGGAAGGCAGACTTTGTGACAGCATGTTATTTCTCCCAATGGTGCTAACAAAGAAGGTGTTCTGTTTATCTTTTTGGTGATATTTTGTCTCAGTTGCACTCGTAAGACTGTATGACATCGCCACACGCTACGCAAGGCAAAAATATGCAAAGGCATATGCTGAAACTCACCATCGCAACAAATGAAACTTCAAGCGAAAAATCTGATTTCAAGAGTCGTGTGAAGTATACCTGCCATGACAAAATCTTAGTTGTCGCACACAAGTTAAACAGATGAGCCAACTTGTTTAAGAAGTGTGTGTGTGTGTGTGTGTGTGTGTGTGTGTGTGTGTGTGTGTGTGTGTGTGTGTGTGTGTGTGTGGTGTGTGTGTGTGTGTGGTGTGTGTGTGTGTGTGTGGTGTGTGTGTGTGGTGTGTGTGGTGTGTGTGTGTGTGTGTGTGTGTGTGTGTGTGTGTGTGTTGTGTAGCGTTATAACCTGCTCCGTTACCTCGACCGATGCTGAAGGTAAAAAAATACTGATGGTGAATGTGGCACAACGCTCCGAAATACGAAAGGAGGATGAATCGATCGCGGTAATATTATCATCATACGTAGCGACACGTGTGAGATGTCCGGATGATGTTGTGCGCTCTGGGAATCGCAATGGCGCCACGTGAAGTACTTCTGCGTTCTCGTGTGCTCCTTGTAGACAGCATGCCATAACTTCGGGCCCCTCATTTCTAAATTCCCTGTAAGTGCAGTGGGGTCAGCAACGTTTTTTGTGTTCTTGATTGATAGCTGAGCCCTCTGGACATAATATACCTTGTTTAGTTAGTACAACTACTAACGTTATCATAGCTAACTCCATACTACAACCAAGATAGCGAATGTGTGAGAAACTATAATATCCTTTCTTGTAAAGGTGTATGGCCTTCATGATTTCATGTAGAAAGCGCATCTCAAAAAGACCGCCAAGATAACACCCTAATTTTTTTGACATGGTGCAATTAGGACAGCTATGCGCTAGGACATTTTTCATGCCCGATTAAAGGGGTAAGAAAAGCTGTAGCGTGTGCTCTGGGAGAGAAGTAAGGCGTGTCCAGCTCACAAAACAGAGAATGTGTTCGAGCTTTATGGAGCCTGTGGTATCCTATAGAAATAATTGGTGAGTGTGCACCGAACAATCGTCACAGTGAATAATTGCCACAAGAAGTGAATCGGGACACCAGTGCGCGACCTCGCTCGCTCTCTATAGGTAGCGGAAGTGTTAAAGGCGCAGTGACATCAACTTTAGTACTGTCGATGTCGAAGAGTGCTGACCGCCCCGTGGAGCCTTCGTACGCTGTTCGCCCTCTAAATAAATAACTTCTACGTAATGGACGCAATTGACACTTCGCTCAAAAAGCTTTTGCATACCAAGCTATCGAGTGAAGGCTACATCTCGACCTTGAAATTTTATGTCACTGCTCCTTAATCTTATGCAATGTCTATACATAGAACACATACGCCGAAAAATTTATGTGTTTTACACACACATACATACATACATGCATACATGCATACATACATACATACATACATACATACATACATACATACATACATACATACATACATACATACATACATACATACATACATACATGCATACACACGCACATACATACATACATACATACATACATACATACATACATACATACATACATACATACATACATACATACATACATACATACATACATACATACATACATACATACATACATACATACATACATACACACGCACATACATGCATGCATGCATACACACGCACATACATACATACATACATACATACATGCATACATACATACATACATACATACATACATACATACATACATACATACATACATACATACATACATACATACATACATACATACATACATACATACATACATACATACATACATACATACATACATACATACATACATACATACATACATACATACATACATACATGCATGCATGCATGCATACACACGCACATACATGCATGCATACATACATGCATGCATACATGCATACATACATACATACATACATACATACATACATACATACATACATACATACATACATACATACATACATATATACACACATACATACATACATACATACATACATACATACATACATACATACATACATACATACATACATACATACATACATACATACATACATACATACATACATACATACATACATACATACATACATACATACATACATACATACATACATACATACATACATACATACATACATACATAGGGGAGAAGATTTTGTTGGCACGCGTCCACGCTTAGGGCGAAGCTTCACTCACAAAATGCGGCTCACGAGCATTGAGGACGTGTACTTGCGCTCGACCCCGCTCTTAACACTTTTACAAAACTTGTGCGCGATCGATCACCTCTACTTCAAGAGTGCAGAGTGATTGACAGAGAGTGCCGTCGCACTTTGCGTGCCAACCATTCTCTGCTGTGAATTTGAATGGTAAAATGAAAGTTGGTCCGTTTCCAAAAGCTGCTGCCCCGCTGCATAATAAGCAACACGTTTTGCAATATCCAAAAGATCAGAGCAGTGTCTTAGCCGTCCTACGCCACCGGTAATGAATATTATTCGTCTCCCCTGAGGAGCACGGTGTTCGAGAACACGCAACAGCATATATGTACGAGGCGAAGAAGCTCCGAGGGGATTGCGCGCGGCGTACTTCCTCATTGACAGCAATGTTCGATGGTCACCGGCGGCCCGGCAAAGGAGTCGGTCGGTCCTTGGCGGCTTTCTTACTATAGGCATTGGAAGTGATCAAGACACCGAGCATCTGGGTAACAAGCGAGCACGCCGGCAAAAGGTGAGACTCACACCGACTCTGTGCATGTTGCGCGTCGCGCCTTTGTATGAACTTTTGCTGGGGACACCAGCAAAGCACACCAGTCGCAGTTTAATAATGATGGAGCTTACGCTCAAGACATCACTGCCTGTCAAATAATCGGCTGTTGACGCTACTGCTGCAGCTATATCACATAGTAGAAAGCCCACGTGCTGGTTTTAAATTACCATGTTAGTAGAGTGTTCTGTAAATATTTACAAAAATGAACTGTGAATACCGCTTTCTGTGTTGGTTCTGTATGCTGCGGTACCATGAATAGCACATTGGAACGATAGCATTAAGGGAAGAAAACAAAATGAAAGGTCCATAACAGTGCTTGTGCGCACACTGCTGGGTGTATTATTTCCACCTGATCTGCCTTGAGGCCAAGTCTTCGTCACGTATTCCGGAGTTGTACCACTTGACGCACATTCCTCTTACCGAAGGCGTCCATCTAACTACGATGGGCATCATTACATCATTACGGGCGCTCTGTCCCGTCGTCTTCTCTAGTGGTCGGTGTGTTTTTAGCGCCTAATAGTGATACTATACAGCACTACAATTAGTTTGTTCACTGTTATGTCATAGTCTGGAAAACTGAGCGGCACCGCTTCATCGCTCTCAACTCCATGGCAGGCACCAATTAGTAGAGTCTCAAAAATGGCCTCATGAAAATGCGGAATTTCACCATCGTTCGTTCAACATCAATCGATACACGACGTTTCTTAAATGTGCTAAAGAGAGGAGAGAGATAAAAGCGAAGGAAAGGCAGGGAGGTTAACCAGGTTGCACCCGGTTTGCTACCCTACACGGGGGAGGGGGAAGGGGAGAAAAAAGAATAGAGAGAGCAATGAGGAAAGAAGGAACAAGTAATACGCGCACAGTGTTCACCGCACACACACAGACAGTCACAACCGATAAATTGTGTGTATCTGCCTGGTTCAAAGCAGATGAACCCCGGTTTCAAGAAGTATGAAGGCACTAATTAACCCACTGCGTGCCGTGAAACAGCATACAAATCCATTTTCTATATCGCATAAAACGGATTTCACCCCAGGCTTGCTCTTGTGGTAACGGTGATGAGGATGTTCGCCATCTATTCCGCGATTGCCCCAGACGCGCTACGTACAAGGACGGCAACACGAGCTACACGCAATCGATCCTCACCGACCCACCTAACTCGGAAAATTGCTGGGCTAGTGGCCATCGAATACAACACAGGGAAAGTCATTGGTCACATTGCGTGGGTATATAGGGTGATGCAACCACAACCCACTTCTATCACCAGTATTTACCCATATCATGTGTTTGTATATCACTATTTTTAAACTTGTGCGGCTGAGCACGCTTTTCACATTCATGTCGCTGTGCGTGCAGTATTTCTTGCGCATGTTTTCTTTATCTGCGCACCTGCTTATCTCGGGCTCCATCGCGGCCCCATGTATGCGTTTGGAGCTTTGCGTACGCGTGTGCATTCAGGGTGGTATATGTCTCGTGTATGTTGGTGTAACTGTATGCTCTAGATTTTTTCCGCATTTTTGAAAACGTTTATTCCGATATTACAATACTTTACAACGGTTACAATTATGGGAGAGGAACAACCTTGACCATTATTACATCGTGAGTACACTTCTTAGTTATCCGTCTCGTGCTTCTACTACGTGCAAGAGAATAACTTGGAATGCATTTATTCGACCGACTCTATGCAGTCGAGGTTGTTACCACTTAATCATCGAAAAAAGCCGATATTCGGCAACTGCAAATAGTGAGTTCTCGAATTCGATAACACAAGAAAGGTTATTCGATTCGTATTTCAAATTTCAGTTAGTCGCTCGCTCTAAAATGCAGCATTCCAATTATGAAGGCTTTCGACCGTAGTAGCCTGCGATTTCTGACTGGCTCGACCGCTGAAAACACTTTCTTTCTTTTTCCTATTCACATTTGCGAGTGGAATACTTACCTGAATGACAGAGACAATCCTCCCTGCAGATCAGTATTGCTCGGACAGTATGGCAGCCCATGTGCTGTGCGGCCACGTGACTGCAAAGAAGTCCCCGAGTGTGTGACTACCGCACACTTCCAAACATCACGTCTTGTTTAAAGTACGAACTTATACTGATACTGCATAATACTGAATGATACTCATACCGGATACTGAATCGTATTTCAACGTATACTTCCACCCTTTCGGTGAGCTATTAAAGGCAGAAACCGAACCACAATTAACAGCTTTCCGTATCCGTATACTTATTTGTTGGAAAAATACACGCACTGTCTCGGTCAAAGAAGATTTTTTATACAGCGCAGAGCCCCAGATAAATCTATAGAAATGAATATGCGTAATAACATCGTCACCTTTAACTGCTGTAATAAGGAGTGGCAAATCAGCATTTGAAAGGGTCAAGTCGATCTTGTAGATGACCCTGTTAGTGGTCTTTTTGCTAGTCGGCACATAGGAGCGGACTTGCCTACCATCGAGCTCGGTGACCTGGTGCAAGGTCTCTAACGCGGCCACATGTCCTTTATTTCATTTGGGCCCAGTGCTCAAGTTGCGTAAATACCGTTTGCTTAATGAGGTTCCTGACGTTGCTTACAGAGTGCATTGGCACGAAGAGAATCGTGAACGGATCAGGGGTTAGAGTCGCCCTCACAGCGGGTTTACTCTAACGGGATCAGAGGTGTTCTATTCACCTTGCGGCTCATTACGACCTCGAAGCTGTCGTCAGATGATTCATCACCGTCATAGAAATGGACGACGGTTTCATCAGTGTCCGCGCTGTTTCCGTCACCGTTCCGCTTCCTGGAGGCGGCCGCCGCGGACGCTGCCACGTCAGGAGGATCCTTGCGGGGCTGGCCCTCCTTAATAAATATGCTGGTGACGGTCAGCGAAATGGAAAATCACATTAAAAGCAAAGTATCCGGAAGCTTGTTTGGTTGAATGGTTGGTTCCTAGAAGAATGGCTTAACCCACCACGGGAGGTCAGCCATGAATCGTGTGGCAGTAGAATTTCAGAAACAAGAAAAAAGAAAATGCTAGAAAGATAATTTTGGACAAGCGAAAATATTAGCGGTGTTTTTGGCTTCTTTATAGAAAGCTTGAAAACACAGCGTTCTGCGACAAAGAAGTTTCGTCTTACTCCTTCATTTATTGTTAGGTTTTAGTAATAGTTAGAGTTCTACGTAACGCGTTACAAGTAATCGATTAGTTGTAATTTTCTTGTATTTTTGTAATATTATCGATTACTTTTTCGAAACTGTAACGTTCTAGGTAATTCAATCATACTTTCTTGAAACTGATTACCGGTAATCAATGACCTTTTTTTTTCCGAAATCCTGTTGTAACCAGTCTTCCACGGCAATTCTCGTCTCGAAAAATATGCGACCGCTCTGTAGGGATCCCCCCTCCTGTCAGACGGGGGGTCACCACAGAGCTAATTTCTTCATATTTTGCTTACCTTCAACGCCTTAACCGAGCGTCAGCAACAGCGAAGGGCGACACTTCATACAGGACATGGGCATTAGCACCAAAGTACTGCGCAACAACGAGCTGGTGCGCAAGGTGTTCCTACATCATAATACCGCCCTTGAGGAACACTCGACTTAAAGTTTGTGAATGACTATTTTGTGTATATATGTGCGTTTGTGACTGCACGTACTATTTGTGAGTGTATATGATCATTGTCTATATCATGGGCATCACCCGACACCTGGAGTAGCAAGCCAGGCGATGAACCAGGCTAACATCTCCGGGAATTTCGTTAAAGATTGTTATCTCTCTCTTCCCTCCAGCGCATGCATTGAGAGAGTGCTACACTGAACGAGGAAACGTCGAAGAATCAGCGACGACGGCTTTGAAAAACACTTCCTTTTGGAAGTTGACAACGTATAATACTATATAACTAATACACAAGAAGTCAATTAATGAATTAGCACTGAGAGAGAAAGTACAGGAGTTCAGGATGTCGCTTCAGAACAGATACTCGGCTCTAACCGAGAAAACCGGCCTTAGCGCTGACGCAGTGAATGATAATCTCACGAGTATCATTACGGAGTGTGCAGTACAAGTCGGAGGTATACAGTCATTAGACAGGACACTGGTAAGCTCTCCCAGGAGACGAAAAACCTCAATAAGAAACATCAAAGCATGAAAGCCTCGAACACAACAAACAAAATAGAACTAGCAGAGCTTTCGAAGTTAATCAGTAGGCGTAAGGTAGCCGACATAAGAAGGTATAATATAGGGAGAATTGAGCATGCTCTAAAGAACGGACGAAGCCTCAAAGCGGTGAAGGGAAAACTGGGCACAGGCAAAAACCAGATGTATGCACTAAGAGACAAGGAAGGCAACGACACTACCAATAAGGATAGGATAGTTAAAGCAGCCGAGGAGTTGTACAGAGATCTGTACAGTAACTGGGACAACCAGGACGATAATGTAAGAAGTAGCAGTAGCCCAGAGGAATCGGATATCAGCAGTAACGACAGGGGAAGTAAAGAAAGCCTTAGAGGTAATGCAAAGAGCCGAAGTCGCTGGTGAGGATCAGGTAACATCTGATCTGGTGAATGACGGTGGACAGATTGTGTTAGAAAAAACTGGTCACCCTGTACTATACGAAGTGCCCCTGTTTGTGAAGGTACCGTAATCTTGGAATAATGCTAAAATCATCTTAATCCATAAGAAAGGGGACGTAAAGGATTTGAAAAATTACAGGCCGATCAGCTTATGTCCGTCGTCTACAAGCTATTTACAAAGATAACAGCTAATTGAATTCAGACCACCTTAGAATTCTATCAACCAAAGGACCGAGCAGGATTTCGTACAGGCTCCTCGACAATAGACCATGTTCACACTGGTAAGCGGAGACTACGGGGGGGGGGGGGGGGAGCTCGCGCCCCCTCCGGATATGGGGGGCATAGCCCACCCTGCGCCGCCCCGGGATAATTTTTAAGAGCTTGGCTTTGGTCGCCGTCCAGTGACAACTGATTGTTGGCCGCCTTGTCTGGCAGTTATTTCACAGGGGGCTCTTCTTTTTTTTCGTCTTAGGCTTTTCAAATTTAGGTCATGGGCCATTGGCAAATGAAACATTCGGTGAAAAATGCCCCTCAAACGGATTTGTGCGTGCAGGATATGGTGTGTTGATGAACAACTGAAGCGACCGCTTAAGCTACGAGAACTTAAAAGAAGTCTTGAACCGCGTAGCGCATGATTTTCAGGAAACGAAAATGCTTCTGAATATACAAAACATCTCTGACACAGACAGTCAGTGAAAATGCCGAGAAAAGATAACACGCATTATTTATCAGTAAAGGGTTTTACTACTAGTTCGGTCACCGAAGAGCAACTCAATTACTCATCGAGAAAACAACATTTGGCGGAAAAATTCGTAACCGCACAAGGTGTAGTGGTAGCAAACGGTATTTGCTACCATATGAGAATTATTTCTGGCCATATTAAATGGGATTTACTGGCATAATTAAAGCTTCATGTGGCAGCTTTAGCCCGCTCTCTTCTGCCTGGTGTATGTTTTAACAAAGTAAGCAAAGCATGGCAATAAAAAAAATTCGGCCGATGCACGCGTTGTATGAATCGATTTTATGCGAAACTGTCAGCGAGTAGCAGCCTATGCGGCATTTTTCGCTTTGAGTCAAGCGTTACGAGGTGGAGGTCTTTGCGTAATTGAAAAATCAATCTGGAATCTGCCACTGGAGATCGTTGTAATGATATCGTGGTGTCGGCACCTAAGAGATGAACGTGATAGTAAATTCTTAATTTGGAAGTCGGGCTCCCTCTCTTTCCCTATATATATATATATATATATATATATATATATATATATATATATATATATATATATATATATATATATATATATTATATTATATATATATATATATATATATATATATATATATATATATATGAGCAAGTCACAGGGAAAAAACATGACATTTATTCTGAGCTTTCGGCCGGGTTCACTGTGACTTCTTCTTATATATTTTAACTGATAGCCAGGCATATTCTGTAAAATGTCTATATATTTGTTTTGCACATGGTGCATCATGAGGTCGTTCGGAATGTCGTGTAAATTGCGATGGTTGGCCATACCGTGGGGCTACACGAGGGTTGCAAGACCGTGATATACGTCCCGGGACACCACAGCAGTAGCACATTGGGAGACGTCGAAATCTCCGTTATTCTTGGATGAACCGCATATCATGTTCCCTTGTGTCGTCCTGTATATCATGGCGATAGATCGGGCGTCGAGAAGTGGATCCACAGTGGATCCGCAGCCACCATAGTCCTCCATAAGGAAAGCGACACAATCCCAATAAAGAAAGGTGTAAGGCGGGGAGACATGATCTCGCCAATGCTATTAACAGCGTGCTTACAGGAGGTTTTGAAAACCCTAGATTGGGAAGAGGAAGAGACAGCACGGCGTGTAATCGCCTCCTTGTAACGCAATGAATGCGTTACAAGGAGGCGATTTTATGGCACACCAAAATTTTTTTACGAATAGCGAGGAACCAATGTCGAACAATACGCCGTATTGAAAATAGTTTATTATTATTGTTTTTTACGTAGTCATGCGTAAGTGGTAATTACGTGGTGTAGTTTAACGTTATGATCACCCACATTCTTTCAAAGAAAATTTGAGCTTACACAGTTTACGTAGCTATTTACTTGGAGTAGCCGGAGGGGAGCAGTAAAGAGCCACTTCACCGCTTTCCCGTTCACCCCCCCCCCCCCCACCCATGCTGGGAAAAGTAGGAGGGCAAGAAACGACACCTAGCATATAAATTCGTAGTCATTTACAATCTTATAGCACAAACAGCCAGCTAAATGTGCTTTCTATAAATATTAATCGACTGAACTTGGTCTTCTTCTTTAGAAATACTTTATATTCGAGGGCTCTAACAGTAAAGAAATTGACACTCTGCTTATTCTGAAGACTTCTGCGAAGTACCTTGTTTTGTCAGCCACATGTTTTGTTTAATAAGTGAGAATTTAAGGTACTAGAGTCATAGCAGGTTCTTCATACTCACCGTATTTACAACGCCAAACTGAGACTGTGAAGTTTGCAGATGGAATGCTCAGATGAAGAACAGGTTAAAGGTGACTGTACTTTTGAAACTTGGCGACAATATTTCCAAAATGTTATTAAACACTGCTGTATTGTCGCGGTTCAGGATGGCCCAGCCTGCACAATCTCTTTGTGCAGATTCCTCCTTCATTTCGGACATCTTTATGAATATAAAAAAATCTCGTCAAATTGAGAGCTTTTTGAGCCACTAGTAGACGATTCCGCGACTGTGCCCAGCAAAAAATGGCGAACGCGCCCAGTGTTGCCGGAGCACCAAACATTATGAATATCCCCTCTAAGCAATTTCCGGCAGCATATTGGAACTTGATCCCACTAAGCGCAAAACGTTTGGACGGAAGGACGAAAATACACGCCCAAATGTTTTTCGCTTAACGGGGTCAAGTGTGGAGCACCCTCTAGCTCGAACTCGAGCGTTGTTAAGCATTTTGGAACACTATAGATCCGCCTGCAGCAAGCATTACTCCTCGTACTCCTCTGTCATTCCTCTTCTACTTATTCTTTTTTTGACCACGTGTAATGTCTAGTGCCTGAATTACATCGTAGCTTTACGTGTATTAAGCCGATCTGCGCTTGCCCGTTGCAGTGACTTTGCAGATGAACCAGTAAGCGTTCCTTGCTGGTCCCGGCGCCAGAAGACGGCTTGAAGAAGACATGTCTCCGCCAAAGAGGGTAGTCAAGCCCGACTCGCGAGAATGCTGGCTCGTAGCCGCGTCGGCGGCCACTTACGTCTTCTTCGCCATGATCTTGGTCAAGACTGAGTCGGTCATCTACATCGGCTTCATGGAAATGCTTCAGCTGAGTAGGCAGGACGCATCGTGGCCTCTCAGCATATCGCTCGTAGTTTCCCAGTTGGCTGGTAAGTATTAGCACCGCAATTTGTCGCGTGCCAAGAACCTATTACTCTCTTTGCTAAGAACGTCCCTTATAAAGAGGTTTATACGGAGTACGAACTGTTCCTAATCATATTACATATACTGTACCTCGCTACTTAGCTTATTTTTTTAATACTTACTCTGTGTACGTCTATCCAGTCAGTAATGCTTGATTAATAGCGTAGGCTGTTCTATGTACATATTTCACGTGCATTTCCATAATTCTCTATGTCTCGATCCACATGCATCTACTTAAGTCTCCGTCATATTGTCATTTGTTGTTATCAGAGACGTTATAAATACCAGGAATGAGGAGGAAGGAAAGGAAGGAAGGATGCGTACCACAAGAGAAGCAAGCCAAAAAGGACATTATGTCCTCCCGCTTGGCGAAGCATAATGAAAGGAAGTAAGTGGGCACACAACGACAGATTGCATTAACCCACAGAGTAAATTAAATTAGCACTGAAGACCGAAAGTCGATTCCCGCAGTAAAGAATTAAAACGCATCTTTGTGGAGCTCGTATTAGGTTGAAACTCGCTGCTTGTTTTCGGATTGTATATCCCAACACTGCGACGCAGGGCCCGTGTTCGGCCTCCTCTGCCTGTGGTTGTCCGAGAGGGCAGTCCTGATCGCCGGCGCCTTACTCTGTTCCGTGCCGGTCATGGCGTGCGGTTTCGCCCATAACCTCGCCGTCATCAACGTTCTCTATGGAGTGCTCTTCGGTGAGCCTCTTAACATCTCTGTTCATCTTTTTTTCTCACGCCGGGACCAGTGTAGCTCGTGCCGCAGGCGTGCGCAGGGTTCCCCATCGAAAGAGGGAGGGGCAATGTTCCGTCTCATCCCCCTCCCCCCGTTGGTCGAGTACGAAAGACAACATGCTTAACAATCAATGAAAAAAAATGATAATTAAGTGATGATGTGCCTCTCATAAAGACGTGCCTTTGGTCCTTAGCTTTCCGGGAGTAAAGATGGAAAGTGAACAGCTCTTGGAATGCAACATTAGGGACCTTCGGCAGCCATTATCGTCAAAAACCTGCGCAGGCATAACCCTGCTCTTTAAACAATAGCGGGACAGGTCGAACTGAGTAAAGGTATGGGGCAGACTTTGCGCCCCCTCCCCTTACGTAATTTGGGGGTGGGGGGCCCTGCCCCCCTCGTGCGCACGCCTATGGCGCGTGCTACACAAGTGCGTAGTACATCCTACACACTTGGCCCTACAGTGAATGCTGAAAATTTTGCATAATTGACCTTAGTTTATTAACCAATTAAGCACCATATAAAAATACCCTAACGAGCGCCACATAACGGCAAGCTATGTGCCGTTGATGTTATTCAGTTACGAACAACTTTTTGTAAATATTTCAATTTAGTTACGTGGAACAGAATGTATATCGGTCATTCAAACGTCCCAGACGCCCTCCTGATTCTCTCCGACACTCTACGATTGTATTCTAGAAAATTGTAGACAATCATTGTAGTGCACTATTTGCCCTCGTCAAGTATCTTTGCAATGCCAAATTTTTTTCTGTCCCTTACGGTGATTTCAGTGTTTTCCTCTTTATTAGGGAAAGCGTGTTTTAGGGAGATGTGGTAACAGCCCAGTTTAACTTCTCATAAATTGCCCATTGATGAACCTATCCGAAAAAAAAAATTGATAAGGGCCCTTCGTAAACAGCGCCTTACAACTTCCAATTCGTAATCACAATTTGCACCGGCACTTGGTGAGAGGGCCCCTTAACTAACAAGTGTTCGCGTTTCAGGAATGGGCCTTGCGTGCGCCGAGCTGGTGCCGTTCTCAGTGGTGGCGCGCCACTTCGTGTCGTTCCGCGGCACAGCACTGGGCCTGCTGTTCATCGTCACCTCCGTCTCTGGTTTCGTGTCCCCCATGGCGGTGGAATTTCTTCGTCAGACGTACGGCTTCCGATGCACGCTACACTTGGTGGGAGCCATCATACTGAACATGCTTCTCGGGTGCTTTATCGTGAGCCGCGTCGACCGCACCGATGGTTCTATCGACGAGCCGCCTGCCACCGCTACGAAAACCAAGGAACTGCTCGCCGAGCCGCCTCGCATGCCAGCCGAGCGGCGCAGGTCCAGCTTCCAAGCGGCCTCGCTGGGACAGTCCTGCTCCATCCAGTTGGCCCAGTCCATCATGTCGCTCGATAAGAAGTAACACATCTTGCCATTTTATGGGTGAATCTTAAGTGTGCGTTTGCTGCGGCGCACTCACCTTATTTAGTGTACATGCCTTCCTTATAAGCAACACCTAATTCGTATCACATCTCTGCTTCCCGTCTAAAGAAGATGCATCCTCTGTATAAAAAGATAAAAAAAGATATTTTTCTTGAAGAAAAATGCCTTCTTTTTTTATATTTTTTCCAAAAAGATCCTGTCGCCATCCAGTCCAGTAAAACAGCAGGCATGTGCATTTAAGGGCGGTTCGCTTTCTTTTCATTTATATACGCTTCCTTTCGCGCATGTTTTTCGGCGACCTCTTGGTCTACTGTTGTTGTTTTAATTACCTTATCGAAGCCACGCAGGGCAAGAATCGTTGCGGGGTGATGAGGGCCAGCGCTTTCTCGTCCACCGCAGGGACCGTTCGGCGCGAACTAAGCTGCGGCGCAACGTGCGCACCATGTTCACGCTGCCCTTCGTGCACATCGGCTTGTCGCGTGCGGCTGCCCTGTTCGCGCTCACCACCATCCTCATCACCGTGGTGGACTTCGGCGAGGACAACGGCCTCTCGGGCTACGACGCCGTGTCCCTGCTCACGGCGTACGCCATCGGAGACCTGTGCTCGCGCCTCATCACGGCGTTGGTGCTCGACACGCGCTTCCTGAGCAGCAGCGCCACGCTTCTCAGCATGTTCGTGCTGCAGGCGGTCGTCATGGCCGTCATGAGTTTCGAGAGTAACTACTGGGTGCTGCTGGTGTGCTGCTTTGTCACGGGCCTCTCGAGTGGCGGCCGCTTCTTCACCTGCACCGTCATGGTCGCAGAAGAGTTCGACGAGGACGCCATCTCCCTTAACCTGGGCGTCATGAACTTCGTGTCCGGCATCGCAGGCTTCATCAGACCACCCATCATCGGTAAGCTTCAGATTCATTCTGGGACTACTCCGAAAAGTGCGCGACTCAGGACTCAAATTCAATAAACTTTTGCATCCATCCATTCATCACAGGGTCCCTTATGCATCCGCCTCAGTCGACTCGAAGTCGACAGCCATCTTCTTCTTTTTCTTCTAAGTCTATGTCTGAACCTCCTGTGTTCCCCTCCGGAAGCTTTCTGCAGCTATCGTGGTTTTGCAATGCTTCTAGGATCGGAGGCATTGTAAGCTTTCTGTGCCCCACCTCGTATTGCACTGCCTCCGGGATCGGCCCACCAAGAGTGATGGCATGTGATGGCGTCACCATGTGATGTCACGTCATGTGACGTCACAGTGACGTCATATGGTGACGTCGTCACGTGATGATTTTGCCGACGCGGGACGCCGGTCAATTTTCGCGTTTGATGAGGCATCTAAGCATAGGCGTGCGCAGGGTTCCCCATCAGGGGGGCAAAGGTTCATCGCAGCGCCCACCCTCCCTACTAAGTCAATGTGTGGGGCAGATTTTGCGCCCCCCCCCCCTCTTAGGTGACTAGAAGGGTCAATGTACGGTGCAGATTTTGCGCCCCCCCCTCTTAGGTGATTAGGGGGGGCGGCCGCCCCCCGCCCCCCCCCCCTCCCTGTGCGCACGCCTATGCATCTAAGCCTTTCCCTTCAATGTATCTACGAACGCACCCGCTATTATGAAGATAACCAGAAGTATACAGGAAATAGAACCCTTCGACACGTGAGCAAAAGCGACACGAGCAGTGACTTATGTTGACCAACTGCGTAAATGTCCTATGGTTGAATATTTTGGGTTGCAGGAGGCTTGGCGGTGCCATGTGTTTAATTCAACCGCGTCATCAAATGGGCGAATGCGACAGGCTCTCAGTAGTTGATTATTGTTGGGGTTTAACGTCCCAAAACCACGATATGATTATGAGAGACGCCGTAGTGGGGGGCTCCGGAAATTTAGTCCACCTGGGGTTCTTTAACGTGCACTTAAATCTAAGTACACGGGCCTCTGACATTTTTGTCTCGGTCGAAAATGCGGCCGCCGCGGCCGGGATTCGATCCCGCGAACTGCGGGTCAGCAGTCGAGCACCTTAACCACTAGACCACCGTGGCGGGTTAGGCCCTCAGAAGTGTTTACCAGAAAAGCGTGAACTCCGGCAACTACACCACATTTCAATAGTTCACTTATTTGTTTGAGTTCCCTTTGTTGTTGTTGTTGTTGTTGTTGTTGTTGACGCTGTTATTCTGGCTGCGGCAGCATCTTTGACTGAACAACACTTTAAGCAGTTTAGTTAAGCAATCAACTGTTCTAGTTGGTGAATGTTCATGATCGCTGTCTAGTTAGTATATTACCGGGGCTTAAAGTCTCCCTTCATCGGAGGGGGGGTCCTCATAGGGCGGCGACCTACACACACACACACACACGCGTGTGTGTGTGTGTGTGTGTGTGTGTGTGTGTGTGTGTGTGTGTGTGTGTGTGTGTGTGTGTGTGTGTGTGTGTGTGTGTGTGTGTGTGTGTGTGTGTGTGTGTGTGTGTGTGTGTGTGGTTCATTCCATGCCAAGTGTCCCAAAAGTGGCGGCGCTCTCACATCGCAGATTTTGCTGATAAAATTTATTCCTTTTTCTTATACCCAATGGAGTATTGTGGCAAAAAAAAAATGTCGAAAAAAATTGTCAAAACCGTGAGCCCCCCTCAAAGTTCGCTTGCTTTTGTTAAACTGTGCCTAATAAAAAGATGCCTTTAAAATATAATTTTGTTTCTCGAGCTTCGAAACAGCGCTTGCGCTACTCCAGAGGTTCTGTTTAGTTGTGCTATTTAACAATTCCAAAATTTTCGTGTTTAGCTGCCAGCTACGTATCCTCAAAAACAACGAAAATCTTCAAAGTTCGCGGTTTTTTCTGAAGCTGAATCAAACTCGCCCGAAGCAATCTAAATATTAGTGTGGTTTTCAGGAAAGTGTATTTCTGTACAAAAATGTTTAGCGGTGAAATAGACTTCAAATCTTCGCGAACAAAATTGTGAAATCAGAAAATATGTGCGACTTATTGCATATTCGACCGTATTTTTTGTACTGATGCGGTCCAAGTAAAAATCCTCATGATACGGCGTTTGATGGAAGGCTTCATTGCTAAGTAATGAAGAAAATTTAATCAAATCATTCTTTTTTTGTATTAAGGAAGAAAATTTTTTTTTTAATTTGACACTCTGAACGCACCCTGCATTTCTTTCTGTTGCCGCTTCGCCGCAATGCATGTGGTCGCCCTTGCACCTGACACTCGTTACAGGAGGCGTCAAGATGCGAGGTATGTCAGCGGCTCGTGAGCGCCCAAAAGTCTTGTCGCCTTGATGTCAAGGCTACGAGTAATGAATTCGCTTTACATTGCGAGCTCGCTTAGCGGGCCCAATGGGAAGTATGTATGTCGGACAGCAGATTATGGTATCGTTGGCACATTGTGCTACAGGGCCGTCTGCACACCTAATGCACGAGAAAAAGCGTACACAATGTGCGTTATTTATTTCGTTATGTGCATACTAGTTGTGCAGACGACCGTGTGCATCCAACAGTACGATGACACCTGTTTCTTTCTTTTTTTTTCTGCAAATGTCCCATCAACCGAATAATTGCTTTTAAATCATTATTCAAAAAATTGGAGAGCGATAATTCCTCTGCCCAAAGCACTACTGCCAAAAGGAAGTCAACTCCAGAGCTTGTCAAATGGGTGCCGCAGTGCTACAGTTGACCTGCCGAGGGGGGCCGAGTCCCTCCTTAAATATTGGAGGGGGGTCCTGCCCCCCCCCCCCTGACTTTAAGCCCTGTATATTGCACTGTAGCACACGTTTAGGGGCTTCTTTCAGAAAGGAAGGATTGCGCAAGAAACAGTGCATAGACAGAGATGACGACACCAGCGCAAACTTGCAACTGTTTTATTCACATCTTCGGCGAGTGAATATATAGGGTAAAAACCAGAAAGGAGGTACTCCACATGCGCAGAGCAAACTGCAAAAAGGAGATAGGCAATTAAAACCTCTAGTTTAGCGCATTGTATGTAACACGCACATTCACTTTGAATGGAATCGAGGGGGTGCTTTGAACGCAATCGAGGGGGTGTTTATATAATCACTACCGCTTCTATCAATATAAAAAGCCTCAATCAGTTCAAGGGCTGTCTTACACTGACGAAACAACAACAACAACAAAATAGACGTACGTGGTGCCATTCATCCGTATCCATGTTCGACTACTTTTTGTGGTTGTTGTTTTCGTTGCTCCGTCAGTGTAATTGCCCCGTCAGTGTAAGCGCAACAATATCAGGAAGATTAAAGACGATTGATTCGCCATTTAGTGTTCTCTTCCTGTTTGTTCTCCTATACGCGTTCGTTTTCCACTTGAATCAGTTAACCCACAGCACAGTACTAGCACTACTTAAATTATTGGCTACAGCTTATGAGGAAAGGTAAGGTTTCCTAACTAACTAACTATAACCAACGCAAGACCCGACGTGCTACAGATCACATATCATGATGGTATACTGCGGCATCTTAAAGTGGACAGCATGTGCGCAGGTTACTGCCGTGACGTGCTAGGGGTCGTACACGCCGCTCTATCTGCTGCTGGCCATCATCAACGCATTCTTCACCGTCACCTGGAGCCTGAAGCTCGTTCTCTCTCTCCGCAAGAAGAAGATACCATCACTCAGGGTAGCTCTGCAAGAGCTGCCAGGTAAATTGCTTTACATGCATGTATAATTGCGCCTTCTGGGGTTTTTCAACGTGTATATAAATATGTGTTTGCGTTTAGCCCCCATGAAAATGCGGTCGCCACAGCCGGAGCGAACCCACACCCCAGTGCAGTATATAGCGCTACGCCACGGCCATTGAGCTACATCAGCAGCTACTACAACTTAGTTACATTCTACACACATGTTATAACAAGCATTTCTAAAAGCCTACAAAGAGAACAATACCACGGTGCGGTGATCATACCAGAATTAGGGGGCATTAGACCTTTGAGCACGAGCAAAACGAGATTTAATTCGCAATATTATGTCTGTACAGCGTTACCATTGCTTGCGTAGCTCATCAATCCGAATCGGCGTAGATCTGCAATAGGCCTACAAAGACCAGTGCTTCCCCGACACTCCCTGCGCCTCATTTTCGTCACACTGACAAGTAAAATGAAAGAAACTCAGTATAATTTTTCAACAGCCATCGGTCTAATGGAATACGTAATTTGGACATGCATGTTTCGGTGTACATGTAATGGTTTGCATGTAGAGGTATTTATGAAAGGGCCTGTATTAAAAACTGAACTTAACTCCTCGGAAACTATGAAAATCGAATATTAGTTGAGCGGCACACACAAATGTGATCTCAAAAGGCTCCTTGCACGTTAATGGATGTAAGCTCATAACAATCGTCGTCTCACCTTTCGGGTAAGTTCGCTTTTGCGAATTGTTTGCAGCTAAAGCCAAAATCTTTGACACAAATTCGGCGTAACATATTTTTATAAACCAAAAACGCTGAACACTACCTATGTTTAGAGTGTTGACTGCTCCGAAAAAAAAATGTCGATAACAGATATTCGGTGGGTACGAACAAGAAAATCCCTTTACTATCATTAAAGCTACAATGGCTGAAGCACAAGATCAACTGAACCGTACACACATTGTGTTGCTGTAAGGGACTACGGGATACAGATGATCTTGCGTCTAGAGGACATTTTGAGAAATCCTTAATGTGAAAGAGCTACATTTGACAGAGAAATCCGGAATGTTTAGTTCAACGTGAAGCAACACAGATATTCGAACCAACTGTTGGCTCGAAAATTGACTACCAGGCAGAAGTAGTGACTGAACCATACAATGTGCTTATTTGTGCATATAGTACATCAAGTGGAGGGCATCACGGACTTTGGAGAAGCCATGACATCCCGAGCCCAATGTACACGAAACGTAGTCAAGACTCAATGTGTCGCCGGTAGGTCCAGGGGTGTTATGCAGGATGGCCCGAGTTTGGCGAAACTCGGTATCTTTCCGAGCTCTGGCGACACCCCCTTTTGAACGAGCTAATAGTACGAGAAGGTGAAATCCATCCCTCAGCGTGCGCTCCGTTCCATTGGTTACGATGGAACGTGGCGTCACGTCAAGGGCGGTCGAGAAGGTTGGGTGGTGTCTTCAAACTACAGGCACCTTCTTTCATAATGGTGTAATAGTAGCGCAAAAAAGACGAAGGCAAGAAAGTGAATACCACAAGCGCTTACTCACAATTGAAAGCTTTATTGCTTGAACAGAAAATATATATCTAAACTTGACGCTCGACTAATTCCCGCGCATGCGCATCGTGAACAAGGCAAAAGGCAAGAACCAGAACGAAAACACACCGCCTTCAACCCCCCTCCCGCCAACAGGCTACCCCCTTTCCTTGAGTAGCATCACTTCCCTCCCCGATATGGCTAAAGGATGACTAACGCACGTAGATGCCCTCGTGTTAATATGAAAAGCTTCAGCAAGTTCTCGTGTCGTGCGATCGTGGTGTCTAAACAAGATCTCAGTCTTTTTTTTTTTTTCAGAAGCCACGGAAGTGGTTATTTCGCGCAAAGAAAAACACAAGGGGAGGGTTAAGGGGAGCGCAAACTTTCGACTGTTAATAGATGTTAACCCTCCCCTTGTGTTTTCTTTGCGCGAAATAGCCACTTTCGTGGCTTCTGAAAGAACATGGACCGACTAGCCCAACAACGTGTGCTTCAAGATCTCAGTCGCCGGGAATTGCGCTTCGCACCGGCACTCAGCGCAGTGCATGGCCAAGTGCGTTAGGGGTCTCCCCTGCAAGGAAGTCTGATGCTCTCTTAGACGTATGTTCAAACATCGGCGTGTCTGGCCGACGTAGACACGACCACACGACAGAGGGATGCAATAGACGACGTTGGCCCTGCACGACAGAAACCTGACTTTGTGGTTAATGGAGCAACCACGCGTCCCGACGTTGTCAAGCCTGTTGCCGACCATTGAACATAGTCTGCCTAGCTTGTTACTAGCAGAGAAAAGCGCCTTAGGCCCAAATCGCTGGGCTGTCTTCTTAAGCCGATGTGAGAGCGCGTGTACGTATGGCATAACAGCCATTTTATCATTTTGATTCGTGTTCTGGCTGCGTGCATCGATACCTTTTATCTGTTTGATGAGGCGCTGGCAGGTGATTTGTATCACCGATACAGGAAAGGCTGCGTTCTTTAGACGATCCACCTGCTCCTGAAAGCTGCGAAGAGTGAAATGCGTACACGATCTGTTGACAGCGGATTTGTGAGGTGCCGGTTGACAACACCTTACAATTTCTCGACCTATCACTGCATTTTTCTCCACAGCGCATCTGCTGGATGTATGCACCCCGGTATACAAAACCGCTCTTGAGCTACCGTTCCTTCCACTCTAAGCTGGTGAAGGACGGGATTGCTATGTCCTGTCTGAAATCCGCTGTCAACAGATCGTGTACGCATTTCACTCTTCGCAGCTTTCAGGAGCAGGTGGATCGTCTAAAGAACGCAGCCTTTCCTGTATCAGTGATACAAATCACCTGCCAGCGCCTCATCAAACAGATAAAAGGTATCGATGCACGCAGCCGGAACACGAATCAATATGATAAAATGGCGACTGTATAACGCTGTATATAACCATGGCATTTGTCATAAAATCATGGCACAGAGAGAGAGAGAGAGATAATAAAACGAGAGAAATGCAGGGAGGTTAACCAGAATTGTAGCATCCGGTTTGCTACCCTACACTAAGGGGAGGGGGAAAGGGAAAGAAAGATGGAAAGGACAGCGGAGAGAAGAGCAGGCGCGCGATAAAAAAAAAGATATAAACAAAAGGAAGCTGTAGATCGGCAGTACTAAAGCCTATTCAATAGGCCACTGGCACGCAAAAAGTTCAGTAAGGCCTTAAACGATTTTCGCTGTGCAGACAGTTCAGGTCGGCATTCCAGCACTGACTGTTCCGACAGGGGTCTGTCGTCAAGGCGGGCCAACACAGCAGCTAGCGACAGTCTGTGCGAGCTGTAGCGAGGGCAGCGACAAAGAACGTGTTCTATCGTTTCTTCGCTGTCACACTGGCTGCAAGTAGCACTCTCTGCCATGCCGATTCGGAAGGCAAAAGATTTGGTGAAAGCAACACCAAGCCACAGTCGACAAAGCACCGTTGCCTCGAGTCGAGAGAGTCCGGACGGAGGCCGAAGTCGACGACACGGGTCCAGTCTATGCAGTCGTGTGTGCTGTAAACTTGGTGTGTTCCACAAGGATTTTATGTCTTCATTGGCAATCTCTCGAATTTTCATCGCAGCATCCGTTCTTGATAACGGGATGGATTCTTGTACGCCGTCTTCGTGTGCAGTTCGAGCAGCAGCGTCGGCATGTTCGTTGCCCAATATGCCGCAGTGACTTGGAAGCCACTGAAAGGTGATGTCATGCCCTTGAACGAAGAGGTGATGGAGCAGCTCTCTAATTTCCAACACGAGTTGCTCGTGAGGTCCACGGCGTAAGGCGTATATCAGGCACTGTAAAGCTGCCTTGGAGTCCGTGAACACGCTCCATTTCTTGGGTGGTTGGTCATAAATTACTCTAAGTGCGCTACGCAGAGCAGCAAGTTCCGCAGCTGTCGATGTAGTCTGGTGGGATAGCCTAATCTTCACGGTGGTTGTTCTTGCAGGAAAAATCACCGACCCTGCAGACCCATCCACGGTAGTTGAGGCGTCAGTATAGAGATGACTATGCTCGCTGTACGTCTCGTACAACAAAAGAAGAGAAAGCTGCTTGAGCGCTGGTGACGAAAGCTGTGCTTTTGACCTTATACCTGGAACCGTGAGGCGAACTTGTGGATGAGTCATACACCATGGGGGAGTTGGAACTCTTGCTGGAGCTGTATATCCTGTTGATAGGCGTGTACGGTAGGACAGGACTGTCTGACAAAATGAGGCACGAGGTCGGTCTTCAGGCAGAGAGGCTAAATGATGGGTAGGGGCGCGAGCAAGATGCCTCACGTGTGCTCTGAGCGCTTCCATTATAATATGCGTCTTGGCCGGGTAGTCGTTTGCAATCGCAATGGTCTCAGCTGTTGACGAACATCGCGGTAGCCCCAGACAAACTCTAAGAGCCATAGCCTGAACGCTTTCGAGTGTGCGAATATTGGTTCTGCAGGTATTGGTCAGCACAGGCAGGCTGTATCGCAAATAGCCGAGAAAAAGCGTCTTGTACAGTTGCATCATTGCATGTACTGAGGTCCCCCAGGTTTTCCCTCCAAGATACTTGAACAGATGGGCAATGTCCGTCAGGCGCCTCTTTAGGTAGGCCACGTGAGTACCCCAGCAGAGGTCCCTATCAATGATCACACCTAAAAATCTGTGCGTCCTGACATAAGGTATGACTTGGCCGTCGATAGATATAGCGTATGGTTTCATTGGCTTGCGGCTAAAAGCAATCAATGCACATTTCGCTGGCGAGATCTTGAGACCTTGTTCATTGAGGTACATCGATATCAACGTCGCAGCTTTCTGAAGCCTTGCGCGTACCTGAGGCCGGGTCACGCCAGATGCCCAGACGCAGATGTCGTCAGCATACATGATAGCTCGACCACACTCGGTAGTCGTTCCACAAGACCAATGAGGATGAGGTTGAAGAGAGCTGGACTCAATACGCCACCTTGCGGAACTCCACGGTGCGTGTGGTGTTGGGAGGTTGGACCATCTTCAGTGTTCACAAATAGAGTCCTTCCTTGTAGGTAATTGCGTGTCCAACGATACAGTTGACCACCTAGGCCCACTGATCCCATGGCTTCTAGGATGGCGTCATGAAGAACGTTGTCGTACGCTCCTTTTACATCAAGGAACATGGCAACAGATAATCTTTTACATGTCTTTTGATGTTGGACATACGTGACAAGATCGATAACATTGTCGATGGAACATCGGTGACGTCGAAAACCAGCCATGGCGTTCGGGTATATCTCGTAGTATTCTAGGTACCATTCTAGTCTGGCGAGGATCATTCGCTCCATGACCTTTCCAACACAACTTGCCAGCGCAATGGGTCGGTAAGAGGTAATCTCTAGGGGAGACTTTCCAGGCTTAAGAAGGGGTACCAAGCGGCTGATCTTCCAATCTTGGGGAACCATGCCATCCTGCCAGGACTTGTTGAATATATGAAGGAGCGCATCTCGTGCACGTTCACCAAGGTGGCATAATAGCCGGTAAGATATGTCGTCCGGGCCAGGCGACGACGACCGATTACATAGGGCGAGCGCCGCGTCAAGTTCTTGTATTGTGAACGGTAGATCCATGCGCGTGTCCCGCGAATCCGGGATATCGTCCAAGGTATGCATACTTGGGCACGTTGATTGGCCCACAATCATAGTGCAGAAATCTTCTGCCACCTCAATTTCTTGTCGGCGCTGGAAGAGCGCGAGGGCCTTGAACGGAAAGCGCTGTTCCGGAACAGAACGTAGGCCTCGCACAGTTCTCCATATTTGAGACAGTGGTGTACGAGGATCAAGCGACGCGCAAAATTTTTTCCATCGTTGTGCCTCTAGTTTATCGATGCGGCGTTGTATCTTCTTTTGCATGCGCCGGGCTGTTCTTAGATCATCCATGGACTTGGTGCGTCGGTATCTTCTTTCAGCACGACGGCGGATCGCACGAAGTCTCTCTAACTCCAGGTCGAATTCAGAGTACTTTGGAGAGCACATTAGTGTGCGCATAGCCATCTGAGCCGTTTCCTTAATAGCTTGCTCAAGTCCACAGGGAAGGCCTTGCTGACAAGCGTCCTCAAGTTGAGTTTTGAACTTCGTCCAATCTATTCTTCGTATTGTGGTAGATGAATACGTGTTGGAAATACCTCTGATCTTCAGGTAGGTGGGAATATGGTCGCTTCCATGTGTTTCAATGTCCAAAAACCACTTTACTTGCGTGGCGAAGTGGCGCGACACGAATGACAAATCAAGGCAGCTGCTGTATGTGGTGCCTCGCAGAAACGTAGGACTTGCATCGTTGAGGAGGACGAGACCATGACTGGCGACCAATGAAGCTAGACGCCGTCCCGTTGAATTGGTCCTTGAGCTTCCCCAAATGGTATGATGTGCATTGAAGTCCCCGGTAATAACCCATGGACCCGGATGGGCCTTTAAAATGTCGTCCAGTCGTTTCGCGTCGAATCGACTTGATGGGGAGAGGTACACACCCAGGAGTGCGAAAGTGACCTTTCTATTTTTAACAGTCAAGCACACATACTGATTGTCGTCGTGAGGTTGCACTGGCTGAACGACGTAAGCAAGCTCTCGTCGAATAAAAACAACTACCTTGCTACTTTCGATGTCGCTTGATGAGAAAAATGACTCGTAGCCGGATAGTCTGATTGGGTGTGATAATTTCGGTTCACATATGACAATGACTGGAAATCGGTATAGACGAACAAATTGACGGAAATCGGAGATGCGAGATCTTAGACCTCTCGCGTTCCATTGAATGATCGACGATTCTCTGACCTCCTGTCGAAATGACCTGTGATTGTCGGCCATGGCTTCACTCAAGGCTTGCAAGGACTGGGCACAACGCGTCCAGCACCTGTAGCCCGCTTCGAGCAGATGGCGTATCGATGCTTGTCAGAACACCTCTGATGACACTCACGATAGATCGGAGCATAGGAACGATTTGACGATCTATTTTCGAAGCCTCGTCAACAACAGAATCCGGTTTCGATGGAAGCACGGAGCGTGGAGGCTGCTTGGAAGTCCGTGTGCTCGTGAGGGCGGGCCAGTCTTCCGGGGGGAGAGGCTTCGTCGTTGGAGGCCTTCTTGTGCTGTCCGGCTTTCTACTAGAAGTTGATGTTGTTGGCTCAAATGGCGTACGACCACCGCCGTGACTGGAGCGTTTTCGTCGATGGCGGCGCCGACGTCGGATTTTCGTTGAGGCTTCTCTATGGGTGGAGTTATCCCTGACCATTTGCTTTAGAATATCAACTTCATTTTTGAGTCTTGGGCATTCCTTAGACGTGGCTTCATGGGTACCTTGACAGTTGCTGCATCTAAATGTGGTTGCACAGCAGGTGTCTACCGTGTGTGACTCCGCACACCGGGGGCATACGGCAGAGTTTACGCATACGCCCTTGACATGGCCGATCTTGAAGCACTTATGGCATTGAAGCGGCTTTGGAACAAACTGTCGTACGACATGCCGGAAGTGACCAACCTTGACGTGCGTGGGGATAGAGTCACCCTTAAAGACTATCTTCACGCAGCGGCTGTTTGCGAGGCGGCATACTTGCGTGATGATCACTCCCTCATATGCCGGTTTTATGAGAATGGGCAGGTCCGTGTTTGGAATTGCCAAGTCAATATCGTAAATTACACCTGCAGTGCAGGTCCCATCTATTGGAACGACTGGTCGTACTTTGACGCTTCCCAACTCTGTCATCGGTCGAAGTTTCTCCAGTGTGTCTGCACGTATTGTGTCGACAGCTAAAACATTCTTACGTGTATTTAGCCGGACTTCCTTGATTTCATTTGGTGCTATTTCCTCAAGAACAGCAGAGATAGCTTGCCTGTTCAATACTCGAAGGCTGACGGAAGGATCCACGGGCATGAAGAGGATCGTGTGCGGCCAGCGTTCACTTCCCGCCTTCATGGTTGACGTACTCGCCGGTGATGACGCCTTGATGAGCCTCCTTTTGGCCTTTCGACTCCTCACAGACACGAAGCTGTCGTCCGAGGAGTCGTCGCCAGTGACTGAGTATATATCTGTGTCTTCGCCAGAGGTGCACCAAGAGCCTCGTTTCCTTGATGAGCTTCCAGACGGGCCAGCAGTCGGCTCTTCGTCCATGGGAACGAGAGCAGGTGCATCTCTTGAGCTTTCGCTGGTGCTGGGCCATGACCCTTGAGCCACTGAAGTTCTTGGGGTCGTCGACTTCTGGCCGCGCGGGCCTGCAGAAGTCACTGTGGCCATCGCCACAAGGCTGGACGCGGAGGGCGCCCCAGTAATTGTAGAAAATATGACGAAAATCAGCTAGCAGTGACAGACGCGTTCGGGCACTGTGTAACTTCGTCGTCGTCGCTCATGGCACAAGTGTGTAAAATACCCAGTTGAAAACCCCACCATAGTAGGTTTGGTGTGCTCTGGTGTGTTTTGGTGCTAACACCAGACTATACTGATGTGTCCTTGTTGGGACACTAGCCTGGCGCGGCGTGTTCTGAAGGGCAATATCAGGCTGGTGTTGCGTGCTCTGGTGTCTTAAATCAGGCATGTGTGGCGCGTTCTAGTGGGTACATCAGGCTGCGTGGTGCGTCCTGGCGTGTCCTGGCGCCTGGTATGGCACGTTCTTGTGGGGGCATCGGCCTGGTGTGGCGAGTCCTGGTGTGTACACCGGCCCAGTGTAAAGTCTTAACGGGGTGGTGTGGTGTGTTCTGGAGGGTACATCAGGCAGACGGTGGTGTGTCCAGGTGTGTTAACGGCACGGTGTGGTGTGTTCTAGTGGGCACATCATTCATAGTCGGATACAACTTAAGAAAGTCCGAAGAGGCCCCGCCCAGACGACTGAAGCGCGGCAGCTCATAGCCTCCGCGACTAAAGAAATACTTCCGCTCATGCGCTCAGCAATGTTCTCTGAAGGCGGGGTCACCGGCTGTCCGGCTCATGTAATCAGTCTGGAGAGTGCCCGTTGGTGCAGGCTTGCGTGCATCCGCCTCTGAGGAAGAAATGCCGCGCTTTTCTAAAGTTGCATCCGACTGTAGGTGCGTCGCGTTTTGGCGGGTACATCAGGATGGTCTGGTGTGACCTGGTGTGTATACAACCTGATATGTATAACAACCAGGCTGTTCTGTTGTTAACACCAGAGCACGCCACTCCAGTGTAGTCTGGTGTTAACACCAGACTATACTGGTGTTGTGTTTTCTGATGGGTACATCAGGTTGGCGTGGTGTGTCCTGGCGAGTACTCCAGCTCGGTGTGGTCTGTTGTGGTGGGTATAGCAGCTGGGCGTGGCGCGTTCTGGTGGGTACATCAGGCTACTGTGGTGTGACCTGGTGTGTGCACCAGCTTGGTGTAGTATTGTTCTGACGCGTACATCATTTACAGTCGGATAAAACTTACGTCCGAAGAGGCCCAGACGGCCGAAGCGCGGCAGCCGATAGTCTCCGCGACTAAAGAAATGCGTCCGCTCATGAGCTCAGCAATGTTCTCCGAAGGTGGGGTCACCGGCGGTCCGGCTCATGTCGTCGGTCTGTAGAGCGCCCATTGGTGCAGGCTTGTGTGCGTCCGCCTTTGAGGAGGAAATGCCGCGGTTTTCTAAAGTTGCATCCGACTGCAGGTGCGGCGCGTTCTGGCTGTTGAGGTGTGGCTTGGTATGTACAACAACCTGGTGTGGTGTCTTCTGCCGAGTAGTGATGCAGATGGTACTATCGATTCTATCGATAGCTGAGTCACTATCGAACTATCGATGGTGAAAAATACAATCGATAGCGCTATCGATAGTGATAAATTCGATGGTACTATCGATAGTATAAAATCAACACCGCCGACTAACTGCAGAATAAACGTGGTTCCCCGCGCGCGTGGTACATAGTGGAGCCGCAGGAGCAGGCTGAAGGGCGAAAAAGTTGACATGATTGTGTTCTTCACCAGAGTGCTTTGCTGACACATGATCATAAAGTCAAACTGTTCAGCTCTAGCGGAAAGGAAGCCTTTACATGTGGTGGGACTGCGCGGCTTCAAATTGACATTGTATTTTATGATTTCAAAATTAAAAGATAGCAAGAAAAATAATTGTAAGGTGTAACTGGTTGCTTTTGGATACGATTTTATTGATGGATATATTCCACCATTTTCACTGCGGAAACAATCAATTTCTTGGTAAGAAATTGCTCATAAAATAAGCGAAGCTGGTAGAGGCTATCGCAGATATTTTGGCAATATGGCCGGCCAGCAACCGCATCATTATTCACACCACTATCGATAGTATTGTCACGTAGTTGTGAGGGTGACGAATGCTGCAGCAAGGCTGGGAAATACGAAGCTCTTTATTTGGGCGAACTTGTGCCCAGAAAATCAAAACTCAAAATACAAGCGTTACGTGCTGCGCACTGACAGCGGCGGGAGCAGTCGTCAGCCGTTGAGTAATCTGATCATCGGTAGAATGCGTCGTCCTTTATACATCAATCATCAAACCTTCCAGCGTTATCGCTGGTGCTCGCGTAAACTCTCGAATAAACTTGACTATTCGCGTCCGGCGCGTAATCTTAAAAGAATGATCTCAAACAATTCTGAATCTTCTCAAACATTACGGCGCGGTCTGCGTCAAACGTTCCTAACAGTTTTTGTGGGTGAAACCCGAATACGTCAAAATAAAGCAATAAACACGCGTGGCAGTAATAACGCTATAGTAATATTAACGATGGTACTACCGATTGCACTATCGATAGTTTGTCGATAGTAGCACTATCGATAGTTTGTTTAAACTATCGATAGTTTAAAAAAAACTATCGATACTATCGATAGTGAATTTACCGATAGTTCTGCATCACTACTGCCGAGTCAGCGCCTCCTCTATTTTTTCAGTGCCAGGGCGAACGCAGCAGCACTTCGCGCACGTGAGCACAACAGCTTGGCGAGGACGATGTAGGCACTACAATGGCGGTGCCGGTACAAAAGGTGGCAGCACCCTAAACGGGGGCGCGCGCATCGAGGCACCCTAAGACTACGGGAAGCTGGCGCTGAACGGCCGCCCGTATTAGAACCTCGCGACTTCATGTTTGCATCCGATTTTCATTGCATTCATGCTTCTCGCCGGCTTTCACAGGTGCATGGGGGAGGGAAAGAAACGCGAACATAGCGGCACGCTGTTTTCATCACGTTCTGACCGCGGTGGCAATAAAAAGATGCCAGATGGTCTTTTATTGTGTCATGGATGACTCTGTCTTTTTATCAATCATCCAGGCTACAACCGTTTAAAAATAAATGCGACACAGCAAAGAAGGTAGATGCCGCATGTTCGCGTTTGTTTCCATGCCCACTGTACGTATTCCGCAGGTAGTCTGTCGGACCGTGCTGCCGGTTCGATACTTGCATTCTAGTTTGATAGTATTCGCGTTTTATGTTTTATTTCAGGCTATTGTAACTACGTCATTTGCATGCCTCAGTATGTCATACTGTTGTGTACCACTCTGCAAAACGAACGGAAAAAAATCACGGTTCTCTTTTTTTATTTTCCTTTATTTTGATAAAGAAGAAAAAAACTCACTGGGTCCCTATGCATTCACCTAAGACGACAGAAAAGCGAAGGCCATCCTCTTCTTTTTGTTTCCAGTCAATGTATAGAACATCTTGAGAGTAAAGAAGGGGAGGCGCAAAACAAAACAGGGACATACGCGTGGTATTGTTCTGATGCACAAACCACGTCGTCACGTGGCACAACACAGCTAGCTCAGGCAGGTGATTTCCTGCACATGAAAGAACACAAGACAGCCCTATAGTTAACTGCGAACGCGAAATCTGTGCACAACGTGAAACTGACGACCAACAAAAGTCACACAAAACAAATCCAAGCAGCGTATAACTACTTTGTTTCAGTATGCGTATTTCATTAGACAAACGCAAAGTTTTTCTACTGTCAGTCGATATGTACAAGGTATTATTTAAACTGTTGTAAGCAAATGTTCATGCATGCATGGAAATTGTGAAAATTATGCACTTAAATTTAAGAGCACCTAAATTCTCCTTTGTCTTGAATTGTTACGTTGCCCTCACACAGGAATAAATATTGAAAAGTCGATTTGAAACAGTCATTACCCTAGGGAAAATCCTGGAATGGTGGATGCTGGAATTGTTGGTGGATATGGTGGAAACAATAGTGGACAAGGTGGAAAGAATAGTGGATGTGGTGGAAGCTGTGCTGGTCAAAATGGCTGATGATGGCGAAAGTGGAAAAATGGTGGCAGATGGTGGTGATGGTGGCGAGCTTCTTTTGGTGTTCAGCGGAAAATTCTGGCTGATGGTGGCGATGCAAAACATGTTTTGGTGGATGGCTTGGTGAGCAAGCTGGATGACGGTGGCATGATGGAAGCATGGTGGATGATGGTGGCATGATGGAAATGCACGTGGCAGTATGTGAAATTACTGTCATTTCTAATGTTTTCCTGTCGAATGTGGAGAAAAATATGTTTACAGTTCAAAGAAGTCAACGCCGATCGTCGCTTTCTAGTACGCTTTTTTTTTTATTCATACCGCGTCAATAACCGCCTCAAGTTCTGTGGAGCACAGCAGCGGTATGTTTACATTTTGCGCACGTACTTATCAGGTTGACATCCGCGATGTGTTGTTGCATTGTGATGTTTACAAGTCAAGAGGTGTCGGCGTGAACAGCGCCAGTAACTGTGTTACATCGCCGCGCAGTTGTCGAGAAGTAAATGAGCTCTGGCTGCGCAATTGCCCCTTCCAGCTGGTAGACCAGAAAACAGCCGCCACTTGATATCGCCACGCTAGAAACACAACTCTGGCAATTCTTAAACACTCACTTACCTCAGCGGCACTTTAAAGGGGTACTGACACGAACGTTTTCAGTTGTCGTTTTTTTGCGTCAAATGAAAGGTCAAGCCCACAAGATCCTAGAAAAGGTAGTGCTAAGCGCGACTGCGCCCTGGAAAAGTAATTACAGTATGTTTTTAAAAGCTAGTTTCGGTTTCTACTGTACCCTGACGTCACAACACCGCATGAGCTTCTCGTCACGTGCTCGCACAATATATAGTGACGTTTCCACGGCCGCTCCGCGCCGTGGCTCCGTTGGTGACGTACAACCTGCCATTTTGGAAGTTTTGATGACGCACAAGCGGCCATCTTGGAAGTTTTGGTACCTAACGTCATCACAACTAAACAGACTGCTGCATGAAGTCACCGGAATTAGTACTGTAGCCTGACGTCAAGCTAGTGTCGATGTCAGTAGGTGCGCCATGGAAAAATTGACTTTATTATCAAATTAAAATATCTTATCAGCATTTGCTGAGCTTCACACTTGCTCAGAGCCGTCTCTGCGTGCAGGAGGTTGGTATGGCAGAGTAAACTCGCCTTCGAAAAAAGGTGTCAGTACCCCTTTAAGTAACAGTGAAAATACATGCGAAGCTAAAATTTACAAACTTTTACCTCCGGCCTGCGTCGAGAGAAGCCCCACCAAGTATGACTTCCACCATCATATTCTACCACCACGACTTTCATCAAAGGTTAGGCCTAGCGTACCGACCGGGTCCATCTACGTCATCGGCGCTTCTGGGTTTCACGATACACGATTCCGACGAGTACGAATGACTTTACAGCACAGCTGTGGCATCGGCTAACCTAAATTAAGCATTTTTTTGTGTGTGTGTACGGTATCCGCACAAGAAGCGATGAGCATCGATGCGACGCGCTTCCAGCAAACGCCTCCGGTCACCGACAGCCGCCGGTCGCACTCACCGGCACTTCTATGACTCGTATGCGAGAACATAGACTTGTCAATTCGTACGCCTTACTGAACCAATATGATGGCATATTTTTCCCGCGCACTGCACCCGCTTTTAGCCCTGCCGTTATATAGTTGTAGCTAACGATAGAGCTTCAAATGAGTGCGCTGGCACGGCCGCGCTTACGTTGCGTAAAAAAACATCACAATACTCAATCAACTGTACGCGCGTATTTATCGAATGAGATCAGAGTCGACATAAAGCCTCTGAAGATATCGCCCTTTGCAAACAGCGAGAAACTTGGCCGTAACAGCCGGTAAACTGTGCCCGCTCTTCGGTCCACTTCATATTTTTTGAAGTATACGTTGTGGTGAATTGTAAGAGAAAGTTAGCGCTGTTGCCATTATCGACATGTGATTCATTACCACGGCAGCAGTTTGTTTGCCTTTAATAAATATGCAAATTTTAGCAGTAGGTGAAGATCGCGTCTGTCTCGAGTATGCGACGTTCAAAGCTGACGCCAAACGGTGTATTAGTATGTTGACTATAGTAATTTTACAGGAAACAAGACATGTGTCAGGGTGGAGTAGTCGTAAAGTGCTCGGCTCCGGATCCGAAGGTGCCACGTTCGCCTCCTAGTGGCGGAAGCTTTTTTTTATACGGCGTTTTTTTTGCGTACTAATGCTTTCTACACCGCCTTCAATACAATTATTTATGTGTGGCAGCTAGGCATGATGGTCCTGACGCTGTAGAACCGTTTTACGCTCCGTTATTCTCCAGCATCCATCACACGCCAGCATCTAGCATACACCATATGTCACCGTATTCCAGCACCATAATCCACCATAATGATGGATAGTGGAATCCACCATTCCACATGGTGAATAATTTTTCAAATACACCCAAGTTGTGCACAAGTTTGACAAGTTTGGTGCGCAGCAAATATTACTGATTTTCTGCCTTCTTTCTTTTTTGTAAGTGTTGTTTTCTCTCTCTCTCAGAGAAGCTTTGCTCCAACAGTGTTAGAGACAACCATTGGCCGTTTGCACGTGTTTTGATCGTTCGTAAACTACTTTTCATGGGTTCGCCTGTCTTACAAGGCATTCATGGTTTGTTTATTGTTTTCTTTTTATTCTCGTTTCAGATGCACGAGGACGAATTGGGAGCATCGTATCATTTTGAAACGCACCTTTTTTTTTCATTTAGTTGCATATTACGGATCGTTTTCCAGTATGGTTGCAAAGGCTGCCTCAAGAAATTGAGGGCCTTCGCTGAAGACAAAGGGGAGAGTCATACAAAAAGAAGGGCAAATTAATTGCAGTTCGTTAATGCGAACAAAGACTGAAATATTTCGAGCGGTAACGTGCGTGAAACAACTAAGATCAAGATAGCGCTCGAAGTCAGGCCGCAGTCTCCTCGCAAAACTGCGAGACGCTGGACCTCAAGTGTCACGGCAGAGACTTCGTTTCAGCGAGGACTGCATGACCACCAGGGCAAAAGTTTATGACGAGGAGAACAAAAAAAAACGGTTAAAGGGGCCATGACACGGTCACCCACCGAACTGCGGTTTTCAGCGAAAAGTAGAAGTAGAGGGTCTATTCTGTACATATATGAAAAATGGACTGTAAAATAATATTTCGTTGCAAAATGAGCCCTAGAAGTCGCCGCGGCTATAAACCTCACCCACTGCCGGCGACCGCCATTTTGCCATGGCGTATGTGATGTCATGTGCTTCATGGAGTGAAGCCGTCGTCTTCTGTATACCTAAGTTTCAGCCGCTGCAAATCGTTAAATTTTCAATGCCAAGTTGAAGAAAGCCGAATAGCTCCATTGTATACGCGCAGCTGACCACGAAACGAAACCGTTGGCCGGAATACAGACGCTCGCAAAGCAAGCGGCTTGTTACGTCACGGCTCGCGAGTGCGCGAGTGTGATCAGACTCTCGGGCCACTCGCGCGTTTATAAAAATATTCATTATAAATTAGGTGCTCAACCAAATGCGCTGAAATTTCACCAGTTTGTGAACACCAAAGGATTAACCAACATAACACAGATTATGCGGGAAAATTGTGTGTCATGGTCCCTTTAATGAGATGCATAAAAAGGCATCAAACAAAAAGGCGTTGTGTAACTTAGTTTCTTCCCGTGCTTGAACTTCCTCACCCTACATAACTGGATACGGAGCTACCAGTACGTGACACTCATAACAAAGCAAACCAATGTTTAGATCGTCGTGTCTAGAAAATATTCTGGCGAAAGCCTTATATGTCTTATGTCAGGGGCCTCAAACACATAGCCCGCTGCTTCACATGGAATAAAGTTTTGTGATTTGGCTAAATAGTACTTGCATTATTTACTGGCCTATTGAGATTAATAACTCTTTGTTCGGGTAAGCTACAGAGGCGGGACTGGTCTCAAGCATTTTTTTATGAGGCACCTCATGCGGTCACTATGAGTTGAAGCATCACCGTGGAACAAAAAAACTGTGTTTCAGAATCGGCGTCCAGATTTTAGTCATTGTGGAAATCAGTATTGGTACGTTTTCTTTTGAAACCTGACGTCAAGTGCCCTTCAGAAATCACCTATACATGAAATATAGTATAGGCGTTCTTTCAAATAGCAAAGTTAGGTGACATTTTGCTCAATTCTCCCCGCCCCTCCCCCCGCTCCCACCATTTTCACTGTCCCGGCCCCTGCGGGACTAAATTTCGTGACTATACGGTCTGCAAGCTGAGGTGAGTTTGAGACACCTACTATAGACTTACCTTTCCGGTCAGAAATACACGCACAACTAATTTCATAAAATTGGGATGATGTTTTTAAAAATCGAAGAATAAATGATTTCCAAAGGCTTACCGTTTTGGTAAAAAATGCAACGATAACGAACTTTATTAACATAGAATGAAACTTTCCAAAATCGAAAAATGCAGATTTGCAGGCTTAGGCGCACCTTTCTAGTAAAATATCCACCCACAACCAATTTTATTAAATGGGGATTAATTTTTCAAAATCGAAGAATACACGATTTCCAAGGGCTATAGGCTTACCGTTTTGGTAAGAAATGCAACGATAACGAACTTTATTAAAATCAGGTGGAACTTTCCAAAATCGAAAAATGCAAGATTTGCAAAAGCTATACGCCAGGGGTCACAAACATGCGGCCCGCGGTCTTTCCTCTAGCGGCCCGCGGCATGGAATAAAGTTTTGTGACTCGGCTCATTAGTACTCGCATTATTTCTCGCCTATTGCAATTAATAGCGCTTTGTTCAGATGAGCTACAGAACAGCGCTGGTCTCAAGCATTTTAAATGCGAAGCATTTCTTAGCGAACGTCTGCGACTTTGAGCGTATCTATCTATCTATCTATCTATCTATCTATCTATCTATCTATCTATCTATCTATCTATCTATCTATCTATCTATCTATCTATCTGTCTATCTATCTGTCTATCTATCTATCTATCTATCTATCTATCTATCTATCTATCTATCTATCTATCTATCTATCTATCTATCTATCTATCTATCTAGCCGCCTACGACTTTGTGCTCTCCTGGTCGCTTGGTTAATCGAATGTACACCAAAATTGGTATGGCGTAACATGACTGTATGACGAACATAAATGACAAGTCATAACATGAAAATCATGACACGCATGTCATGTACAGCTTGACTTACGTGCCACGCTCATAGGGCGCTGGCCGCCGTTTCGCTAGCTTGATCTACCCCAAAATTGGTATTGCGCGACGTGACTGTGTGACGAACATAAAAACACGAGTTAACATGAAAATCATGACACGCATGTCATGTACAGCATGACTTACGTGCCACGCTCATGGGGCGCTGGCGGCCGTTTCGCTAGCTTGATCTACCCCGAAATTGGTATTGTGCGACGTGACTGTGTGACGAACATAAAAACACGAGTTAACATGAAAATCATGACACGCATGTCATGTACAGCATGACTTACGTGCCACGCTCATGGGGCGCTGGCGGCCGTTTCGCTAGCTTGATCTATCCCGAAATTGGTATTGTGCGACGTGACTGTGTGACGAACATAAATAACACGAGTTAACATGAAACTCATGACACGCATGTCATGTACAGCATGACTTACGTGCCACGCTCATGGGGCGCTGGTGGCCGTTTCGCTAGCTTGATATACACCAAAATTGGTATCTTGCGGCGTGACTGTGTGACGAACATAAATGAAATGAGTTAACATGAAAATCATGACACGCATGTCATGTACAGCATGACTTACGTGCCACGCTCATGGTGCGCTGGCGGCCTTTTCGCTAGCTTGATCTACACCAAAATTGGTATGTTGCGACGTGACTGTGTGACGAACATAAATAACACGAGTTAACATGAAAGTCATGACACACATATCATGTACAGCATGACTTTTTTTTTCATGACGCACTCCATGTGGTCACTATGAGTTGAAACATCACCGTGGAAAGAAAGCTTTCGGAATCGGCGCCCAGATTTTAGTCATTGTGGAAATCAGTATCGATATATTTTTTTTAACCTGACGTTAAATCCTCTTCAGAAATGACCCATATACGGGATATGGGAAAGGCGCCCTTTCAAGTGGCATAGTTAGGTGACATTTTGTTCAAACTCTCTCCGCCACCTTTCCCCCTTTCCCATTTTCACCATCTTCACAGTCGCGGCCCCTATGGGACTAAATTTCGTGACATCGGCCCGCTAGCTGAGGTGCACTGGAGGCCCCGGTCTCAAAGTCGCGCAAGGCTTGAAACAGCCAAACTGGACGATTCTGTCGTCTAATCTGATTGCTTCTAGGTTCTTGCTAGGGTTTAGCTAGGTTATTCACGACGCGGATGTTTAAACTCCAGAACCGAGCATTCGCACCTCTCATAGAACGACCCTTTCTTTACCTCTGCTTTATCTCTCTTTCTTTCTTTCATGATCTTTCGATTTTTTTCTATCTCTTTCTCTGTCTGCTTCTTTCTCTCTCTTTCTTTGTTTCTCTTTCTCTCCCTTTCTATATCTTTCTTTTTCTATCTTTTTATGTCTTTATTCCCATTATTTCTCTCAACCTTTCTCCCTCTCTTATATAGCTTTCTCTCTCTCTCTCTTTCTTAGTGAACCAGTGGTGAGTAGTGGGATTTACCCAATTTCTGTAGCACATACCCGTGATGATAGCCATTCCTTGGACTAATTGTCCCGTCATCTTCTCTTGTGTCCTTGTCAATTTCGTGCGCTGCGCAAAGATGGACTAATTGTTGCCTTCTTCATTTTTAGTGGACCAGTGGTGAGTAGTGTGATTCGTCCAATTTCTTTGGCACATACCCGTTCATGATGTTCATGATAGTTTTCTGATAGGCCGCACAAATTACGGCTAGCTTAAAGAGCTTCGCAGTTAAAATTTTAGGCAAACTAAGTGAAGCGCCTTTAAGGGCGCTTGGCGTTTGGATCACTTCCCCAGCTGGTTCATACCAGCGTATGCAATGCGGGTATGAGCCAGGAAGAGGAGGAATAAACTTTATTATCAACCAGCAGTTTATGTTCCTTGGCCTAGGCCTCCCACGTGGGGACGTCGAGGTCTTGCCTCTTCGCCGCCTCGCGGGCTTGCTGGATGGCCCATAGCTGATCGTCGAGGTGGGAGCTGCGCAGGGCAGCGCACCATCTCGACGAGAGGGTCTCGGTAGTAACATTCTGGTACTGGGCCACAAATTATTCTTTCTTTCTACGTGGGACGCCGCGAATCAGTCAGCCTTCCTCTGCTAGCGGACAACTTTTCTTGACAATGAAGGGAAAGCTACTGGGGCGGAGCTTCTGCACGTGTACTACTCTAAGAACTAAGAGAGTGTTGGGCGCTCTCTTTGGGAGAGTATATTCTTGTCCCATATTTAACTCTCTTTTGCAGAGTAAATCACCTCTTCTTGAGGCAGAGTATAGTAATGCCCCCAGAAAGGGTTATAGTACTCCACCTCAACAGAGTAACATAACTCTTGCCGAAGCAGAGCAGCCGGACCCCTCCGAAAAGGAGTAGTAGTACACCTCAAGAAAGAAATAGCAGAACTCAGGCCAAAATTAATAGGGCCTTAAAATTGCTTTTGAGAATTTATTCATGCCTAGATCGTAATGATGACATAATAACGAGCACTGCGACAAAAAAAAGACGTTAAAAAAAACACACACGCAAGCAAGGTTTGAACCATCGACCCTCAGATTGGGAGTCCGACGCGCTACCGCAACGCCACACTCGGAGACGTCGAGCGTGTCCTTTTTCTTTCATGTTGTCACTGATTGCACTGACCATGTCAGTGATCTGCCTTCATTTTCTTGTTTAGAAACGCCGGTTTGAGTATCTCCGTACATGCGACAACCAAAGTCAAGATAGTTCATTTGTTTGTTTTGTGCTTCCCGGTATCAGAACGTCAATCCGGCACGTTTCTCAGCAAACAAGATTAGCGTAACCGAGGATATGTGCGGCATTCACAATGACCAGCTAAGCGGTTAGTCATTTTTGTGTAGAAAACGCTGTACTTCTGAACTGCACATTGAACACTTCAGTTTTCGTCGCGCCCTCGGACATATTTTCGGTCATTATTGTTCACGTTCCGCGACTACAGCTGTAATAGCGCACTCTATAGCCGTACGGACCATTTAGCTTATAGGACAGTGTACTCCGTGCTCGACGTTCGAGCGAAAAACATGGATATTGAAATACGAAAAATTTAAAAACCTTTCGAATGTAGTTTCGATCGTCGACCGACTCGATGAGGTGATATTCGCTTATTTAACTGCACAAATCCAAAGCTAAAAACGCGGATATTAGGCTTTATTCCAGTGCCTTCCAGTACTCTGAAAAGCACTGGGAGGCGCTGGATTCCAGTGCATTCCAGTACACTGAAAAGCATCGGGAGGTGCTGGAAACACTGCTTTTTTTATTAATCGTCTCCAGCCCCGCGACGAATGCAGTGCTCTCTACTGTATATGCATGTACTTAATAATGAGTGATCATCGCTCGCGGTATGCCGGCACATCGATATATAATATATATGAGGAGCAGGAGCATAACTGCGTTTTACTCTGTCATGCCAGAAGAGTATGCGGGCATTCCACTCTCTCAGATAGAGGTGGAGTATAAGCACATTTCACTCTCTCCTTTCGTACAGAGTGAACGTGCATTTCACTCTATGCGATGCTTTGCGGGAGTAAGAGAACCCTCTGAAGAGTAACTCGGCTCTTTTACTCTTGCGATACTCTTACCAGTTTTTAGAGTATACATGAAGTAGCCCTGTTAGGCGCGCGTTTCGTACCGCTGTGGAAAGTGGTGGCTGCGCGGCATCAGCGTTGCATGGCATTTGCTTTGTCTACTTAAGATGGTCATTTGTTAAAACTGAGGCGAAAACAGCGCGTAGAGACGAGTACGAACAGACACAAGAAAAGGCACAGACACAGGCGCTGACTAACAAAAACGTGTTATTCCATTTGTTAAACTTGTCGCATACTTCTGAGGCGAGTGCCTAGATGGAACAGCCAAAAAGAGACGGCCGCTCACCTCGAAATGCAGACGCCATTCGTTTGAGGTACAAGGCGCAACATTCCCAGAAGTGCGAAAAAGCAAAATGACCACGTTTATAAAGTAAAACATGTAATTTGATGTAAATACCTCCCTGGTGTGTGCTGCGTCCTGTCTCAAAGAGCTTCTTGTAGAAAACGAAGGAGTCTCTGATTTCTCGAGTGTACAAGACAAGACGGACGCAATCGTGGGACTACATTCGTTATATATATATATATATATATATATATATCAGTGGCATTCGTTTATTCGGCTCTAGCCTTCGCTTCATTGCCAAGTCCGCAAGTATGAGACTCGTATGCGCCTGCGACTCGTGCTATTGCCCAATAGGGCTGCAGCATGTGTATATAGATGAAATAAAATAAACATCATTCGCACGGAAGCAAGTTGAACGATCGCAGTGCCATTCTGTAGTAAATTTTGTAGAAGACTGCCGCGTTGCCTTAATCCCTTAGAAATGCAAATATAGAACGAAATATAGAACCTACTATACAAGGTTGCTGAGGAAGCGAGCTCATATGAAGGCGCGGTGTTAATCCTTTACGCACACGTGAATGCACTTGCAAGATTTATCTTACAAATAAACTTTATTAGATGGTGGCTGTCAGCTTCGACACAAATCGTGCAACAGGAATCTATTTCACCCAGTCAAATTGAACGTTGTCATAGATGGGCATGCCACGGCGCTATATGTACTCACAGAGCAACACCGACACATTGCGAAGATTAAGTCGTTTTCGCTGTCCTCGCCGCCATGCAGCGCAAGCCTTGTGTCGGTGAGCGATTCCACGTAGTTACCATTCTCGAGCCCGATAGACAGTTCCAGAGGTTCTTCGCGGTCAAGCCAGCGACGCCAGAGCATGAGCCCCCAGTGGCCTCTTCGGCAAGTGGTGTCCCAACATTTGTGGGTTGAAGAGGCATTAGCGCACCTGCCGTGAAGGATGCAATCTGTGCTTTTCGGATCCAAGTGGAACGGTGGCGCAATGCTAAAGTACCCGACGCCAGGTCTCAGATTGCGTAAGCGTCGCCCTGTATGTCGAACGAATTACTTAAAGGGGCCCTGCAACACTTTTTCAGCATGGTCAGAAAACGCTGCCGATCGGTAGTCGAGACTCCTGAGAACACGCGAGCCAAACATTATAGCGCAGCACGCGACCTGGAATTTACAATTAATTCTCAAATTCAGCTAGAAATCACTACCTCTTCCCCCTACAAATGATGCCGTATGCCCAAATTACTGCTCCGTATAGCCAAATTACAAAGCCGTTGACTGATTTGAGCATCGTGGACTGCACAGTTACCATGACCGCCGTGGGATGCCGCCACGTGCTTGCGCTCGCGCTCGCGATCACACTGATAGTAAGCCGAGCGTTCGAAGAAAAAAAAATGAAAATAAAGTCAAGGGCGTGACGCGCGCTGACGCAGGGACGCGTCTTCTGGCCCCGTTGTCATCTTCTTGCCTGCGTAGCATTGAGCACGCTCGCTGGTACGAAAGGAGAGAGAAAGTGCTCAAAGCGTGCAGTAACTCCGCTCGTACTTGACGGATTCTAGAAATTTTTGCAGCAGTCGATTCGTGTGGCAATAAACTCTCTTAATGAAACCATTAGACTATTACTAATAAAAATTCGGCAGATCCCACGTATTGTGGGAATCGGTTTCATGCGGAGCAGTCAGTGAGTACTTCTATTATAAATTATGTATTTTATAATTATGGCTTTGAGCCAAGCGTCGCGAGGTGGATCGACGTGTTTTTGTAAGTGTAGCAGCTGTGTGCACGCCAAGGGCTCAACTGGCTCGTCGACAACAGTGGCGTTTATATGGTAACTTATGGTGCGACGTAACGTCAGCCCTCACGTTAGAGTACATGCGTCAGTATTATCGAAACTAAGTGTACTTTATGGTGCAATCATGTGAATATCATACGTAACTTTCGTTAATGTATTCCTCCGGGGTAGAGCAATGCTTCAATCTAGCTTGCTGAATCATAGGAATACAAATGTAATGATTATTAGACTGCTATAAAAGCGGAGTCAACACTGGAACCACGGACATTAATCTGATATGACGCCGTTATCGTGTGAGTACATATGTAATGTTTATTGCTTTCTTGTAATATTAGATAGCCAGCACCACCACAATTATTGACGTTGCACCGACCTTACGCCTGCATAGGCTGTTTTTTCCAAACCAGTTTATAGATATGGCGTGGTTCTGTGGTAGAATACCTGACTGCCACGCACAATGCTTGGGTTCGATTCCTGCTGGGTTACCAATTTTTATTCTTTCCATTCGTCGGGTCCACGCTGCCGATGTCAATTTCTCTTAATGCTCTCGCATTTAAATTACCAATGTCTGTTCTCGCCATTACTGAGTAATAAACTGTCAATCATCTGTGGCGCATACCCGTACACCGCGGCCCGTTTAAAATTAAAAAATGAAACTTTGAACTTGATTTTCTCCTCTATTAATAAACTTTATGATGGCGAAATTAACGACACTAGAGTTCTCAGAGCACAATTTATCGATCTAAACCGATTCATTGTTTCTCTTTAGTGTCCCTTTAAGCGGTCGTACCGCATGCGGAGATGGTGACCCGAACAGTTACCCTCGTAATACGTGAGCAGTGGCACAGTGACCACATGCAAAGTATATAACGTCGGATCGCACATAACTATTAGGCTCAGTCATTCCGCATACAGGATGTCCCAGCTAACTCTAACCCGAGTTTAAAAATATGCCGACGCACTCTATGGCGACGCGACCAAATGCATGTTGCTGAATATTGCATGGAGTACGTCACACTACTTTTTGTTTTCTGATAGGGAAGTTCAATTAACCGAAGCAAGGTGTGGGAGCGGGCTAGTTGGTATCCCATAATGCTAAAACTTTTAGCGCCAAACGAGCACAGTGGACAAAGAAACGACGAAGAGAAGCGCTAACTTCCAACTGTCGTTTTTATTAAAGCCACACACGCATATATATACCTGCCACATGTATGTGATTACACCGATATCAGTCAACGCAAAAGGGGAAACCTAAATAAAAAGCAGCAAAACTACGCAGGACCAACACGTGCGGGTGAATTTAAGTAATCTAGTTCCTTTTTTGTTAGTGCGATGGATGGCTTGCTGATGCAGCTTCCATTAGCAATCGCTGCCGCCTCAATGATGAGCCTGGAGCTATCCTTTGGGTGAGATGCCAACACTGTTGTACTGTCAAATAAAGGCACGCATTTGAATTCCGCGCAATGAGCCGCCAAGAAACCATCACTGCCTTTTTTCACTTTCTGATTGTGCTCGAGCAAGTTTAAGCTCAATTAACCAACCTTGAAGTTTTAAAGCAGCTGGGCCAAAAAAATTCTGAATAGAAAGTTGTAGACCGGTTTGAAATACGTCCGATTAGACAATTTCTAGCTTTCTATTAATTAAGTATTTGCGTTTTTCTGCTTAATGCAGATGCCCGCGAAATACAAAAGTGTAACACGTGACATGCCGGTGTGTGCGCCTATGCGCAAGCGGGCTTAAATAGCTTCCCTATTTAAGCAAGAAATCAGAACACTAAAAATAGTGTGACGTACTCCATGAATAGTCAGCAACATTCATTTTAGAGCTGTGCACGGGCCGTATTTCCAAGCCCGTGCCCGGCCCGGGCCCGCTGACTTTGTCGACGGCCCGCCCGAGCCCGATGGCAAAGGGCTGCGAGCCCGCCCGGCCCGGCCCGACGTACGAAAACACCATCCCGGGCCCGGCCCGGCCCGGCCCGGCTTTTTGAAGGTTCGCTGCGGGCCGTTCGCGCGATGTATCGCGTGGTCGAAATCGCGCGATGGCTCGGTTTTTTCACATTTGGAAACCGTCGCTCATCACCCGGAAGTCACAAAACACCCGAACCGGATGTACATTAGCGACGTACTAAGCACATCAGCTGTACACCAACAAATAACGTAATAATTATGCACGTGCATATAAAAAATACTGCGAGACAATGGTAAACGTTTTACGTACCAACATGCAACAAATATTTTATGTTCATTGCATACCTGCGACAGCGCGGCACCTTTGCTATACAAGTAGACAGCCTCATGCCAGCAACAATGGAGTTCGCTCGCCAAAGCCGTCACGTGTATGGGGTATGCCCATGCAAGCGTCAGCTTGCACGAAAGCGATCTACGTCGGGTCGCTGTCGCGTGCATTTTCACTCATATGGAATTTGGCCTTAAATCTCACGCGAACAGTCGCGTGGCGCCGTCACTAGCTCAGGTGGTGTTACTTCTCTGTTTGTCGGAGTGCAACAGGGGCAGTGCTTTACCTGCTCCCCTTTTAGGGGCGAAGCTCCTTAAGGCGGCAACCGTTCGTCCCTCGTAGTCGTAGTCGTAGTAGTCGTAGTGCGTAACCAGTCTTACGCTTTGACCTCCAAGGTGGTGCCGGTGGGAGATTTTTCCTGTGCGTTGTTGAACAATAAAAAATTCGCAGCGTGCGCGTTAACTAAAAGCCGAATTCTTCTGTCTCTCATTCCCCATTAGCAGCCATTGGCATGTTCCAGTAGGAAACGTTAGTGGAAGTAGAAGTGTAAGTGTTAGCTAAAAGCCGACTTCTTCTGTCTCTCATTCCCATTAGCAGCCATTGTTTACCTCCAAGGTAGTGCCTGGTGAGATTTCTCCTGTGCGTGATTAAACAATAAAAATTTTGTTCAAAACGCCGTTGATTGATGAAATAAACCAACGAAAGACGCCATATGTTTTCTAAAAGGAAAACGAAAGAACGCCAGATGTTTCTAAAGCAAAACGAAAAGACGCCAGATGTTTTCTAAAGCAATGGTTTTCTAAACAATGAAAATTCACAGCGTACATGTAAAATTAAAGTGAGCTGCAAGTCGTCATAACTCATCGAACCTTTAGTATAAACGCGCCCGATCTCACGTCGGTGACGATGTACTGCGCAGAATTCACGGAAGATTCACGGTTTACCGATGAACCTCCGCAGCTTCGCCCACTCATCATCATTCACTCAGTGGATATGCTGTGATTTTTTGTTTAAAGTAGCGAATGGAAAAGAAAAGCGGTAAAGGGCGGTCGCGGAAAAGGCGCTGTATGCGTGCTGGAAAACAATTCCCGCTCATTCTCTATATTTCGGGCTTGAGTCGGGCTTTGCGCCGGGCCCGAGCCCGGCCCGATAAAACTGCAAGTAGCCCGAGCCCGGCCCGGGCCCGAGGTGAAAATACGTCGGCCCGCCCGAGCCCGGCCCGCGGGCCGGGTCGGGCTCGGGCTTTCGGGCTACCCGGAGCCCGTGCACACCTCTAATTCATTTGGTCGCGTCGGCATATCTCTAAACTCTGGCTAGAGTTAGCTGAAGTCTAGGATTCCCTGTGTAGTTGGAAAAATGATGTGTTTATTGTCAGAGCTGACTTGTATTAGCTTTATTATATAATACAGGGTGTTTTTTTTTTTTGACAATACAGATTTTTTTATAAAAACCCTATGAGAGTGAGGCTCCTGACGTTTCGCACACGAACTCCACGTGGAGGCGGAAATACTTTGCCACAGTCAAAATGACACTGTTGCGACTAATTAACAAAGCCTCGTTAATTAACTTCTATACTATTGACTTGAGAGCAGGTGTTTATATTACAAAGTTGTAGTGCGCGCGTGCCAATTTATGGCATACCTATTTTTTTAGAAATCACAAAAGTCGCACGTAGGTCGAGATAGCCGTCATCGAATTTCATATATATATATATATATATATATATATATATATATATATATATATATATATATATACACTAAGAAAGAAGCATACGCTGAACCCTAAGAAATATTTGAAAGTGAACGTACACGATTAACATACATACATACATACATACATACATACATACATACATACATACATACATACATACATACATACATACATACATACATACATACATACATACATACATACATACATACATACATACATACATACGGGAATGCGCGTCGGTTCTGAATTCAGGATATGCTAATAATCGCATGCAAGTCTATATTAATTTCGCACAGCGAATTCGCCGAGGATTAGGACGATTGCGACGCCTCTACAGCTGCGCGAGAGTGCGTCCGGGCAAACGCACCCAATTCGCTAAGTGACGTCATATATGATGCTTTTATGATTTCGTGAACATTGCAACGCGATCGCATGCGTTCAACCCACCTCGAGTTTAGATACCTCGAAAATGAGTGAAGACAGGCTGTATAAAGGAATAATCTAGGAAGTGGTTTGGCGATGCGCATCATCAAAAGCCCCCAACAGCACTTGACATAAACACATAACAGCGCAATTTAAGTTAAGCACAGCAGAACAATGCACTACCAGTGGCGTACCAACTCGTTCGCGAGTGGGGGGCTGGCGTCGCTCATTCTGTCCGCAGCATATATATATATGTGTGTGTGTGTGTGTGTGTGTGTGTGTGTGTGTGTGTGTGTGTGTGTGTGTGTGTGTGTGTGTGTGTGTGTGTGTGTGTGTGTGTGTGTGTGTGTGTGTGTGTGTGTGTGTGTGTGTGTGTGTGATATGAGGCGATTTTTTTTATATTCATAAAGCTGACCAGATGACTTGCTTTTCAAAACTGTTTGTTTTAAATCAAGGAAGAATCTGCACTAACAGATTGTGCAGGATGGGCCGCCCTATACCACGACAACAAAGCACTGTTTAATAACATTTTGGAAGTATTACCGTGAAGTTTAAAAAGTACACCCAAATCTGATCATCTGAGCATTGCATCAGCAAACTTCCCAGTCTTAGTTTGGCGTTGTAAATACGATGAGTATGAAGAACCTGCTATGACTCTAGTACCTTAAATTCTCACTCATTAAACAAAACATGTGGCTGGCAAAGCAAGGTACTCAAAACATGTGGCTGGCAAGCAAGGATATTCCGAGTGCCAATTGCTTTACTGTTAGAGCCCTCTAATATAAAGTCTTTCTTAAGAAGAAGACCAAGTTCAGTTGAATAATACTTAAGCAAACCACATTGAGCTGGTTGTGCATAGTTATAAGAATATAAATGACACGAATTTATATACTAGTTGTCGTTCCTTGCCCTCCTACAATTGCCATCTTGGGCGGGGGTTGGACGGAAAACCGATGAAGGGGCCCTCTACTCCTCCCCTCCGGCTCTTCCAAGTAAATAGCCCACGTAAACTGTGTAAGCTCAAATTTTCCTTTAAAAAATGTGGGCGATTATAACGTTAAACTACTCCGTATTGTTTCCTTCCGTATAGGTCGTTAGCTGTTAATGATTGGTCGAAATCTTCCGGGTTATGCTCACAGCATCTGCTCGTAAAACGACGCAAGAAGTGACGCGTAAGTGATCCACCGCGTAATTACCACGTACGCATGACTGCGTAAAAAATAATAATAATGAACTATTTTCAATACGGCCTACTGTTCGTCCTTGGTTCTTCGCTATTCGTCAAAAATTTTCAATGTATCATAAAATCGCCTTCTTGTTATGCGACGTCACAAGTCTGCGAAAACTCGCGGCGTTGAAATTAAGTGTGCACAATAAGAAGCACATTGCGGTGCTGAGCAATAACCCTTTTTTTTTTTTTTTGAATAGTCAGACAGTGTCTGTTTCTGAACGTAATTTAAGAAGGCTGCCCGCCAATCACATTGGCAGCGGCTTCTTATATAGCAGCGGGTAAGATGGATTCATATGTGTATAATAGATACTTTCAGTTGTAGTATAACGATGTTGAGCTGTTTTTGCGCCTGTACAACTCTCTGTGAACTCATCATTGCCGACAGAGAGGTAGAGAGCGAAATAAACATTATTAGGAGCATGCAGACACAATCCTTTGCAGGTAGGCAGCCTTCTTAGTCGAGAAAACCGGTTGTGCTGATCATCTCCCTGGTGAGGTAATCAAGTAACGGGGCAAACTTGAAAGCTGGTCTTCTCAATGTGCTCGAGTCCGCTGCCTTGTTACAAGCCGCCACGATCGCTGTAGGCTACCATATGATAAGCCAAGTGAAGCAGGCTAATCGGAGACTAAAGTGGGAATCTATTTTAGCTGTCCTGGCTAGGCACAACTAAAATACTTGATACTTCTGCACACTCATCAACTCACTGGAGCTTGGATATGGAGCAGTGGCGATGCTATTCGTTTTCAAAGAAACTGAATTTCCTGAAAAAGGAGAGCGTTTGATCGGGCTATAAAACGTTTACTGGTTGCCGCCCATATTTGCATCGCCGATTACCTAAATTTCCGGCCAGGCATAACAAAATAATATCATGACAGATTGCTGTAATGGTATAGAGCCCCTGCTGAGCGCTAGCCTCCTCTGCAATGCTCGAGCGCAAGACGCACAAGCGTGGAATAGGCAGCTCGCACCGCAGGTAGCCTACAGTGCGTCACAGTCGTCACAGCAGTCGTCACAGCAGAATCGTGGGACAAACGTTATTACAAAATTACGTTATTGCTGCGTTCAAGTAAAACTTTGCCTGACATAGTTTCCCGGTATGCAGCCGACAATAACCACTGTCGAAAGTGGGGGGGGCCCCCCAACATTTCTCTGTGGGGGGGCTAGCGCCCCCCTTGCCCCCCCCCCCCCCCCCCCCCGGTAGATACGCCTATGTGCACTACGAAAACCAGGCGCAAGCAGAAAGGCCACGTCTCGATCACAACTGCGGTATAGAAAACACTCAGTTGGCTCTGCGTCTCAAAGCGCCAGCAACAAGCGCGAATGCGCCTGCGTTCAAAGCACTCCATCATGCATTGGTGTCCGCGTCAATGCATACACACGCGCTTGAGAGAACAAGACCAATGTATGAGCCCTTTTAGCAGGCACTTAAAAAAAGACCCTTCTGCCGGAAAGCCGATGGACGTTGTTTCCTCGTTCTTTTTACGGCTTAGGTTACGCACGATTTTCTGCGTGCTTTCTGGAGTGATTTGTCGCCTTCCGACCGCCACGGACAACAGGGAAAACAACAGGCACAGAGATTGGTCGTATCTGATGTTGCATTCAGCACAGAGAAAGATACGGCCACACGTCGCGATAACCAGGGTCGCAGAGAAGAAGGAAAAAAGAAGAAACAACCGATAGCGGCTGCAGCCAGGCGTCGACGATAGAGCCCTTGGACAGTGAACGGCGTTCGGACTGGTCGAGCGGTGTTCAGCGGCGGGCTCCGTGCCTGACGCCGGGAGCCTCCAAAAGGGCCGCATCGTTAACCATGGCGCCTGGAAAGCTTCTCGGAAGGCTGCTCATCGTCGTCATCGTGTCGCTGTTTGACGCCATCGATGACGTGGATGCAGACGACGGTGAGGAACTGTGTTGGCCTCCGTGACGCTGTGAGGTGGTGGCGGGATCACGTGCAGTGGTCGCTTTTTTTTTTTTTTTTTGGCCTTAATTGAGTTCGGTGAAGCACATTTAAAGAATGAGTAGCACGACTAAGTGTGCATACTGATTTGCTTTACTAATCACTTTATTGATTTACCTGCGGTTGTTATGCGCACAATAAGTAGAACAAAGTGGTCACCAAGTCTTATAGCATTCTTGTCATTGTTATACCATTTCTTTGCGTCTAACCGAAAATATGGGCGGATCTCGAAGGAAGTGCAATCCAAGGTGTGGGCGGATCCTGGAGGTAGCGCAATCTGAAAATGAGGCTTATCCCTGCAGCGGGAACGTGCCTGTCATGCCCACGATTATGTGTAGCTTTTCAATGAACATCTATGACGGCGACTAGGGTAGCGTCTAAATTTGAGTTGGTTTACCGATTAACTAACGTTACAAATCAAAGCTAAAAAGGAGTATCTATGTTGAGAGCAAAGCGACAACATAAACGGGACAAGTATACAAACGGCGCTACTCGCAACTATATATGTCAAATATTCATTTCGAGAAGAAAGCTACATTGCCAGGTATGTACACTCGCACATCACTAGGTTATCCTTAATAATTAAACATGAACGTTATTGAAAAGGAATGGATACGTAATTAAAATGCCTTCAAGGGAACTTTTCCCATGGGCATCGGTGAGACAGAAGTGTGCCTAACGTATTTATCGGCGTTTAGGAATGTGAAAAGCTTCCATAACATCACGCGTGGCTCGAGGAAGCGCACCATCGTCTGTGCTGGCTGTCGGTGAGATCGTTTTCTGTGTACGAAATAACTGTAATTTGTGGAGCATTCAAGTGATGCGAGAAATGCACACTCGGTGTAACGAGTACATGCAATACATGTATAGTGTGCTCGTTGTATACACAAGCAGACATTCTTAATTACGCCTAATTACTCGTACAGAATTATATTTTCTGTTATTTAACGATTGCCTGTTTCTTTAATGAGTAACGATCCCTGTGCTCCCTGTGTAACGATCCCTGTGCTTGTTGTTTTTTTTTCAGTAACCAATTACATGTAAGCAGATAATCTGTGTTGACGCGAGAAGTTGCAGCTTGAGGTATTGAATTTGGTGGGCACTATAGTAAAACGCCAACGGATGCGCATGTTAAGACCCTTGGCTTAGTTGGCCGACAAGTATAACCGGCCTTTGCGATGAGCGCATTTGCGACAGATGGCGACTTCAGACGTTGATGTCAGTAAATTGTCTACGGATGACTTTTTTTAAGGTTTTGATTGGCCCTATCGGGAGTGCCTTCTTCAAGACCCCGATACAAAGAAACATCGAACGGGGACCCAGTCGAGAACATCGCAACAAATAAGCAACTTGTGTGCAAGGTGTTCGTGCAGCATCCGCCCTTTCCTTCGGCGTGCACATGGATTAAGTTTTTTCAATGGCACTGCTATATTTTAACAAGAAATTTATATGTACAATATAACCGTCACAAATGTCGAAAGACAGCCCCGCCACGGTGGTCTAGTGGTTATGGCGCTCGACTGCTGACCCGCAGGTCGCGGGATCGAATCCCGGCCGCGGCGGCTGCATTTTCGATGGAGGCGAAAATGTTTGAGGCCCGTGTACTTAGCTTTAGGTGCACGTTAAAGAACCCCAGGTGGTCGAAATTTCCGGAGCCCTCCACTACGGCGTCTCTCATAATCATATGGTGGTTTTGGGACGTTAAACCCCAGATATTATTATTAAATGTCGAAAGACAGTCGTTAGCGAAGACAACACGGAAAAGGCTGAGGAGGGCGCACTGAGAAAGCCAGACAGTGCAAGTGACGTAGAAGTGCTTGGTACGCATTCCTCGATCGTACTTTAGCACGGGCCCAGTGTGCCACCCCCTGGCTACGCCGCTGCCCCTAGTTGCTAGAGTCCAAAAGACAACATGCTTCACAATGAATGGGAGAAAAAATGAAGCGATCAGCTGCTTCTGACAACGAACTGCCTTTGGTCCCTGGCTTTCTGGGAGTAAGGATGGGAAGTAAAAATTCTCTTGGAATATCCGGGGCTTCGGCAACCATTATTCCCCCTTTCCGTGCGCACGGTTTACATTGGCATGTAAAAGAGCCGTGATTATTCTTAAGAAAAACATTCATTAATGACAGCAGTATGTTTTTTTTATCTGCAACTATATAGCACGCCTCAAGAGCAGGGTAAAATAAGCACGCCGTGACTGACAAATATGCATATATGACAGTACATAAGGCCATTCCTCCGAACAGCTTCGGCTGCGCTGGAAAGGCATGGAAATAAGGCGGATCAGATGGCTCCTTCACAGAAAGCGTTTGCAGGGAAGATTGTCGGTAACGCCGTCGGCAATGCCGGGCAATTTCAGTGGCTCTTTGTCGAATTTCTTTTTTTGAAGAAGACGGCGAACATGTCCTTGATTCGAGGACGGTCATTGGATCTGAATCTTCAAAGACCAGTTTAACCAGCGCAGGAGGCGTTGGTTTTAACTGTCCAATGGCGGTTCGAGCCACGGAGGCTCAAGCGTACTCAAATATAGGACTATAGAGAAGTTGTCTTCTTTAAATAAAGTTCGCCGTACACACCATGAATGCGCCAACGAACCTGTGCACATGGCACTTCTAACCCTCATGCACTTGCGGCAAGAAAAGAAAACAGCAACAACAACAACAAAATACCAGGCAGCATGCGCAAACTTTAACGAAAGTTGACGGTGCCCATCTTTCCTCCCACTGCAGAAAATGCACGTGTGAGCCGATGTTTCGCGAAGCCAATCGGTAGAAGCCGAAACAAATCAGCTCGTGAACTCTTTGAGAGGCGTACCATAGAAAGAGAAAAAGGAACCGACTGTGTTAGCGACATCTCCCTTTATAAGAGCGAGAAAAGGTTTTTTGATGCAACACGTCCATATATCTGGGAAATGGTCTTGTCTTGATATGCGCTCGGTTCATCTGCGCACGATATATATTTCACTGCAACCAGAGTTGTACGTAACGCGTTACAAGTAATCAATTACTTGTAATCAATTGCATTTTCTTGTAGTTTTGTAATATATAATCGATGACTTTTTCGAAACTGTAACGTTCTGGGTAATTCAACTACATTTTTTGGTAATCGATTACCGGTAATCAATTACTTTTTTTTCCAAAATCAAATTGTAACCGGTATTCTACGGCAGTTCTCGTCACGAAAAATATACGAACGCTCTGGAGGGACCCCCCGTCTGAAAGGACGGAGGGACGGGGGAGCTGAAGTGAAGCGGACGACCAAACGAAAAACGATGCTTTATTTCCAACTAGCGCAGCGTCCGAATTCTCATCTGCTGAGAAATGCTGCTGTTTCGTTGTTTTGAATCTCTAGTAAATTTGGTTTGGTTTGGTTTTGCAACACATTGTAATCACTGGGCCGACTTCTGCGAGGAGCAATGAACACCAGGCGCTCCCAGTTCGAATTAACCGTTGTGGATACCGACGCGTTCGAATTACAGGGAGTTTTCCTCCATAGAAATACGCAGGGCTCTGCCCGGACCAGGGCGTCAGTTCGAATTACCTGCAACGCGCGCACACACACACACACACACACACACACACACACACACACACACACACACACACACACACACACACACACACGCACGCACGCACGCACACACACACACACACACACACACGCACACGCACGCACGCACGCACATACGCACACACACACACGCACACACACACACACGCACGTACGCACACAGTTTCGTCCCAACTTTCACAGGCCATGGAAGTTGTGTTTGGGACGATCACAGTGCAGTGAAGCCAACTGACTCTAGAATTGAACATATGCTTATGAATGTTATACAAATAAATATATTATTCCGAGTGTATTTCGGGCATTTATTTGATGTGCCGAAGCAATCAGGCACTAAGAAATTGGCATTTTGGAAACTATTTTTTAAAAACAACTCGAAATGTGAAGGTTTACAGATATGTGAGCTCGAAGCAAATAACTCTAGCTGCAATACAGAACATTAATTTACTCACTGAATTAAGAACCTCAGACACGATAACGCTATATTTTATTTTCACGCCTACTTGCCTAAGAAACCAGGCGCAAGGCATGCGTCTTTGGCATTACATCAGACTCTCAATGCACAACGAAAACAATGAAAATTTACTGTTAACGTAAAGAGACCAAGGTAAACGTTTACTAATTCATGAGCAGGTAGCTTCAAGGGCCTCGTGAAACAGTGCCAAGAAGCGTATTCTAACAGGGTGGTTGCCTGTCATATGTGCTCGGGGAAATGCTTGCAGCAGTACGACGATAACTGTTTTCCTCTTTTGCTCGCTCCACATAAACTGACTAATCGATTTTAAATCATTATTCGGAAAATTGCGGAGTTAGAATTTCCCCACACAAGGCACTACTGCCAAAAAGAGTCAACGCCAGCACTTCTCGAATGGGTGCTGCAGTGCTACACTTGACATTCCGAGAGAAGGCCGAGCCCCTCCTTATAATATGGAGGGGGCCGCCCCCCCTGACTTTAAGCCCTGGTTATAATACCACCCTTCCCTCCAACACATGCAATGAGAGAGTATTCAGTGGAGCAGCTGACCTCTTAACGAGAAAACGTGGAAGAATAAGCGACAACAACTTTGAAAAACAACTCCTGTTGAAAGTTAACAACGTGTAACACTGTATCACAGAAGCCACAGAAAGCCTCCTAGTCTTCAAGCAAGCCTCCAGCATTCTCTTTACCACGCAAGCCACAGTTCGTCGTATAGTTTGAGTAAACTTGTGTTATTGTGCTACGGCAATAAAATTTTGAAGGAAAGTAACGCAAAAGCAAACGATTACATTCCTATAATTGCTCAGTTGCTTTTCTGGGGCTGTAAGTGACCACTGTAATCAATATTAATGAGAACTAACAGATAGCAATGCCAAGGAAAGTATAGGGGGTGTTATTTGTAGTAATTAGAATATAAATGTGAACAAAGTAAAGTGGACGAAAAGATAACTTGCCGCCGGCAGGGACCGAACCTGCGACTTTCGAATAACGCGTCCGATGCTCTACCACTGAGCTACGGCGGCCGGTCATCTCCCCGTCCACTTTATAGGGTATATATGTGGATTAAACTTAGGTGTGTTAGCACCGATCGCAGCCATGGCGGCAAGTGTAGAACACTCTTTTTTCTGCCTTTTTGGCGGCACGTAACAGACCGAACCTGCGACTTTCGAATAACGCGTCCGATGCTCTACCACTGAGCTACGGCGGCCGGTCATCTCCCCGTCCACTTTATAGGGTATATATGTGGATTAAACTTAGGAGTGTTAGTCAGCGCCGTCACGTAGCACGTGACGCCAAAAAGGCAGAAAAAAGAGTGTTCCACACTCGCCGCCATGGCTGCGATCGGCGCTGACTAACACTCCTAAGTTTAATCCACATATATACCCTATAAAGTGGACGAGGAGATGACCGCCGCCGTAGCTCAGTGGTAGAGCATCGGACGCGTTATTCGAAGGTCGCAGGTTCGGTCCCTGCCGGCGGCAAGTTATCTTTTCGTCCACATTACTTTGTTCACATTTATATCTTAATTACTTCAAATAACGTCCCCTATGCTTTCCTTGGCATTATTGTCTGTTAGTTCTCATTAATATTGTGTCTAACAAAGAAAAACGAGCCCTTAAAAGTAATCTCCTTTCCTTTATGTCACGTTATGTCATTCAATTTACATTATATGGGGCAACGCTCTTGTAACGTACGGTTACTCACCCATACGATATCCAGAGCTTCGCCCACTCGTTATGATTCACTTCGTGGAGATGCGTAGTTTTTTTAACTTGGTCATCACTTTGAGGTGCCAAACTGCGTCATACAAATAACTCCGTTGCAGGACTATACATTGAGATTAGCTCACATCAAAGTTTGTATTTTACAAGCGAACATTGGCTTTTCGAATTTTACAGCAAGGCTTACGTTTGCCGCAATGAAGGCGTATCTAAATGAACCACAGTTACTTGGTTCCCTTATTAATCAGGAGCAGTCGTCTAAACTTTTTTTTGTTTAAATCCAGAATAAACGACTCGCTCACCGACAAGGGGCGGCCGAACGAGGCAAATGATATTAATATTGTGTCTAACAAAGAAAACGAGCCCTTAAAAGTAATCTTATTTCCTTCACTGAATCAATGATATTTTAAAGGAAGTAATTGTAATTGTAATCGGTTACTTATTTTCTCTAACGTGTACAAGTCTGATTTGTAACCCATTGAAGTAAACCAGTTCTTGGAAGCGCTTGTTGTCTCTTATGTGTTTGTCTCATGCATTTAGCGCTAAAATGAAGATATTTTCAAAATACTACAGTTTTTTTATGGATGAGCGTACTGCGCGTGTCGAATTAAAGTGCCCCACTTTGACATATGCACTACGACGTTGAGTGTAATAATGCTGACACAGCTTCCGAGGCTACTGATATGTGCACGGTCAATGTAAACACACGCGCAAATCAACACTCGCTCGTAAACCAGCACTTTATCGTTGTTTTCGCCAGCGCTTTGCGTTTCAGCGTCATTTCATTTTGGCGCATTTCGCAGCAGAATATATTGAGAAAGCTGTGGCTGTATTCAGTACTCTCGGGTGATTGATGATATTGTCCTGCTCATTTCTGTGGAAGCTGAGTGGTGTGGTGTCATTTAAAATGTGATGCGAACCCGGGTATAAACTTCAGCGAAATTGAGTGTGTCAGACGGCGTTTTAGGGGCGTAGCTCCTCTTAGTCTAACCTTGTCACGCGTCCGTTGTCCGGCGTATCTCCCGGCAGCCGGCAGTAAGCGCCAGTATCTGTCCGGTGGTGGTGGTGGTGTGCGGCCTGACCACCTTTACTGCGCATGCGGATACCCTCTCCACACACCTCCTCTTCACTCCCCCTCACCATTCCCCCATGTCCTCTACCTCTCTCCCCTTTCCCTCTCCACTCACCCTCTCACCTTCCCCTCTCCCATATCCATCTGCACTTCCCCTCTCCCATTCCCCTCTCCACTTCCCATGTCCCCTCCCCCTTTCCCCTCTTCCTCTGAAACGCTGAAACGCGGGCTAGACATGCCGAAATTCTCTCCTGCGCAACGCCGCGATGAGCTCGAGCGCATGCGCGTCCCCTCCCCTTCTCTCTCCTCTCCTACGCTGCCCCCCTCTCGCCCGCCTGTCGACCGCGTTCCCCGCTCGCCCTGTGAGAATTAACGGCCAGGCTAGATGGAAGATACGACGCGCGTAGCGTCCCTCTTCGCGTTCCACGACGCGAGGTCGGTAGCATGCCCAACGAACGCCAACGGAACGCGATCGTGGAAGTGCTCCGGCTTCGCATCGCCTCATGGTCCTCCTACGCTGCCTGCGTCGGCGCTGCGGCGCCGACGCAGGCAGCGTCGCGGCAGCGTCTTGATTGAAAAAACCGACCGCTCGCGCTGCACAACCGTTCACTGACCACCCCGTATATATAGGCACTGGATTTTGATCTCCAAGGTAGTGCGTGTGTGCGATTTCTCCTGTGCGTGATTAAACAATGAAAATTCACAGAGTACATGTAAAAATTAAAGTGAGCTGCAAGTCGTCATAACTCTCATCGAACCTTTAGTATAAACGCGCCCGATCTCACGTCGGTGATGATGTACTGGGCAGAATTCACGGAAGATTCACGGTTTACCGATGAACCTCCGCAGTTTCGCCCACTCATCATAATTCACTCCGTGGATATGCTGTGATTTTTTTTATTGAGGTCGTGGTTTCAAAGGCATAAATGTCGCCGCACTTTCACCGCTGGTAAGGCGCATATTAAAATTAAGTTACGTTGTCTTACGCGCGCGCGGTGCGATCGCACTCCCCCCGGTCCTGCCCCTGGCCATGGTAACTAAGCTATCGCAGCGGCTCAACACGCCTACCCCTATACAGCTACTCGCGGAGAGCATGTCCCTGAAGTAGGATTCTGAGGTGTGATCACATTTGGGAGTGACTAATCCGAGTGACGAAGAGCGCAACACCGTTCGGTAGATTAATTACAAACGAGAGAGAGTTGAGTGCAGTGGTGAAGCTCGCAGGCCTCGGAATGGCAGTTGCCGGTCAGCATCCACGTCAGTCATGACGCACGACAAGCTGAAAAGCCGGCCGGTATCTGTTGCGATAGCGCACTTACGCCGCCGGCAGCACCAACGTTGGCAGAGTGATAGCGCTGACCAAGGATTCGGGCACCATACTTTAATGCGACGGAACCAAACTTCGGCGTACAACTGCGCCGTGCAGACAGACGTGAGCCATTCTGAGGCAGGCCCTTCCACAGCGACCGTTGTTTACACGTTCTTCAAACGGAGCTCATCGGCACCTCACGCTGTGTCCATATATATACGAACATGCCGTCCTGTATATTCAGAGAACACTGCCGATATGATATCACGTTGCCGTAGTCTACGAGCAAACCAATTGTTTGATGGCAAAACGCCGATAATACCCAAGCTGCTGCTATTTTAGGCGAGCTGCCAGCTTTATTACAAAACCAAAGCCTGCGCACTAGATCCCCTGGATCCCTTCCCTCGTTATTTTCTTGCGCAAAAACAGCCACACTTTTGTGGCTTCTACTTGAACATAGATATGACGAGCAATCGAGGTGCATGGATAGGATTATCGGCCGGCTTCATTTCCATGCTTGACAAATTTCGCACGCGAAGTTTAACCGCAAAGTCCCCCCCCCCCCCCCCCATTCCGTTGGTCGAGACCCAAGCTCTGCAATGGATGCAAAAATGAAAATGAAGCGATGACGTGCTCCTCACAAAGGCCTGCCTTGGTCCTCGGCTTTCCGGGATAGAGGGAAGTAAATAGTTCTCTGAATGCAGCATAGGGGTCCTTGGTCGCTATTATCGTCAAAAATTCGGCAGATCCCAGGCCCCTTGTGGGAATCGGTATCATGCGAAGCAGTCAGCGAGTAGTTCTATGCTGCATTTTTTTTTTACTTTGAGCCAAGAGTTACGAGGTGGATCGACGTGCTTTTGCAATTGTAGCAGTTCTGTGCACATCGTGGACTTACTAGGCACGTCTAAAGTCCCTAGATTTTTTCCTGTTCTTCTTAAGTAGCGAAAACCATTGATGCGCCGTCGGCGAATGTGATTGGGTGCTGCTCGTTTCCGGTTAAAAACGGCTTCCGGTAGCCATGTTCTGCCTAACGCTGGTTCGCCCGTTTGCCTCGTGCAGTAGAGTCGGTAGAGTCGCGGACCTCGCAGGCGCATACACGCTGCAGCGCGGGGGATTGCGCACGCTTTTTCCCGCTGTCTTCTGCCTGTGCAAAGGATTTGCTGCGGTCGACACGAGCATTCTCGTAAATGCCTGCTTGTTGCGCCTACGCGTGCTCCACCCAGTCGGGAAAAGGGTTGGCGCTCTTTTCTGTGCCTCTTGGAAAGCACGACAGGACAAGGCGTAAAGCGTGGCTGCACAGAATAGGGCGGAAGAACTTCAAGCCTATGAAGTCCAGCAAGCTGTGTGAGGTAATTAAGTCGCGTGTTTTCCGGTCCACAGCACCGTTGAAAGACAAACGTATCACTTTTCTTGTAAACCAGGTGAGACAGCGTTCTATTTCGGCCGTTCGCACTCCCGTGTAAGCGCCTCAGTTTTGACACATTTAAGATCGTTGATTATGCATATCTTTTGCGACCACTTTTTAGAAAGTATTAGCGCGAAGCATATTTTCCACCTTCAGCACATAGATGCCTATGTTCCGCCAAGGCTCGTGCTAGATTCAGGCCGCTGTGGCAGACTGCCGGTAGAAGCTCAGTGGGATTAATAAAAAAAACTTTGTGCTATACTTTATCCGCGCACGTCAAAGGATACCATGTGGCCGAAATTAATACAGTGTTCACCTCTATCCATTACGGCATAATTAATAGCGCGACTGTCGCTTCGGGCGATGTGCATTTCAAAGCACCGTGGCCTATCCTTCGCGGTGCCTTCACAGCTCGCCTTGCAGGAAAAAAGATATAGTGGCATTAGGCTTTGTCTCACACATTAGTGGTATTAAAGAATTGTCTCGTGTATTGGAATCATTTGCGCTTCTGAAACAATACGGCGCGTACCTTCCATCGCAGAATTGCAAGGATCTGCTTTCATGACATATGCAAAATCTATGTGAAAGCTATTCTGCAATAACTTACGGTGAAAGTAGCCCTACGAACTTCATGTGTAAGTGTATCTGCAGTTTCTAAATGTACATAATATTTTTTATATATTGCTAACCACAAGCAGACAAAAACGACTGGCTCTCTGAAGATGGGAGCTGCTGTTACCCCGACCTCACTTAAACGAATGCGGTATTTTATATCGATGTACTGTAGAGTTAGTAAACTTCCATGGCTACCGTAAAGTCCCCGCGAACAATCAACAAGGCGGCTTTTACCTGCTCCTGATTATAACCTCAAAGTTTTAACACTAAATACATAAGACTCGCTACTTAAGGTGTTAGTAATGTGTTGTTTGTGTGCCTGCATTCAAAGCTTTGGACTAAATATGAATTCCGAGGAGCTCCGAGGATAGGTTTTGCGGACCCCCCAAAATGGCTTCGCGGTCCCCAATTTGAGAACCACTGATCCTGATTTAGAAAGCTTTCAGATTCGCGTGATGGCTGAAAGCATCCTAAATACGCGCAGATAGCTGATCACGTTGTTTTACGACGATATTTTCAGCCTCTGTGAGTCGTAGGGTAAGAAAAGTAAGTAAATGGTGTTCATGTCTTTGCTGTCAAGAGCATGCATTTAAAAGTGCTAATATCTTTGCGCGTAAATTGCATGCGAAGACTCGGGTCTTCTAAAACGTGCTAGCGCAATACATGCGTTGCTCTAATATTCGAGGCGGCGGAACACACGTTTCTGCCATTGCAAAACACAGGGTGCCTATATTGTAAATACATCGCTCAGAAATCGCCACCTTTTACAGCCCGGTGCGATGCAACGTAGCACGTGTCACCAAAAAAAAAAAAAAATTTGCGGACGGACTCGGTTAACGCCGACAAGTTGCGCGTTGAGCCCCAACAGTGCGGTATTAAGCCCCTTTGGGATCGTATTTGATTGTCTGCACTTATGCGGCCGTTAACAGTCGTGAACGGCTAACGCTGTCGGCACTCAGCGGGCGTTAGCGGTCCGGCACTCTTTACGCGGCTTCTCCGTTCTCGCAGTTTAGTGAGAAGGGGTTAAGAAAGGAGGCAGTTGTTTAAGAACAGCAGGGGAAAATCTACAGGGAATTGTGACGTAACGTCAGCACTCACGTTAGAGCACATACCAGAAGCGTAGCCAGAAATTTTTTTCGTGGGGGGGGGGGGGGGGGGTTAACCATCCTTTTTGTATGTTCGTGCGTGCGTTTGTATGTGCGCGTGTATATATGCACATGCAAAATCGAAAAATATCGAGGGGGGTTTTCAACCCCCCACCCCCCCTCCCCTGGCTACGCCCCTGGCACATACGTATGTATTATCGAAACGAAGTGCATTTTACGGTGCAATGATGTGAATATCGTATACGTAGCTTTCGTTAGCGTATTCATCCGGGGTCGGGCGACGCTTGAATTTACAAAGAGTGCTTAACAGCGCAAACGACCGGAGGGGATAGAAGAGACGAGACAGAGCGCTGATGACAGAGCGCTTGAATTTAGCTTGGTGAATCATGGGAATGTCATGTTTATTAGAGTACTAGACTGCTATAAAAGCGGAGCACACACTGGAACCACAGACGTCAATTTGACATGACGCCTGTATCATAGGAGTACATATGTATCGTTTATTGCTTTGTTATAAAATTAGATAGCCAGCACCACAAGCCCAATTCACGTCGCACCGACATTACGCCTGCAAAGGGTGCTTTTCCAAAGCCCTTTCTATAGGCCTGGCCTGGCTCTGTGGTAGAATACCTGACTGCCACGCAGAATGCTTGGGCTCGATTCCTGCTGGGATCGTAATTTTTAACCTTTGCATTCGTCGGGTCAACGCTGCCGATGTCAATTTTTCTTAACGCTCTCGAAATTAATTACCAATGTCTGTTCTCGCCGTTACTGGGTAGATATAAACTGTCAATCACCTGTGGCGACGCATGCTTGTACACCACGGCCCGTAATAAACGGGTATGTGCCACACGTGTCTGGAGGAAATGGTTTGACGACGTACTCGATAGGATTTTCACGTTATTCATGTCATGACCAGACAGTCATATTCGTCAAATCGCCTTACCCTCCTAAGTTAAGGAGGGTGACCCAGACGTAGGCGGCTAGATAGGTACGTAGATAGAAACGCTCAATGTGCCAAAGGTTCGCTAAGAAATGCTTCGAATTTAAAAAACAGTATGAGGCAGAATTAACCCCCCCCCCCCTGCGCACACCTATGGCGACAAAAACTCGCTGCTTAAGGGGCCCCTGCAACACTTTTTCAGCATGGTCAGAAAACGCTGCCGATCGGTAGTCGAAGCTCCCGAGAACACGCGAGCCAAACATTATAGCGCAGCACGCGGCCTCGAATTTACAAAAAATTCTCAAAGGCAGCTAGAAATCATTCCCCCTTCTTTCTACAAATGCCATATACCCAAATGACCGCGCCATATACCCAAATTTCACGCTATTGGCCGATCTGAGAATCATTAGCTGCGTAGTTGTGGCAGCCGCCGCGTGTCCGCCCGCGCGACCACACTGAAATAAAGCCCTTTGACTGAAAGGAAGCCGCCCGTTCGAAGGGGGAAAAAAATGTGCAGTGGCTTAGCTCGGCTACGCCAGGATATACGCAGCGTTAGCAAAGGTTCAGCTGATTACTCTTAGCTTTCCAGATTGTCTAAGAGCCTTCTTCTGTTCATTCTTCGTACGCTGAACCGCTAATTGCCAGGCAACTACTTCGGGATCCGATAAGCTTCTCGGCTCTTCTGCGCCGTCAAGCAGCATTTGCGCTCTCCTTCTCCATGGCGTTACCCACCTGCAAACGCCAGTCAGAGGCGCTATCAAGCGGCCCCAGCGCAATGTCAGACGGCGACTGCACAGCGAAGGCGAATAGCTGCGCGCGCGCCGGCGCCACTGTGTTTATGGCTACGACGTCACTCCTCTCGAATGCGGCGCAGACCAGCAGCGGCGAGCCGCGCGCGGCGGTGGCGGAGTCCGCGCGCGCCGGCGCCAGCGTGTCTGCCGCGCTTACGACGCCACTCCTCCCGAACGCGCAGACCAGCAGCGGCGAGCCGCGCGCGGCGATGTCGGAGCGCGTGAGATGCCAGCTCCGGAAAAGTCCCTTAATATACAGAAAGTAGCGACACTCTCCTCCATATCCTCTCCCAAGTGTCCAAACCTTATCTATATCCTCTCCCAAACAGCCACCGTGCGGGCGCCAGCCCTATAACCCAGCCCGCGCCACTTTCCTATCAAGAATGCTATGTCACAGTGATAACGCGCGCAACGTTGGTGACCGCGAAGTCGGGTTCGGTGAAAAATGAAAACATAAGAAAAAAAAGAAAGAGGTTCGCGCCCGGGCGACGGCCCGTGAAGCGGGGAGTTGGAAGGCGGGAGAGGAGGGCGGTACTTTCCCAAAAATATCCAGGGGCTTTAGCTCCGGTGACCCAGCTGTGTGACATCACTGATCCTCGCGCATGCGCAGCACGGCTCATGACCCCCCAGGCGAAATCGGCTCCGGCTAGGCAAGTGTAGCTAACGCTAAAAAAAAATGCTCAAGGTCACGACGCGGTTTCCCCGGTGCCTTATTTTCCTGCTTAAGATTCCAGCGCGCTCGTCGGGACAACGTGCTACAAACCTCTGCAACTCTGCTTGTACTTGACGGATTCTCAGAATTTTTGCGGCGGTCGATTCGTGAGGCAATAAACTCTTTAAATGAAGTCATTCAATGACTACTTGGAAAAGTGTTGCAGGGCTTCTGTAAAGGTCCATACAGTGTGTTATGAAGTTCCTTCGTTCTAGAGAACACGTTATCTAAGTCACGAGCACGGCTCTTTCTAGAGGCCCTCAGTTTATACGGCGCACTCACCTTTGCATTCACACTCCGTGTGAATTTTCGTGCGCAGGCATCCAATGGCTCGGCGACGCTTGCCATGACGACGACGACTGCCACGACGCATTCAACCTGCTCTGTGTAAGAGGCCAGTGCATCTGCAAGCAGGGATTCGTCTCGGCGCAGTTCAGCTGCCATCCGGGTAATGACTTAGAAGAGTTTGGATGCGAGCTCGTTGGTACGGATCCATCATAAAACACAGCGCTAATTTAAACATGGACAGAGAGACAGCAGCGCCCGTCCTCGTATGCTGTTTCTCTGTCCATGTTTAAATTAGCGCCGTGTTTTATGATGGATCCAGGTAATGTAGTCCATGGAACAGTTGCAGTCTCTCATTCCGCGTAAAGACACTGCAACTAAAATGCGGAACGCTTAATTCACGGGAGATCGAGTGTAAATGAATGAGGTAATGAACATTTATTGCCCACCTGGGTTGGCTTTTTGGCTGGAATGTGCAAGGAAATGTGACGATAAGGCGAACATAAGGTTTTACGTGATTCATCACCGAGCTTATGTGTACCACTTTGTAAAACTGTATAAGACAAGTACGCTAGCCGAATTTACCTAACAGTCCGGACTGTTATCGTGACGATACAGTGCAGGCAGTTTCAGAGGCGTATGCTGAAATTTTTCCGGGGGGGGGGGGGGGGCCTCCTTGACCTGAAGTGGGGACCGGGCAGGCAGATGTCATTTTGTGCTCTGTGTGCCATGGTAAAAATATTTCGGGGGAGGGGGGGGGGTGCACGGGCATGATGTTGCACCCCCTGGCTACGCCACTGTAATGTGCCGTCTGGCTTGTTCCAAACTACGTGTTTGTCGCAGAATAAGCACAGAGAAAAATATAAATCTGCACGAATTCATTTAGATCAAGACCTAGCATATTCAGGAATCTACATTTTGTAATTCTGCTAATACATCATGCATAAATAGGCAGAATTTTCATTGTGCCACTACGCAAATAGCTTAAAGGTATAGAATGCAATAGCACAAAATGCGGTAGGATGCAAGGGATAGTGAAGGAACCTGCAGGTACGCAGAAGCAACAAGACAAGAAGACGCTCCAGCGACGGCTCCCCAACTCCATACATAACTTGCAACTACGTCACACCGCGGAACTCTGTGATACGGTTTCGCGGCATGCGCCGCCATTACCGAGCACATGGCAGCAGACGACACCGACTCAAGCTGTGGGGCTCTCGCATTTCCCGTCACCGCTGCACATCGCAACGGCGATTTGTGCGATATTTGGCTGCTGCACGATAAGTGTAAATCAATATTACAAAAAAAAGAGCAGACGCGGGGACGTACTGTTTGCCAAACGTGATCACAAGGCCGTGCAACCTTACGAAAGAGCTGTCCGAGAAGCGGAGCACATGGCTTATGCGCACGTAAATAGGAAGGACCTCAGCCGTTGCACGACGTTTCTGTGTGCGGGTGTCACTTCATAACAGGCAAGTTATGCTTCCGAATCTCCTCACCTTTTTGCCGAGTGTATCGCCACGGAGTTATGCGCGCGCGAGTTCAATTTTTGTCGAAACATGAAGCACCGAATTGAAGACAGCAATCGCGCCTTGGTTTTCGACAGTCCCTCTTAGCTCTTCGGTGAAACGAACCCCGGGTGGGCGCCAAACATGTTATTGGGCCATGGTTTTATGCAGCAATCAGCGACGAAATCTGTGCAGCTTGAGCGCCGCAATATGCAGGCGGCGAAGAGCGCTGCTCTAGGTGACTCGTGCGAAGTTGTTTCAACCATTACGAGCGACACCACTGACGACACTGCAGGCTGCATAATGTCCTGAATGATTCTCGTTCGTCATAAGCGCAAGGCAAACGATCAAAACACGCGCACTACGCCGAACGATCCGCGCACGAGCGTAAACACAGCGCGGTCACTGAGACATATGTGCTCGGTGATGGCGGACGGAAGACAGGAACTGACGTCACTTGCAAGTTATGTATACTTTATGTTCGTGCGTGCGTTTGTATGTGTGCGTGCATAGGCGTCCGCAGGGTTCCCCTTCAGGGGTGGGGGCGAAGGTTTGTAGCGGCATCTTCATCACCGCTCACGATCATCATCACCATTTTACCACTTACGCGCCGCGCCTCTCGCGCAGCTCATGCCCAGCGCTCGAGGCGCGAGCAGTTGAGAACGTGCCCACGCTCCTGGAAGCTGGACGCCGGCAGCCGCTGCCGCTCTGCTTGTACCAGGGCCTTCGAATAAAGTGGCGAGACTTCGGCACGGCCACGTTGGCCGCCTTCACGTCTCACTCTCGCTACAATTGGTGACCCGGACAACCACGTCCTTCGCCGAGCGGCCCGCTGCCATGCTTCCGCAACTCTGCCCTCCAGTTCCGCCTTTTCACCCGATCTACCCCCGAGCGTGGTTTATGCGGCTCGATGCCATTCTCGCGGTGAATGGCATCAAGGCACAGCCGATGATGCACGCTGTCCTGCTGAACGCCCTCCCGGTTGAGCTGTGTCATCTAGCCGCCAAGTCGTCCTCCAGCCCGCGGCCCTACGACGACCTCTGCGCTGCAGTGCTCGCCTGCTACGGACAAACGTATCGCCCGCTTCCAGGGAGCCGCGAGTTGCAGATTTCCCCTCCGTCGCAGGGAGCGGGACCAATCGGCCCGGAGCCTTCCCTTGACCAAGACTTCACTTCCCCGGCTACGAATCCTCCGACCTCACGTCCGGCCACCAGCGCATCGATTCCCGCGCCCGACCACCCGCCCGACGAGGTACAGGAGGTTCCTGCTGCCATCGGCCACTCCACTGAGAGGTCTGTTTTTTCCACAGCCTCGGCCCACGGCCCTTCAGACTCCATCTGCACGTCTTCCCCGACCTCCACGGTCCACGACACTTCTGACAAGTCAGGCTCCACGACGGCTACCTCGCCGCACGCCCTAGAGCCTGGCATAGACACGGACATCGTGACTCCCGCTGTACGACCCCCAATTGCGGAGGCATCGCCAGTGATGTCCAACAAACCCGCCTTTTCGACCTCGACACTGTGCGCATCTTGCCAACAGGAACTACCATCGTCCTCGAAATCTCCCGCAGCAGACGTTCAAGCCCATAACCAGCTACGGCCGAACGTGCGTGACGCTGCGACGATGACAGAAAATCCCGAGGACCACCCGCCGTGCTTGCCACAGGTAGACCAGACCGCGTATGCCCTACCGGCCACGCAGGCATACAACCCGCCTGCCGCCCCGCACACGCGCTCTCCTTTACCTACTAAACAACTTCATTCTGCGACTACAGCTGCACCGTCGTCCAGTCCCTCCAACGCGGCTCATCACACCGAGATTAGTCGCGCCACGTCTAGCTGCAGCGCACGACTCGCAGCTCGTCTGCACTCTACACGGCAGACTATGGAGCAGCCGCAGCCAGTAATGTGCCACCACCAACGCCGTTACCGGCACCGTCGCCACGCCAACTGCGTCGCCCGCCCAAACAGGCGAAGTTCGCACCGACGAACGTCTAAATCAGCTGGCCAAGATGTACTACGCCTACGCTCCACTCTGTATTTAAGTCACCTTTACCCGAGTGTGCGCACGAACCGCCAGCATCACAAGAGCTCGCGTGTGTTCCAATTTCATTGGGCTGCACTGCGGAATTTCTCGGCCCACTACCGCTTTCCACGTTATCGGTGTCGCTCGCTCCTTCCAACAGCGTCTCTTCGTCGCGACCCTCGCCCGCTACGCTTCTCCCAGAGCCGCCCGCCAGAGACCCGATGGTTCCCGACAGTCCTTCACCGTTGACGACCTAGACTGCCCCCGGACATTTTGTCTCGCGTCACCAGCCTTGTATATATGCCCCCATAGTTTTTCATTTCGGCTTCATTTCTGCGGGGGAGTAATCTGTAGCGGCATCTTCATCACCGCTCACGATCATCATCACCATTTTACCACTTACGCGCCGCGCCTCTCGCGCAGCTCATGCCTAGCGCTCGAGGCGCGAGCAGTTGAGAACGTGCCCACGCTCCTGGAAGCTGGACGCCGGCAGCCGCTGCCGCTCTGCTTGTACCAGGGCCTTCGAATAAAGTGGCGAGACTTCGGCACGGCCACGTTGGCCGCCTTCACGTCTCACTCTCGCTACAGGTTCGTCGCAGCGCCCTCCCTCCCAATTATGTCAATATATGGCGCTGACATTGCCCCCCCCCCTCCTTATTATGTCAATGTGTGGGGCTGACTCTGCGCCCCCTCCCCCTCTTAGGCGAATAGGAAGGGCGGCCGACCCCCCCCCCCCCCCCCCATGCGCGCGCCTGTGCGTGCGCGTATATATACGCAAGCAAAATTGGAAATTTGGGGGGGGGGGGGGGTTGAACCACCCTGGCTACGACCCTGGCGACAGCCTTCTGCATTTACTGCATGACCTATGCCAAAACAATAAACAAAAGCAGGGGGATTTTTTCGAGGGGCTCGTTTCTCTTGTTACACACACCCAAGTGAATCCAAGAGACAATTAGGCCAGGTAAAGCACAGGGGCCATCAACTGCCTTTGACTGTAGTATAGCAATACTGATGTAAACTGAAATAAAGTGGACGAAAAATCCCACCGATGGAAAGGGTGACTTTTCGCCCACTTTAATTCATTTCAATATACATCATTATAAAGACCACACTTGATTGTCCCTATGCTTTCCCTGGCTTAATTGTTGTTGGATTCATTTGGGTATGTCAAAGCAAGTGCCAAAGGGTCTATCGCAAGTGTGGCCGCGGGATTGTAGAACCGCTTGATACGAGCAGAGTCGCATTCAGGTGCCCTCCGTAGGGCTCGCGTCATACAAGCATATCGGCAAACAGAGAAGCCACACAGGCTTGCTGTATTTCGAGTCCCCACGCAAAAAAAATGTGCACGAGACGAATGCGACACTTTCCCGTTCTCTTGCAGCTTCGCCCCTGGGCGGGGAGTGCACGTACCACGCCCAATGCCAGTACAGCGACTCGCACAGCGCTTGCGACCTGACGGGACATTGCGCGTGCGTGGACGGGTTCAGGCCACGCCGGGACACTCTGACCACCAAGAAGTGCGCCGCCGAGGAGGCGGACGACGACGACCGTCAGTATCCGGACGCTGCTGCGGTGGCGAGACCGCATGCGATCACAGGCATGACAATGCACTCAATTCCTCCACTGATGCGGTCACCACGCTTCTTTCGCCGCCCCAAAAATAATCAAAGAAGTAAAGTTAGCGGTAGAATTCTACCAATCAAAATTATGTCATATTTCAGTTAAGAGGATTCGTTGGTTCTCTTCCTTCAGAGACATTTGCCAAACAGATTCAGCGGCGGCGGCGGCGAACAAGAAAAACGAAAAAACAAACAAGCGCTAACGCATTCTACTACATAGTGCAACCTCGGTATTCCCTTATGTGCAGGCGCATCTCACGGGAACTGGCAAACGCAAATGCACAGTTCCCGCTTAAACTAACCATGGCGAGTGCATTCAATTGATCATTCAGTGCGGAATGCGCAATACCCGACTTGACGTTCGTACAATGGAGCCTGGTGAGTGGCCCTTCAAAACTTCGTCCAACCCCATTCAACAGGATTCTTTTGCTGTAATTTCTCATATGTGATATGGCATAATACTATTATCCACTAGAAGCACACCAGATAATTTTTTGTTCATCTTTTTGAATAGTTGTTAAGGCAAAAGGTGCAATGCGGTTCCCACATTCCAAAGCCTCTATTTACAGGCTCAATGGTACTCCAGATGCTGCTGTGGTGTCTGTAACGGATAACTGTAATTCCAATGCATGAAATCATGGTGGCCTACGGTTAAACTACCTATGCTTCCCACTGGTGACAAATATGACTCCACAGTTAATGTCACGGTAGGAATTTAGCGTCATAACCAAGTACGTGAAATATAACAATTTGATTAAAGAGTGGAATAACGGAGCAAACAAAGTAAAGCCGCTTCACTGTTCTGTTTCCAAGAAGCTGTGACTGAGTAACAAGATTTTTAGGATGTCTCAACATAGTGAAGATGTACAAAGCTAAGCCAGTTTTAAGCCTGAATTAGTGATGAATATTGGCGTGCGCAAGGTTGCCCATAAGGGTGAGGGGGGGGGGGGGCGAAGGTTCATCGCAGCGCCCCCCCCTACTAAGTGTGCATGGGGGGGGGCTGACCCCCTGCCCCCCCCCCCCCCCATGCACACGCCTATGGTGATGAACAGCAGTGGTGCTGTTTGTTTTATTGCAAGATTTTAACAGGACATTGCCAGAGTTTAAAGCACAGAACTCTTTCACACTGTTCCATCTTCGGTGACCAGAGAGAACAATTCTGGAATCAGCCAGTAATTGGAAGAGTATGTTTGCTTACATACCTGCCAAGTTTGGAGAAACGGAATCCGGGAGATCTACTCAACAGGGGGGGGGGGGGGGTAACAGGGGGGGGGGGGGTATGAAGTATGCCGACCGCGGGGGGGAGGGGGGTACTGCGATAGCAATTATATGGACACTGTCAGCGGGATTTTGCGGTCGCCGCTGATCTGTACAGAGTCCAAACCGATAACATCGCTTACGCATCGTCTGTTTCACGTGCGAGTAAATGCGCGCTAGCGCTAGGGACGAACGCGGTTGAAGCAGAGATGAAACGACCCGGCAGTCACCGTCGCGCGAAGGGCACATGCGATAACATCGCTCCGCGTGCGAGGCCTGTCGTCGCTTGCTTACCAGTTATTTCGTCGGGCAAGGGGCGCCGTTGAGACGGGGACGGTCGCAAGCGCTGGCGAACACGTTATCTCGTCAGACATCGGTAACGGCTACCCTTTTAAGTGCTGGGCTCTCCACTTAAAGCAGTAGTGACACAAAATTTTGAAGGCGAGATAACTTGTGGGATAGATTTGTGTGTAAACAAACGCATCATCTACGAAATATTAACGGCTGATATAACCTATAACACATTTAGGATCAATTTTTAAATTGCGTGTAGCGCACCTGTACGCGAAACGTCCCACCTCGCGTCACCGTGACGCACGGGGCGCGCAATGCACTGGACGCGCGGGGCAAAACTGGATTTCCGGGAGATTTTCCCATGACCCGTACAACCGGGAGAAACGTTCAAAATCCGGTAGTCTCCCGGGTAATCCGGGAGACTTGGCAGGTATGTTGTTTAGCTTATCATCTGGTGGAACCAAAAGAAGCATTTTTATAGAATGTGTTTATCAGTAGCACTTAGCACATCCCAAGATATGGAAACATAGACTAGCCCAATGTCTTACTATATTTAACGTCATTTGTTACATTCTTTTCATGTTACATGCTACACGTCTCAAAATAATGAAAAAATGGAGGTTTCGTTAGAACACAGAGCACATTTTTTGTAACCCTAAAACACCCAGGAATGTAGAAATAAATGCAACAGCGATCTTTTCGAGTGATGCTGGCTCATACCATTCCCACAGAGTTCCTTTATACTGAATTTCCAGAAATGTCTCAACCCTGTCCTCTCAGGGAGGTCTAAGAGCAGATACGCAACATACCACACAAAGATAATTTTGTTTGTGCTTTATACTATGCACAGGACATCGGAGTTCATATGGCAGCGGTGTGACAACATTCGGCATCATCGTGCTGGTGCTGTTGTTTGTGCTTGCTGTTGCCTGCCTCCTCAAGTTTGTTGTCTGCAACTGGTAAGAGTCGTCTGTAAAATGGCTCGACCCTGCCTACTCAGTCAAAACAAACAATCTCTGTCTAGCAGACAAGCGGGAACGGCCTTGTGCTATCAGTGCCCTAAAAACAGTATTGTGCCTACTCGCTTATTTCCCCTTTTCTGCAATGAAAGATGTAGTACAACGCATATGTCAGCACCAACCGTAAAGTACCATCTGTACAAAAAAAAACTTACTTAGAACAGTGACCTGTCGATGTTTGTGCATGCATCAGCTGCTTCTGCGTCTCAAAATATAAGCTCCATAAAGTCTCTCAATAGCTAAGCTGATAAATAATGTATATAAACAAAATCAAATCGGAGCAGACACAATCCTCTGTTCTGGCCAAATTTCTCAGTCTATTTTGCTGCAGGAACCAGCAACAACCATCGCCTCCACGAAAACATTCCAGGAAATACAACTACCTCACTGTGGGTTACCTCAAAGGTATGCAGTACATCTTTCCACAGCAGTACAGCTCAAGCCTTTTCAAAACTGCTAACCCATGATCTTATATTTATCTATTACAGACAATGAGACACAAGCTCTTCTTGCACCGGTAAGTCATTAGCAGAGTTGCCAGTTCTGCTCGTAATAAACGGATTTGGTCTTCTTTATACACCAAGCCGCTGGTAGAATTTTCCAGTCGCTTGTCGCTTTTTTGGGGCTTATTCGAGTTTTTCTGCAAATATAGCTATCATAGTGCTTGTCACGTTCACTAATAGTACATTTGTCGATGACATTGTGTAACCGAGCACTGAAATCATACATACATTGGGGGAGTCAACGAGTAGTGTTATCCTTGCACTGGCAAACGTGCAATGAACAGAGATGACACTACCCTGGAGAGGCTATGTTGAAAAGTAAATATTTGTGCTTTCATTAATAGTTGCACATATTTTCCAATCTATTTTCGCTGTACAAAATAATTTAGGTTATTTTTCAGTTTCCCTTCATATTTGAGCGACTTTTTTATTATATTTAAAGCTATTTTCAAAACTAACGAAATCTATTAAACCTCCACTTCTTTTGGGCTTCTTCGCAAAAGATAAGGCGCTTTTTTGGGCTTCCATTGGGATGATTATTTGCTTGTTAGCTTGGCAGCATCTGGCAACTCTGGTCATTAGGATAGACTGTTATTATGCCTGCAAGTAAGCTTTACATTAAGCAAACACCAAGGACCATTCAGTACACTGGGATCTTATCACAAAAGATAACAAAGACTGACACCAGCAGCAAAAACATAGACCCACTCTAACATGAAGTATGCAAACTAAGCTATATGCATACACAATATTGAGTTTTTAGTTTGCACCATCTTGAGGCACGACATCTCATTGCAGCAACTACTGAGATTATGAACACATATTTACATATATAGTTTACACACATACATGTAGCTCATCACAAGCGATGAGCTACAAGTACGTTGATTTAAACAATTTCAGCCTGTACTGCTTCTGCACAAAAGGCTTTATCATTTGATATGTCATAACCTCTTTCTTTGCAAAAATGTGCATAAAACAGTCCTACTAGAGTGGTAAAACAAAACCTTTCTTCATTGAATACGCACTTACATTCGAATGAGATTCCTCTTTTATCAGTCACAGGAAAACAAAAATCTACCAGAGCAGAAGGTAGCACTCCTCACTGAACAGCAGATGCTATTGGTTGCAGCAGATGTTATGCAGCATACCACAGGCTTTTTGTATGAAACCTAGATTAAAGAGGAAGAATGAGCGATCTGATAAGGAGAGGGCCAATCTAAAAGTGCCAGTGGGAAACACAAGCCCTCACTGAGCCTGCCTGTTCAGCTCAACGTGTATGCTGCAGAGCTCAATAGGCCTTCACTTAACATCAAGTTCACGAGAAGTATGTTCATTCATGTGCTATACCAAAATATACTGCGACATCTATGTGCTTGCGCGACCCTGGCTCTTCAGCAGTATGCAATATTTTGCAGGGCAAGCGTCCTCCCAGCTACTCAGAAGCCACCCGGGTACCACAGATCACCATTTCCGATTACTCATCCCTTTCTCACCCCACCACGATGGCCTACACAAGCACGTGACCCAAGCGTATTGCAGAGCAGCCGATGGATCACCGTTGTATGCAATCACTGTAAATAGAGAGTTTTGATAACCAATTTGATGTTCTATTCCCTTTTGAACACTGTCAACCTTTGTGCACTATAGCAAACCCTCTAGTAGCTTTTTGAATGACTGTAGCTATAGTCACAAATGTTCACCAATTAGAAGAATTTGTATAAGCAACAAAAGCACACCAAGGCAGTAGGAAAACATTGCTGTTCAATGTACACAAATATCAAACTTTTAGTCATAGTGAATATAAAAAACAAAACGTCTAGGTGAATTGTATAACATGGCTTTTTAATATTTTTATTACAAATATTTCAGCTTAAAGTGCAACAGGAACCCTGTTGTTGCTCTGTTCACATACTAGTGGGCAAAGTCTTTATGTATCATGATGTAAGTTTACATTTGTTAACCACACTAATCTGAATCAAATGCAGAGTTTAATGAGGTTACCATTATCAGTATTCTAAACCTTCCAAATGCCTTTATAGCTGTATTTTCTGAATAACCACCAAACCTTCCATCATGACGTGTCACTATTACTTGCTATGTTACGAGATCATGCATGACCCTGATCAATTACAACCCAACAATGCAATAGCAAACGTACCTTGTACATTTTGCACTGCGTTTAATGATGGTACCTTGAAAGGAATTTCTATGCATATGCAAGCTGATTACCACTGTACAGTATTTCTAGCACATGTGAATTAATGTGCACTCATCGTAAATAGACTTGATGCACTTCATCCTATTTGAATGTGTATGCAGTACATGAGAACATGTTTCACTTTGGTTGCATGAAATCTACTTTTACATGCCAGGTGAGCACACGTGGGCATGATGCCGAACATCGGTGCTATGCATACCAGGCATTAAAAATTATGTTGTGGAATAAAGGGCTAACTTTCTTGGTTGGACGAAGGCAGGACTGACACTCAAATGTTAGTCCTTTACTGCCAGGGCACGTTGGTGCCTTTTTTTGTGTGTGTGTTCAAAACAGAAGATCTTCCCATGACGAAAACAAAAAATATATGGTGAATTTCACTCAGGCAAAGTGCAATTGTACATAATAAATATAAAGCATTCAGTGTACTAACAAATGTTTAGTTAATTGAAATTAATAACTAAATTATTGAAATGAAACAAAACCAGCTTCTGATATAAGAACACCTGTTATTTTACACTACAAAAGCACGAAGTTTTGAACCTGTCATACTACATCCTTGACAACAAAACAACAGGGAGCTACCGATTACTCAAGATGTACAGAACATATGAAAAGGGGTCAGATTACTATCAGACATCACAAATGGACATAAATGTGCCTCTCACAGTTAACATCACATGCCTCAAAATAAGGATGTGCATGAATTAAATTTATAATTCCTAATCATTAGATAGGGATATCAACCTAATTTTTGTTTTAGAAATATGGATATGTATGAATTAAATTTATTATCACTAATCATTAAACGTAGATATGAACTTAATTTTTGTTTCACTGATGTAATTTTGTCATACTTTCCATTTCCAAAGTCGTTTTAGACACAAAAATCACAAGAAATGGGTGATCCTGCTGCAACCAAAAGTCTTGAATGAGCCTGCAAAAATATCCGTTTGTTAGCCAAATAAATGTTTTGCACTTAAGAGATGCTTCTCGGCAAAATAAAAAGAAAACTTCTTTTCAAAAGAAAATTTTTTTACAGGAAGTCCCTATCTTTAAGAATATTTAGCAGTCTTTGGAAAAACACCCAGTGTATTGCAGTGTTTGCCACATGGCTACCACAACAGCCAATGCTGGCTGGTCAGAAGCCTCCCTGCAATGCCAACAAACAAGGGAAGAGCGAAAGAACATCCACATAGCATCTTGTTTTGTTAAAAGTGTGAACTCAGAACATGAAATTTATTGTGACGTTAGGATTCCCCTTGCCAGTGCATGTGTGCATACCATTTTCATTTTCTTTCTTCGTGCGACTGAGCCCTGCATGATGAATGCGTCACTGTGGTGGAATGGTGAGACTTGTGAGAATTTCTCGTATTGATGGATAGATGCAGCATTCTGGAAAGAACAAAAGGAACATCAAACCTTGTATCAACTAAAAATGAGAAATGTCAAAGTAGCAATCATAGTGACAGTCAGTGGTAACAGCACGCAGGTTTTTCTTCCATCGTGATCACAAGTTTTGGTTGAGGAAATTGCCAGAAACCCCTGGACTACAATTTCTTTGCGTGAGCCACACTGACCGTTAGGTGGGGCAAACTCAGCAAAGCGGCGCAGCATGGCATTGATGAGTGTGACAGGTGCATTGGGCTGTGCTCCAGGGGCCTCAAGCCGCTTGTCGGCCACTTGCATCACGTTGGCGCTCAAGTCGTATACAACGGGCACCGCTATGTGCGATGGCTCGCCTGGCACCAGCCGGCTCAGCTGCAGCTGCAAAGCAAAGATTCCCTTGTGTTTCGTTTCATTCTGCTTAAAGTATGCAAGGAGATGTTGGTGCCTCATAGAGGTACCAGCTACTTCTTTACCCTGATGCGTGGTAAAAAGAGGGACACCCCCAGCAAAAACAAAGTGATAACAATGCAAAAAGGACTCAAGAAGAAGTTCCTATGAGTAAATCAGAAGTCACATGATTCTTCATTGCGTTAAAACACGTTGCAATAAAAGAAATAATCTTGATATCGCTAGGTAATTAAAATTTTGAGCCAATTTTCCTAAAAATACTGCAGTTTTAACTCATTGCATTCACACATCACTAAGCATTGTGCCCATCACAGTATACAATTGTTCCAAGTGCAGACACAGTGCATGCTAACATGCACAGCACATTTTCTCATACAGAAATTATCACACTGTTCCTGATGCAGTGATGCTACCGAGGACTTCTGATTTGGAGAAATTTTTGGAGCAGCAAAATTTCCGTTTTGGAGCACTATGGAGCAGCAAAAATTTTCATCTTGGAGCACTTTGGAGCAGATAATTTTGCATCTGGGAGCACTCTGGAGCAGCAAATTTTACATCCTGGAGTGTACTACAGAAGCACATTGCATTAACATTCAAGCCCCTGAATATTATTATAGTGCTCTTATGAAGGCTAGAAATATTTCGATTCATTGAAAATCTCATGGAAAAAATCATCTCAGGAGAACTCCATACTTCACTCGCTAATGAAAAAATAAGGGCTCATGCAGTTGAGTTTTCTGGATTAACCTCTTTGGCGATTATTTTCGACACTAACAAATAAACAGACTACCGGATCAATAAAATTGCATTTTATGAAATAACACTCTAAATACATCTATTTGATTATCAGCCGACGTGGTAGACAAACGTCGCAATGTACGGCAGTGCCTCAATGCCAAAGAGCCACACTGTCCCTAATGCATTCCCCAAAAAAAACTCCAAGGAGAAACTTAGGTTCTTTTTCTTCTCGATCGACGGGTTGATCCTCCCCCTCCCCCTCTGCAAGCTTTCTGCACCTCACCTGGTTTTGCGCTAGATCCATGATCGGTGCACCGATCACGGAAGCAGTGTAAAGCGACGATGTCATGTGATGACGTCATCACGTGACGTCCCGATATATGACGCCATGATGACGTCACAAGTTTTGACGATCTATGACGTGATGATGACGCCATCACATGGTGATTATTTTTTGCATCAATCGATTGACGCCGCCGCCGGTCAATTTTCATGTTTGATAAAGCATCTAAGGCTTTCGCATTAATATTGCGGATTGAACGTTAACAGCCTGGTCGTTAACAACCTGGCCTTACATACCAAACTGTCCTCCACCATGTCACCTCTATGCCATGCGCGAAACAGCTTCGCTTATCATCCACTTCACAGAGTGAAATGGCTCCTCAATTTTTTTTAAATTTTTATTGTGATAGCAATGATATGGACACTCTCAGCGGATTTTTGTCGTCGCCGTTGCTGTAATTTTTCATATAAAGTCCAAATTAATAACATCACCACACGCATTCTAGCCACGGGTAAAAGCTCGCGAGCACTGGCGACGAACGCGGCTGCAGCGGAGATTAAACTAGCCGGCTGTCTGTCTCCGTCGCACGGAGAGCGCATGAGATAACATCTTCCCGCATGCAAGCCTGCCGTCGATTGCTCATCAAACAGAGAGGAAACGCCCCGCCCGTCTTTCGTAAGGAGCACGAAGGGATGCCAGGTGAGTGGAGGGGGTGGGGGACCGCATCGTTCGAAGGGCGCAGTCGCTTGCGCGCGCGCTATCTCGAGGCATCAGGAGACGGTTCGTAAACTTGCTGTGCTCTCAATGCTTACTTCGCGTTAAGAGAACTCGGAGCACGAAAACGCTTCGGTTCCTGGAGCGGCCATATTCCCTTAAACCAGCGTTTTGTTGAGTTACACGAGATCGGATCCAAAAGAGTTAGCAGCTAGCCTTACCTCATTTAACAATACAATTTGTTGGTATCGCATTTATAACTGAGTTTTTTTAACCGTCAGCTATTGACCCTCGAAAGCAAGGGGCGGACGTGTAACATGGCGTAGCCGCTTCACTGTGGGCCGTGAGCGATGGGCCCGCTACTGACAGCTGCGCATTTGCGGCTCCGACCATGAGATATGCTTTTATTTATGAGATTACATTTTTAAAAAAGCAAGCAAAGATTCGAATTGGAACCCTAGCACGTGAGCTCGAAAGGGCAAGGCCTTTTAGGGGGTATTTACCGCAGAGTGATTTCAAACTCGGATGTGCTGGTGGAAGGAATTACGAAAAGGCTCTTCTGGATGAAGATCCATGGATAAAGTATATCTCAGGAAAAGTGTCGTGTCACACGTTCCCACCGTTCGCGTGCTCTTCCATAAACGCGAAGCAAGGAAAATTCGATATTGTTCCATATACCTACTGCTAGCGATCCCAGATTTCATTCCGCGATGTCCAGAAACATTTTAGCGGCACTCATGTAGTTATTACTGAACATTGCTTTCCTTGCGTGCCATGAAACGCTTGAAACGAGCTATCAGCAGCGTTTCTGGAACAGATGACGTCCGTCGATGAATCGCCGTCGCACTTTCTCGCTACCGATAGGCCTAGACGTCACAAGCCTCTGCGGAGAGCGCGTTTTGCTGTCGAGCCGACTTGCAGAAAAGAAGCAGTGTCGGCACCGTGCATGGCATCGTGGCTTACTCGGGACGCACGCGCGAGCGCTCTTTATTCAGCGGAATAATTCTTGGTCCATGGTTGCGACTTTGGCAGCCCCAAGATCAAGCTGCACATGTTCTGACGCGCTGGCGGTGCGATTGCCGGTGATAGATGCCCCCAAAAGCGAGACTTTGGTGCAGTTTGGCGCAATTTTCGTCGATATTATCAGGATGGCGCAGTAAATACAATTTGGCGCACTTTGGCGCAGTTGGCGCAGGAGTGGAATCACTGCTGATGGCTGAACAAGGAATGTGGCAGGGGCCACAGCTTAGACAAGTGTACTCGTCGTGTTTGGATTTAATGGCTCATTCCATATTACTGGGCATTGCTTCTAAAATTAGAGCTTTAAATATTGAAACATCTTTTTAGACCACGACTGTGGACCAATGTACGTATTACCTTATTTATCCTCCACTAACTCACCTTAACACAGCGCACACACACGAACACAGAAGAATAAGGAAACGACGACACGTGTCGTCGTTTCCTTATTCTTCTGTGTTTGTGTGTGTGCACTGTGTTGAGATGAAGATTTACCAACTTGCCCAAATATCCACCTTGCTAACTCACATTGCTATGTAAATCGACTCTGAACATTTCAACTGTGTGATTAGTGGCCAAATTTCTTACCAAATCACATTTAAACACATGCATTATCAATATTTTAATCAACAGCACTTCTATAAGTGCCCATTAAGTTATTTGCCATGTCACAGTAAAGAAAGTTAATTGCAACAGAATTCTTTGTTAGGGAAGTCATTAAGATGCACACGCCATGACTTTGTCAAACTGATGCTCGGCTGGAGCAACCTTTGGTGTGAGCTAGCAGTGGATTAACACACCAGAATGAAACAAACGTCTATCAACACAAAATATTCAATGATGCAGAGCAGATGGGAACAGAGGACAGGGGCACCCACCTCGTCCTGTGCTCATGCATCATACCAACAATGCGAGAACAATATGGGGAACTGAGAGACTTGATTTTTGTTAGTGACAACCACATGAAGCCAGGAAATGCACAGTAGAAATTAACTGCTTTTTCTTAAATTAATGGCAAAAATGAAAGTGAATGAAAAGAAAAATTGCTGCAAATGGGAGCTAAGCTGAAGCCTTCCCCATTGTGACGCTCTATCACCGAGTACTGGCCATCAGCTTTCTTATGTGTTTGTGCAGTATGTGTATCAGTCACAGTCCTGGAAACTGCTACATCTGTTGGCTGCATGTGGTTGAATTTGCAACGTATGCATGCTGAACAAAACAGGAAATGTACTAACGAAGAACAGCATCTTGTTCTTGATCATGACGATTGAGCTCATGCCAGAGGGCGCAATGGGTGGCGCGGCAGGCGGAATGGTCAGGCACAGCTGCATGCTCCACTTCATGTTCCGGTCTGGGGCCTGGGTGTCAAAGTGATTCCAAAAACAACCTCATTCCTTTGGGAAGCATAATGGGACACCTACAAGCTGGCTTCTGGAGCCAATATCCCCAGCTCGTGGGTACAGTGTTCCCCCAAAATTATTGACTAGCTGTTTTCTACAAAATATTCTTTATATTTTTCAAAGCAATTCAATATTGCATTCTTTCAGGAGAGGCTAGTACTAAAGCTCCAAGTGATGAACGGAAAAGCAAAAATATCGGTCTGCCTCATTGTGCCAATGATGTCAGCACAATTAAAAGGTCAAATAAAAAGATCTACCAATTGTCATTAGATTAACCTTTAAGACGATAATCACTTGTAAATATTTTGAAGGAAGCAAGAACTTCGGTTAACTGCAGTAAGATGACAGGTCAAAGAGCAAAAATTTTCATTCTTTCCTATGTTTGATATTGCATAAACAGGAAGTTCAATAAGATATATATATATATATATATATATATATATATATATATATATATATATATATATATATATATATATATATATATATATATATATATATATATATATATGTGTATATATATATATATATATATATATATATATATAGTACGTAGATTATGAAGAGTCTGTCTACGGTTGCCGTAAAATAAATAGGAAAAAGATATACGCTTCTAAAAAACTGTTTATTTGTCGACATTCTGATCGGAGACCGATGTTCATCAAGATCAGTCTATATATATATATATATATATATATATATATATATATATATATATATATATATATATATATATATATAGGAATCCTGCTTCTAACTATTCGAAATATTCTAGAAATATTCGAAAAATATTCGATTTGAGTCGCACTCACACTTCAATATTCGAATTCGCTGGCACCCAAAATCTTGGTATTCGCACAGCTCTAATATATATATATATATATATATATATATATATATATATATATATATATATTCAAATATTGAAGTGTGAGTGCGACACGAATCGAATATTTTTCGAATACTTCGAAGCAGGATTCCTAAGCATATTCTTTAAGATATCAACATGAAAGTGTTTCTTTTTGCTAGGTTGATGAAGCACTGGCGGGTTGGTGTTTCATAGTTGTCTGATCAAGAATGAGGCAATAAAGAGGCCGAATTCTATTTATGTACATGATTTGGTGCAACCAAAGTGTTGCTGACAACACTTTACACGTGATAGGCAAAGATGCCATTTCCTCAGCCTCTCCTCCTCTTTCAACTTCTGTGGAAGCCTAACTTATGTGGCGGACAAGGGTGTGCTCCCTTCAAGTACGGAGTTCCAAATCTGCCTCGTAGACGTCGATCTATAAGAACATTTGAAATTTTGGATGCTAAAAAGCTTCTGCTTCCGATTTTTCGGAATTCCTGTCCAAATTTCAGGCCCAAAACAGCATTAATTGAGCCCCCAACTCTGCCACATCTTTCATCTCCATGTTGGAACCAGCGTTTTCTTGAGTTAGTACATTTGCGACCGTAGCAGAGCTTGAAAGGCAGCTTTGCCGCAATATCGGGGTGTGATGAGGCGAAGCATATTGAAAATCTAGGGACCACTTCCAATCGGACGTCGACTGTGTCTTGGCAAAGTTCGACCGTAACGGAGCTTGAAAGGCAGCTTTGCCGCAATATAGAGAGTGTAGTGAGGTGAAGCATATTGAAAACCTGAAGGGGTCACTTTCAATCCGACGTTGACTGCATTTGTTTTTGGGAAGTTTGAATAGCAAAATTCCAGTGCGAATCGAATAGCAAACACTATTCGAAAAATATTCGAAATTTCGAATATTCACACACCCCTAATATATATATATATATATATATATATATATATATATATATATATATATATGCCGCAAGTATACGAGACCTTGCATTAAGTAGGCCTCAGTGGCATAACAAATTCATGGTATCACCAGGCTAAACCAGCCATTCAATGGCACCTAACAACATAGTCATTCATTTTAGCCACACATATTGGTATTTATCAAGTGTGGCCTTAATACTTCTTTTGACTTACAATATATATACCTTTTGTTTCTTTGTATATTTACCCATCCCCCTTTGTATACAGTAGCACGACTGCTCAATAAAAAAAAGGTGTAACCTGTTGCGTCACACTGAAACACACAAGCACAAGCGGGAACACTATGTTGACAGTTCTGTCTGCGTTGCCACTAGTAGAAATACAGCCACGAGCATTTAGAACAAAAAAGAGACAAAAAACAGGGTTGTAGCATGCGTGAGACATTGTATCCCACCATGTATGGGCATGCTGAGGAGCCGCTGCGTTTCATGGTGTCTTTGAACAACAATAAAGGATGTCAACATCGGGCACCATAAATTTGTCACACTGAATGGCTTGAGAAGTCTGTATGATAAAATAAGATATTGTTGTTTTCAAAGAAAATTGTGCATCCAGAGGGGTGTTGATGACATGATCACAAATAATATTTGCCAGGAGTTCGAGGCTCCTAAAAAAAACCCGCAACACAAAGGCACTTGTGCTCTTTAAACCACCTTGGTGCAACCTGTCTTCTGGCGCTATAGCAGCAATAGGTTCAACTAGGCAGCTCCTGCTGCTTTCTGAACACACGAGCCGCACCTTTCATTTTATTTTTTTGAGCGGCCGTGACAGTATCAACAAGCTACTGTGTGCATGTGCGTGTGTGTGTGCATGCGTGCATGTGCGTGTACGTGTGTATGTGTAATGGACATGGTGGTGAAGGGGCCAAGGCGTAGTAGAGATTTCCTGCTCAAAGATTTCCTGGAATTACACCAATTCTCCCTATGCTCTAAAAAAAGTGCAGAAAATTTCTAGATTTGAGGAAACTTTCCATTGGCAACACATGCAATATGGCAAGATCAAATACAAAAAGAACTTCTAGTGCATAACAATATCAAAGCACCTGTACCACATATATGTACTAGCAATTATCCTATGCACGACATATTTCATCTACCAGTGCACTTTTAATCGAACTACGAAGTAGATACAGCGTTCTCCACCGGCACTTACCAGCTCCAACCTCATAAGCTGAACAAAGTCCTTCAGAATGTTGATGGGTGCATTAAGCAGCCTAGTGAATGACATGAAGGCATTGGGCTTGTACGGGAAGCTTGCCACCTTTAACAGGGAGAAAAACATTTATTTATTTATAACCTTTCGAAATATGAAACAATTGACGTCTATTTCATATAAATGAAAAACAAATTAATGCTTTAAAGAGTATGCTAATCATGTTATGCTCACATTGCTTTCACCTTGAACAAAAAAGTGCTCCCTACAAAGCATTGCTTCAGAAGCATCTGGCTTTATCTGAAATCCAATCTGTACAGCTTATAACTGCCAGCTCTCACTGTCTTCCAAACAATGCTAACCGTAACCTCCCATAATGGAATGCAGAATGGTGGATAAATGGGCTAGCTGATAGTACATAGCATAAGCATACGGCACTGGGACGAAAAGCAAGAACAGGTATAAGTGCGTGCCGAATCACAACATAATTTTGAACATGCCTACAATAATAAAATCTGGCAATTTAAGTGCCAGAACCAGGAAATAATTAGTATGATGTGAGCACATGCACACAACAGAAGTACAGTCAAGCCTTATTTCATGAACTTCCGCTTACTGTGATAACACAATGGTTTAATATTCGTTACAAGCATACAAATCTGTTTATAAGCAACATAATTAAAATATAATCCCAGTAACATGTTTCCTAATGGGCAGTTAGCATGGCAGTGTCAGGCCCGAGGCATGATGGCAGTTTGGCGTCCGGGCCATGAGGCGTCGCTAACATCGAAACGACTGCAGCGAACCTGGTACAGGCTGCCACGAGTATTACAAGGCAAAGTTATAAAGAAGTTTTGTAAACATGACTGTGCGTGGCTCCGCTGGGTACCGCCGCCATCACGCCTGCGTAGCGCACAAGCAGACGACGCGCAAGCACGAAAGTGCATAGAAATGGAAACTTCACCACCGCAGCGAGGAGCAGCGATATCGCACCTTTATTGCTGCGCGAAGTGGTGCGATTCCTCGGGGAAAGAAGGTGAACACTTCTTCAGAATCCCTGCTGACCACAGGTATTTACACGTTCACTATTATATATTTCCCAAGATGTTCACGTCTTGATTTGGCTGTCGTTGACCGTTATGATTTGAAACTGCTGAATGAACGACAAATTTCCTTACTGCCATTCGTTGCTGCGGCCATCTGTTTGAGAAGTGGTTACGATAATAAGTTAAAATTAGTGGGCGGGCTGCAGTTTGTGGCTCGACGCGGCGTCACCTCTCAAAAGCGGAGCTGTTCGCTAGTTATGGTTGCTCACGTTAGTATATATGTGCGTGCCTCACTGCCTGACGTTGCCTCAACGATCTTATGAAAGCTAACCAACTCGGATTACACTGTCATGCAACCATGTCTTCAGAGTGTTTTGTTATATGTTACTTTACCTTATGCGTGCTAGTAACATTAACAGAGTGGGATAGTTGTTGTGCTCAGTGCAGCTGTTTTTTAAAGACGATAGTCTTTCTTGGGGAACTTAAACGCAGAAATTTTGGTCTGTCTTTCTGTCTTTCTGTTTGTCGGCACGTCCCTCGATTCAGCCACTCAGCCAAAGTTGAACCACTTGCCCAAGGGCCAGCCGTCTTGAACTGGTATGGCTGTTCATACTTGTGAAGGTTGTCGATCAAAAATAAATATCATGCATATCTGAGGTGCAACATCACTAGGTAAGTATTAGGTGGCGTGTTCCTTTAATAGAAAATGCATACATACATAATTTTAAGGACCCTAGTTTCTTAAGCTGCGCTGAAAATGCATAAGAATGGAAGCTTGAGCGAGTTGGTATGCGTTCATCTTTGTTGAAACAGCGCTCACTAGACGACGACGAAGTAAAAGAAGGCACAGGACAGGCGCTGCCTGTCCTGTGCCTTCTTTTACTTCGTCGTCGTCTAGTGAGCGCTATTTCAACAAAGCTGAAAATGCGACTGCGCTGAAATTTGCCTTCCTCCGTGCCCTTCGCACGAGCTCATTGTTGTGTTTCGGTTTCGGTTCTGTATTGCACTGTACGAATGCCATGGGTTGGTGTTGAAAAACTTTAGTTTTGAGAAGGCCAAGAAGGTGAAAAAAAATATTTAAGAAATGAAAAAGCAGCGCTGTGGGCGGCCTTCAGGCTGCCGGTTGTGGGCGCCGCTCTGGCGTTCCTGTTTTACCCAGGCGACGTGTAAATAAAAGAGTGTGTGGAGAGTACTCGTTGAGTGCGGACGTTTCTCTGCTTCAGCGCTTCGCGCCAAACCGCGTTTTGGGGCTGGCTGGCGTCCCCGCCGGTCGCGTTGGTCACCGCCGGTCTTCGCCTGCTGCTGCGCCGGGACTACCAGCACGCAACACAGCACTCATATTTCCCGACGTATTGCCAGATGGCGTCCATATCTCACACAGCGCCTCTTCTATCGTCTTTACACGACATTTGCAGCGAAGCAAGCAGATATTTTTTTAAGCACTTTAATGCATGCGTATACATCACGTCCGTGTAGTTTATTGGTGGTGTTCGCAGCCAACAAAAGTATCGCTCGCAAAGTTATTGCGGAGGCCCCAGTAGCTAACTTGGGACACTGCCCTCAGATTCGAATGTGTGCGGTGTTGCACAAGCGAAAACCACCGTGTTTCTCATCTGTGTGTCTGTTTACATACCGACCGCCAGCTCAGAGTTTTGTAGCCGTAAATTGTCCTCATTCTTATTCTTTCCCTTCGGTGCACCTTGCTGCGCTGCTCAACGAGGGACCTTGAACCAAGCGTGATACCCACCTGCCCCTTCTCGCTCTCAAGAAGCTCCCGGAAACAGTTTCGCCTGTCACTTCATTACTCTCTCGTGATGCTGCCAACGGGCGAAGGCATGGCCAAGCTCGGTTTTGGATGTTCATGAAACAGGCCGCGCCTATCGCGCAGGGCCACTCTTTTTCCCCTCTTTAACCTGGACCCATCCCCACCGCTGCCCTTTCACTTTTCTGTATCTTTCTTTTTTATACGCTGTTTCCGCTTAGTGTTTACACACCTTAATTCCTTATAAGCTTACAATATCATTTTGACTCGCAAAAGCAGTGGAAAAACAAGAACTCGATCGAGTTGTGTTTCGTATATCAAGTTTTAATTCAGGGAATATTGTCGGGACATGTAACCTGTAATAATAATTTAGTGGAGATTAAAAACAAGCACATTTATTATGCTTAGCGCCATGCCTTTAAAAGCTTGCAAGTGTATTTACTCTACTAGCTGTTTTTTCACCGTAGGGTGACTAAGTTCGAGTACTTTAATTGCAGACAACCAGTTTACTGCAAGCGAGTTGCCGTCCCTGCTGCTGAGACTGCCCCCCTAGTGTGCAAGGTAGGTGTACTGAACAAGGATCTGTTTCACCTTTCTGCTTGGAATGAAAGGGTACACAATATTTGGTTGGTGGTGCCACTGTAATACTGCACAAATAGCTAGCAAAAAATAAAAACAAACAGCAATACTATTTTGTATGCTACACCTGCACACTCGAGCACATTGTTCTCTGAAATTAGAACAGTACGTATAAATGCCACAGGTGTTTTTCAATTACCAGTGCCATGAGAACAATTGCTGTACGTAAACTTTAAATGCAGGAAATGTACTCTATTGAAAAAAAATGCTTTTAGCTTGCGCTCATAAAGTAGCATTTTGCATGCTTTACAGTAAGAATGCCTGAGTGCACTGTTTACATGGTATGGATGAACTGACAGCACGCTGCACAAATGCAAAATGAAGAAACAGGGAGATAGAGCAGCGAAAATGGCTTTTGGCATCTCACAGTATAAATAGTCTATACTCTGTCCTGTTTCCATCCTTACTCCTCTACACAGTATAAATAGTCTGTACTCTCCTCCTCCTGTACATCCTGTACAGGATAGGATGTACAGGATGTACAGGACGTCATTGTAGCACGTGGTACACCGTCTTGTTGTATATTAACCATGTTTTTCTGCGAAATAAACTAGTTGAGAGTGCAGCGGTGTCCCTTTTGTTCCTTTTGTGCCTGTCATCGTGTGCTGCTTCATATATAATCATGAACTATCACCAACTCGCCCAACTTTCGACATTACTTTACCACAGCAGTATTTTGAATCTTTTCGTTTTTTTTTTTACTGATATTATAGCCCAAATATTGTCTAAACGTGCAGCAATTTACGTTTCCTTCAATAAAATGTCATGTGAAGAAAGATATGTGCGCTTTTTGTTTCTCAAGCGAGCGCCGAAAGCGGCTGCTATGCAGCCGCGACGGTGCTGCTCATCACCATTCGCCATGCTACCACAGAAGCTACAACAAAGCAGAAAAACAACTACACACATTACGTACATACATCGGCAATAAAGAGAGAAGACAGTGCAGCAGCAATTAGTGCGCAAACACTCGAACCGACGTCACGGCTGCGGGGCCGGCGGCACCACGAGCGAGCAAGCGACCGCAAACGGGCGTGGCCATATTGGATTTTTTTCCTTTCGGATTGGCTCGCCTCCAGCTGATTTCAGAAATCCAGTCAAGTACCACAGCTCCCAGGCAACGCCACCGTCGCCGGAAGCGGAAAAACGTCCCCATTGGCCCTATGGGTATGTCACTCCACTGGCGGTGTGCTGGTACAAGTAAGAGAATATTGCTTAAACATGTTTATTTGCCTACGAAAAATCTTTCCATTGTGCATGGCAGTGTTACTGTATATTGCCAATTATAAGTCGACGTTTTTTTCATAAAATGGCCTTCCAAAGTTCGGGGGTCGACCTATAATCGGAGTCGACCTATACGCGGAATCATAAAGTCGACTTATCTGTGGGGTTCGACAAAAGGTCGTCGTCCTCGGATTTCCTGCTATTCGACGCATCGATAACATCAGCCGCAGAGGCGGCGGAGTCACGGTTACAGCTATCTCCCAACACGCGCGCGCCGCTTCCGGAGCAGGAAATTTTTGCGATCTGCCACGACGATCGCGAAACTATAGCGAAACCACGCGAGGCGAAACTACGGAGCGTGTTTAAAAATCACTGCCGCGCGGCATTAATGCGAACTGCTTGGGAAACACGGTCTCTAAAGCAGCATTTCAAACCTTTGATAGAGGGCAAACGATGCTCTATAAATAAAGAGGAATTTACCTTGCGATGTGCCCTGCAGTTTTGTTTTCATACAATAGAAACGATTCGTTGACAAACCATCGGCGTCCGTGTGGGCTGGCAACACTTCGCGGGGAACTAAACCACATGACCAGTCATATGCGCCCACAAGGTGTCTTCGCGTCTTTTTGCACTCACGCCTGTTCTCCATTTCTGCATTTCGCTTCGCTTGCGAGCAGTGGTGTGCGCAATTTTCGACGCTGCCAAACGGACGCCAAGATGCCACCGCTATGCCGGCAACAGTACAGCGCTGCTTTCAAGAGGTAAGCGATCCTCTACGCAGAGTCGGAAAGCAACGGTGAAGCAGGGCGCAAGTTTGATGTGTCGGAAAAGTCCGTGAGGGAAACAAAGGACCAAGATCTTTGCGTGCGCTGCTACACGCCATTTCTTTTGCGGACCGAAGTCTGGACGATACCCTGCCATTGAGGAGGCGGTTCAAGATTGGGTTCACGACCACCGGCACCCATTCTGACGGCGAGCAGCAGCAGTGGCTCACACGATGGCAATGACCGTGACTGCGTCCTTCTCGCAAGCGATGACGAGTCGTAAGCAATGTTTCACGGGCAAATAAATGTTTCTTTGCATCACTCCCTCTTCTGAAAAACTTATTGGTGAGCTATGGCCGCAGCATGAGGCTGTGTTCGGAGTCAACTTTTTTTTCCCCTAGAAGGGGTTGCAAGTTGGGGGGTCGGCTTATAATCGGAGTCGACTTATAATCGGCAATATACGGTAGTTGCTGTAGTGGGTGGAAACTACCATCTCCCAGTATATGACTGCTTTCTTTCTGATAAGCACTGCATAATTGACGTCTCTACTCATGTTAATATGGCTGCCACTACAGAAAAAGGAAGGTAGCGAGCAAATATTGCATTTCCCTTATTTCGGAGGATTTTCGGACACATTTCTTGAAACACCCTGTATATTCTTGTTATCATGGACGTCGGCAGGGGGGTGCAAAAGGGGCACTTGCCCCCCTCAAGCCACACCGGCACTTGCCCCCACCCAAGCTACACCAGTACTCTGCCCCTCCCCCAGCCGCCATGCAACACTGCTTTGCACCCCGCAAGACAAAATCCTGCCGACGCTCCTGCTTGTTATAACTTTACCATGTTCAGAAAATGTGTTATATAAGGCATAATTAGATGTAAACAGTTTTGACATAATTGGGTTCAACTGTACTGCCAGAGACTAAGAGCAGATCTCCCACATCAGATAACTCTCACAGGGCCCTCATTAATGTCTAGACAAGCGCACCTTGGTGTCAAAGTATCGCTCCAGCAGCTGAAGTTCCTCGGGGGCCCACTGGTCAGTGGGCCCCGCCTGGGAAAGCTTGAGATGAAGTGACTGCAGTGTGGCAGGGTTCAGGCTCACACGGCACTGCAGCGTCTCTGCCCGAAACTGGATTACACCAGGCTCTGCTGGAGCCAACATTGTCATCTGCAAGAGTCCCAAATGCCGACTTAGCTTGCACTTTGTCAAAGCTACAGTACTACCATCGCATCCTCACCGCACAGGCCAATTGTCACCAACAACATTACAACTCCGTCCTTGTCACATACCTTGTCAATACAAATTTTGTAGCCCTATGGTGTCTCCGAAAATAAGTGTAGCAGTCAGCAGCAATGAACTGTGCACAACCATTGTGCTATTAAAGTACGCACTTTGGTGCAGCTGTTGACAGGTGCCTTTATTCCAGGAGACGCTTTGGAACTATATCTAGAAAATAAAACCAAGCTACAACATATTTTATTTTGTGCGAGATGAGGAAGGCTATTGTTTACAATGAATCCTATTCAACATAGCTTGAAGTTTCTTTAGGCACAGTTTTACTATGCTGACAATTTGTGTCGTCTCCTTTTCCTAGAGACTTGCCTACAGCTTTATGACAAGCTGAATGGGCCATGTAAATCATAACACCAGTGCTACCTCTCGGCAGTAGCACTCACATTATCGTCTCCCTGAACCACACGATGGAGGCTCTTGCGCATGAAGACACAGCCAAGGAAGCGTTCAAGCGGTGAACAGTGTGGGGCCAGGGCGCCTCCTCCTATGAGTGCACCAGCTCCCATGGGTCCACCATGGCCTGCCCCACTCTGACAAGCCAAGTCAAGTGCCTTGTGTAAAAGCAGGGTCGGTATGGCCGCAGCCCACGACCGCTGCGGAAGCACTCGGGAAGCACCTCCAGGCATTCCCAATCCTGTTGAGAGCAAGTAAAAAAAACACAATTCTGGCATTTCATCTGCAAAACCACCACTTGCAACTTTACAGTTCAGAAGCACACCACCATAGCCACTAGGCTACTACATCAATCAAGCATTTATTATAGCAAAAGTATTAAAAAAAAAGCGAGCTTTATGTTACATTATTAACAAGATTATTATGAAACTTATTAGTGAGAGTGTTAAAGAACAGGGCAACAAAAGACAGCACACAGGCACAGACTAACGACCAGATTTTATTTGAAGGTACACATATACTCAAACGCATATATTTCAAATTTAGGCCGGCGTGAGTGTTCGAATGCTTTAACCATTCAAACGAACATTGCAGTACAGTTAAACCTGGATGTAACGAACCTCTATTTAATGAAATCCTGGATTTAACGAATTTTTTTCATTCCCCAACTCCATCCCCATAGAAGCCCATGTATTTTTTACCTCCGTGTAACAAAGGCATCGTGGCAAATGACATGGGTGCATAGGTCGGCAAACTCACTCTAGAGTCGACTTAGACTCACTCAGACTCGGATTGAGCCGCGAGTCTGCATCTGAGTGAGTCCGGCTGAATAATATTTTGGTGAGTTTGAGTTTGAGTGAGTTCGGCTGAGACAAAGTTTAGTGAGTCCGAGTGAGTCCGGTTGAGGAAAACTTTTGCGAGTCTGAGTCTGAGCGAGCCCCAAGGGCAAAATATATTCCATCAAAGATTCTGAATGAGCGCCACACATTTTGCCGACCTGTGCCTGAGTGTAACGAATTTTCCATGCTCATCATTCATTATTTTGAGTAGTAGATCTGCTCGGATAAATAAAGATTCGGATAAATAAAGGCAAGCGGCGATTGCGAGAGGAACGCATACGAGCCCAGTGAGCCAGAGCAGTCGATCCAGTGTGCTGCAATGATGATGATGATGAAAGCTGCTAGCTCCCCTAACGCCGCTCTGTGGCAGACCTGAGTTTTTCCCCCCTTTTTTTTGCTTGCGAATCGTGACACTAGGTGTCACTGTTGTGTGTACCTGATTTTGTTTGTTTTTTTAAGGCTTGTGCGTGTTCTGTTGTCGTTGCAGCGTGTGTGAATAGAAGCGACGCGAGCCTAACGCGAGTGTCAACGTCAGCAGTGTCTATTGCACGTTTTTCACAGTGATTGCTCGCTTCGAAAATGAGTTCAGCGAGAAAGCACAAGGTTTTGTCTTTCAAGGACAAGCTGTTGATCGTCAATGCAAAGAAGGATGCCGCTGCGCGATTCAACATTCCTGCCAGCACCCTGACGACTATCTTGAGTGCAAAAGACCGCACCCACAGTGCAGTAGTCGGGCACAAGCTCAAAGAAAAAAAAGGATGAAGTTGTCAATGTACGCCAATATGGACAAAGCCATGCTAACGTGGTTTTTGGACACACGTGCTCGAAACATGCCCATAAGCGGCGCCATCCTACAATAAAAAGCAAAGGATTTTGCTTGCATCCTGGGTCACGACGACTTTAAAGCTAGCAACGGCTGGCTGCAAGGATTTAAGAGCCGAAACGGAGTTGTCGGGAAGATCATTAGCGGTGAGTCGGCCTCTGCCGGCAGCGATGCTTGTGCATCATGACCCAAATAAAGGTCGTCAAAGCTGGAATCTGCGACAGCGAAGAGGAGCCTGCGAATCCAATGGATGTAACTGAATTATTATTGGATGCACTAAGTGCGAACGGGAGAGTGCCCGATGACGTTGAACTTGGAGTATTTTTGTTTGCTGACAATGACGCCGTATGTAACTGAAGAAATGTCAAATTCGACACTTGTTGAAACAACGCCTCCTATAAAGGATGAAATAGTGCAAGATCGCAGTCACGACGAAGGTGCATAAGAGAAAAAAAGATCCACTGTTTACCACACCTACCGCGAAGGAAGGGATGGACGTGTTGGACGTCTTGCATCGTGCCACCGGCGCACAGGATGATGACGCTGCATTGCATGAATTAACTTCCTTGGAGCGCCGCTTGATGTCATCATATATGAAGAAAACACAAGCCAAAATCACGCAATTTCTTCCTTCTGAATAAATGGGAGAGGTGATATCTTCTGAAGTGATGTCCATCTTGTTTTAGTTTTCACGTGAAACTGCATGTAACGAAAACCTGTATACAACGAAATATTGCTGACATTCGTCAATTTCGTTACATCCAGGTTCAAATGTTTTTGCATTTGCTTCAATACGAATTTAAAATTTCCGATATTTAAAAGTATTCAAAATGAACAAATAGACGTACCGTACTTACTTGCATAACTTGCGCCCTTGCATAATTTGTGCACCCCTAACTTTTAGCCAGCATCAAGGGTGTCGTCCGCAGAACTTTTTGCACAAAACGGGTTGCACGAAACGGGTTTACACGAAACGGGTTGCGAGTACATAGTCTTTTGGATGAGTGAAGCATTAATGAAGGACTGGCTCGACACTGTCTGGGGTAAGCGACCAGGGAGGTGCTTCGCAGCGACTGCCATCGCTGTCGGTGCTCGACAGTTTTAAAGGCCATCTCGTGGACAGCGTGAAGAAGAAGTTGCGGGACATGAGAAGTTGCCTAACATCCGTTCTGCAGCCCTTCAATGTCTTGTTAAGTAAATCATTTAAGGACTATGTGCACAAGACGTGCGTCGAACGGATAACCAGTGGAACGAAAGTATGGGCTCACTCCCACTGGGAGAATAAAGATCGTGTAGATACTGTGCGTGGATACTCTCAGCATGGGATCCGGTTTCTCCCAGCATCACAGAGAAGAGCTTCAACTAAATGGGCCTATCAAATGCACTCAACGGAAACGAGAACGATGTGCTTTGTGAGGCCGGTGACAGCAGCCACAACGTCAATCCTGCGACGAACTTCTCAGACAGTGATTTTGACTAGACCATGACTGAATATGGCTGGTGCAAGTATGTGTTCTGTTAAACAAACAAGTGCCCTTCATTTGTGCCATGATACTTTATTTTATTTTTAATGTACCGTATAAACGCGTGTAAGGGCCGCACCCCGTTTTTTTGAAGTGCATATTCTAAAAAAAAAAAAAAAATCTGCGTAAGAGCCGCACCCACACTTTCCTCAATCAATACGTATTCAAAATGCGCGCGCGCGTAAGCTTCTAGGCGTAGTCGATAGATGGCGCAAGAATATATATATTTTTGGATTTTATTCGTGTTAAGATGTTCGTGAAGTGGGCTAAAAATTTTAACTTTTTAATTAGTATTCATAGACCCACCAACTAAAGGTTAAAGGAGGATTTTATCTTTAGCTTCTCACATCTCTATACAAACGCGCTATCGGCGCTATCCATATCGGCATTAGCATCACCAACTTTGGCATGGCGTCAATGGCGTTCGCGTTGTTCGGATTGGTTCGGTTTGTGCAGTTCAGCTAAAGCTCACTTTAGTTCAGCCAGCCATTTGCTGTAGTTTTCTGCACTGTTCGATGACCTTCGTGCTAGCTTGTTTTCTACACGGCGTTCACGTTTTGGCAAGATGGGCAAGTACCTGAATAGCTACACTGCTGGCTATAAGTTGAAGGTGATTGAGTATGCTCTCGAGCATGGGAAACGTGCCGCCGGCAGAAAATTCGACATTGACGAGAAGTGTGTTCGACGTTGGTGTGCTCAAAAAGAAGCCTTGCGAAACACCAACAGCACTAAGCGCGCTTTCCGAGGAGAGCAGTGCAAGTTTCCCGATTTGGAAGAAGACTTGCTCCGCTATGTGACTGAAGTGCGGAATGATGGTCTTGCACTCACAACGGACATGCTGCGTGTGAAGGGATTAGCCTTGGCGAGTGTACTTGGGTGGACCCTATCTGCGTGGAGCTCGGTATCGACGGAAGATGACTGCTTGTGGGGTGACGGCGCTTCACAGCACACAATCTCATCTCGGACTCCAAGAAATGTCGTATACTGCAATAAACGCTCTTCGTTCGCTAACTGGTGCGTTTTTACTTAAAAAAAAAAAAATGTCGCGTGTATGGGCCGCACCCTGAAAATTGGCCCTCATTTCTTGAAAAAAAAGTGCGGCCCTTACACGCGTTTATACGGTATATTCTGCATTAGGACTATAGATTGCACGTTATTTCGAACGTGTTCGCAAAATCTCCGCGTAATTTGCGCACCCTAAATTTGCGAAAGAAAGTGCGCAAATTATGCTATTATATACGATATTTTACCGGAGGTTCAAGATTACATGCCCAAAGGAAACAACGTTTGAACCCATATGATGTGCTTCCTTCTGCATATTGTAATGCTTTAAAGTTGGTGCAAAAGGAATACTACTGTGGGCAGAACTGTAATGTGTATCAATTTCTTGATTACACACGCAATTAAAATCACGTGCAATGAGGAGCTCACCTTGAGGTGGCAAAGATGGCTTGTGGTCAAGAGGTGTACAAGTCTGGGGGCTGTGCAGGGGAGCACCACCTACTGAAGGCGGTGCATGTGGCGATGGTGCCAGGCGAGGGGATGGCCGTGGTACTGAAGGGCTGCCTGGCCACGTACCAGGAACGGGTGACGACAATGACATACTACCTGTGGAGCCCCCCGGTGTAGGGAAGGGAGACCCACCCTCTGGGTGGCTACCTGCACCACAGCAGAACAATGTTTACCTTCTTAAGATTATTCTCCTAGATAAATTCAACCTTTATAGCGCTAAGCTTGTCTTCACAACAGTACAGCAAAAGCTCGTTAATTTGAACTTGCTTAATTCGAACTTACAGTTAACTCGAACTGACACCCTGGTCCCGACACAGCTCTATATCTATGGGGGAAAACTGGTAACCTGAATGTGTTGGTATTGACAACGATTAATTCGAACTGGGAGCCCCCTGGCTTTCATCGCTCCTCGCAGAAGTCGGCCCAGAGTGATAACAATGTGTTGCAAAACCAAACTAAACCAAATTTACCAGAGATGCAAAACAACAATACAGCAGCATTTCTCAGCAGATGAGAATTTGAACGCTACGCTGGAGCTCTTGGACAAGCAGCAAACAATGCTCATGGAGTTGAGACAGAAGAAAGACAAACAAATGCAAATTAGTGATCACTTTTAATTCTGATTGCATTAACTCTGCCATGTAAATAAACAGGTTTTGGAGCATGAATAGTGTCTTATATTTCACATTAAGGCTCACTGCACACATGAATGCATGTTGGTGCTTGTTTCTGGCATATCACTGACTGATCAATTAATTCTGTTTGCTGTTAGAGCTCCATGAACTTAATTTACAAAATCACCTACCGCAAACGTGTAGTAACGCCTAGTTCACAATAACGAGTCCAGAGGTGGCTTTGGGTTTTGCCAGCGCACTGTGGTGTGATGTCCGTTCATTCTAGCACCCGCCCGCTAATTCGAACTTCGCTTAATTTGACCAGTTATACAGTCGCCTTCGAGTTTGAATTAACGAGCTTTTACTGTATCAGTAACCGAAATATATAAGAAAATTTCTGTATTCACAGTACATGGCTTTAAATTGAAGCGTTCATTGTGACACATTTTATGCTTTTCCAGCGAAAGCTGTTATGAGATCAACAAGGGCCGTTTTTGGCGCCGTAGTTGTCTGCCGCCGCTGCCGGTGTCCGTAACCACTATCGCTCGAAATAAGGAAAAAAAAAGAAATAAGAAAAAAATTCCAGGATGAAATGATGTTCGAACTTGGGCCCTCTGCGTGGGAGCACAGTGTTCTACCTCAGAGCTATGCCGGCGCTTGAAATTGCTTTGCAAAAAGACCCTATACAGGCTTCATGTCGAGAAGGAACATTAACATATGTAACGTAGCGTGGTAGAAGAGTAAAATAACAACCAAGCGTCACACAACGCGAATTCTGTAACCAGGCGTCACACAATGTGAATTGCGCAACAAGTGGGTCGTCGAATGCTTCCAACCCATTACAAAGGGCTCTTCCATAATTCTTCATCGTCATGCCACAGCATCAACAAAGTGCACATAATGCCTTACAGGTGTTTAGCAGGTACCACGGTTTTCCACAGAATGACAAAAAATTGCGTAGTGGCTGCTTCCCTACTTCACAAAAATTATGATGGTTTATAGCATAGTGGGTTCCTCGCAAGTGCAGTTCTATTGGTTGCCAAGGAAGCCCATAAGGCTCCCATGATCCATTTCCGCAGGGTCTCAATAAAGTTAATTTCCTCTCTCTATCTCTTTCTCACGTTAGCGTACATTAGAAAGCGTGGTGGGAGAGTGAAATAACGACCGGGCGTCACACAATGCGAATTATGTAACTAGTGGTCCTTTAAAACATCCAACCCATTACAAAAGGCTCAGCCATAATTCTTCATTGCCATCTTCACTGCAATACGGCCGTTCCCAGCAGAGAAGCAGTTTTCGTGCAGTTTGTCATCTCAGTGGTTACAGCACGAAGCGATGAGACGACAGCGTGTAGAAAGGTACAGTGGAACTTCCGATTATACGTCCCCCGGTCCTGCGACGACCCGCATTTTACGACGAATTGGCTTGGTCCCGGCAAAACCCCCATAGAAATAATGTATTAAAAACCTCAATTGTACGACGCAATTTTACGCCGGCCCCGCCTCGTACGACGCTTCGCTGGACTGTCCGAGAAAAAAAAAGACCTACGATGACGCGGGCTGGCACGCAAACACACTGCGGCCGGGCGAAAAAAGTCGGGAAACCGAGGAACCGAGTTCGTATCCGCGCTGCCACCACAGGCCCTCTTCAATTTTTCAACACGCGGTCGGCCATAGCTAGCCAGAGCCAACGTTGGCCGGAGCCAGCTGGAGCGCATTCGTTTTGTCGCATTGCACTGCGCACTTCCGTTGTCGCCTTTTTTTTTTCTCTCTCTTCTTTTGGGTGGTTTTGTAGTGACCGTTGTGAGCAGATAACATGGCAGATAATTTCGAGCTCGCTTTCTAGTATGCGATAATTTTCACTAGATTTCGTGTCGTTATACCGGACGTGTTGAACGGCGATTGTTGAGCCAATGTTTGCGACAGCCGCGGGAACCGGAACTCGCCGCTGTGTGGCTACCAGAGGGCTGGGGCGTTTTAGCCGCTCGCGATTGGTCGAAGCTTGCAAATCGAATAGGCCTACTGCCGTGCTGCCATTCAGCCATTCCTTCACGTGTTTGCCTCATCGGTTGGTTGTGCTGCGCCGCAGCTGCTGTGTCCACGTGCAAAATTTTCTGTGTTCGGACATTGGTGTGCGAGGAAGCTTTCGAATTCTTGGTTGCGAGTGCTGCGTCTCGCAATGTCGCGGAACCGAAAACCGCTGACGCTCGGAGAAAAGCTTCGCATAATCAAGGAGGCAGAGAAGCGGAACGGAGCAACAAAGGCCAGCATTGCCTGTGACCTGAACATTCCCGAGTCGTCGCTGAAAACGATCCTCGCGAAGAAGGACAGCATCCTACTAAATGCCGCAAAGTTCGGCCTGAACAGGAAGGCCGCGAAAGATGGCAAATATGCTGCCATGGAGAAGGCCCTCGTTGAGTGGTTGCGTCAGGCCCGCAGTTCAGGAATCGCCGTGGATGGCGCAATTTTGAAGGAGAAGGCTGAGACAGTTGCATTGCGCTGCGGCATTGACGACTTTAAAGCCTCCAATGGCTGGTTGGATCGCTTTAAAAAACGCAGAGGAGTTGTGTACAGCCGCTGCTGTGGAGAGAGCGCGTCAGTCAGCTCCGACACTGTAGAAAAGTGGACTGCATTGCTGCCGGAATTGATACGGGAATACAAGCCGTCCGACGTGTTCAACGCGGACGAAACTGGATTATTTTATAATATGCAGCCAGAACAGACATTGGCATTCAAAGGAGAGAGCTGTCACGGGGGTAAGCGAAGCAAAGAGCGTCTTACCGTATTGCTTTGCGCTAATGAAGACGACTCTGAAAAGCTTCCTGCCCTCGTGATCGGCAAGTTTGAGAAGCCGCGATGCTTCAAGAATTTGAAAAGGCTGCCGTGCCAGTACACGTTCAACCGGAAAGCCTGGATGACGGCTGCTATGTTTTCTACATATCTGCAGCAGCTGGACTCCAAAATGGGGGCTAAGAACAGAAAGATTCTTCTTCTGCTTGACAATGCGCCATGCCATCCATCAGATATGTCGCATTTGAGAAATGTGAAAGTTGTATTTCTGCCCCCCAATTGCACTAGCCAGCTGCAGCCACTTGACGCTGGCGTCATCAAGTGCATGAAACAGAAATATCGGAAGTTTCTGGTGCAGCGTCGGCTGGCGGGCATGGAACGCAAGCAGTTGGATAAGAAGCTTTCTGTGCTTGATGCAATGCACTACATTGCTAGTGCATGGGATGCAGTCACGCCAGAAACTATCGCCAACTCCTTCAGGCACTGCGGCTTTAATAGAAGTGGTGCTTGTTCTACCAGTGAAGCTGCACTGCCTGTTGATGATGAGCCAGAGTTCGGCAGCCTGGAGCTGCCTGGACCTTTCGCGGACTATGTTGGTGCCGACGACGACGTTGCAGTGTGCAGTGAAGTGTCGCTGGATGACATTATCGAAACTGTGCGTCCCGACACTGCGGGAACTTCCGATGAGGAAGAGATGGACGACGCTGCAGAGGCTAGCGTGTCCGTTCCGACTTACGCGGACGTGTTGTGCTACGTCGACCACATTCGGCGGTTTGCTTGCGCACGCGATGAGATCGGCGACTTGCTGCCAGATGTTGCAGCTATCGAAAGAAAGCTGATGCGTCGTGGCTGGGCAAACTCTCAGAAGAAAATCACAGATTTTTTTAAAAGGTGAGAAATAAAGGTTCGTTCACACCTCCGATAAAATGCGTGGTTGTCATTTTTTCAATTAATTTAATCTACGTTCCTCGGAGCAGCGTAGGTTTGTGCCGCGGACTTTCTTAGGCATTATGTGCCCGCTGCTGTGGGGCAAAAATGACCGTCACTGCCTATATTCTCGGTTTTTCGATTATACGACGCCCGGATTATACGACGATTTTGCGCGGTCCCCTGAAAGTCGTATAATCGAAGTTCCACTCTATACAAGTTGTTTGCTGAATATCTGCCGAGACAGCGCGCGCCGGCGCTCCTGACCGCGGCATTATAGTGAACGTACACACTTGCTGTTAGAGCCACGTAGCCCCCCCCCCCACTCCCCCAGTGTCGCTTCATGCTCCTTCGCCCAGCGAAAGACGGGCGGGGCGTTTCCTTCCTGGCTGAGGAGCAATCGACGGCAGGCCTCACACGCGCGCTGATATTATCGCATGCGACCTCCGTGCAATGGAGATGACCAACTTGTTTCATCTCTGCTTCAGCTGTGTTCCTCGCCAGCACTCACCAGCTTTTACTCGCGGGTGTAACATAAGATGCGCAGAGCAATGTTATCGATTTGGACTTTATGCGGAACATGATGGCGAAGTTGAAAACCTGTCCAGAGTGTCCATATAATTGCTGTCGCAATCAAAAAATATAGAAAAACCGTAGATGCGAGCTCGCCTTTTTTCTGAAGAGCTGCATTGTCTCCGTTGTAAAGAGTTCGTCCGTTGGAAGAATCAAATAATCCGGCGCCTTTTCCATTGGTTTCGTCCTCGCCTTCACTACCCTTCTTACAGGCGATATCTCCTCGCCCCTTATTTCTTTGTCACTTACACGTACAATGTCAGCACTAAGCGTTGAGCCTATCAGGATTTCATGCTTGTCGGCTACACCCTGTTATCACCGCTTGCGCAGTCGAAAACACACGAAATGGAGCGAAATCAGTTGATCGCGCACAATGGTCATGCGAGACAAGGGAGAACGGGAGGGCACTGCATGGCTAAGCAGGGTGGGAGACAATTCACAAGTGATATTACTTGTATATGGACCAATCAAGAGTATGTACCCCAATGATGTCAGGTGAATCACCGTTCTGGCGTCACTAAGTGCACCAAAAAAACGAGAATTGTCAAGAGTGAATAGCGTGCTCATTTTTTAACAGCCAAGCTGTTCTAGCTCGGCATAAAGTATCTGACCGTGCCCGAAAACTATCATCATAAATGGGTATGTGCCACAGAATTTGGGCAAATCCCACCACAGCATGGCCTCTAATAACCCTGATGGTTGAGAGAACGAGTACAGAGAGAGAGGGAAAGAAAGAAAGAGAGAAACAAGGAGAGAGACAGAAAGAAAGATATAAAGAAAGAAAAAGAGAAAAATTCTTCGCAAGCCCGGATTCGAAACCGCATAGCCTCAATCTGAAGGTGCGCGTCCTACCACTCGGCTATTCAGGCACGCTAACAGAGCATAGCATAGTGTAGCAAGGGGGTGGAAAAGGGAAGTGAGCATGAGCAGGACAGATGTGATGGTGAGGAGGAAGGAAAGGAGTGGGGGGAGAGTGAAGCATAGCACAGAAAGAATGAGAGAAATAGAGAACAAGAAATGCAGAAAAAGAAAAAAAAACGAAAGAGACAGAGAGAACATCAACAAAAAAGAGAGAAAGAAGTAGAGAGAGAAAAAAAGATAGAAAGAAAGAGGAAGCAAACATCACGTCATCTAGCGACCAGATACCGCACCACCTGGACAAGCCGCACACATGCAGTAGCTAAGCCACGCCCACTGATGGAGACATTGCGCACAACCTCCAGTCTATAGTGCAAAGCCTGGCTGCGCCAGATCCTGTCTAAAGAGTCATGGGGCATCCAAAGAAAGTGCGTAATCCCAAGGAGGAAACCTCGCATCTCGAAGCTAGACGTGTCGGTTGACGGGGAGTACGAGCGGCGACGGGCCCGTGCTTGACTGTGCCAAGCTTTGCACGACTTAGTGCAAACTGCCCGCATATTTTTTGTATTTTCAGAGGATATTTTGGGGCCCTTTATAAAGACAGGGCGTGCAAACACGGACACAAGAGAGTAGTCAAGACACCACAAGCGCCACTAACAACTGAAAAATAATACAGTGGCAGAAATGCAGGTACACACAAATACCTATCTGCGCTTTCCCAGGCAAGAGGTGATACCTATCATTCAGGTGCGTGTGGCGGTCTACGTGAGAAATAACTGTTCACTCTTTTGACTTCTCTCTTGTGTCCATGTTTGCACGTCTTGTCTCTTTAACACGAATACCTAACGACTAGTTAGGCTATCTGTTGTTTTTTTTTTCCGCCATGGTTGATGTGCATTCCATCCTTCTCATTTGTGTCGAGAGTTGCAAAAGCGTGACATCAAAATGATGCTGCAGAAGAAAACCGGAAAAAGAGGACGCGCTGCTCGCCAAGCTACGGCCAATCAACGGCGGCTGAAACGGACAGTCTATTACATACACATCAAGAAGAGCTCCCCTGATGAAGTGATGTATTTTATGCCCCGATTGCCCGTTTGGTTTAAAAGAAAAAACTAACGGCGGTGTGCAACAATTATTGCGCAGCGGCAGCGGTGGCGTGACCATTCTCAGGACTTCAGCGGCGACGTGAGCAGCGTGAGCAAAAACAGCCATCGGCGGCGGCACACAGGTCTAGTGTCAACTGTGGAGGCACTATACTTATTAGAAGGATATGACACGCAGGTGCTCGAAAAAGTCACTGTTTCACCGCAAGGGCAAAGCAATGAATGCGATAGCAACAAATTGTAGTGTTACACGAAGTGAGGCTGGCAGCTAACTGTTTTGTATCCAATCTCACGTAACTACAAAACGCTGGTGTAAGAGATTACGGACGCTCCAGAGAGAGATGCTCTCCGCATAGTCACTTCGCGTTGAGAGCGCAGCACGTAGAAGGGTATACGAGCCGCCCACTGTGATGGCTTTAGAGATAAGATAGCGCACGCCAGCGATCGTTACCGCGCCCAGAGATTCAAAGTTGCTCCTCACGCGACACTTCCCCCCCTCCCCTCCCCTCCCTCCCCTCCCCACCTCCGCCCCCCGTCTTCGCGTCTTTTAAGGCTCGTTAAAGATGGACGGGGTGTTTCCTGTTTGTTCGACGGCAGGCCTCCCGAGCAGGGTGATGTTATCGCATGCACCCTCCGAGCGACGGCCCCGGCTCGTTTGAACTCTGCTTCGGCGTGCTTTTACCCGCAGTAGAACATACAATGCGTGGGGGGATCTTATCAATTTGGACTTCATACCGGAAGGACATGACGGCGACGGCGACAACAACGGCGACGGCAAAAACCTGTCGAGACTGTCCATATAACTGCTATCGCAATAAAACTATTTGTGCTGATCGGGCGTGAGTAAACGCACCAGGCAACGTTGCACAGTTTTTTCAAGCATAGGCACTGAAATAAAATTCCGTACCACTAAATATTTTTTTGTTTTTCCTGTTTTTCAGCTGTTACGTTTCTCGGCTCTTAAGTTTTATTTCCTACAGTTCCTTCAAAAACGTATCAGCGGCATTATACTGTAACCTACTTATAAGAGACACCTCATATAAGGGACAAAAACTGCTCCCTGGTTTGTGTCACTTATAAAGGGGTTCAACTGTATCAGCACCAAATTTCACGTATGTGTTAGTGCTTCAACAGCCTTTGTGGAACCCACCAGGCTGCTGCTGAGAGGAAGCCATGTATCCCTGTGTGGCAGGGCTTGGCATGGGCACTTGTGAAGGTGATGGAGCCAGAAAGGACGGCGAGGGTGCATGGAGGGGGTTCACTGGAGAGCCAGCACCAAAAAGGTGCCCAGGGCTCTGTGCCTGCATCAGGGACCACAGTAAATATCTTATAGCAGCTCCGTGCACCATGGAGTTTTGCACTGAAGGTACTAGAGAAAAAATCTGGTTCAAGTGTCTTTGTGCCCAACTGGTTCTTCAACCAGCATGAGAAACGTACCATAGACTAACGTCATAATGACAAAGTTACACCAGCATTGAAAATACTTTCTTTATATCCGGTATTCGTTTAAGAATACACAATGATAACTGCAAGATAAAAAATTGCTATGTCTATAAAAAAGAAATGCCAGAAGAGTGCCTCAGGCAGGCAAGCAAATGGTATCCTACAAATTTTGATGGCCTGTCAACATCTTTGCATACCAGTACAAGGCACAGCATCAACAATAAACACCGTATCTTTCAGTCTATAACCCACATACCTGTACAGCCTGCACCTACGACTACAACATCCTGAGAAAAAAAGGCTACGTTGAAAGCCACTGCAGTGGTTAGCAATAGCATTGATCTAGACTGATGTGCACGTTATGATGCTGCCTCAAAGAGCTTGAAGTGTTTTGCTGCTGATGGTTGCTTGATCAAAGCTCCAAACATGCGAGCACCCTCAAAGGCATCTCACCTGAGACAACACTGACGGGTGTGGTGAAGCTGGCGTGTGAGGGTTGGAGGGCGGCGTCATAGGATGATGGAAGCGCAGTCCACCTGTGGCGGCGGCCACTGCAGCAGCAGCAGCTGAACTGCTATCTTGCCCACGCTGAGCTGGAGAGTTTGGCCGCAGCCCGGGCCCCAAAAAGGAATCCATACCTTCCAGTGTAGGGATGGGTGACGGAGGATTGTCATCCTCTGACTGGGAGCGCCTTCGTAGCTGACATGCACTCTCGTCCACAAACTTGCTCAGGAAAGCCTATGAGAAAAAAAGGAACTCTCACTGTTAACTCACTCAGTGCACAATGCGCTCACAAAGGAGGTAACTCCAAGTGATCATAACCTCACGTGGGAATGCAAAGGAGTAAAGGCATTATGGGAAAAAACTCAAACTAAAGAGATAATGTCTCTCAAGGGCATTAACATAACAGGACCACTTTACTTACATGGAGCTTCACTAAATGTGCTTGCTGGTAAGTCACACAGAGTCAATATTTCTTGTCTATTACCCCAAATAAGCCCCGACACATTATGACAAAAAAGTTGAAGAAACAAAAAGTGCACATCCCCCTCCCCCCCATCACAAGGCATCAAAGAATGTAGGAACATAACTTTTACCTTTACTTATTATACAAAGTCCTGGAGGTCAGTAGCAATGTGCTATAGAGTGAGGCAAGCCACACGCACCAAGTACCACTGAGTGTGCTTTCTGTTTAGAAGCAACAGTTAAATGAAGACAAGTCTAAATGCCCTGAAAACAATCACTTTGTCTAAGTACAGCAAAAGCAAAATTTTATGTACACTGCAGGTCTGTAATAAGGGCCATATTCTGAAGTGCCGCTCACCTCAAACCATTTCCTTACCTTACTTAAGGCACGCTTAATGCCTCCTTACATAAAGGAGCTCCTTGAAAGCTCCGGCACATTATAAAAGCTTCCTTCAACCTTCTTTTGCAAATGGCCGCCTCAGTAAGGTAAGGTGCGTGTTCACAAGTCTGGGTTCGAGGGCAGCTGTGAAATATTCACTAAACATTCGCTTTCAAACAAGAATAAAGAATATTTTTTATGCATACCGATAAATAATGTGTACACTGCTACTTCACAAGACAGATATAATGCACAGCCTTAGCCACCGCGGTGGCACTGTGGTTACAGTTCTCGGCTGCTGACCCTAAAGTCGCGGGTTCGATCCCGGCCGTGGTGGTCACATTTTCAATGGAGGTGAAAATGCTTGAGGCCCACTGTTAAGTTGGGACCAAAAATTCATCATGGCAGACGCCATTGTGCATGGACCTGTCAACCAGAAAGCTTTCCCCCAGGATCAGCGCTTGGACGGGGGCACTGAGCCTCACATTTTCCTGCTATGCACCTGTGGTTGAGCGAGCGAGGCAGCACATTGTCGTGCTTTATGCAGAAGCCCGACAGGGGAGTCACAATCGCCCCTTCCTGCGAGGCGGCCTCAACATGAGACGGAGCCACTGGAAAGGTTCCTATCGAACCAGGGCCTGTCTTCACCTTAACGCAAACATAAGCGTTTTCAGGTGCTCAAGACAGTCGCCGTCATCTTCTCCGAAGTGTACGACCCCCCCCCCCCGAACTCGACCTCCTCACCTGGCACTCACAGAATCGAGTCGCCAAAGCGTGGGAGTCTTCATTGTGTGGTGCACCTGTGAATCCCATTGGACATCTCAACCGTGCTTCTCATCAATGGATGTATCGAGTGGCCCGCCTTTCTGCTGGGCAGAGCGCTGAGACGGCAAGACACCGGATTGGTGGGAGCTGCTGTCACCGCTTCCCCAGTGTCTCAGTGCTAGCGGACGCGAGGCTACAACAGCCGAAGACGTTTGTACAAAAATGTGAAATATGGAGTGAAAGGTTAAAAGAATTGATTCCTCTAGTAACTATGTAATTAAACCTATGTTCCTTTTTATGAACGTGTCTCCTCACTGGAAAACATCGGCTATATGGACGACGCTGGGGGCCAGCTACCGTAATGAGACCCGCCGAATCCCGCTCCTTACACCGTCTACTTAGCTTTAGGTGCATATTAAAGAACCCCAGGTGGTCGAAATTTCCAGAGCCCTCCACTATGACATGCTTCATAATCACATCGTGGTTTCTGCATGTAAAACACTAGCAATTATTATTAGGTGCACACCTTTTCTGTTCATTTAACTTTCAGCTGTTGCAGCAGGCAAAAAGAGGATGGTGTTGAAACATTGGCACTCAATGATTTCAGTGATGCATTCCAACAGCTCATTATGTGCGAGTGAGTAATAAATACCCTTTAAAGCACTGAGGACATGGGACAGATTGATTTTCACAACCAAGGAGGGTTAAGTGTGGGAAATTTCCTCAATTTGGTGCAGTTTTACCTTGAATCTGTCCAAGGAAATGATGATGTTTACATTCAGAACAAGTGCGTGTCTACTGGGTCGTGCATTCCGCATTTGTTGAGCGACCCATTTCTAGCAAAATGACAGAATCCTGCAGCAGCGGTTCCCAAGGACCCAAGTTCTGAGAGTCTTTAGACATGTGGACGAGGTACTAGTATTTTTACAATGTGGTGCCTCGGGGTTGCATTTGGAGTTGTCACAAATGGTTGGAATATTTGAAGAATGTCTTTTCCCCCTGGTGATAACATATGAAATTCCACATGAGGACTCCTTCTGGTTCTTTGGCCTTTAAGCTCGCTTTCACCACAGATCATGCTTGCTCGACATACGAACCACGCGTCAACAAACCACTCGTACCCTTTTCATCCATGCGGACTAAACTTGTCAAATGGTCCAGTGTTCACGCTTGCTTCCACAACGCATTAAGCCGGTCCTGCTGCCACACAAGTGCCAGCTTTCAGGCATAGGTCACTTCCCCAAAAGCCTTAGGCGGACCCTACAGATTACTTATCTCAGTAGCTGAGAAAATAACAATACACAGAAAAAGAAAGGACGACAGTGGTGAAGCTACGATCACCTGAAAGCAGACGGTGCAAAAGAACCAAAAGGTGATCGGATAGGGGTAAGTGTAGTTTTTTCCTCACCACACAGGCTTTGCTCTTTATCAAGAAGCATTCCTACAAGGCAACAAGGACCCCTTTATGAAGTGAAGCATCACAACTGATTTATATATAGCAAGTACGAGGGGCGTCTTGTATAGAATCCCCTACATGGGTCAAACTGGCATATGTTTGGACAATCGAGTGCAAGAGCACGCCAACAATTTTAGAAATGGAAAGGGGTGTTTCCTGGCCATACATTGCACTGCTTACAGCTGCACCCCTGGGTCTACTCAGACACAGGTAAAAGAGGCTCTCCTCTTTTATCATTAATTTTGTTGAGACACAGCTCTTTCAGTATGTGCACAACAGACTGCTTCGAGAAGCAATATCTGGTCAAAAATTCTTCCTCGCTGTACAGCTCCAGAGGGTTTCTGGCTGAAGGTGTTGGAGGGAATTGTTTGCAAGTAACATGAATTCAATGAAACCTTCGATATTGGTGTCAGCCAGCGAAGTACAGTACTCCTTTGTTTGTGTGTTTTTTTTTTTTTTTAGCTGGCGGCGGCAGCACGCTGTTGTGGTTCCATTGCCACTTGTTGGCAGACCAGAGAGTTTCCAACGTACTACAGAGAAGCAACCTTTCAATATGAGAAGCATGGTAATGTGGTACGAACATTGCTCTAGCACTAAACTGAAGGCAGCACCGATGAAGGCCTCAGTGAGGGCGCCTTAGTAAAAAGTGTTCCAGAATAGTAAAACCTCGTTATAACGAAGTTGAAGGGGGAGTCGTAATTACTTCGTTATAACCATTAGTTCGTTATAGCCAATATCCATTTCTACCGAAAATTAGCACGCAAGAGAGGATGTACTGACCACCAAATCCCACAGCAGCCCGCCACGCAAACGAAAAACGGCCGTCGCACGGAGAAAAACTACCAAAAGAAAAAAAAAGAAAGAACAGCAAAGAACTGCTACTTTATTCACGCCAAACTCGGCACACCAGCTGGCGGCTCACTTAGCAGAAAAATAGACCTTAATAGACTTCTGCCGTGTCTTCCTCAGACGAATGATGGCTTTTTCGGCCGCTGCCGCTGTGTCGAGTCCGTCCTCGCCGTCATCGTGAGCGCCGAAGAAGCGGCGCAGCAGGTCTGCCGCATCCAGCGTTTGCGCGGACGTCGGAACATCGGGTTCACCAACTCCGGGCTGTCGTCGACACGTTCGTCACTGTCGTCATTCACCACCCCTGTCACTGCGCGCACAATTTCAGCCTCTGTCAGCTCTTCGGTTGTCACCGCGTCAGCATCGGCACTGACGTACGTGCAGAAGGTGTCGCAGTCGGGCACAACTCCGGCGTCAAGGAGAGCGTCCCACGACGCCAGGTCTTGGTCACCCGCGACACCCTCACTGGCGGCAGCACCGATATCTTCGCTGTCACCGCCGCTGTTGACGCCAAATGAGGCATGCCGGAAGCAGTTGGCGATCGTGCTTGCTGTTACAGACATCCAAGCAGCCTGTAGCATCTTGATCGCCATGTAGAGGTCGATTGTAGTCTCGCGCTTCGTGCTCATATTGAGTAGAATTCGGTCGATTACACGCTTGCGGTACCGTGCTCAACGCTACGCCGAAATCTTCGGCAACTTTTTTCTTCTTGACGCCGGACTCAACGGCTTTCAACATAGCCGCCTTCTGCTCGATTGTAATCGTTTTGCGCTTTCGTTTGCCGTTGCCGTCGTCCATCTCTTGTCTAGCGGCGGGAACCGAGAGAAACGCTGTTCTGATGCACACGCAGCGAACGACAAGCAAAAAGGCCCGCGCTCACGCGGTCGCCGTCCACGCAGTCTACGCGGTCCACGCGCGCTACAGGAGAGCGGGCGGGTCCACGAGTTCCGCGGGGCGGGAGAGGGGAGGCCGGGTCGCCGGGTGACGTGCGCGGGTGGGTCCACGAGTTTCAGTGGAAGGGGAGGCAGGCAGACGCGCACCCTCGCGCGTGTTGGCAGGCGGCTCCTCGGGAGCGCGAGGCGCGAGTTTTGAATTACCGCATCCGTGATGGGACGTAAACCGTCGCGCGCTATAAAACATTGACTTGCCGGCTACCAAAATGGTCAGTAAATGCTCGGTGGGAAAAAAAAAGGTTCGTTATATCCATTGCGAGGAAATTTTAGCTTCGTTAAAACGAGGTTTTAAATGCATGGGCGTCTATGGGAATTTCAAGGGGAATTACGATTGCTTCGTTATATCCATTAGTTCGTTATATCCCGCTTCGTTATAACGAGCTTGTACTGTACATGATAAGGCATCCCCAAGAAGTTAAGGCACCCCACTGAGGTAAAAAGCGCTTCAGAATGTGGCCCTATGTCTTAACAATTAGGGATTCCAGAAAGCCTGCTACACTCACCCTCAGTCCCTGAATTGGGGTGAAGTCCTCAACAGCCTTGGTCTTATCAAATTTGCTGTATGCGCCATCTCTGACTGCCACAAAACCCTCAGGTCGGCACTGGATGTCGAGGACATAACTGCGCTCACAGGTTAAGAAAGCTTTTCTCTCAACAAGTCATCATTGAAATTCCAAGATGGCAATGGGTAAGCACTGTCTCATGCAAATAAGCTGTACTTTTGCGTGAATCCATCATATGAGAAGAATGCACCTACGTCAAAAGAAAAAAGTCATGAAGAAATGGTAAACTCGCATTTCTTTTTAATCTGTAAGCACTATTATGATCTCACGAGGCAAAAACTGACAAAATGAACTTTTGCTTGAGTAAATGATCATAAAAAAAAAAACAAGTCAGTGCTGCTGTATGGGTTGTTTAGGCAATGTCAAGCATCAAATAAGGCTGATTTTTTTTTTGCTCTAGCAGTACATTTTCCCTTTGGGTAGCACTTTGGTAGTAAAATAGAACATCATTGGTCAAATTACTGTTCCTTCATCTGACTGTCTTTATACCTGCTTAATTGTCAAATTAAAAAACAACAGTTGTAAAACGACAGTTGTAACAAACACAAAAAAAGACAAGTCCTAAAGAAAGGCACTTAATAAAGAAATCTGCTCAGACTTCCCATGACAGAAAGATACAAAGTTAAGAAAATGGCTAGTAGACATACAGCAGTGCTAGCTGCTACCCAGGCTATATTGAGCACAGTACTTTATTGCCAATACAATATTTTGCACATAAACATTTCAATCTTGACACCGTAAAGCAGTAAAGGATACGTGTTTCTATATACAAGGCGAAGATGAGTCGATGACTGAGGAATTATGACAAACGTCTGCACTGGCACTTGGGGCCTCTGTAAATAATTGGGAGGAACTGTTATTACATCAACACATGTCATCCGCAAAAATAAAAAAGTCACAGTTTCGCCGCAACGGCAAAGCAATGAATGCGATAGCAATAAATTGGAATGTAACGCAAAGAACAGAAAGCAGCTCGAAATTGCCAGCGTGTCGCTCGAGCCCAAGGGACGGACGAAAAGAATGCACACAGGACGAGCGCGAACAAATGCATCACAGCTCGACACTTGAAGCGCACTGCTCAAACATAAAGCAGGACGCACGAAACGAACGAACAGGTACTCACAGGACGAGCGCAAACTAATTGTCACAGTTGTTACTTATTTCTGTTTGAACAGCGCTCTCCTTTCGCAAACGCGGCCACTGCAGCGAGCGCAGTGACCTTCGTACCCCCTGCTCCACCCCACCGGGCGCCCCTTCTTTCCTCGAGATAAATGCACGAAGGCGACCACGCCCTCTAGGGCAAAGAGCAACGCATTCGCAGGAGCGGGGCGACAATCTTTAGAGCGCGTCACATGTGCACATAGCGCCATCTATGTGGTGACTAAGAAAGCGTGCTGAAGTAAATGGTGTATATAATGGCGTTAGCAGGCTGGAAGACGGCACTGTTCGTGGCCTAGCCATCTAACGCCGCGCGCTGCGAAGCGAGAGGTCGCCCGTTCGATTCTGCGCGTCGGAAAGTTTTTCTGAATTATTTTTCTTTGTGGCTTTTATATATATATATATACAGTGGAACTTCGATTATACGACTTTCAGGGGACCGCGCAAAATCGTCGTATAATCCGGGCGTCGTATAATCGAAAAACCGAGAATATAGGCAGTGACGGTCATTTTTGCCCCACAACAGCGGGCACATAATGCCTAAGAAAGTCCGCGGCACAAACGTACGCTGCTCCGAGGAACGTAGATTAAATTAATTGAAAAAATGACAACCACGCATTTTATCGGAGGTGTGAACGAACCTTTATTTCTCACCTTTTAAAAAAATCTGTGATTTTCTTCTGAGAGTTTGCCCAGCCACGACGCATCAGCTTTCTTTCGATAGCTGCAACATCTGGCAGCAAGTCGCCGATCTCATCGCGTGCGCAAGCAAACCGCCGAATGTGGTCGACGTAGCACAACACATCCGCGTAAGTCGGAACGGACACGCTAGCCTCTGCAGCGTCGTCCATCTCTTCCTCGTCGGAAGTTCCCGCAGTGTCGGGACGCACAGTTTCGATAATGTCATCCAGCGACACTTCACTGCACACTGCAACGTCGTCGTCGGCACCAACATAGTCCGCGAAAGATCCAGGCAGCTCCAGGCTGCCGAACTCTGGTTCATCGTCAACAGGCAGTGCAGCTTCACTGGTAGAACAAGCACCACTTCTATTAAAGCCGCAGTGCCTGAAGGAGTTGGCGATAGTTTCTGGCGTGACTGCGTCCCATGCACTAGCAATGTAGTGCATTGCGTCAAGCACAGAAAGTTTCTTATCCAACTGCTTGCGTTCCATGCCCGCCAGCCGACGCTGCACCAGAAACTTCCGATATTTCTGTTTCATGCACTTGATGACGCCAGCGTCAAGTGGCTGCAGCTGGCTAGTGCAATTGGGGGGCAGAAATACAACTTTCACATTTCTCAAATGCGACATATCTGATGGATGGCATGGCGCATTGTCAAGCAGAAGAAGAATCTTTCTGTTCTTAGCCCCCATTTTGGAGTCCAGCTGCTGCAGATATGTAGAAAACATAGCAGCCGTCATCCAGGCTTTCCGGTTGAACGTGTACTGGCACGGCAGCCTTTTCAAATTCTTGAAGCATCGCGGCTTCTCAAACTTGCCGATCACGAGGGCAGGAAGCTTTTCAGAGCCGTCTTCATTAGCGCAAAGCAATACGGTAAGACGCTTTTTGCTTCGCTTACCCCCGTGACAGCTCTCTCCTTTGAATGCCAATGTCTGTTCTGGCTGCATATTATAAAATAATCCAGTTTCGTCTGCGTTGAACACGTCGGACGGTTTGTATTCCCGTATCAATTCCGGCAGCAATGCAGTCCACTTTTCTACAGTGTCGGAGCTGACTGACGCGCTCTCTCCACAGCAGCGGCTGTACACAACTCCACTGCGTTTTTTAAAGCGATCCAACCAGCCATTGGAGGCTTTAAAGTCGTCAATGCCGCAGCGCAATGCAACTGTCTCAGCCTTCTCCTTCAAAATTGCGCCATCCACGGCGATTCCTGAACTGCGGGCCTGACGCAACCACTCAACGAGGGCCTTCTCCATGGCAGCATATTTGCCATCTTTCGCGGCCTTCCTGTTCAGGCCGAACTTTGCCGCATTTAGTAGGATGCTGTCCTTCTTCGCGAGGATCGTTTTCAGCGACGACTCGGGAATGTTCAGGTCGCGGGCAATGCTGGCCTTTGTTGCTCCGTTCCGCTTCTCTGCCTCCTCGATTATGCGAAGCTTTTCTCCGAGCGTCAGCGGTTTTCGGTTCCGCGACATTGCGAGACGCAGCACTCGCAACCAAAAGTTCGAAAGCTTCCTCGCACACCAATGACCGAACACAGAAAATTTTGCACGTGGACACAGCAGCTGCGGCGCAGCACAACCAACCGATGAGGCAAACACGTGAAGGAATGGCTGAATGGCAGCACGGCAGTAGGCCTATTCGATTTGCAAGCTTCGACCAATCGCGAGCGGCTAAAACGACCCAGCCCTCTGGTAGCTAGACAGCGGCGAGTTCCGGTTCCCGCGGCTGTCGCAAACATTGGCTCAACAATCGCCGTTCAACACGTCCGGTATAACGACACGAAATGTAGTGAAAGTTATCGTATACTAGAAAGCGAGCTCGAGATTATCTGCCATGTTATCTGCTCACAACGGTCACTGCGGTCACAACGGTCACGGTCACTACAAAACCACCAAAAAGAAGAGAGAGAGAGAAAAAAAAAGCGACAACGGAAGTGCGCAGTGCAATGCGACAAAACGAATGCGCTCCGGCTGGCTCCGGCCAACGTTGGCTCTGGCTAGCTATGGCCGACCGCGTGTCGAAAAATTGAAGAGGCCCTGTGGTGGCAGCGCGGATACGAACTCGGTTCCTCGGTTTCCCGACTTTTTTCGCCCGGCCGCAGTGTGTTTGCGTGCCAGCCCGCGTCATCGTAGGTCTTTTTTTTTTCTCGGACAGTCCAGCAAAGCGTCGTACGAGGCGGGGCCGGCGTAAAATTGCGTCGTACAATTGAGGTTTTTAATACATTATTTCTATAGACGAGTTGCAAAAAACAGCGCCATCTGTACATATGTACAGGAAGCAGCCAACGGCCGCCATTGTGCATGAGCAGTCCCGTGCGTTTGGCTGCACATGCATACCACCTGGATCACACAAAACGTTCACATCCAAGTGAAACGTTTATCTCACGTTCATAGTTCTTTTCACTCGCACGAGCGCCGCGTTCTTGCGTGTTTTTTTAATGGTTCTCATGCACAATGGCGGCTGAGTCCAGTGTTGCCTGAACACTTTGGGGCTTTTTACAGTGTTGCTGGCATTTATGCAACTCGTCTATAGGGGTTTTGCCGGGACCAAGCCAATTCGTCGTAAAACGCGGGTCGTCGCAGGACCGGGGGACGTATAATCGAAGTTCCACTTCGATTATATCGAAGTTCCACTTCGATTATAGTTCCACACATATATATATATATATATATATATATATATATATATATATATATATATATATATATATATATACACACATATATATGAAAGAAAACTAGTCACAGTGAAAAACATAACAACATTTATTCTGAGCTTTCGGCCGGGGACCGCCCTTTATCAAAGAAAAAAGTCATTAAGAAATGGTAAACTCGCATTTCTTTTTAATCTGTAAGCACTATAATGATCACACGAGGCAAAAACTGACAAAATGAACTTCTTTGACAAAATATTCTTTGATAAAGGCTGGTCCCTGGCCAAAAGCTCAGAATAAATGTTGTTATGTTTTTCACTGTGACTAGTTTTCTTTGCAGTAGGGTACGGATTTGGGCTGGTTGGTGCATGACTTCACGTAGAAAACAGCGCTACGAGATAAAAAAAAAAAAAAAAAAAATTTCTTGCCTTTGCGCAGGCTGACCGGTTTTTTCTGGTTTTTTGTTATGCTTCCGTTAGTCATGGTGATGTATAAATATGCGGACTGGTGGAATAAAAGCACATTTGGTTGATAGTCAGCGCCGTGTTTGTGCCCTTTCTTTGTCCCGTCTCGTAGCGCTGTTTTCTACGTGTAGTTTTCTTTCATATAATTAAACCAATAGCCAGGAATATTCTTTCGAAACCCATACACATATATATATACACATATACATATACGGTGCATGACGGCGGTGACAGGGACGGCGAAACTCAGCCAAGACTGTCCATATAATTGCTATCACAATAATGGATGAAATTTGGAACACAGTCACAACACAACATTTCACTTCAAATTATCAATTATTTTCCCCTTACTTCACCCAAATTAACCAATTCAATCCAAGTAGTTTGTATACGCAGCTTTCAGCAGCTGCTCTAGCAGTGTTTGCAGCAAAGGGAAGTACTATGTCTTTATATTTGAAGGAACGAGACAGGTACTACTATACAGCAAAATTAACAGCATTTATGTCTACAGGAATGATCTATGGAGATATACTGCATTATTTATTTGTAAGCCATTATTTACCAGATCGACAAATTATTAATTCAAATTGAAGTCCAGATATTTTAGCATGGCCCAGAATGAAAACACAAACTGCTGTAAAGAGTATGTAGCAGACTATGCTAGCTCGCTTATCAACCCTGAAAAAAACAAAAACAAGGTCAGCTGAAAGCATAGGTCGGCAAACTCACTCATGAGTCGACTCACTTGGACTCACTCAGACTCAAATCGGGTCGTGAGTCTGAGTCAGAGTGAGTCCAGGCGAGTAATATTTTGGTGAGTTTGAGCCCGAGTGAGTCGGGCTGAGGAAAATTTTAGTGAGTCTGAGTCCGAGTGAGTCGGGTTGAGGAATATATTGGTGAGTCTGAGTCCGAGTGAGCCCTAAGCGCAAAATATATTTCTTCAGTGAGTATAAGTGCGCTCCACCTGTAATTGCCGACCCACAGTCATATCAACTCATGTTCAGCATTACTACCAGCCTTATATAGGCTTAAGTTTAGGGATGGGCGAATATTCGGGTGTTTCGAATATTCGAACGAATATTACAGTATTCGAATTCGCTTCGATACAAATTTATATTATTCGACATTTCGAAGTATTCGAAATGAACGAATATATGTATGTTTGACCGCACATAACCCCCTGTAAAGGTGGTTTCACTGCAGCGTCAGGTTGCTGTACCGTGAAACCACCTTTACAGGAGCAATCTGCACTGCCGCGAAGCCACACTTCAAGGCTAAGCGTACATTTTTTTTTTTTTAGTTTAAATCGTGTTATATGGGCTTATATGCGCTAAGTATAGTAATCTTTAAATTGTAACATATTGTACCACTTCTAACCTGCACCCTACTGCTATTCAAATCTTGATACTATTCAAGGTTGCTTCCACTTCATTTCAAACCAAAAAAGTGACATTCGCTCACACCTAGTTCCAATTCTTAAAAATATTGTGCAAGGGTGATGACAAAAACGGTCATTTTTCATAATAATATGCGCTATATACTATTCGAACTATTTGATTCGAAATTATTCGACCAAATCACTATTCGCTTCGGATTCCCTTCGAACCTCAAATTTGCTATTCGCCCATCCCTACTTAAGTTTATACTCAATTCTACTCAGATATATCTCGACGCACTAGCATCCATGCACCATCTCAATATGTATTGATCAGAGGCGTGAGTCGGGGGTGGAGGGGGGGGGGGTGCCATGACTTCCCCCCAAATCTTCTACGGGAAGGTCAGGATATGAATATCTCGTGTGAGTTGCGTATTTCATAAAAATGTCCTTACTGGATTGAAACCACTGATAACTCGTATAAGACGGTACACGATCAAATGCCGTATCGCAGAGCACCGATTATGTGAGATATCGGCGTTAAAAAGCATCGACAGCGTGATCCAAACAGCAAAATTTACCCTAACGGACTCTTGAGTCGACTCACTCAGGCTCACTCAGACTCAGGTCAAGTCGTGAGTCTGAGTTTGAGTGAGTCCGGCTGAGTAATGTGCTAGTGAGTTTGAGTCCGAGTGAATCCAGTTGAGAAAATGTTTAGTGAATCTGAGTCCGAGTGAGTCTGGTTGAGGAAAATTTTGGTGAGTCTGAGTCCAAGTGAGCCCACAGAGCAAACTATAATTCTCGAGTGAGTCTGAGTGAGCTCCAATTTTTTTGCCGACCTATGGCTGAAAGACAATCTGCTGTGCGCTGTTAGCCAGTATCTCTCGTCATCATCTTGCACTACTTGTTTCCCTAGGGTACCACATTTCTGGCTGCCATGTCAAAGCATTTTCTCTGATGACTCAGGTGAGACACTTCTACCCTGACCAAAAGGACCACAGGTAAACCTTTGTACACTAAACCCTACATTCAGAAGGCTAGGCTTATAAAACACAGATACAAGAGGCAACACAAAAAAGGCAGAAGTTCAGAGGAAGATGGAAGCTTGAAGAGATGAAAAATTCATGAGCCCGGGTTGTCCCTGGAGCCGACATTTCGACAAGCGGACTTGTCTTCTTCAAGGCGGGAACTTGAAGAAGGCAAGTCTGCTTGTCAAAACATCGGCTGCAGCGACACCCCGTGTTCGTGAATTTTTCGTCAGATACAAGACCAAGTGCACAAAAAAAATAAATAAATAAACAAAAGGTTGTAAGTGCTATTCCTGCACCAAACCTTTCACAACACGAAACCTTGTCAACTTGCAAAGCTTTCTGCCATACTCTGATTGTTCAGCTTTCAAGCAGTTTGATGTTGCTGATGACTTACGCTGTTGATGACACCGAGTTGAGGTGCAGATGGGAGCTTGGTGAGGGAAAGGAGTGGTGCATAGGTGTCTCTCAGCACCTGGATCACAAGAGATTTGCCAAGAGGCACTGTCACTCAACTATTTCCTACAGATAACAAAAACTGAGATACAGATAACTCACGGCAGCATAATGAAAGGAATGCACTGTGATTATGAACTAAATGCAAGCTTTAAAATTTCTTCTTACGAGCAGATAAGCAGAATACTGTAGGTGCTTGCTCTTGGTGCATGTACCTTACACATCCTACACATACTGCGTGCGACATACATTCATGTTACCCTCGTCACAACCACCACATTAGGGGACTTGACCAAATTTGAAAGTTGCAGTATAAAAACAAGGTTTAGTTTTGATCACATGAGCGTTTGCACACACACACACACACCGGAGACATTCTTTTTTTGTGCACTGTACATCACCATGCTGCAAAGCTCCTTACATCATGTACAGTGTGAGAAATTTTACATTATTTGAAACTTCTATTTTATCTAGCAACCTGCAATACACACAGCATAGACACTGGAAGACAATCAAAAGCTAAAATTACAGACGATACTAGATACATCAAACTTAAAGTACTCACGAAACAGTTCTATAATATGTACCTAATAATCCAAAACTTAAAATATGCCTACGGAAAGCTTGACAACTTTGCCCATCTGTGATATATCCCTGCTGATGTGTTTCTCTCACAATATGTCGAATACACAAGAGAGTTTAATTTGCTTTTTTTGAAAACATGTTGCAGACCACTTGCACTGTGGAATGAACAACTAACCTTAAAGGCACCCTGCAACACCCTTCCAAGTAACTCATGGAATATATGAAATTTTATTGCCTCACCAACTTCCTGATGAAAAAATTTTCAAATCCATCAAGTATAAATGGAGTTACAGGTAGTTATCACAGGCTCCAAGCCCCTTCCCTTCCCTTTCATCCTGAAAAGCATTCTGGAAGCTACATACGGGGGATGACAAAGGGGCGAGGCCCACTGTGAAGTTACATCACCATACATCATAGCCTTGAGCATTTTCTCTTCTTTTTTTTTTTGCCACTACTTTTAGTTCAGATGAGTGTGGCACCAGCGCGTGGCGGCACCTCGTGGCAGCCGCAGTACTTACATGACTAGAGTGTACTGTTATGACATTTATGTATGCACAATGCCGAAGAAACAACACACAACTGTTGTGCTCAAGTCTGGCCAAGCTACAGGTGTGCCATCAACATAACAATAGAGGCATTACTGGGGATGTTTTCATGGTCATGAAATCAGCCAATGCCCATTAAAGTACCGCCTGCAGCAGAGTTCACCGAGGGGAAAGCGAGATAACTTAAGCAGTAGCATTTAAGAGCCTGCTTCGCACGAACTCCGGCGTCGGGTGTCAATGGTGTTGGTTGTAAGCAAGAAATCTGTGTTCTCTTTAATGCAAATTATCTTGTTTTGAGCGGTGCACTTGATTGGGCTGGTTGGTGCTTTGTAGAGGACGAATAAAACAGCGCCTACTACGGGACGAGAAGACACAGACACAGCGCCGTGTTCGTGTCCTCTTGTTTCGTCTTAAGCGCGATTATATTCGTCCTCTATTTTGTTTTGTTTTAGTCTCGTGCATAATCTTGAGACATACAATGCTTACCACATTTTTGCATGGTTGATTCACAGCTTTTTAGAGCTACACCTCCACTCTTCAAAGTGTAAAGCCAGAAAATTCCTCAGTGCATCTGTTTGACCTTCAAACTCAGGCAAGCTCAATGCCAGAGGAAAACCTTCAGCGAACACTAGTGCAGCGCGTTCACGAAAACAGACAGTGGCTCAAGGCGAGTCTTTCATTCTGCCATCGCAAGAGGCGCTGGCTGCATCCAAGTTCACTGTGCGTTTGTGCCAAGAGTGCTGACGACGCCGAGCAGCGTCCGTGTGTTGTCTTGTAGTGCCACACGTTGGCTCTCTTGTCACATAATGTAGTCAAAGTGTTTAGACTTCTCATCATCCTTGTCTAACCAAGATGTGCAACGAAGTTAAATCTCTGCAAACCAATGGTCTTGTCCGTTCTCAAAGCTAGCAAAACCAAGCTATCACTCGAGGAACATGGTTTGACTGCATTCATCCACAGCAAATTTTTTACAGCCTGTACCACCTAGAAATATTTTGAGAGAAAAGCCAGCGCACAACAGTGCTACATCTTAACGAAGTGCGAACACAGCATAGTGAGAACAGCACATTCGGGCAGACACTCACCTCAACCAGCGTGGCTATTGAACGGTGCTGGTTGAACTCGTGCTGGAGCTGTGGAGCCACAACAGTGTGTGGGTTGCTGGCAGAAGCAGTGTGGCCCACAACACCAAAAGCCAGATGGAAGCGCTTTTCTGAGTGACGCCAGTATATGGTCACCTGAAAGCATAACCATCAAAATAATGACTAAAAAAAGAAGCATCACCCAAAATACGGGAAAAAAAGATAAAACAATAGAGAACCACTAGAAAGACATTTTCACAACAGGCACTTCTACAAGGCTGCAACCTTAGAGCTTCCACCTAGAGGAAAAGCTGGTGCTGCGACGCTGTTGTATGCACAGGAATGCTGGACCGTGTTGGATCTGAACTGGCAGCGTTCACAAAGAGCTTGGTCACTTTGAAGACACATCTGGCTTGAAGCATGCCAGAAGCATTCCTTGCATCACAATGGTTAATTTTGTACTAAAACAACACATAATGAGCTGTTTCTTTTCTTAGCATTACACAGAAACAAGTTTTATTAACTTTGAGAACTACTGCTTTGATGTACAATCTTACAAAACATAAGTATCAATTGGCTGCTAAAGTTGGAAGACAGACAACAACGTCAGCGTTCACTCTGCAACGGTTTGTCGTCTTGTTTCTCTTCCTTTCACCATTCAATTTTGACCTGCAGGTGAGTCAAATTTTAATGCGAAATGTTTTATGAGTGAACAAAATCGACTTATGAAGATTTTGTTTTAGGTAAGCTTTATTTGTGCAGCCATATACACGTTTAGGACAAGCCTCGCTCAACGCCAGCCAAGACAAACCTCACGGACACATACATACCGTTATTCCCATGGTGGCACAGCGCGGCTTAGGAAACTTGCATAGACAGTGGCCCTACATTTCCATCTAGGTATTGTTATGAGAAACTCCATGGCTGCAACTAAGACTGACCATAAATGACAATAAACTATTTTGAAAATATTAAAGTACAGTAATCTGTAGTAGATACACTACTTATCTCCTTTTCGTAAAAGCCACTACTGAAGAGCTAATTAATGCTCAATGCCACAGTACTCATCTCCCAATAACATCTAGTATTACATTTGGCAGAAAAAAAAAGCAATAGAGCAAAACCTTGTTAATTCAAAGTCGCCGGGACCGTGAAAAGTCTTCGAATTAAACGGGTTTTCGAATGAACCAAACACACAAAAAGAGGGACGCAAGGAACTTTGAATTACTGAAAGTAATCAGAGGTGGTCGTTTGCTGTGCCTGTTAGTTTGTGGCTCCAAGGGTTATGTTATCCAGCAATACCTGGTCCCAATTTTGCCGCCAAACTGGGGAAACAGTGGGCCTCGCTGTTGGTAACGCAAAGGAAAAAAAAAAAGGTCTCGTGGTTAATTGAAATGCGCGCCTGTGTAAAGAAGACGTGCTTCACGGCAACACTGCGGTGACACGTGGGCAGCACATAGCCTACTCCTCGCAGCATCAGTGCGTCATGATGCAACCAATCGCCCGTTCTTTCTTGTAAAATAAGAAGTTTAATAACGATCAGAGTGACAGAATTCGCGATGTGTTCTGGGTGAAAAACATTATCATGGAAGTTTTTGAACTGAGTTTTCGAAGTAGGCTTTGCAGGCAAGTACTCCACCAGCAGTGCAAGCGCGCAAATTGCCGGAGCAACCGCCAATCTCTATTTTCCCAGAAACAATGGGTAAATCATGACGCGCTGACGTTGCCAAAAGCATGCATCATGCTGCCCGCATGTCACCGCTGTGTTGCAGTGAAGCACGTCTTTTCTGCAGGCCTTATTTCAGCTGACCACGAGAACGCCTTTTTTTTTTTTTCTTGCGCTGACAGCAGCGAGGCTGCTGTGCTTCACCTGTCACTCATTAGTATCACTACACTGCATTGCCTTGTGGCTCCTAAGGGCCATCGTTTCTGCAGATTTGCGGCGTAATCGGGATTGGGAATTGGCACATGGCACCCAAAGTTTTCGAATTAACCAGGCTGGTAATGACCGCCGCTTCAAATTATCCACTCAAGTTTACATTACAAAATACGAGATCGCAGAAATCCTTCGAATTAAGCGGGATTTCTAAATAACCGAGTTCGAATTAATGAGGTTTTACTGTATTTAAATTGCACTAGTGGCAAAAACATGGATACTCACAGTGCTGGCTTTATTCATGCCATAGCCAAGGACCAACTTCTTGTACGTGAAGGACTTGATGTCCACAACAGACATGAGAGAATTGTGCTGGTCTGAAAGTAGAAGCAGACTACCTGCATGTGGCAGTCATGGTGGCCCCCTGGTCTCCAAATGCTCAAGGAAACTGACCAGAGGAATCAGTTATAATAGCCCATAATTACATCGTTAACTGTTTTCTAAGATTTACACGAGAGCAAGAAGGAGGCAAAACAAAGACAGCAGCTGAAGGAACTTTTGGATGAAGCACTTGCCTAAGCGTAGGGCCTCAGCAAATCGCAACACAACACCGTAGAGGTGCCCGATTGTGTTCCAGTCCTGGAGCATCTCCTCCACCATAGATGCCACCTGAGTAGTTGTGCCAGCTGCAAAGTCATACATGAAGCACACCGGTCGACGGGGTCCCCGTTCTTTGGGTGACTGGCTGGGCAATGGACAGCTGCAGAACACAAACTGCAGAGAGAGGACCGAGTGAAACTGGCAGCCAGCTAATCAACTCCATGTTGCAATATACGTACTGAGTCATCTAGTCCACCTGCCTTTCTATACCCAAAGCCCCATGCTTCACTTGCATTGCCCTGTACTCCTTAATTCTCTGTCTACTGACCTGTGTTCTTTTATGTGCCTGGCAGTATGCGTCCCCGAACTTCGGATGCAGAAAATCTAAAGGTCCCTTCTTTGATTTGCGTAAGTGGACCAGCTGCAGTCACTTCGGAGAGCACAGTAACATTCCCCACAGGAATAATCTCACCTGTCTGCTTCGCTCACAGAGCACCTATGTGAGCAAGCGGTTACTTTCACGTCACTTTGCCCACTGGCTGCAGTGAAGAAACGATTACAGAAAAAAAGATGTGCTGTTTGTAATGTGCACCACCTCAGTTGCATGATAGGTCACATAGCGTGAACGAAGGGACTATATTGAGAGCCGACACATCACCTCATTGAAACAAGAAAGAGCAATTTAAAGCGAAGTGATCTGTCAACAGAACATGTGCATAAACTACAGATTGTGGTGTACTCAAAGTAGGCCGTCGGGGCGCTCTGAACCAACCAGAGAAGAACACAACCCACCTCAGCCTGCCAAGCTTTAATGCCTTTCACTTGCAGTCGCAATGTGCAGCTCAGTGTTGCTGCCTGCAGTGCCGCTGCCGTCTCTTTCTCCCAGTCCTCACCTGCAGGCATCCTGCAATGCATCCCATTAAATGTAATACTTTGTACTGGATGAAATTCAGCTGTAGAAAGTATCAAAGCTATTATGGACACCAATGCAGTGTTGACAGTGCAAGCCCCGAACACGAAATTTACCAAAACTACTTTACAGTATATGCTGACTCCCCCACAGTTAACAGTGTAGTGTGGTGGAAATTCCTTCCTTATATCAGTCGATAGTGAGGGCATCCTGTGTCGACCTGGTGTGATAGAGAAGAAAGTACTGCAGTATAGACAGAAGAACACTGCAGCAGCGAAGTAGCAGAGCCACACTGGGCACAATGAATTAGGGGGGGGGGGGGAATAACGCAGCAGTACTTTTTTCATTACTGCAGTGCCTATGCCCCTGGAAAGTAGCTAACAGCTGAAAAAAATGCCACATTGTAAAGTGCAGTGATAGTAGACAAATGTCCCTACAAATGACCAGCCAGCTGTGGGGAACAATGCATGCCACATATCACAGACCTCAATACTTATCGTATCTTTTACACACACCCCTCCTTAACCCCTTGAGGGTTTTCGCCGTACATGTACGGCATAGCGTTTATTTTTAAAACGCGCGCCTTTTTCGATCACTTCTCTTGCTTGGCCTGTACTGCCACACTTCGGCCTTGCGTGGAATTTTCATGCGCCGATGTCTCTCCGTTGTATTTCTTTTTTGCTTCCCAAAACGGCGCGCCGGCTATCGCTTGCCCATCCGAGCGCGTTCACGGTGCAGCTGGTTTAAAGTGCGCGCCTTTTTCGATCATTTCTCTTGCTTTGCATGTGCTGCCACGCTTCAGGAATACGTAGAATTTTTTTCACGCGCCAATGTCTCTCCATTGTTGCTTTTTTTATGCTTCGCAAAACGGCGCGCCGCGCACCGGCTATCGGTTGCGCAACCGAGCGCGCCCGCGGCGCGGTTGGTTGCAAACGCACGCCTTCTTCGATCATTTCTCTTGCTTGGAATGTGCTGCCACGCTTCGGGAATACGTGAAATTTTTTAGTAATGTGATATCTCTCCGTTTTTCTCCGTTTTTTTTTTTTTTCTTGCTTTCCAAAGAGGCGCGGCGGCTTTCAATTGCGCATCAGAATGCGTGCATGCGGTCCGGCTGGTTTCGGTTTCATCCTTGGGGTCGTTTTCGCTTCTTGCACCCGCGAAGCTGATGGCTGTTTGGTTTTTAATCTCTCAAAGTGTGACCGCTTGTTACTCGTTTATTGCTTCCCGGGGCGCAATTACATCTGTTTCCGTGCGGCGCTGAAGTTACACAAAAGATGCCGCCGTGACTGCGTTTCCTGTTTTGGGGTCTGAGAAAAACTAACTGCGTCTTGTTGGCGATAAAACGAAGGAGTACTGTAGCTTTTTCACTCGTTTTGCTTTCCGGACGGGCGCACAACCATTTCTTCCGTGCACTCACGCTGATGCAGCTCGCACGCTATGGAAGCGCGCGCCCGTTGCTCTGCTGCCGGTGAGTCGAGCAGCGATTCTTCCGATGCGGACTATTCCCCAAGTTGCGAATAAGAATCAGATTCATTGGATTTCAGTTTGTCAGACGAGGATTTTTTGACGAGTTCAGACTCCGATGAATATCAAGGAGCAATATCTGAAAAGCATGCGCGGCGAGCCATGCTTCATAGACTATCACACGCTGAAAAGTTTTTAGTGTTAGAGCACGAACATTTTTAACCAGAAAAGTACCCTGGTGTGCTTATTTTTGTATGTCTGTATACAATACATAATTTGTGCAATGCATAATTTGTATACAATGCATAATTTTTATTTATAAGAAACTTTTATCTTTCTTTTTTTTTAGGATTTTGCTTGATTTTACTACGAATAAACCATATGTATGTAACAACAAAAATGATTTTTTTGTCACTTTACGGTCACGAAAAAAATTTTTAGACAATTTTTTTCTGAAATAGAGTCGTCTGAAGAATTTATTTTAGCAATAAAAAAATTACACATTTTTGGACTGGATTTCGCGAAAAAATTCGACCCTCAAAGGGTTAGATCGTCTTCCATAAAAGCATTCCTGTAAAGTGAACATTGCTCGTACATGAAACATACTTTAAAGAGAGAGGAAAATAAAATGACCTTTACAGCCATTCTAACAATTCACAAACACATCTGTGCTAGCCATGCAATTACAGCAGGCTAAACCTGCCCAGCAGCAGCACTGGCTTGTGCAAATGTGGACTAGTTTTATTGCAATGCAGTCAGTAGTTTACCAACCAGAAGCTCTACAATATGCCAAGAAATGAAGCCGTCATTTTTTAGGCACTCACTGTACAATCTTGACCAGGAAGTTTGTCCCATTGGCTTCAATCTGCATCCCCTGGTGACAGATGTTCCTTTTGTTCAGCTGTGGCAATGCAACCATCACATCACATCAGAACTGAACATTTTCACTTAGCACATTAGTATTGACATACCAGTTTATCTTTCTGCTCTTTTCTTTTAAATGTTAGAAAAATGTTTTAATTTCGAAAATTCACACTTAACACAATATTCTGGATTAAGGGCAGTACAAGGGTCCACGAAAAAGAGAGCAAAACAACACCATGAATCTCAGTCAACTTGCCACTGCTCTTATAAACAATATTCTACACATGAGCCTTTGAATTGATCCTGGAGATTCGTTTTAATGTCTTTCTCTGTGCATTCATTTATTATATTGAAATTCTTATGTTTACATATAAGCATCAGGCTGTGAGCTTGTGTTCACCTTCTCTGCGGTCTGTCTAGCCTTCCAACACCTCTTCTGTAGCAACACTATCTCAGTGTAGTGATGTGCCCTCCTACCACTGTGTTTATTTCCATTGTATTCGCACAAGGAGCTAACAGCACATGCAAATAAATGCAGTCGAGGTCTAAACATTCATACTTTGAAGGGACATATGTCCTAGTGTTCAGTGCAAAACATTTCACAGGTAGACACAAGAAGGGACACATATGAGCATTAACGTTCTACATTGTTTTATTGGAAGGTGGATCACAATTTATATATGCAGTGAAATAAACACTGAAAGAATAAGCGCTAAAAATTGACGAGCACAAAAAGGAGAACAGAGAATTTGCTCGTCAATTTTTAGCGCTTATTCTTTCAGTGTTCATAAATAACAAACTAGCCCCCAACAGTCTGTTCTGCAGTGAAATAACTCAGGCATGCTCAAACGTAGAGGCATTGCAAATGCAAAGCATGCAGCCCTATTACTGCAAAAACTGCTGTTTCCTCTACACATCTGCAAGGTGTTATGTGCATTTTGTTGATGCTGCACGTGGCTGATGACGACGAAGAATTATGGCTGAGCACTCTGCAGTGGGTGGGAAGCGTTAAACCAAACACTCGTTGCACAATTAGCATTGTGTGATGACTGGTTGTTATTTTACCCTTCTGCCACGTTATTTTACATAGGTTAGCGCAATACCTTGCCCGACATGACGCCTGTATAGGGTCATCTTTCTGCAAATGAGTTTCAAGCAACAGCGTGGCTCCGTAGTAGAATACTCGACTGCCACACAAAGGGCCTGGGTTCAAATCCCTTTCGATCCTGGGTATTTTTTTTCTCATTTTATTTTTTCATGTCTATCGGTTACGCCACTGACGGTAATGGTGACGCCACTCAACGCAGGAATGGGCGCCTAAGAGCTGCGCTCTAAAACTCATGCGTTAAGTTTGACTTTTGTGACAAGAAACGGCCATTGTCACGCATGTAGCACAAACAGCTGCGATAAGGGGTAACTCGACGCCCCTAGATGGCCTCCACTGCATCACCCGTGAGATGGTGGGACTTTGTATTCACATTTTAAAATCCAGACATCTCGCATAATCCTTGCTGGTATCCCACTGTCACCAACTGAATTAAATTTCAGCTGACCTAACTTCCAATGTTAGTGCCAATAGGTGTACCACTAGTGTTGAACTTTCCTGTGATACCGCCACAAAACTACAATAGTTAATCTGATCATAAAGCACATTAGAAAAATTTTAAATGAGGAAGGTCCAAAGGCTTGGACTGCACAAGGACACTTAGTAACTAAGTACTGTAAGAAAATAACTGCGACAAAAGCAAGCCCCCCTCTAAGCCATCACTGAAATTTTTCTTGCCAAACATGCATATTTGAGAGTTTGTGTGTGTAAAAAAAAGCCATGGAGAACTCTCAGTGCACTTACCTCTACAGTCAGGGTGCAGAAAGGAATGCGGTCATCACAGAAGGCCACCACATGAGCCAGTTCACTAATGAAGTAACCAGCATAGCGAGGTTGCTTGGCCAGCGTCTCATTGGAAGCCCCAACAAGCTATAAAAGATGCAAAAGATGGCATACACAGACTTATCAAAAAACAGACTCCTCTTCCCCATAAAGAGGACACAATCATAACATCTCAGAAATAAAATTAGTTTAGTGCTCTTTCTTCTTTTTCTATTTTCTGGCCAAATATTGTAACTTTCATGTGCAATGAAACATTAAAAAAACACTCAAAATTTAATCCTTCATATATTTTTATTTTTTCAATAGCCCTGCATATTTTCATGCATTGCTCAGGACTAACCACACTGTATATGAAGCTAACGCACCAATGATTTCTTGTGTTGACAATTCGATCAGTCAATCTAGGCAAGTGCCATTGAGAATTACTTGCCAAGGTAATATTTCCATAGCCTATGCTTTGCACTTGAAAAGTATCTTGCAATGTATGAACGACAGTCATATTCTACTTGCTACAATGATCACCAACTTCAATATTAGTATTCTTCAAGGCAACAGAAGCTCTGACATGACAAATAAAGCAATGAATTTCGTAACAGGAATGATGCAATAAATGAAAAAATTCACTGTTTGAAAACATACATATACAGAAGTGCACAGCATTAGTTTAGCAACTATTCTGACAACTGTAAGTGACATAACTTGCTTTGAGAATTTTATTGGGTAGCGTTAACTCTTTCCCTACCACAGGGAAAATAGGTGTTTTTTGTAGTTTGCACTACATATTGTTTGCTGAAGGAATTACTGCACCTAATATTTTACGTAATACATAAACGAAAAGCAAAATGAATGAACATGCATACAAGTTTCATTAACGAGGTTCAGGTTATGCGAGCAATATGAATTGCCAAATTCAAGATTGTGGGGCAAAACTGAACAGAGTTTGTAAAGACACACTTCTATCTACTAAGAAAAACATAGCAGAGATTATGAGATATACAAAATGTACTGCCATCTAATAGGCACCATCTCTGAAAAATTCAAACTTTTCCATTGAACAGGACTTCCCCGACAAAAATCTTACTGTAAGCATTACAACTTGGCGTGTCATGTGGCAAAACAGTTCCTCGATGTAAAGTATAGCGTAACGTCGCATGTCTTGCAGTAAACTCGTTCTCTGCTTGGTTTTCTAGTTGCACTTGCACTTCTTAATTAAACAAGGTGCTGTGCAAAACAAACATGGACAAGAAAAGAAAGAGGACGGGCACAGTCCTCCTGTCCTCGTTCTCTTCTTGTCCATGTTTCTTTCAAGCGGCACCTTGCTTAATTATGTGCGACTGACTTGCCCAGCAACATGCATTATTGCATTTCTTACAGTTTCTGTAAGTTCCCATCCTGGCAAGCTGGTGCTAAAACACAAACCGAGACAACTTGAACCAGAAAGCGAAGCTGACCGATGTTCCGGGCTGGTTTGCGTTGTCGTTGCTCTCAGAGTCGAAGTCCGACAAAAGGGCAGCATCCTCAGACTTGCTGCTGCTCATTAAATAGATAAAATTAGCCGCAAACACACTAGAATGCTGATATCTGCACTCTTCCGAAGCTCATGCGCATGCCAAATCCGGCGGTTGCCATGTTCGCTTTCCACTTAGACATTCGCGCAATTTTAAAGTGCGTTTAAAAATCAAGGCCATGCGGAAAGAAAACAAACTACTAGAGCTGTGCGAATAGCAAAATTTTGGGTGCGAAGCGAATTCGAATATTGAAGTGTGAGTGCAAATCGAATCGAATATTTTTCAAATAGTTCTAGAATATTTTTCAAATACTTCGAAGCGAAATTGTACGAAAAAAAGTTAGAGAGGATTCCTAAGCATATTCTCATGAGATAACAACATGAAAGTGTTTCTTTTCGCTAGGTTGTTGAAGCGCTGGCAGGGTGGTGTTTCATAGTTGTCTTATCAAGAATGAGGCAATGTAGAGGCCGAATTGTATTTATGTACATGATTTGGTGCAACCAAACTGTTGTCGACAACACTTTGCACGTGATAGACAAAGGTGCCATTTCCTCAGCCGCTCCTCCTCTTTTAACTTCTGTGGAAGCCTAACTGATGTGGCGGACAAGGGTGTGCTCCCTTCAAGTTTGGAGTTCCAAATCTGCCTAGTAGACGTCGATATATAAGAACATCTGAAATTTTGGATGCTAAAGAGCTTCGGCTTCCTATTTTTCGGACTTTCTAACCAAATTTCAGGTCCAAAACAGCATTAATTGAGCCCCCACCTCTGCCACATCTTTCATCTCCATGTTGGAACCAGCGTTTTCTTGAGTTAGTACATTTGCGAACGTAGCAGAGCTTGAAAGGCAGCTTTGCCGCAATACCGGGGTGTGATGAGGTGAAGCGTATTGAAAATCTAGGGTCCACTTCCAAACGGACATTGACTGTCTCTTGGCAAAGTTCAACCATAAAGGAGCTTGAAAGACAGCTTTGCCGCAATACGGGAGTGTAATGAGGTGAAGCATACTGAAAATCTGAAGGGGTCACTTTCAATCAGACGTTGACTGTATTTGTTTTTGGGAAGTTCGAATAGTTCGAATAGTAAAATTCCAGTGCAAATCGAATCAAATAGCAAACACTATTCGAAAAATATTCGAAATTTCGAATATTCGAACACCCCTACGAACTACATAAAGAAGAAAACTACAGTTATTTTCCTTCACGACGGATGGCACAGCGTGTCCGTGAAAGGCGCGGAATGTCTCGAAAGTGGCAGTTCAAACCATCGATAGCGGGATATAAAGATCCAAGAAGTCCTGTTCAATGAAGTTTGAATTTTTCAGAGATGGTGCCTGTTAGACGGCAGTACATTTTGTATATCTCATAATTTTGTTAATTTTTTTTTCTTAGTAGATAAAAGCGTGTCTTTACAAACTCTGTTGAATTTTATCCTGCAATCTAGAATTTGGCAATTTATGACTCGCATAGCATAAATCTCGTTAATGGAACTTGTATCAGTGAAAAAGTTCATTCATTCTGCTTTTTGTTTATGTATTACATAAAATATTAGGTGCAGTAGTTCCTTCAGCAAAAAATATTTAGTGCAACCTACAAGAAACACCTATTTTTCCCACGATACGGAAAGAGTTAATATGACAGAGAACACAGAAGCCATCACGAAAACAAAAGGCTTCAAATAAATTTATTTCTAGGTTGCACCTAGTCAACTCACCTTTCTCTTCCCACCAGTAGAGAGCAATGACACTGAAATATTGTGAGAACATGTCAGCACATGCACATCAAGATTCACAGACAAGACGGTCAATAGAGAGGATATTATTTTTCACGAGTAGCTGTGTCAACACACACAGTTCGTTAGTGACATAGCCTCAGGTCTAATTGTTGTTTTCAACGAACATTTTTAGCACACCCCTGCCGATTTTCTCTTCCCAGTTAAAACTCCTAATTTGACATATTGGATGATTGACTGACTGACTGCTCACTAACTGATCATAACAACCCAAATCAACAGAGAAGCTTTGCAACGCACTTAATGTAATAGCCACGCCTTCCCTTTTCCTTTCTGGCTATGCCATGTCACAATGTGTATAGTAGCGTTCACTATGAATCTAGTGTGCCAGTTCAATTGTGCTACTTATTCAGCTTTACTGAAGCTATTTAATTCGCTTGATGTAATTATCTCGTAGTAGTACTGCACTCGATGTAACTTACTGTAACCGATGCATATATTTTCCACCCTGCTAATGTTACCGATGGGAACTGCAGCATAAACAAACAAAACAGAAAGCTATATGAGACACTGTTATGAAGGGTTCTGACACTGTTATGAAGTAATTCTGACTGCACCGGATTCCTTAATGTGGAGCCCAAAGCACACCACACAAGCTTTCTTGTAGTTCGTAGCTACTGGAATGCGGCCACCAATTTCAGTAAAAGAAGCTAAACTGTGCCTCACAGTCAATCTTAGTGCAGGGCCCGTGCACAATGGCGAATGTGTCCAACTGGAGAAAGTTGGCCACTCGCAGAAATGCCTTGGGCAGTTCCGCTTCCATGGCTGTGGCCTCCTCAGAAGTGCGGCCTACTGTGGTCGCAGTTGGCACTGTGCTGGATGGAACAGAGGATGCGGCCCCACACCCCGATTGGCTAAGCGGCGTAGAAGCTCCTGAAGGTGTGGCAGCACCCCCGGTCACACTCCCAGCGGGAGCAGCAGCTCCTCCACCAAGTGCCGTCATGTCTTCGTCTGGCAGAGCCTGCGGCTTCACTGTCATCAGGTAGTATGTCTGCACAATCTCCAGAGGGTCACCTGGGCTCTCCTTCAAGTCCACCACCTGTGTACAATATAGAATCCCAAAGGAAAGATGGCCATGACGAAGCATATATTTGTAAGCTTTCCCTGCAGCAACAGTATCGTCATCAGCTTGTTCATGCCTACTACGGGACAAAGACGTCATCTAGCCTGCGGCCTGCCAGAGGTTATTTATCATAAAATTCCAAGCGTCCCCTCCCGAGCAAGCACCCCCTCCAATTAATTCCGCTGGTAATCTTAAATTTCCATGCTGTTCTGGGAAAGCACATTCCCCCCCCCCCCCTCTCCCGCTCTGCATCCTGATCACCCACCACATCCAGGCAACACTGGTCTGCCTGAATCTAATCCAATCCTGCTAGCAGCCCTATTTCTAAGCACCTGTGCTTCAATCTAGCTGTCAACTTTTCTTTTTTTTTTTTCGACATAATAATCGCATCCTGAACTTGGCGCATGACAGCCATGATGTTTTTCAGGTTCCTGCAAGGAAAAGCACAGCCTTCGAGATCTGCATTTGCAATTCAAAGATAGAACCTACGACGTATTTTATATAATGGTGCACGCAGTTAGCAAAAGTAATGTCTTTGAGATCCGTGTCTGTTGCTCAGAGTTGTTGCACTGGTATGGGCTCATCATCGAAGGTGTTGTGTTTCTTGCGTTTGTAAGTCATCGCTGCAAAGAACCGCACTAATTTTGGTGGCGTAGCTGCCCACTGCCGTCCCCACTGAGGCTGTCTGTCGCAGCTTATCATGCACACTTAGAGAAAAAAAAAAGCAGGTTTCAAACCAAGGTTTTCTGCGTGGCAAGCAAGTGTTCCAACACAGAGCCATGCCAGTGCTTGAAACTTTTCAGAAAAACGCCCTATGCAAGCGTCATAGTGTGAAGATGAAAAGAAGAAACGCCAACCAAAATGAAAAGGTTTAAAACGGTAAACGACGTTTCAGCTTCTGTACGAAAGCCTTGTTCACATAAAAGCGGCCTTCTTTTTAAAGAGGCATGACAAGAAAACGAAAGGAAGAAACGCCGACCAATATGGAAAGGTTTAAAACAGCAAAAGTTATGTTTCGGCTTCCGTACGAAAGCCTTGTTCACATAAAAGTGGCCCAGCAATGCGGGCTTATGTCCATTTTAGTATGTGGCCGAGACACCTGGCATACGCTGGGGGGAGATTGCCATCACTCTTATTCAGCATTTTTTTTTTGTAGTCTGGATAAGAAGAGATTCCAGATATTGACAAGAACACTAGTTTCTTTCCTTTGCGATTATGGTTGCCTTAGCCCAGTCAGTGTTGTGGATAGAAGTAGTCACGTGTTCCACAAGTGCATTGGACTCGGCGTTCTTCTTTCTGATGTCATTAATGTGGTTTTTCAGCCATCCTTCGAAATTTACACTCTCCCCGATATAAACATTGTCACAGTCTGCACAGGGAATTCTATAAAGAACACCTGGAAACTTTTCCTTCGTGAGCGTGTTCTTCATGTGCACCAGTCCATGTTGCAATTTACGAGCAGGGACATGCGGTGCATGTATGTCAAATGTCCACAGAACCCATGCCAACGCTTCACTAACACCTCGCACATATGGGACGGCTGCACGAGCTCGGGGCTGCACCACGAGCGAAGAGGTGCCGTTGCATGTGCAGCGCTCTACGGAATGAACAAAACTAACAGGGTACCCGTCGTCCGAAAGTTCATTGCGCACCTTGGACGGGTCAGAGGCATGGTCAACTTGGCTGGAGCAAATCCTACGCGCTCTCTGTATCAGGGATGCGGCAATTGAATGCTTGTGTTAGGCCGGGTGGATTTACTCGTAATGCAAGTAACGACCTGTGTGCGTTGCCCTCCTGAGGACACCAAAAGAAAGGCGGCGATCTTTTCTCTCTACAAGCACATCCACAAAAGGAATAAGGCCTGAGATCTCCATTTCAGTTGTGAACTGAATGGATGTCTAAATGCTGTTTGAATGTACCGAGAATGCCTCCAAAGCTTCTTTCTCGATGACACAAAAACAGTCGTCAATATACCGCACGAAAACCTTCGGAGGACGGTCGAAGGATGTCAAAGCCCGCGTCTCCACTGGCTCCATGGCAAATTTCCCCGCCGTGAGAGAAACTGAAACGCCCATCGCGGTTCCATGCACCTCCCTGTAGATGGCATCCTGAAACACGAAGTGCGTGTTTTCCAGGTAGGACTTTGGTAGCTTGAGAAGATCGGGCGCATCTTTTTGTTTGTCTGTCCCCAAGTTTACGTCAGACTGTGAGGCAGCCTCGCGCACCTCAGCAGCCAGATCCACTGGAACACAGGTGAATAGTGACCTAACATAGAAGGAAACTACTATTTCACCACTGTCAACCGTGACATCTTGCACTTTTTTGATGAAGTCACAGAAGTTCCGGATGAAAGAAGTGCCTTTTCCCACGAGAAGTGTGAACACACGATGACGGTAGCCAGAAGGCTTGCACAGGGGGAGCGTGTGAAGTCCACAATTGGACACATGGGGATAACCGGCTTGTGAATCTTTGGCAGACCGTACGACGCAGGCGCCAAGGCATTGTGGCGGGGGAGCAAGTAGTAGTATAGAGACTTCTTGTGCGGAGGAACAAAACGGAAGATGTCAGCAAGAAGCTTCTGAAGGTTCTTTTCCACTTTGAGCGTGGGATTCCACTTAAGGGAAATGTACGTGCCATTGTCTTCAAGAAGGGTGGTTATTCTGCTTTCATTGTCCTTTTTGTCCGTTATGACGGTGGCGTTATCCTTGTCAGCAGGTAGAATGACAATTTCCGGTGCCTGCAAAGGCTCTTCACAGCATTACCTTGCTCTGGGGGGAGGCCATCGAGGTATGACGTGAGAGCTTTGCAAGGATGCTTACAGCACGGCTGCAAGCTTCTTTCTGCTGGGGGCGACCAATGTGGTTAATGGCACGCTCAACCGCATATATCATGTTGAATTTGTCTGGCGCAGGTCCAGTGTTAAAATTTAGCCCCTACTTAAGAACAGCAAGGTCATGATGAATGGGGAAATAGGAGGAAACGTTGTGCACGAAGGACGTGGCTCGGCCAGGCGGGACATAGCAGCGGAATGACTACAGTCTTGTTAACTTGTTGCTATGGGCTAGCTTGGTGCGCTGAGCGTGACATTCAGCCTTGAGGCACGCATGTGACTGAGTGGCAGTGAAATCATACGGACACTGTTGCTAGAGACGATGGCGGGCAAAGAACTCCTGGTGCAGCAGTCGTTTTATAGTTTCCTTGCAGTCGGAATCCAAGCCTGCAGGAGCTGGCGTTCCACTCTTGAGATGATGCTGTGCCCAAAGGGTGTGGCGGCCGGCCTGAGCAGGCGGAGGGAACCCTCGCGCTTTGCAGCCCTCGCGCGTTGCAGGAAAGATAGAAATCCAGATGGGACACGAACGAAGAAACCTTGGTGCACAGCGAAACGCACTGACGGACTTGAGCCTGTCGTAGCTTGATGAAGTCGATGGTTTGACGATGAATCGTCTGATCGGGAAGAGGCATGATGAGAAAACGAAAAGAAGAAACGCTGACCAAATTGAAAAGGTTCAAAACACTAAAAAAGGATGTTTCGGCTTCTGTACGGAAGCCTTGTTCACATAAAAGTGGCCGTTTTTCTCATCATGCCTCTTCCCGACCAGACGATTCATCATCAAACTATCGACTTCATAGTGTATGGCGAGGAAACGTGTGAACAGGTTTAATATTGTGTGGCAACACAGCGGAATCGTATCAGGTGTCATACCATGCGAATTGCGTAATAAGTGGGAGGTTTAAAGCTTCCCACCCATTACAAAGGACTCGGCCATAATTTCCCATCATGCCAATCATCATCCACCACAGCAACAACAAAATGTGCCGCTACGTAGGTCAGCGTATTGCCTTAGAAACGCATAGTGGGTGCTTCACTACTTTGCAAAATGTGATTTATTGTGTAGGGGGTACTTGCAGTAGGCCCTAAGAGAGTTTACAATGGGCTCTATGAAGGCCGCCCCTCCAGCTTACGCTGCAACTGTGCTGCGCATTCTGTGCAGGCCTGGTGTTTCTTTTAATATAGTTTAAAAAAACAACACAGGGCAGGAAGGAAGACTGTAAATGCACTGATTCCATGTGTTTCTGCCCATCCTGTATTCCTTCTTTTCTTGTCTCGTTTCTTTTCCCTGCTGCGTTTTTCGTACATGAGCACCAACTCATCGAGCTTTTGCTATTTCTGCAGTGGAAAATGATTCTTCCGTGATGTTAGCAAATAAAGTACAAGATTATCTTCAACAACTAACATCTGATGAATGTGCCAAAGCTGTCAAAATGACAATTATGAGTCAGCCAAGAGAAACCGCACACAAAAATCATAAACAGCTGGTCCTTTGGGCACCCACCACATAGTGATTCTGATGCTTGCAGAGCTTGACATAGAGGGTGTGTGGGCCCAGCTTGCTTGCAATGTGGCCCCGAGGAACCACCAGGGGTATAGTTGTAGTTGTCAAAACGGGCAGGTGCTGTAGCGTCTTTTCGCAACGTTTCACAGTCATCCAAAACCTGCATCATGCAGACCAATACAAGTACTGACAACATGCTCGGCACGGTCAGTCAGAAATGCAATCACAACTCTTTGTGGCCAGTTTCCCTGTAGGTATGCTACAGTGAACACCAAGTTTCGTAAACGTCGGATGAGCTAATCTTATCATTTTTCCTTTTTTGCAAGAACAAACCTGACGAGTTCAGCTGATCTTCCATCCACACAGCGTTAAATGTTCCCACATTCCCATCTCATTGACTTTAGTACTAGCTACTGCATAACCCCTTGAGAGTATTTCATCTTTACAGAAGCTTTAGACAGAAAACGACTTATGTTCGATGCTTTCACTGTACCTCAAGATCCACCAAGAAAGGCACTGCTGTTCTCAGAGTCACCACTGTGGTCTACATTGAGGTCAAAGCATGCATCATGTTTTAATTATTTGCTGAAATAAAAACTGGCTGTATCTACTTAAGAATTGGCCAAGATTTGCCTGTAAGATGAATGAGTGGACAGTGATTTCAATTTTCCCACCTTATAGGCATTAACGATATTTTACAGAAGGGCTTGATCGGTGCTCTATTCGATGAAAGATGAAACCATGACTGGCGTTGATTGGTAGGAATCCATCTACAACAGAACCTCTTTAAACGAAACCTGAAGGGACCAGCAAAGTATGCTCCATTTAACAGGAGCACTGTTTACTGACAAAAATGCATCAGTTCCATTTAAGCGATGTCCGCTCACTGATATTGTGCTGTGGATTCTACAACGAAGATATGTAGTTTGGTGCATCTCTCATTGCATGCAGCATGCTTTTCCCATGTGTGCTCATGGTGACCCATGAAATCGCACAAGTACTTAATTACAGTATAACCTCATTACAACAGACCTTCATAGTGAAGAGGATTTTGGTCTGTTGTAAAGGGAGTATGTAAAATCCAAGTACTGTTACAACAGACTTTTATCTAAACACTGCATGGGTCTGTTATAACCGGAGAGAATTACGAGTCACAAACATGGTCTCAATTTTAACGGGGGACCAAAAAAAAAGGCGATTTTTGGAAAATCGCATTTTCAGTTTCTGTAACCCATTTTCTATCTGCTTCCAAAATATCTTCACTGCAAACTACGTAGAAGTGCTATAAAATTTTTTTTTTGCGTCTGCCAACTTGGCAAAAATTACGAAAATAGCAAAAAAAAAAAAAAGAAGACAGCGTTTTCCAAAATTATACCTCGGAAACGGCGCAACCGGGCGCCACCATTTTGGGCTCGTCGTAAAGAGCATTTCTCCGTGTTCAAGTTCTCCATTTCAGCTAGCTCCTCCATTCAGTAACAGGCGTGCAAAAAGCACATGTTTGAAGTTCAATTCAAGGCCTCCGATTGGCTGCTTCTGCCGTGATGCTCGCTTCGGGATCGTCGTCTGCTGCTTGTGTGTCACGAGGTCGTGGCTGTCAAAAATCGCGCTACTTAGTGACGCGTTCGCACTCGTTCTGTGTTCACAGGTCGACAATAATTTAGAGCGCTTTAGTTTGGCAGCTGCAAGCAGAAGCTCAACCATCAGATTACAATAGCGCGCCGCACTCGTCGCGAACATCGCAGACGTGTGACTGTAATAGCGTTGACTCGTTGGACCCGCTGTTAGAGGTTATTCATATCAGCACTTCGGAGCTTATGACGAAAACCACCGCAGGACAACTCTTTGTACTCGCAATCGAGCATGGCGTACTTTGAAACATCGGGCACCACGGCCACGCACATCGCAACCGAGCTTTCTACTCGATGTCGTGACGAGGCCTAACTCCGCTCACGGTGCCGATGTACGAGACAAATCCGAACTTGGCGGGCAAGAACATCGTGCTAGCGGAAATGCAAAAGCGAAGAAGCCGCAATGTCCTTCGTTGCAAGTAACGAATCGCATCGCCCGCTGGCTCCTCAGAACCACGGATGGGCATTTTGCGCATCGGCAGCGGACCCCCCGGCCAAACTCGCCGCGCAGCGACCACTCGGAGAAGCGGTGGTAGCGGCTAGCAATTTCGCGCGTCAGCGTCCCAAAACACAACACCAAGCACGCTGAGCACAGATTTTTTTTCTCGCTACAGCTAGGCATAGCTGATCATTGACATACCGGAGATCGGCGGCCTTCGTTCTTAAATCGGTACGTCGATATCCGCGGCGCGCTGTTCCCGTCCTGAAAGTATGCTAAGCAATGTTTAAGTCGGAAGTTATTGAATTTGGTATGTCCGTGGTAGAAAAGTCCGCTCTAAAGGAGTTCTGACCATCTTGCTGGCCTGACATTTTAGTCAATTATATCCGAATGTCCGTTGTACCAGAATCCGTTGTAAACGAAGCTCAATCAATGGAACAAATACGGAGGTCGGCATAACGCCACAAATTGGTATGTAGTATCCGAATGTCTGTTGTAAACAGATCCGCTGTAACGAGGTTATACTGTATTATGATTTCTTTCGAAATGCTGCTCATTAATGTCAATCCAAGGTTCTACAGTTCTTAGCAAGCAACACACAAATGCACTGTGCGTGACACTGAACGCAATATGAGCAGACAATAAATGTTTCAAATTGGCCATTAGCACATCTATATGCAAATTCCCCCTGATTGTCACAAACGCTTGCCACTTTAATCTGGCACTGTCTACAACATAGTACAGCTTAATTGATAAAATGAATGAATTCTCACTTGAGATCAATCAGGAGGCTGTCGAGCTTGCTCGTATCTTTGTTGAGTGCCTCTTGGATGTCACCAATCATGGGGGGGTCTGGTTAGATAAAACAAATGCACCACTTTGACAAGCTTTTTTGCCAACAGTATCAGGATAATTTTCCAAAAATTGATTTTACAAACTTGTTTCTGATCATTAGATAACAAATAGCAAAAAAAAATCTGTACCACCAGCAGCACACACACTAACCTCATGGGATGCGAGTTGCTACGCAACTAGTCTCACAAGTGCAGACATTGTGAGATCAATTTAAAGGGAAAAATACTCTTAGTATATCCAGTTGAGCCCACTTATAACAAACTTGTGCTTCACGTGGCATCTGTTAGTTATATCCTGAAGTTTGCAGTAAATAGAACACAGCTAAAAAAAGTTGCTAGTCAAAACACAAAACTTATATTGGGCAAAAGAAAAATAAAACATGATGCTTGTCTGTTTCTGCAGAGCAGATTCGGTGAGGGTGGTCTCCAGAAGAGTATTCTTTGCTGAGGCCCTTGGCACAGACAAGTTGCCTGAGGTCCTCTGTGTAGCCATATCTACAGGCATGCTTACGAGTGCTGCCTCCGAACTTTCATCATCATCTGATTCCTCTGCATCACTCTTGGCCTGCACTTCACAAAGTATGCCCTTGTCCGTGCATGGTTTCGCAGTGTCACCATCTTCATCAGGATAAATAAAGTAGTCCCTGCCAATGTCATGGCCCCCCATGTCGGAGTCGACAACACGCTGCCACAAATCACCACAAAAGTGTCACGCTCAGCACCAGGTACTACGTCAACGAAGCTGACCTTGCAGAAACAGTGCCGCATGCAAGCAGCCGTCACCTCTGCACAGGCTGCCTTCACCATCTCGATGGCTGAATGCAGAGAAACTCAAAATAGCAAGTTCGTGGCGAGGTGGTCAAATGCGATGAGCAAGCACTCCACAATGTGGCACTTGCACGATGCCTTAAATGTACGCGTTATGCCCAACTCAAGTGACTGCACTTTTCGGAGTGGTCGCAGAAAAAGTAGAGTCACTGCCATCAGAGAAGATTGTAAGTGGCCCGTGTAGCAGTCGCCGATCACGAGCAGCATGCGCATGCCTCGGCTTTGGATGTCGCGGTCAAACTCGCCCAGCCGCTTGCACATGAGCCCTGCCTTAGCATTGTGCCTATAGTGCACAGGCACAGCCCATAAAACAATGCGGCTCCTTTCGATTTCCTGATTACAAGAGGCATTCGTGATTGCTGCCATCCATACTAGTGCACAGAAGTGCTCGAACACGCACTTTGCTGTGTTTTCCGCTAGTGCATGTGTGGCCTTTCATGACGTGTGTTTTGCCCAGCAGCATCTGATAAAATAACACAGTTTCGTCTACATCATAAAAATTCTGCTCCGCACGACTTGCAATAATTGCTCAGTTTTTACAAGCCAAGTGGCAATGTCTTGGTCATTTGCCAAAGCCACCTTGCCGATGATTGACTTAAAATCAACCCAATGCCACACTTCTATTAGATGTAGTCAGCCATTGCCTGAACAGAAGTCAGAAAAATCTAGCAAGAACGCAAATTTTCTTGCTTTGCCCAGAATTATTGGCCTACTTAGCAAAATGTTGCAAGCCTGTGCGTCAAAAAACCACCATGTCCTCTATGTCCACATAGGTGGCCTTCTGCAGGCACTTCCTGTCTATTGAGTTGGCGTTGGAGCAGTCGTCTTTTCCATTTTCTTTTAGAGTCATTGAAATGGTTGATTTCAACACGCTGTACTTCTTTACCAACTCGGAGTTTTCCGCACCTCGAGACAGTTCCTTCAAAATTGTTCACATTGTTGCCATGTCCAGCGCTTTTCATCTAGTGACCACTGCTTCCCGTCCACCATCACGCATATAACTCTGACGCACTTATAGTCGGTCACAACCTAAGAATAAATACAAGCTCCGGCGACAAAACCATCAATCACCCATGTAAGAGAGCTGTGCAAGCTGGTTTCCTTTTGAACTGTAAGCACTTTTTCTGTGCTAATGTGAGTACCAGGCACATCGAAAACTAAACGTGTCGTTCCTACCTAAAATATGACCCTTCACGAAGCAGTGACGTCAGAATATCTGATGAAATTTGCCAGGACATTGAAGCTTTCGACTTAAAACCAGCAAAACGAACATGTGTCCCCATGGTAACGCCACCTATTTGAAACATGCGAAAAGTGCCCAATGTCACAGAAATGAGCAAATGTGATTGTATGAAACATCTATGCAAATTCTCTCTGGTTGGGACAGTGATGGCTGTGGGTGGAGCTTGTATTTATTCTTAGGTCATAACCGACTATAGGTCGAAACACTAACCCCACGTACACCAACAGGGAGAACAAAGGGCCACGTTTGATGGAGCAGACGCACACACGTGACAAGCAAGCAAGGGAGCACAGAGACAACCTAGCAAGGCAGGAAAGGCCCCGCCCAGATGATCAAAATACGGCAGTGGATTGCCTCCGCAACCAACAAATAGAACTGCTCGTGTACTCGGCGATGATCTCCGAAGGCGCGGTCACCGACTGTCTGGCTTATTATGACATCAGTATAGAGCACGCTCTCAGTGGTGCAGGCTTGTGTGTATCCGCCTTTGAAGTGGAAATGCTGCTCCCTGGTAACGGCCAGAAAAGAAAACTTCTGGACTTCAAGCTCGCATGACTGCAGAGATGGGCAAAGGCAAGGGTGTTGTGAAGACAGGCGGGATGGCTATCTTGGAAGCCACATGCGGACACTCGTGGGCAGCACGTGTCGGTGAGAAGAGGGCATGCCTTCGGGAAGAAGATAGCTCCCTTGAGAGTGATGTGAAATGGGCAGTTCACCTGCAAGGAGGCTGGGAAAAACAGCCCCCACGTCCTACAAGGCTGAAGGTTGTCATTATTTCAACTCACATCATGGCGCCGGTTTTACGCCGTTCATTCACTGTAACCGATTGGCAGCGCTCAAAGACGTTCATAGTATGTGCAATGCAATCTTTTGCAATTGAAATGATGTACATTTTGATGGCCAAGTGGCTTTCATTCATTTTAATTGAAAGTTTGTCTGAAGGGGGGGGGGGGGGGGGCAATATATGTGGGCTCAACTGCATGACTGCAAAATATAGGGAGAACTGGAAATATTTTTAAAAGATGTCCTTGAATACATGAGATTATGTCTAAAATTTAAATCTTCTCCCTATCATAAACAGTTTTTTAATACAATGTGCTTCTTGTACTGTATAACGTTGCTCTGTGTCTTGAGGATGGTATGACCCTCCATGCCATCAGCACTCTCTCAATACATTTGTGCAAGTTGTCAATAAGTACACAAAGAAAGCTAGATAAAGCATCCTCAGCTGGGATGCATGCCATAGCATAACATGCACTTCCAATGCTTAATGGCCATAAGCTGAATGATTTAGCATAAAAGCACTGTTGTCTTCGTGTGCTGGTGCACAGTAAGTGTGCACTGTTTTAATGGAAAGGTGGTATGGGTGTGTTCGAAATTACTGTTATAGATGAGGAATGCCAAGAAATACGAGGAAAGAACATACTGTACTGAGGTACAAATGCCAGGAAGTATCCGGTATGGGTGTCCACAGTGACAAGCAGGTTCTCTGACTGCATGCACGGCTGTAGAAGGGGAACCTGCAGCACAGCTGGCGAGCCCTGAATAGGACCTGTTGAAAAGAATGCACCACATAGCTGCAACATTGCAATTCACATGAAAAGATGACATGGGTATCATTACACTGCTGGCACGTGGCCTTCAGTTATGAAGAATTTTTGAGTGGCTCAAATCTTATGGTGTTTGTTCAGCCATATACACTTTTAATGCTGCATTACTATAAACAACAGCATGTCAGTGAGATTTTTCTTCAGATATGTCTTCATGTTATGAACTGTTGCTGCATTGCTGCAAATACACATCTGATTTCACAATTCATCCAAAACTTCCACTCACATTATGCTTTTCTATACAGTCAAACCCCGCTACAACGAAATTGACGGTGCTCGGAAAAATGTTCGTTGAAGCGAACATTTCGTTGTAGTGAAATCGAAAAAAATATGGCTGACCTGAGCTAGTAGAACAGAGAAACCTTTATTTCCAAAATTCAAAAAGTGTCTGCTGCTTCCTTTGCGTCCCCAGCAGCGTCACGACGCGATTCTCGTATATGCATAGCGACGCCACGTTGAAAAGCACGCAGAAACAACGTTCGCGGCTTCCGCGAACGAACCAAACAGAGGCACGGGCGCGCAACACAAACTGCACAGTTGCACTAATACGCTAACACAAGCTATTCGCCGACAACGGCGAGATGCAGGCGTGCTATCGCGGAGCGATGACTTACGCCTTATTCTATGCTATTCTTATCCACCACTCGTGGCTGGCTGATCCCGTTGATAACGTGGACGAATTGTTGCTCCGACCACCGGTCGCACTGGCCAAGCGCGAAAAGCACGAAAAACATAGGCATTGGAAAAGGCATCGTTCCGCGACTGCACCCCAGGGCTGCTCGCATTGATAACGCGTACGTACCGTCGCTTTGACCACTAGCGAAGCGCGAAAAGCATGAAAAGCATTGGAAAAGCATCGGGAAAGGAATCGTTCCGATTGCACTGAGCTTTGGCTTCGGATTGTCTGCGACTAAGAAGCAACTCAAACCAGTTGCGAAACCAGGGCAGTCCGATCGCCGTCGCCATCAAGGAATGGCAGCCCCCATACTCAATCAACAGCGGCAGTTTCTGGAGGTGCCAACACGCGATTTAGACTTTGAATTCGTATTTTTATGTTCTAAAATGCATCAAAATGTCCGAGATTGTGTTTTTTGCACAGTAAATTAAATTTTTGAGCCTAGAATGGCATGGTAAATTTCGTTGAAGCGGAACGGCAGCAGAAAAAATGTTCGTTGTGGCGAGCATATTTATGCATTGACTCCTATGGACTGTTGATGGGGAACCGAGAATTTTTCGTTGTACCGGAAATTTCGTTGAAGCGGAGTTCGTTGTAGCGGAGTTCGACTGTATACAGTTAAACCTGCCTATAACGAACCTCCATACAATGAATTCCTCGATATTACGAAGTTTTTCTATTCCCCGCCATTACTCCATAGAAGCACATGTATTTGCGACCTCTATGTAACAAAGTGGCAGCGGGAGACATCCTTGTCATAACGAATTTTCGCCGCCGACAACCTAGGGTTTTTGCCCCGAATTCGTCATTTTGGCACGAGCAGGAGCCGCATGCATCTTCTGTGGTTGCCCCGCCGCCGACGGCACGCGAAGTGGCAGCGGCGCGCATGGCGCGCTCAAAGCCTTGGCGACTGCGAGGCGAGAGTGAGCGCTCATTTTTGCATGCGGGTGTACGCGAGGCAGGCAGGCGAAGCCTGCACTCCTCGAGCCGGCTTTCTTGCCGCTGCGGGCGAGTGCGCAGGCGTACCGCTCCCCTGCCCCTCCCCCCCCCCCCCCTTCATACCTCATCCAGCCACTCACGGGTGCCACCCTGCTAACCCCGCCGACTCCATCTAAAGAAAAAAAAAGAAAGAAACTCAGCCATTGCATTGGCAGCAGCACTCTTCGGTTGTTGCAGTAGTCTCTGAACTGCACTTTGTTAACGTGACACCAGGTGACACCACTAAAAAAAATCTTTGCTCCGTGTCGTTACGCTTCAAGTTTGCGCCGCATATGGAGTTCGCTCTCAGTTTTCGACACCGTGCGCGCGTGCCTGGTTTCACTGCACGCGCATGGAGCAGCCCCTGACGACGTGCAGTTTTTGTGATTTTTTTTTAATGCCGTTAGCTGTGTCGTCACTACCGAGGAGATGTAAGATTAGGCGCTGGTGGAAACTGTCCGCGACCACAGTGTCAATAACAGATCTTCAGAGGTCGACTCGTCACTGTCATCACGCACTATGCCGTCTTGCGCCGCATCGTGGGTTCGCGAGACCGAGGCCTCCGAGATTGGCTCCGACAACACGACAGCGTGTTGCCGGAGCCAGTCTCGGAGGCTATGGCTAGACGATGACGGATCAGTGTTGTATTGATGTCCTACGAACGTTCAGTATTGCCATCCTTCACAAAACGCAGTTTCTTGCCACTAAATAAATGTTTTGGGTGAGCTTTGCCTTCAATTCCCCTTGTGTTTAATTTGTTCATTTCTTTTCCGAACTTTCGTACTGAAAATGGATATAACGAAAACCTGTTCCTAACGAATTTTTAGGAAATTTTTCAATTTCATTATATCCAGGTTTAACTGTATTCGAAAAATATTCTATTCGCTTCGCACCCAAACTTTAACAATCGAATTCACTTTGCATCCAAAATTTTGCTATTTGCACAGCTCTACAGTATATGTAAATACTACCTATGATATAGTAAATTCTTTAAACATAAGTGCTTGTGGTACTTCCCATGTTTTGAAGAGTACAGAGAACCATGTTCAGCTTGCACCATGTCCTTTCTACAGCAATCGTGTGTGGTTCAGGGACTGAGATGCAACAGTTGCACAGGCACGGTTTTATGTTCACTCTCAGTGCATTTACTGTCTTTTGTTTTCTTTCGTTTTGTCATTTCCTGTCTCTGTCAAGAGCAATCATTGTTTGTGCTCGTGCAGAAAGGCACTCACATTCTATGGAGGACCCAAGGAAGCTCTTGAGCCGGTCTCGGAGATCAGACAGCCGCTGTTTCGTTCGAATGTGGATCGTCTGAATGAGAAGCTTCTCCACTGACAAGAACTCCGACTAAAATGAAGGACAAGAAAAAGAAATAGCAATTTACTAGCAGCTTTCACGATGCCTGTGGCAGATTGTATCCACCCACAGAGTATGCATCTGCTGCATAAGAGCTCGCCTTAGCGGCAAAAAGTTGATGAAGGCCAATGGATTTCAAAAATTTTTTTGCAACTTGGACATATTACTAAAACAAAGTTAAATAATTTCTCAACAGTTGTGTTCAGTCAAACTCTTACCCTCCTTTTTTTTTTCCTCAGCTTTTGTACACATAGCATTCCATGAGTTCTGCACTCATGCCTTAACACAAAACTCAGTACAAGCAGTAAACGAAGAAGTGATTACCTGACTGACTTAGTGAAAATTGGACAGGCACACTTGTATTTTTATCACGCAATACAAATATTTGTTCACAGCATTTCCCAATAACCTTGCACACTTCAACACAAAAACGCATTTATGTAGTAACAGGGATCGTGGAACTAAGTCAAGACTGGAGAGCACACAAGACATACTGGCCTTACCTTGATGGCCTGGTCAGCCCATAAGGCATCTTTGTGTGGAAGCATCGGGTTATGTGCCACCCGAAGAGGCTTCCCAGGGTCTACTGGATCCACGTGGATGTTTAGCTGGTATGTGTGCCGCTCCTTTGACATCTGGTCCCTGAAGGAAGGACACGGAACAGGCAATCTGTTGCATGTATTGCTAACAGCATTATCTACAAAAAAAATATTCTCTCTTCTTCAAGATAATGGTGATGCTTGAGTTTGTGTGCATGTATGTGCTATAGCATGGTCACTTTATTTATTTATTTATTTATTTATTTATTTATTTATTTATTTATTTATTTATTTATTTATTACTATCACTCTAAATTAAAACCAAAATAAAAGTGGTTGTTTACAAAGAAATGCACAGATAACTCACGAGTCACCACTCATAGTAAAAAACAGCGCAATAAAACAACAAAGACCAAACAGGACCAGCGCTGACAACCAACAGGCGCTTTTATTAAATAAACGCACCTGTTGGTAGTCAGTGCTAGTCCTGTTTGGTCTTTCTTGTCGTCATTGTACTGTGCTGTTTTCAACTATGATCGCATACCAACCAGCTCAATTTCATACGCTTTTAAAACTCACCACTCAAGTGGGAACAAATTATGGATGATAAACATATATACAAAAAAGTCAACATTACAGATGCTAAAAATGGAATAAGTTAATAATCAATATAATACAATAACAATATCTGATTATTATTATTATTATTATTATTATTATTATTATTATTATTATTATTATTATTATTATTATTATTATGTTCACTAGACAAATTTACTGTGAGCAAGCTGTTTGCTCTGTCGCGCCCCACTAGTCCCAAAGCTCTTGAAGCATTCTGTGTCCACATTATTAATGCACTTGCTACAAGAGTACACCTGTCAGACAGATAATGCTATACTACATTGAATGGGAAATCCTCAGGCATGTACAGTGCTGTACAATTTAGGGCTAAGTAATGCACATACTCTCGTTTCCGCCGCCTTCAGTTCGCATCATATAGGCATAGTTTCAACTCGTACACTTACATCAGAGCCATATTCAAAGCAAGATGACACGGTTACCTCGAGCAATTGCTCATACCAGCTGTTATTCTAAAAAAAATCTGATATAATGTTTCAATCCATGAGGGCTGTACATACTAGTTACTAGCAGCTTGTCACAAAGCTCTGTCCATCGATTGCTCCTCTTTATCTCTTCATCAATTAATACATAAGCTCGTTAAAGAACCCCAGGTGGTCAAAATTATCCAGAACACTCCAATATGTCCCTCATAGCCCGAGTCAATTTCAGACATTAAACCCTTCAAACATAGAAAATTATACAGCATCTCTCTTGCTGTATGTAGATGATGAAAAGATATTAAAAGCAATTCAGAAGGTTTGTGAATGCACTCTACTTTGACAAGACACATCTGCTATTGCTGGCTAGTGCATGCAAACAAATTGGCGTTAAATAAGTGGTGCCATGTAACACGTGCAAGACATATTCTATTTTCCTTGCCACACTGGCTGCGCTAATCAGTAAGTGATGCCGAAACGTGACAGATAAAAATTTTGACCTTTAGAACACACCGGAGATTCACTAATGTAGACTGCTGGAGCAGTTGGTTAACCCTTTGAGGGTCGAACTTTTTCCAAAAGAAACTTTCCCAGGCGGTCAAATTACTTTAGTGCGGATTTCGAATGCACACAATGTGTAAAGTCGGGAGGGTAAAATTGTAAAAAAAAAGAATAAGGAACATTATTTTCGTGTCAGCATGACTCAGAACTGCAAAATGTTCAATAGTATTTCAGAGTGTGGTATTCCTTGAAACACGGGTCTATGCGCAGTAATGGGCAAAAACAGCGCGCAGATGCACGGGACAAAGAAAAGGATACACAGAACACGTGCTGACTCTCAACTGTGATTTATTGGCATATGCAGATTATTTATACACAAACGATAAGCATAACGTTATGGTCCCTTGCCAGCTCCTCTGCGCATGTTCTTTATGCTTATCGTTTGTGTATAAATAATCTGCATATGCCAATAAATCCCAGTTGAGAGTCAGCGCTTGTTCTGTGTATCCTTATCTTCGTCCCGTCCATCTGCGCGCTGTTTTTGCCCATCATGTATCACCAACTAGCCAACTTTCAGTCTATGCGCAGTGCCTTATCGCAGTCTGCACATGCAAAACAAAATCAAAATTAGAGTTGGAAGAGTCATCGCTGTCGGTGTCAAGAGAATGGGCAGTGTGTTCGGCCATACCGCCACTTTACCATGCATCTGAAGAACTCGAAGGAAACTCAGTAGACAAAGAAAGCGAGAATGCCTCGTGAGAGACGGTGATAAATAAGCAAAGAGCCGCACCAATAAAGATGAAAATCAACTTCTGGTGCCCCTGCAAGCAAGCGCCGATAAAGATAAAAATCAAGTTTCGCGCACCTCCGCTGCAATCACGAGGCGAAACCGAAATCACGAAAAGGTGTTGCCTCAGACCACGGTGCCTCAGACTGCACAATGCACTGAAGCTAGAAATCAGTTTTGTTTATCTCCGCACGAAGGTAGCACAATCAAATTTCATGCTTCTTGTGAGTCCCAGGAGATGGCAGCACCTCCCAGTGAGCATGCATCGTCATTATGACACGAAATTTCAAACAGGGTCAAAACCGTAGCCGTACGGCAAAGACCTTGCGGGAAGGAAAACCGCCACTGTACATGTACAGCAAAAACCCTCAAAGAGTTAATGATTTTTTGAAAACATACACAACCAGTGGAAGGAACACTGCACAGTCCGTGTGGTTTCTTTTCTACTACATGCAGCGTTCCTTCCACTGGTCGTGTATATCTTTAAAAAATACCGGAGTTCTTGAGGTAAGTGCTAGTCAGCAGTGAAATGGTGTGGAAAGGAAACTGAAACTTCCCGGGAGATACACGTTTACATTCAAGAGCCACTATGACACACTTTTGTTATCCGTGCTACTGAAATTTGGCAAAGTGAAGTTGTGTTATGGTTACTGATGCTCTCAGCGCTGAAAATTTCACGTGAAAGTTCATCGGAATCTGTAGGAATGTGCCATCTCCATAAAGTTATGCCGCGCAGCGTAGAAGCCATGTTGGGAGCTACATAGGCTGACTTTGGTGGCACTTTAAGAAAAATCCCGGGGCAGAAAAATTAAACAAACAAGCAAAACACAAGAATGGTGTTCTTTTTACCCTCTGGATGGTGATAATTGTCCCAAGCTTCTTTAAACTTCGGAAATTCGAATATAAAATCATTCACATTGGGCTATCAATGAGGATGGGTGTGGAAAGGAAAATGTCAACCAAAGTGCAAATCTTTTACTCACCTCCAGTATTGCACCACTAGGTTCTGTCCTGCCCTGTACTCTTCAACACGAACAAAATCACCCAGTCGCTCCCGACACAACCGTACCAACTGATATAGCAGGTTGGGTGGCATAGCAATGCAATGTGAAAAGTACATAAAAAGAATTACAAACTGAATGCTACACATACAACTGTTGCACTTGAATTCACCTTGCATACACAACACTGTGTCTGACAGCCCAATGTGCACAAGCAATGGCAATAGCACACACATGTGCTGATGTATGGCCACAGTAGAGTTTTAGCTTTTGTATATCCCAATGGTATTCAAAGTGCAACACAGAAAAGGTGCAAATAGGTATACAAAGGTAAGAAAAAAAGAGCAGAGTTTTACTATCGAATTACTTGCAATCAATTACACTTTCCTGCAGTTCTGTAATTAATTTATTTGTTCTATTCACATGATTACATGTAACAGGTTACTTTGTTAACAAGACACTATAACAGGCAAAGCAGCTTTGAGCACTTGAATTTGGCAAGAAATGTAGAAGAATGCTCAAGGCCATGCCAAAAAGCAGCCTCGTAATTGCAGATGTCCATACACGTAAACACAGGTACTATGTATTTGTTTTCTCATCTTAACACTCCGCCAATATTGGCCAACTAGTTAATCGGTGCAGCTAAAGCAAGCAATGGAAACCTCAGCTTTTCATCTGCCCTGCTGGGTGTGCCTTCTCCGAGTCCTAGCAGCTGTAAATCACTGTACATGGACATTGTGGCAGTGTAACCACAATCTAGGGCACACAATATTCACACATTACTTCCTATTGTGTGTAAGTGCACCGTAATTAAAACATTTTGCTTCACTTGTGAAATTAAATGCCCTCTTTTTGATGTAAGCTTGCTTCATTCCAACCCAGTCTGGGCAGATACATCATTTGTAAATGTAAGTTTTTCATTGCATGCATCGCTCCCACTCTAGTGAGCTGTGCTGATAAATGAAAGAGAAAATAAAGGGGTAAGGCCTCACCTGAGAATGAATTACCTCCAACTGTAAACTAAGGCAAAAGGAGTCTGGTGAAGGTGCATTAAGGTCTCTTTGTGGCAGGCTTTCTTCAAGCATTTCTTACAACTAGGTGTATTTGCAAGACAGTCCAAACAGCAGCAACATGCTAACAGTGTCATAGTAAAATTGCCATAGTGATTGAACATTTGATAATAAAATAGTACATGGATAAAAAAATGCTTACTCACAAAGCAGGAAAGGCATGATGAGTACATGACCAGTGACACAAGTGAATTCATCAGTCCAAATGAGCCAACTTCACAAGATATAAACAGTTGAAACACCTTTGCTTTGTCCTGCTACACTCTGTTGCAAGTGCCTTACAGAAGCAACATGGAATAAAATGCATTTGGTGCAGAATGTACTATCGTGAGCAATATGAGCTCGAACACACGACCGCGTGGCGAATAGCCTCAAAACCGAGATAACGTGATACGTGGATGGCGCTGCCGAAACCGGAGGGGAAAGGAGGGGCGCTCTTCTGCTGACTGGATGCACTCCCGCTTCGCTAGTGTTGCTGCGAAATGGCAGCTGATTGCGTGCCATCGGCCTCTAGCAATGATAACGCCAAAAGAAATTGCACGAAAAACAAAATAAAAAAAGAGACATCAAAATGCTCAGCCAACACCACCTAGTTATAATGCAAGCATGGCCTGTGCATCAGTGCAGGCTACGTCACAACTGATATCTCAGCAGCTGCATAGCCTGATGGGTGTGGCTGTGCGCACTGATGTGAATTCATATCACCGCTAGCGGCCACTGACACACTATAAGCTGACGTTTTGCAGCAACGATATCGAGGCGGGAGTGTCAATAGCTAGCGGAAGCGCAGCGCCCTTTCCACTTTGTTTCCGACACCGGCCGCTGCAAATCAGCCGATATAGGGTTCGAGGCTATTAGACACGCGCTCGCGTGTTCGAGCTCATATTGCTCACGATAGTACAATCAATATGCAGTAAGGCAGCATGGACAAAACACTTGGGACTATGGCTGAGTCATGATAACGAAAACTATAAAAACTTAAATTCATGTCATAACTCAAATGCAGTCAACCTGTCTACTTTGGGAGAAATTTGGCAATTCTGTCATACAGCTTTTAAATAGTTTATGCTTACAGCACTCAAGGGTAAGGACACTTCAGCCAGAAAGAGATGCTTAGGGAGTCTCCTTAAAGGGACACTAAAGAGCAAAACGATTTTTCTCATATTAGTAAAGTACTCTTTCACGATACCAAAAACACCACACTTGCTGCAAGAAGACGCTTAGTAAGCGAAAAAAACGTGCAAAAACAAAGTGTGGGTGGCAACGCCACCTTGAAGTTTCCGCACCATTCACTGTGACGTCACATGTTTTGACAGCGCATAGAAGGGACTATGTAGTTCCTAATCGGTAAAAATTAAGTATATTGTCCTCTGAGGGGGCCATAGACTTCACATACAAAGTTTGGAGTAATTTTGTTGAGTCAATGGCGCCAAAACACGATAAGTACACTTTTAAATCTGTGGCGTCACGCAGGGAGATTTAGGTGTGAAATTTAAAAATGAAACTTTGAACTTGATTTTCTCCTCTATTAATAAACATATGATGGCGAAATTAACGACATTAAGAGTTCTCAGAGCACAATTTATCGATCTAAACCAATTCATTAGTATTTCTCTTTAGAGTCCCTTAAGGCATGTACAGTCAACGAGTGCCTGCAATTAATATTAGTGTTGCTCTGCAATTTGACAGATACCACTATAAGTTTGATTATCCCTGATATACAGTCAAACGTTGTTATAATGAAGCAGGTTAAAACAAAATAATTTTAATTCCCCTCGAAATTCCCATAGTGATATATATTCATCTGACACCTCATTTTACAAAAAAGGGAAGGTCATACGGTCGAACACGGATATATCGAACCCACATATATCGAATTTTTGGCTATATCGAACTCGTAAATTATCCCCTTGAAAATCCTCTGTAAAAGTACACAAATTTGCAGGTTTATATCGAACGGTATTTTTACCTGCCACCGGATATATTGAACACCGCGCGAGCTGGAAGGTGCGCTTCGGCACTCGCTGCGCCCCGCGACCTTCGCGGCACTGCGCCTCCGCCAACACCCGATATGCTCGAAAAACGTGAGGGCGAGAGGGCTCACACTGTACTAATGTTGGGCGCATTCTCCAACTTGCGGAATGTTTTTTTTTTTTCTTTTTTTCTCTCTCTCTCTTTCTCATGCTTTCTCCGCGTTACCGTCGGCTCGGAGAGCAGGAACGAAGGAGCCGGCGGCTTCCTTCTTTCGCCTTTTCTTTCTTTTTTTTGTTGCTGTTTTGTCCGTTTTGATGAGCCAACCACAGCCCGCGCCTTTATTTGCTCAGCCAGCCACAGCTCGTGCCTTTTGTACATCGCTGCTGCCCTCGCAGGTAGCCCGGGTAGCCATCGCCGCCATCGTGACTGATCGCGAGCACTTTGTTGGCAGAGTCCACTTCCGTGAGTTGTCGCATACCACCGCATTCCTCTTTTGCATGCGTGCTGTGCAAAGGCGCTGCGGACTGCTTGAATTTTCGACTTCTCGTGTAGCAATAGCCAGCGTCAAGAAGCGCAAGAACCTTGACTTTGCAATGAAGTTGAAAGCCACACAGCGTGTTGAGGCGGGTGAAAAAAGTTCGGCGGTGGCAGACGACATCGGGGGTACCACGGAGCACGCTGAGCATTTTGTTGAAGATTAAGGCAGATATCAAGGCAAAGGCGGCAGAGCAGCGAACGTCAGGAGCCTGTCATGTGCACGCTCCTGCGACGACTAGCACATAGACGATGCGTTTCGCAAGTTGTCGTCCCTCTTCCCAGCTGCCATACCACCCGAAGTGTCTGCAGACGATTTCGTGGAAGCGGACTGCAATGTTCAGGCTGTTGCGAGCCTCGTTGACGAGGACATGGTAGCTGCGGTCGCAGGGACCCAGGATGCCCAGGCCGACAGCTCAAGTGGCGACGAAGATCGTCCGGACGAGGCGGTGGCTACACGCGCGTACTCCGCCACTGAAAAGGCGGCAGTGTTCGGCTTGATTCACCGTTGTTGCGGCGACATGGAGGGAACCGGGCTGTCGCACCTGGACAGCTAAGATAAGCGATTTTTTTTCATGCAAATAAAACATTCTGTTGCATCGTGTGTGCGGAATTAGTCGTCATTCTTTAATGCACCGATTGTAGGTGATCGTTCACCACTGGTAAGGTCTCTGGACCTGTATTTTTTTATATCGAATTTTTCATATATCGAACTAATTTGCGATCCCCTTCGAGTTCGATATATCCGTGTTCGACTGTAGTGTCAAGTAACTTTTTTACAACATAATGTTTATAGAACTTTTACCTTGTACATATAACGAGAATATTTATCTGTGATTTCATTACAACAAACTATCACCACTACGCAGACTGAGGCAGTAAGCTGAAACTGCTGCAGGTAACAGTATTTAAAGGTGAAATTATATGTGTTTAATTTTTCAAATGCACTTTCAAATATCAAATAATAAGGAGCAGCTGCCGAAGTAAAACAGTATCAATTCTGTCAGTGATGAAGTTAGCAGACCATGGATGCCAAAATGTACAGGTGGTGGCCGTACAGGCAGCTTATCTTGCCAGCCCAATCACTCAGTGAGAAAACAAAAGTTGCCGCTTATTTTAGGAGATATACCACAGCTTGCTTCTTCATGGTCTCAAAGTCAAAAGATGTTCATTTCTCGAGTTGCTTACACTATATCCCAAGTCAACAAACATTGATTAAAAACAGTAAGGTGCACCTTCAAGTACAAAGCATTTGTACTGAACCATGTCTGGCAGCAACCTTGAATGGTGTCTTTTTTGAAAAGCTAGACAACTGGGAGTCAGCAAGCGCGGGTCTCACAACCGATCAGGCCTAGTGGTCCAAGTTTGTCTAAGGGCCATGTTGATGCATCAGATAGACAACTGTTTAATGAACTACCTTCAAGGTTCATTAAAAATAGAGGATTTGTAGGCATGTTATTCCCAAGGTGTTGTTGGAGGTGCACCTTCGCTCATCACTCACTAAATGTTGCCAAATGGTGTGGCTTTACTGCAATACAAAAAAATGCATGTACAGTTAAACCTGCTATAACGAACCTCCATACAACAAATTCCTTGATATTACGAAGTTTTTCTATTCCCCGCCATTACTCCATGGAAGTCCATGGAAGTCCATGGAAGCACATGTATTCGCGACCTCTGTGTAACAAAGTGACAGCGGGAGACACCCTTGATATAACGAATTTTCGCCGTTGCCAACCTAGGAATATTGCCCTAATTTTTGTCAATTTTGTATGAGCAGGAGCTGCATTCTGTGGTTGCCCCACCGACGACTAAGCGCGAAGCAGCGGCATCGTGTATGGCGCGCTCGAAGACCTGGCGACTGCGAGGCAAGAGCGACCGCTCGTTTGTGCATGTGGGTATGCATGAGGCAGCCTGCGCCCCCTCGAGCCGGCATTCTTGCCACCACGGGCACATGTGCGGGCATGCCCTTCCCCCCACTCTCTTCAAATCTCATCCAGCTCATCTAGCCACTCGCGGGTGCCGCCATGCCAGAATTGAAAAAAAAAAACAGGGAAAAAAAGGGCTTTTGCGTTGGCAGCACCACTCTTCGGTTGTTGCAGAAGTCTCTGAACTGCACTTCATTAACATGACACCAGGTGACGCCACTAAAAAGGAAAAATCCTTGCTCCGTGTCGTTACGCTTCGAGTTTGCGCCACGTATGTGGAGCCACGCTGCATATGGAGAGCACTTTTCCGAATATTCCGTGTTATCCATGTCGTTTGCTTTCCGTATTCGACGCCATGCGCACGTGCATGATTTCACTGTGCGCAACTGCGCCGTCACTACCGAGAAGATGTCAGATTAGGCGCTGGTGGAAACTGTCTGAGACAATGGATCTTCAGAGGTCGACTTGCCATGCGTTTTGCCATCTTGCATTGCGCCGAAGGTTTGCTACACCGTGGCCACCGGCCACCGCGTTTCACACCGGCAACACTCCATCTCAGAGGCCATGACTAGACGATGACGGAGCAGCGTCGTATTGCTGTTCTACGAACGTCTAATATTGCCATCCCCCACAAACAAGCAAGAGAGCAAAATAACGCAGTTTTTTGTCAATAAATAAATGTTTTGTGTGAGCTCTGCCTTCAGTTCCCCTTTTGTTTCATTTGTGCATTTCTTTTCCAAATTTTTGTGCTGAAACTGCTTATAATGAAAACCTGCTTGCAACAAATTTTTTCGGGAATTTGTCAATTTCATTATATCCAGGTTTAACTATAGTACAAATTTTCTGCACTCATATTTTTCCATAGTGCTGTAGGATGCATAAGTTTAACATCCAATGCATAATTTAGGCCTGATAATTAGTAGGTGTTGTGGCTTGTTTTGGAACGCATGGGTAATGGCACAAAGCATTTAGGTGAACCAAGGTTGGATGTGTTTCTTCACATGAGTTCCCCAGCTAAATTATTTATATTGGTATTTATATACACAATAGATACACAACATATATACACAGACAAGGATACGTAGACAGGTGTAGAGCTCGTGCAGGGGTTTTGGATTGTCGACCAGTCGAGCCTGGATAAGCTGGTGAATGAACTGCACTTGTAGTGGATGCACCAGGGATCTACAATCTGCAATTAAGCACAAGGGCTATGCTCAACCTTAATCTCATCTGAATGATGCCCTGGACTGTCTTTTATTAAGAAAACAAAACACTGATAGCAGTAGAAAACAAAGTACAGTCAAATCGCACTATAACACAAGTGATGGGACGTGAAAAAAGTTTTCACTGCAATGCATGTGCAACATCACCAACATGGTAGAAGTTCTTGAGTATGAAGAGCAATTCTCTTGTAGCCCATTCATGTATCAAACCTGCTGGTTGAATTGCGAAGAATGGACAATCTGTTGCCGACCAGCTCAATGGTGAAAAATTAATGCGATGCATGCATGCATAGGCGTGCACAGGGTTCCTCATCAGGCGGGGCGAAGGTTCATCGCAGCGCCCCCCCCCCCCCCCCCCACCCTACTAAGTCAATGTATGGGGTAGATTTCCCACCCCCACCCCCCTTCTTAGGTGACTTGAACGGTCAATGTACGGGGGCCGTTTTTGCGCCTGCCTCTTAGGTGATTAGGGGGGGCGGCCGCACACCCTGCCCTCCTGTGCGCACGCCTATGCATGCATGGTAGTGGAAAGCACAACTCAAATGAAGACACGACTCTTGCAAAGCAGCCACAAAACAAACGAAATTGTCGAGGTGCCATCACAAATATGTGGCAAACCTGTAGCCCATTTCTATCCAGTTCCGCTCCCGAAAACTTTGTCGAAGCAGAAATATCCAGGAATATTATTCATTGTTACAAGGTGGTTTTCGCATTATGTTCTATGGAAGACTGATGGGCAATTGGAAATTGTTTGTTATGGCAGAATTTCGTTTTGACAGTGTTCGCTGGAGCAAGATTCGGCTGTAAAATTCTAACAGTACTAAATGAGGGACTGAGAGTAATGTGCAAAGAAAAATACTAAGAAGTGCCTATACTGTAGACTCGCAATACGACGAACTTGAAAGCATCGTGAAAATTGGTTCGTTTTATTAATAGTTCAGCTTATTGGAAGTGCCCCCAGAAAAGACATGCTAACATGCCAATTATATCCAAATAGATGCCAGACTATGCCCAGGCGGCGCTGCGAAAAACACCACCACCAGCGCCCTCATCGCAGCCCTGGCGCTAACTGGGTAGTGCAAAGAGAGCCTTCCGCTAGCGAATGTGCATAGGCCACAACAGAACTGTCGGCGTCTCTTTCTTTCGTTGGTGTTGAGGTACGGTTTCCTGAAAATAAGGACCTGGAAAGCTTCTTCTGCAAATCCACGCTTCAAAAAAAGTAGGAAGGTTCTCAAAGCGAACTACGGGTACAATGCAAAAGAAGTTGCAGTTATTTTGGCGCGCTGCAACTCGCAAGTACAAGCGAGCATCGTACGACATCGAGTTCAAGGCAAGCCCTCCGACGTCCGTTTTCTAGCGCCTAAATGTGTTAAAATCGGGTATATACGTAATGCCAAAGTGATGAAGTATATACACGATCAATCTACTTAGCTATGTATCTTACAATCAGTGGTACAAAGCTCACTTTACCAGGGACGAATGTCCCGGCGATTTTCGTTTTTTCAGTTGCATTATCCCTTCATATCTCATGCTTCCTGTGCATTGGACTGTTTTATTACGCATCCTCAAATCGTCTCTTGATGGCTGTCTTCCGTTTGTATGTACTGCAAATGGGGATGCGTGCGTGTCCACTTTCGCGGGGTACAACCAAAGGCAAAGCCGTGGCCTCCGAGATAGCTACGGCAACTGCAGAGGCCACGGGCAAAGCAAACCTGAAGGTGGTCATGACCAACATTTTGCGATTTACTTGTATGATGCACGTGTTAGCTTGTTAGAACCGGAACTCAGCCTTCAAAATGTACGTGCGCGATGCTGGGTGGTGACGACCAACCCAGATTATAGGATGTCGCGGTGTGCATATCACACGCCTTCAGTCCGCCTCTATCTGCTCAGTCCGTGTTACACGGCATGCACCGTGGTCAGAGCCTCTGCTGAGCTTCATAGTAAAGGTTACACGGTTCTCCGTCAGGACTACGCAAAAAAACAGCAGAGCCACGTTATCACACTTTCTCATGCGACCAGCTGTGGAGAACACGAGTACTTCGCTTACCCGACACGCTCGCAACGGCCCGTATCCAGCGCTCTCGCCTTTCTGCTTCGTACGACAACTATGGAATCTGTAAAACTTAACGTTGTTATTCAGTCCCTTGCGTTTGTGACAATTCACAATGCAACAGTAGCATCGACTGCGGCATTTCTTCGTAGCGTACGGAGCGGTCTCGTCTGCTGTTGTTTTCGCCGTCGTTCTGGCGAGTGATCCAGCAAGCACCTGACGGTTCGGTGGCGCACCCGACTAGCGGAGAGAAATTCACAGCTCCCTCTCTGAGTATTAAATGCACAAACGCACGCAATATTAAGCTCAATCTTTGTTTCACACTCGCTAGTTGCACCTGATCTCACAGCAAACTGTGCGAGGGAGTCGGTCTTTGTACTACCCAATACTGCTCCGACAGGCGGCGCCACGCGTCTTGTGAAACTCCAGTCTGACGTCGATATGTTACTTGAAAACGCTGAAGCAGGCTTAGGGGGGAAAATGGCAGCAAAAAGCATTTATTTGGCTCAACATGTCAACTTGATGAACCCTACGTCTTCAACAACCATATTTACGCAAATCTAACGTACACCCGGTTTTGGAGGCTCAAAATAAAAATAGACATAAAGTACTGTTACCAGATTTTAATGATAAAACAGTTACATGCCCCTATGCTGACGATTAAAAAAAATTGAAGGGACAAACACAATTTGCCTTCAAAGAATGGGAAATTTATACTCCAGTGCTCTTTTGTGATACTGTTTTGCTGGGTTATGGATACGCCTCGATCACATGCCGTTACCTCAACAAAGTGGGTATACACTGAGTTGCTTATGAATGTCTGGAAGCTTCTCTTCGAGGTCTGGATAATTTCCAGTTTTCGGCCCACACTAACTTTTTCTGATAGACATCCAGTGCTACTCATGGTTGCAGGCCCCAGGCACACAAAAAAGACACGACACAGCTATAATCAGCGTGCAAAATAACTTCCCTTTGTCACGCATTTCATAGTGAAAGTGGCATATCGCGATTCGTACTTCACTGGGAACAGATATACGCACACAGATCCTACGTCAACTGACAACAAAATGTGCTTCATCGTCATTGTATGACAGCGATGAGAATGTGTTTGATCACTCTGATGGGAGGTAGAGTTATGTATATGCTACCTTATGGTAGCAGAGTTGCACATCAGTTTTTCGAGCGTCACTAGCAACTGTGCATTGTGGAGAAGTTGATACTCGGGCTAATTATTGTATTTCCCAATGCCGCTGCTGCAGAAACTAGATTGACACTAGTCATTGCCAGTCAAGTTCATTGCCTGTCAGCAACACGCCAGGCATGTCAATTGTAGACATGCTAGGCATGTCACCTGTGAAAACAGAGTGCAGCTTCGCCGTATACCCCTCATTGCTAATCAGGCAAAATGGTGGACCTGCGCACAACTCTGCTATCTCAAGGTAACGTACACAGCAATTCTAATGGAAGGCTGCTGCTAGCACCATGAACGTGGTTTCAGTTTCGTTCTCAATTCCAACACGCAGGTAATTTTCGTCTGCATTGTCGCTGTTGTTGTGCTTCTTTTTCTTTTCCTCCACTCCACTTGCATTTGCTTCTCTGTCCATGGCTCCGTAAAGGCCCGAAGCTCGTGTGTTTATCTGTACTCCTTTATATTCCAGCTGAACAATTACAAATCAGATTGAATTTCACACGTTGTTTATTAGGAATAAATACTGTGACCAAGACATGTAACGTTTTATCGCTGGATGCGCTATGGGAACTCAGGCATCTGCACTGGTTGCTCAACACCATTTTCCCTTGGAGAATTCCCGCGTCTGTCTCCTCCCGACCGGAAGGTTGGCAGCTGGTCATAAATTACCATCACTCTGCTGCCACCTCGCCCCTCGAAGGTTTAACACGGTGTCTCATTGGCCTAATTACTGGCGGGATTCAAGCCTCGCTCACGCTCACCCGACAAGCCGGGGCGCGAGACAGGGCTCAAGGAAACCACTTCGGCACCTCGGAGGGTACGTATGCGTTTCAGCCTCTCCAGCCGATGGCCATCTTTTGATCTTTGTTCTTCGTTGCCGGAAGGTGGCTACGTCGTCTAACCAAGGCCCGGCCTCTGTGGGCGCGCTTCTCCCTTCTACGCTCTCGATGTCCCGAGGCAGCACCTCGCGATTGTGCAACTGGTACTATTCTCTCAACTGTGCCTGTTCTTCTCCCTCTACACTGCAGTGCGCAATCGTGGGAGCGCTGGCTGAAGGGTAGGTTGGCTCTCCAAACCTGGTTCTTTGTTTGTCATTTAGGTGTACCATCTGCGGCCACTAATCTATACATTTTGTAACTTGTATTAATTAATTGGTGCTCTGTATAATTATGTCACTTTTGATTGGTTCTTACATAGAGCTGTTGATCTCACTGTACCAAAATCCCGTAAATAAATGACCAAATGGAGAGTGTCACCTAGGGTCTCCCTCGCTGCGCGCGCGGGCTCACCGTCCCTTCGCAGTGATGGGCCGAGCTCTCGTGCGAGTGGCATGAACAGTACACGGTGCGACACAAGCATGGACGTGGCACCCTACATGAAGCTCAGAGTGCTCGGACCCGCGGTGGCATTCGGCGCGTACGGCAAAGACTAGCAAGGCTGTGCGCACCAAGGTGGGTTAAAATGTAACATATGTATAACACAAAGGCTATTAACAACAACAAAAGGAGAGCAATCACCACAGCGCTCAAAGTTCAGAAATGGTGAAATTGACGAAGAAGTGCTTTTTGCGGCCACAATTTGTATATATTTTTTAGGCAAACAAAACTTTTTTAGCATGAAACTAAGTTGAAGATCATTGTTCTGGGTCCAAAACCTGCACCTGGAGTAAATTTATCAAAATCAAGAATAGTGACCAGGACCTCGTGGTTATTCTTAATTGTATTCACCCCCATGTTGTTCAGCATGAACGAGAATTCATGTTAACCGAGTTCGTCTTAAAAGGAAGTTTACTGTACAGTAAAGCCGTTTAACCTTTTGAGGGTTTTTGCCATACATGTACGTCATCACCTAATAGGCACCAAAGGGTTTTCACCGCATGTGCACAACGTGCTTCTTTGTTTAAAACGTGCGCCTTTTTTGATCATTTCTCTTGCTTGGCATGTGCTACCCCACTCCGGAAATACGTGGAATTTTTTTCATGCGCTGATTATCAGTCTCCCTGTTTCTTCTTTTTTTTTTCTTCTTTCCAGAGCGGCATGCCGGCTTTCACTTGCTCATCCGAGTGCGCACGCACGGTTCAGCTGGTTTCGCGCGCCTTTTTCGATCATTCCTCTTGCTTGGCATGTGCTGCCATACTTCGGGAATACGTGGAATTTTTTTCATGCGCTGATGTTTCTCCGTATTTTTTTTCTTTCCAAAGCGGCGTGCCAGCTTTCCCTTGCGCACGCACAGTGCAGCTGGTTTCGGTTTCATCCTTCGGGTGGTTATCGCTCCCGCAAAGCTGATGGCTGTCTGGTTTCTGATCTCTCAAAAGATGACTGCTTGTTACTCTCTCGTTTATTGCTCCCAAGGGCGCGATTACATCTGTTTCCGTGCGGCGCTAAATTACACAAACAATGCCGCCGTGGTTGTGTTTCCTCTTTTGGAGACTCGGAAAAACTAATTCCGTCTCGTTGGCGATAAGACAAAGAATTATTATAGCTTCTTCACTCGTTTTGCTTTCCGGACAGGCGCACAACCATACAGTTTTCTTCCGTGTACTCACTCACGCAGTTCGCTTACGTTTTTTCGGGAGTTTGTTTGATGTTACTCACGAATAAACCGTGAGTATGTTACAACAAAAGTTATTTTTTTGTCACTTTACGGTCACGGAAAAAATTTTTAAGTAATTTTTTCTTAAATAGAATTTTCTGAGGAATTTAATTCAGCAATAAAAAATTACACATTTTTGGAGTGCATTCCACGAAAAAATTCGATCCTCAAAGGGTTAAGAAGTACGAAATGTACAACCTTTGTGAAAAGTTTATGGGCAACTCCATACTTCTTCGTGCCACATGCGTCATTCGTGAGCTGTGGTCTTAGTGACACTTCTGAGACTCCATACCTTTGGATTGTGAGCACAAGAGTTTTCACTCCCCAAGACACTGGAACTTTTGAAGTACAATCTTGGTAAATGGAAATTAATTAAAGAGACAAATCATCTGCCTCAAACTTTATTGGTTTTGAATTCGAGTGCAGCACTCCCCTACAGCTTTCACGGTAAACAAAACTCCTTTAAAGTGGACCATATTTTCCCAGTGCCTTCAGGTTCTATTGAAAGAGACTTTACAGTACCCCAGAAAGTCCTACAAATAATCCAAATAAACTGTAGTTAGTATGGCAGTCACAGGTAACACAGCCATGCACTTTCAACAAACGCTGTAGCTATAACGGCTAATGTCACTTGACTAAAAATGCTGAGCCTTTTCACACAGTGGTATTCATGCCACATTATTTAATTGCTCATGAAGGAAAACATTTGTAAATGGAAGACAGAGCGTTTGAAGTTGAATTTCAAGAGACTTTTCACAAAAAAAAAAAAACTGTGTAGAAGCAGCAAGAGCTCTCTGGCGCAACTTGCCAACAAAAGAGCCGAGTAGGAATGGTGAGATCAGTATCCCTGACCAAGTTATACAGCTGTACGAATAGTTTCTGCAGCTTGCAAAAAAATTTTTTTCTCAGGAACTAACCTTGAGCACACTACAAACCACTTTCTACTAGGTTCTTAAAGGAGTAGTGACAAAAAATTTTTGAACCCCTGTTTTTTGCTCTTAATCAGTGGCTACTGACTCATTAATTAGATGCTCGTATGTTACAACCAGAGGCAGTTTCTATTTGAAAGAGCACTCGATGGCTACAGCAGTAGCAGCAGTCGCGGAGCCAGTAGCGACATCTTGTGACGTTTTGTCCAAATAAAATCATTTTTAGATGCGAAGCAGCTCTTTGACTAGCCTGTGTAACGCTGTCCCTCCGTGCGTCTGTACGAACGCGCCGCAACGCGCTCCCCTCGCCGCAGGAGTTGGAGCGGTGCCAGGTAGGTCACGCCGCAGCTGCGCGTTAACGTCACGCTCCCCTCGCAGTGCGCGCTGACGTCACTCTCCCCTCGCCTGCCGCGCGCTCGCCGCAGTGCCCGCAGCTGCCGCCTCGTCCGTTCGCCCGCATCAGCTGCCGCAACCGGAACGTTCGGCGGCGGGAGGAGTCGCCGTTTACGCTCGGAGTCGGCGTGTGCTACGCACGTTTAACGTTGACCTGGAAGAACGATCCGGAACCTCTCGAAGACGCTCCTGCTCCGAGTGCGTTGCCGTGCGCGTCGGCGACGTCGCGATCTCGCGCTGTACCTCGCTCCCAACCTGCCGAAGGACCAGGTTCAGCGCTGTCTGGAGGAGACGCTGACTGATTGCGGCGAGGCATGTCGACGCGCGCCTCTTATAGTCGCGGGAGACTTCAACGTTGACGTCAGCGGAGGAGGAGGAGAATGGCTCGTCGATTACATGCGTGACGTGCAGTCGCTGAAGTGCGTGTCGGCGGAACAGAAACTACCCACCACGATAAGGGGAACGTGCATCGATCTGGTCTTTGCCAACTTCAATGTCGAATGTCTGCAGGAACCTCTCAGTGTGCACTTCACCGATCACAAGGCCGTGGTAGTCAAGGCGAAACACGCGCCAGCTCCGGTCCAGCGCCCATGTCCACTCTGAAGAAACGACAAGACCTACGCCAGCCATCGCTTCAAACGAATCTTCCAGCGCCCACCGCAGCACCCGCGTTAGCGCCGTTCAACCCGTGACGCCACCCATGCGCAACGCTGCTCTTCGCATCCCATCAGGGTTCCCTTTGGGAAGATGGTGTTAATTTTTTTTTTCTGTTTTCTCAGTCGCATTGCTGTTCTTGTCGCAAAAAAAAGCAATGAGAATACTATGAGTTGCTAATTATCTCACTTATAATGCTTTACACAGAGTCAGTAAGTGGGTGAGTCGCTGCAATGTTATTTTGTAGGTCTCTGGTTAGGCTATGCATTATCAGGTGTCGCCATCAGCATTGTCCGTCTCGTACACGCCTCCCACAACCCTGCCAGAACTCATGACATGCGTTGTTTACAAAACGGCCCCACTCAATGACATCATCACTTTTTGCTTCTATTTCCGATTCGGCACTTTCACGAACTTTATGACTCAATCAAAATACTTTTTAGGCTGTATTTGTGGCTGATATTATACAGATGGCACCTATATGCACCCATCAGTGTGATGCAACAGTCAAATTGTGTCTGAATTTTTGTGCCACCACTCCTTTAAGACATACAAATTGGATGCACAGTTTTACAGGAAAGAGCCATTTCCAGAGAGATAAGCCTCACCTCCAGTCTCTTTGTCCTCCACCAGAATGTCGATGTCCAAAAGTCTCCAAGGAATGTGAGCCCCATCTCCCATTAGTGTGAGTGACACCTGGTAAAGAGCAGCACCATGAATTAACAAACAACAGCAGGAGGACCAAATGGCAGGTCAAGTGCAACGTAAATCACTAGAGACCGGATTTTAGACAAATGCCTATTTTGTTCCTTGTGCTCCTATCGTGCCACTTTGATATGATCATGACTTTGAGGTTAAGAAAGGCTTTTACAGTGTTTTTATAGTGCCTATAAATGCCTATTTTTCGCGTTCGTGCCTAGATGCTTACAAATGCCTATAAATGCCCATTTTCAAAATTGGTGCTTATATGAACACTATTTAGCCCCAAGTTTCGTTCCCGGGAGCAGTTTGAGACTGTTATTCATCTTGCTGGGCAACACTGTTCAGAAATTTATGGTGTTCAATCTTGTCCTGTAGTTCAACCAACTCCCGGAAACAGCCGCTAGCAGCAGTGAAGCGGGACACGCCTGCGAGAATTCGTCGCCACGCTGACATGGCGAATGCAAACCCACAGAGAACCGTCCACGGGAAGGAGAGTGAAGAGCAAAAAAAGAAAGAAAAATGTGATGTGTTGTTTGGTTTGTAATTTACTTTTTAAGGTGGTCACTGCACTAGCGTAGCCAGAAATATTTTGCAGGGGGGGGGTCCAGTCCAACCATACTTCATGTATGTTTCTGCATACGATGTGTCTGTGTATATATTCAGATGCAAAACTAAAAAGTTTTGGGGAGGAGGGACAGTTGAACCCCCCCCCATGCCAGTGGTTCACTGCAAGGGGAGAAATTTGCTCCACGTGATTCGACCCGGCCAATAGGAGGAATCCCTCCCTTCTGATCTTTTAGCGATCTTGCTATCTGCTCCTGCTCTGCCCTTCTCAGTCATGCCAAAAAGACACCCAGGAGCGTGTTCATTCGACAGTGCACACTTGAGTCACCGTGCAGAACACGGGAGAGACCGTGTTCTGAGAACTGTACGGGACAAAGTCCAATTGCACGGCTACGTTCAACTGTTGGCGCCTTTGTGCCACCTTAAGCAATAACATTCTTGTTTTCCTGTGATAGATAGAGGTCACGCATGCCTTCCTTTGAAATTATTCGCAATTATGTGAAAGTTTATTGTGCCTATATTTAGAATATTGGAGGCCTAAAATGTTGCTTTGCCTGCCTTTTTTTGGCGCCTAAACCAGCTTTTTCAATGCCTAAAAATCTGGCCTCTATCAATCACATACTGACACATCTGGCATCTGAATGCTTACAAAATGCCTTTGCATACCTCAGCACTGTGTGCTTTACAGTTGATGCAAACTGGGAATATAGGTAAACAGCTTTTAAAAAACAACAACAAGGTCCCTATTTTGCAGGGATACCTTCTGCACGATTCTATACCATTCTTACCATACAGTGCTCATAGTCGGCTGATCCTGTTTATTTAAAACATGGTCAGACTGCTGCTCTGAACAATAACGAACAATGAAAAGGCATTAGCATTGGAAAACAAAATAGCTGCCCAAAACAACTCTGCGTCCTGTGTCATTAAAGCAGTCGTTTAACAATGTGTATGACAAGGAAAAATGAACACGCCCTTAATGTGCATGTAGTGTAAGTGATACCACACAGCTTGTTAGACACAATATTAACGAGAACTAACAGACAATAATGCCAAAGAAAGTATAGGGGATGTTATTCATTGTAATTAGGATAAAGTGTGAAGAAAGTAAAGTGGACGAAAAGATAACTTGCCGCCGGCAGGGACCGAACCTGCGACCTTCGAATAACGTGTCCGATGCTCTACAACTGAGCTACGGCGGCGGTCATCCTCCCATCCACTTTATGGGGTATATACGTGCATTTAAACCTAGGAGTGTTAGTCAGCGCCAGTTAGCGCCGGCGGCAAATTATCAGAGGTGGAGAAAGGGAAGTGGCAGGGCAGGAGAGAGTGTGCCGGTTTCCCCCCCTCTTGCTGGAGCATTCGACGTCACGGCCGTCGACAAGCGCACTGGCGTGCAGCCGCCACGCTCTCACGATCCACTAAAAATACGGCCAACTGCTCGAAATTACGTGAAATAAACGCTGTTTATAGGAACAGTCGTGTCGTCCGAGTCGAATGTAAGGGTTTTCGTAGCTTTTTCAAATTTTTGTTCAGTATCCCTTTAACATGGCTTTGCTTCTTTCCTAGACAACCCTCTTAAATTATTTTACTGCATCTGCTAACTTTTATAGAACAGCACAGCTGCCCATATTTGCACTTACTTACTTTTCCCTGTAGCTTTATTTTATTGCTCTCTTTGACAGACAGGCATAAAGCAGAGAAGACTCAATTACCAACCTCCCTTGGCAACATTCCATGGGGACAAGGTGTTTCAAACTAAAGCTTTTGTGTTTGGTAGCTCCCTCCACATCATCAAAATTTATGTGTAGGCATTAATTAATATGTTCCTTATCATAAATATGTTGCTTTAGGATGCAAAAAGCAGGCAAGTGATGCAAAAGCCCTTTCTCATGTTAGTTAGTCAATATATTAAAAAAGTGCAGAGAACTGGGCTTGTTGGTCGTAAATGATTAGCAAAAACACCGCAAAAACCACAGGACAAACAGGAAGGGAACGCACACAGTGCTGAACTCTCAACAAATTTATTGTGAAAAAACAAATGCATCGCCTATAAATACATATGATACCCCCTAGCATAATACTGCGTCACTGCACATATCGCAGATAGGACACTAACCGCACAACCGAGACAGATTACGACAAATGCCTCTGTAGATACTCCATTCCCTTGGGCAATAATGTGATTGACGGGGTGCTGACACAGTTTTCACCCAACTGCGCAATCTTATACGCTTCAACAACTTCACGTGTTAGGCGATCACTGTGTTTACTGTGTTTCTGTGTTCTCTGTGTCACTGTGCTTCAGCGCTGTGTGTGTTCCCTTCCTGTGTGTCCTGTGGTTTTGGCGCTGTTTTTTTCTAACCTGTTAAAAAAGGCTGGTGCAATATACTATAACAAGCATGAAGTTATAAGACAATATAAGACTGATTTGAAGTTATAACTCTGCTCATTGCCTTATCTCAAAACTGCATGGTCATTGTGCATGCCGCAAATATCATGCCGAACTTGCAGCTCACATTAGCACAAGCAAACACTAACACTGACAGCTCACTGCTTCCAAGCAGTTGCTGATGTGCTGAAAAAAATTAAATACGTGTTTCCAAAAGCAATAACAACTTTTGTGCTACAATTCATTCCTTGAACTGTGATACTAATATCGTACCAGATTTTTTTTAACAACTCGGTTAACATTAGCTGGGACACCCTGTCAAAATGTAATGAAAACATGTTCGAATCTAAATGTGGCATCGGCTGAACTTGCAGAGGCAAAGGGATGTACCTAAAGGCTGCTGTAAATTAACAGAAGTTAGTGTTCTTGCAATGTATTCATATCTTCAAAAACCAAGAAAACACCAATAAATGTGACGGGCTATGTACTCACTAAAAGCAGCAAAATGAAAACTCACTTCGAATTCATGCTCCACGTGAAATGTTACCCGTCCATTTTCTGTAGAAGGCAAAATAACAGAGAACACATTATCACGCTGCATAAAGAAAAATAACATCAGCCTTTGTATTGACAAACACAGTGCAAGAAAAACGAAACGAATACACACAAAGAATTATGCCTTAAGGGTCAGTCTTCATTACAATAAAAAAACTAAGTGTGCATACATGAACAAGTATTAAAGTGCAGCGGGGCAATGTGTTGAAAATAGGGTCCTGAATAAAAAAAATAGGAGAGAACAGCTTATTCTTTTTTTTTTCATAGAACTGCAAAGATTGTGTCAGCAAAAGCCACACTTGCCCTGCTTTCAATCACTCTTGTGTTCCACATATTAGGCATCCTCTTTTTTAACTATATTTTCCACGTGATCCATTGAACTCATCCTTGCGCGCGCGCACACACACACATTATATATATATATATATATATATATATATACCTGCCAACCTCACAGCATGAAAATTCGGGAGACCGCAGCGGGGAAGGGGGGGGGGTTCTTTTTGCGTAGCGGAAATTACTGAGACTGGAGACTGACATCAGAAAGGAATAAGGATGTTTGTTTTGAGCTGCTTGAACCAAACTTCTTTACTTGTGAAGGCACCAAGGCAGTTTCATTTTTCAAATGAGCAACTTTCATTTTGTTGGCCCCCTAACGGCTAGTGGATGCGCAAAGATTGTTCGTGCACGTTACTGGTCTATTGTAAGGGTTTGGAACTGTCAACCACAAGGGCGGCGCCAATGGGGGGTATGGGGAGGGGGGGGGGCTGGAGCCCCCCCAAAATTTCTGCCTGCCCCCCCTTTGCCCCCCCCAAGGAGCAAGTATAGTCAAAACACAATGCATACGTTCCCAGCCTCCCTGCCCCCCTGAAGCAACTCACTTGTCACGGGTGCCCCCCCCCCCCCCAGTAAAAAAATCCTGGTGCCGCCCCTGGTCAACAACCAGTAGTGTTATGCAGATCTAAGCCACTATGCTTAAACCGAAAGCACATGGGATTTCTGTAGGATTACTTAATTTTTGTTGAACACAAATGTAATGAATGTACCAGCCGTTTTCAGCATGCTAGCGGTTAAATGAAGCCTTATTATACGATTACAGAACACTTGTTTTGCTGTAATCGCAGTCTATGCGTTTATTTTAACACTGCTGCCACAATCCAAGCCACGTTGATTCATGAAAAAGAGACGATAAATGCACGCCTTCACAGCGCAGCACATGTGAGACATCCTAACAACAATACAGCGGCATGGTACGACCAGCACGGAGGGCTGCATGGCATAGTGCATGAGTTGAAACAGACGAAATTGAAGCTGGCGCCGCAAGCAGCGCCACCGGGTGCCCTTTTGGATGTATGAGAAAAAAAAGCAAAAAAATACTCTCTGACGCAACCAAAAGCTGCCTCAAGTGCGTAAAATACAATTTCAAGTTATGCATGTTTGTTTTTCAGCAAAACAAGTCTACCCTGCGAGGATTTCTTGTCCTACCAATAGACTGAACCACATCGCCGTTGGGTGACACTAGCGGTCATTCTTTCACGATTTTCAACATCAAATTAAAAATATAGTCTTTTTTTTATGGGACAAAAGCATGCTCGTTGCCACTGATGCAACAAATGATCTTTTCATTTTCACCTCAACCAGAAAAATGTTTCCGAGCGGTAGACAGTCCCTTTAACAGTGAACCTGTCTGTACATATTTTCCAGCACAGACAAGCAAAAAGTATGAACTAACCGAATAACGCGATGATGCAGTTTGAATTAAGCGGCTTTAAAACACACAGATAACATACTGGGCTAGTAAAACTGAAATTGGTATGAATTAACAGAAAGTTCGAGTTATCAGGGTTTGCAGGTGTATTTTTGATACCGCGAATTCCTATGCCTAAGGGCAGGCTTTCGAAATAAAAAAAATTATCATGAGTCTACTATATTATATATATGGGTGTGCGTTTGCGCATTTGAGGAAATAAAACTTCATGGTATAATTTTTGTAAGAAAGAGCACATGAAAAATAAAAATGTATTTCTGCATAGTATAAAACATCATATGAGAACAATGATGTGCATATTACTTACGGCGCATATTACTGTGCAATTCGTATGTTACTTACTTAGAAGATAAATCTACTAAAACAAAAAGAAGTTATGAACTTATGACATGGAAATTAGCCACCAGACGACAAGCTAACATTTCAAAGTGTCAGAGAACTTGCCAATTCTGTGCGATCTCATTTGGGAAGGCAAATCAGACGACACAAGACGATACTGGATGATCTGATCCAGCCTTTGCAGAGTGCTTTTTCTTTCTGCAGGGGTGATAGGATCAGGAGGCACAATCTTGTCCTGTGGGCATACAATACAAATAATGTATGGGTTGAAATGCACAAACATTTACACATAAAACTGTGATGACACTCTGTTTCAGGCAGGCAAATGAACTGTAGATAAAGCACCGTGACTTTTCACATATTAGTGCAGTGCAGAAGTGCATGCATGCACAGGTAGAAACAGTAACAGAAAAGGCAATGAGGGCACTGAGAAGGAAATAGTGCAGCATACATTCCACTGCAAGTTGATACGCAATAACAGCGTGGGAAGCTCATACTGGAAACAAAAGTGCAAACCATAAAAAAATAATTTCTGAACTCTCTCTTTTTTTTTCTTTTTTTTTTTGTTCCACACATACCACTGAAGCTCTTACACAACAATAGACCGTAACTAGAAAGCCTAAAACCCATTAATGAAGTAACTCTCAGAGGGAGCCAAGAGCACTTTCTTCCGGTCAACATTGCAAAATGCATTTCAACACAAGCCTCGTGGGGCTGTCACAGAAGCATTAAATAACGCTTACCCGAATGCACGTGGGCAGCCTCGAGTATGTGCCCAATGTCAGAACCTCGACAGCACAAGGTATATGGAAGCTAGGCAACCTGCATGGAGACCAAACAGAGATTAGCAGTTAAAGACAGACATATGTATATCAAAATTACTGTTATAAAGAGCAGCCTATAAATAAAAGCATAGAACTTTTCCACAACCCAAGCCTTCACTGAGTGTCCAAAAATGAAGTGTCAAAACACTTGATGGTCTATCGTGCAATCGAACTTCCGTCTTCAAGTTTTTCCTAAATTCTACAGCAAATGCACCATCGTGCCCCTAAACAGCAAACACAGTAGTTGATAAAATCACAAATGATTTGAACTGGACGAGGACTTTTAACTACTGTCAACAACAGTGAAGTTGCTGAGCATCACATCCAAGAACTTGAGCTGAATGTTGCCATAGCCAACATACATGTGACAATAACGAACATTTTAAAAGCTCATTTTAACAGCCTGCATATGTAATAGGTGGAACACCCACCTTGCTTGCACAAGCGTCTCTCTCGCCATCATGGCCAGAATGTCCGCTGTCTCCACAAACAGCATGTTCTGCTTGTCCAAAAATCCTACGATGCTCTTCAGAGGCAGAAATACAAGGAAACATTTATCACAGGTTAGCATTGCTGAAGCACACCAAGATACACTAGCAAATTACATGTGGAAGTGGCCTCATAGATCACAAGTTTCTGCTTGCAATGATCATCAAATAGATCAGTAAATACTCACACTGCCATTCTGTTAACAGGCAACATGCATATGTATACAACAACACCGCAGTTCTTAAAGCTAAATACTGCAGTCATTCTACATGCCAGAGAAATTTAGCCATAGCATCCACGAACAAAAGAATGCAATGCTATGAAGAGAAATTATCACTCCAGAACCAGAATTTTCAACATAAGTATGAGATGAGTATTTTTACAAGTATTATTAGAAATGAAAATGAAGGTCAAAATTTAATTTGCAAATTTTTTGCCAGAACTTCAGCACCTGAATTTCAGTGCCACATCACAGATTCCAAAGTCATTTCCTGTATTTTGATCAGATTGGTTCAATGAAATTTCCTGAAACTTGCATTGTTGTCTCTGGCTCCTTTAAAACACAATGTAGACCATTTTTACCGATAAAGAATTACGTAGGTCATAGCAGATATCGTCAAAATTTATGCGGTCATGCAAGTTCACGCAGGAACCTCACAGTGCTAGTTCCCCTAGCATCTTCTCATGGTAAGAGTGGTGCTTTTGGTATGGTGAAAGGGTAATTAACTAATACGAGAAAAACGTCTTCTCTTTCTCGTGCTCCTTTAGTGTGATGCAGAAAGAAATTTCTGGGGACAGAGAATGCAAGGACACTTACTGCACATTTTTCCACTTTGGCTGCGCTTGCTGCCCACTTGACAAGTGCAAGCAGCCGAACAAATAACTGCCGTGTACTGCTGGCAAACTGCACAATCTCAATCTTTCGTTCCACGTCTGTCTTGCGAGGAAGCCTAGAAAAGGAGGAGTGCAAACCGTGAGTTGTCGAACCTCATGGCAGTTCATGACTAGAGCTGAAGGAATAATGGTACAATGGGCTGCTCATTTAGTAGCACTCCAGAGTGCTCTAGAGACACGCGTCACATTCGGATGGTCGAAATCGAGCACTCTGCTGCCGCTTCTTTTGGAGCACCACGCTCCACCTCAAAGCATTCTGGGGTGCTCTCATTTCGACGTCACAGCGCGACCGAGAGTTGATCACGTGATCGCTCCTGTTTCTTTTTTTTAACCCGATAGCATTAAAGAGCCTGTGTCGCAGAAAATGCAGTGTTAGTGTCGTTGGTTGTGAGTGAAAAATCGGCACTGTCTGTGAGTGAAAAATCCCGATAGATGCAAAGATTAAAAATCCCGATTCAAGTCTGAATCGAACCATGGGATTCTGTGTGGCAGTCAAGTATTCTACCACAAAGCCACACCAGTGTTTGAAACTGCTTCAGAAAAATACCCTATACAGTCGTCACATCAGGCAAGGAGTCACGTTAAGAGATGTAATATTGCATGGCAGAAGCACAGGATCGCAACCAGGTGTCACACCATGTGCACTGCATAATGAGTGGGTGGCTGAGGGCTTCCAACTCATTACAAAGGGCTGAGCACCATCACCATCAGCCACAGCATCAATAAAGTGTGCAGCTATGTATGTGTGTATCATCTTACACATGCATAGTGGGCATTTCACAATTATAACTGCAGTAGGCACTCTAGGAGAGTTTACAATGGCCAATGTCGGGCACAGACGTTTATGCTAGCCCAAAAACTGAAAGAAGGAGAACACCCGCCACAGTGGTCTAGTGGTTATGGTGCTCGACAGCTGACCCACAGGTCACGGGATTGAATCCCGGCCGCAGCGGCAGCAGTTTCGATGGAGGCGAAAATGTTTGAGGCTCGTGTACTTAGATTTGGGTGCACATTAAAAGACCCCAGGTGGTCAAAATTCCCGGAGCCCTCCAACATGTCGTGGTTTTGGGACGTTAAATCCCAACAATAAAAAAATAATGATAATAATAAAATGAAAGAAGAAGAGCTTCTGAATTCCTGGTTTACTTCCTATAAGGTGCTTCACATTAAAAACAGTGTATCAATCGATTTCACTGAAATTTCACAAATGGAAAAATGAAAAGTGTGTGCCACACTGCATGAATACAAGTGCTTAGTTTTGCTCACAAAAGATTAGCACACGCCCCTATATGCTTGAAGCAAACAAAGACCTTTCAAACAAACATCACTCAATACACTGCTCCTAAATTTTGTTCACTGTCAACATGAACTACTTATAGGACACATCAAGGCATTTGTAAAAAGAAAGATTGTCATCAAGGAGGCAATGTCATTAAATATCAATTTTCCCTCTTTGTTGATATCACAGATGTAGCAAGCAGTTAAAATGTAGCATTAATTTATGTCTATATTGTAACTTGTGATGCAATGTTAATTACAAACTAACTACTTTTAACTATCAATCACGTAGCTTTACTTTAAAAACTTTATCACTCATCACTTCACGACTTCTTTGAAAGCTTGTCAGTAATCCGTATAAAAGGCATCACGCGTGCAAATGTGCAGCTTTCACCATTTTGCAATCTTTAATTTACCAAATATCAGATTGGCGTAACATGCCATCAGGTATGCCCACAGATATTAGTCCCCACCCATTTCCATACACTTTTACTCTTGCAAACTAAAATGCATTTATCTTATTTTTTGGCATGATTATTTGCAGGTCAGTTATTTGTAGAGCTGTGCGAATAGGAAAATTTTGGGTGCGAAGCGAATTCGAATATTGAAGTGTGAGTGCGAATCGAATATTTTTCGAATATTTCTCAAATATTTCTAGAATGTTTCTCGAATACTTCGACGTGAAATTGCAGAAAAAAAAGTTAGAGAGGATTCCTAAGCATCTTCTTATGAGATAGCAACATGAAAGTGTTTCTTTTTTGCTAGGTTGATGAAGCGCTGGTGGGGTGGTGTTTCATAGTTGTCTTATTAAGAACGAGGCAATGTAGACGTCTAATTGTATTTATGTACATGATATGGTGCAACCAAAGTGTTGCCGACAACACTTTACACGTGATAGGCAAAGATGCCATTTCCTCAGCCTCTCCTCCTCTTTCAACTTCTGTGGAAGCCCAACTGATGTGGCGGACAAGGGTGTGCTCCCTTCAAGTCCGGAGTTCCAAATCTGCCTCATAGACGTCGATATATAAGAACATCTGAAATTTTGGATGCTAAAAAGCTTCGGCGTCCGATTTTTCGGACTCCCTGCCCAAATTTCAGGTCCAAAACAGCATTAATTGAGCCCCCACCTCTGCCACATCTTTCATCTCCATGTTGGAACCAGCGTTTTCTTGAGTTCATACATTTGCTACCGTAGCGGAGCTTGAAAGGCAGCTTTGCCGCAATACGGCGGTGTGATGAGGTGAAGCATATTGAAAATCTAGGGACCACTTCCAATCGGACGTTGACTGTCTCTTGGCAAAGTTCGACCGTAACGGAGTTTAAAAGGCAGCTTTGCCGCAATACGAGAGTATAATGGGGTGAAGCACATTGAAAATCTGAAGGGGTCACTTTCAATTGGACGTTGACTGTATTTGTTTTTGGGAAGTTCGAATAGTTCGAATAGTAAAATTGCAGTGCGAATCGAATCGAACAGCAAACACTATTCGAAAAATATTCGAAATTTCGAATATTCGCACACCCCTAGTTATTTGTAGAGTTGCTTCTCCTCTATTGCTTTTCTTCACTAACCTATAAATAACTGCCCATGATCAATAGTCGTGTACACATCACCCCCACATTTTAATTTTTGCACTAACTTTATCAAGCTACTCCATGCTCCACCTGAGCATTTCATCGTCATCATTGTAGTTACAAACGTTCCTTATTTACTATCCCTGTATTATGACACCCTATGCAATACACTCCAAGAAGGCCTTAGTAAACACTCACAGCTCAGCAAGCACAGTCAGTTCATGATAAGTTCTTTGCAAGATGAAGTCAATGAGCCTCCCCAAGGGTATGCTCCCTGCACCCCCTGGGGATATGTTGGCCACCTGCATAGACATCTTTGCACCCCACTCTGGTCACTGCATCACTGCAAAATGTCACAACACAAAAGCATTGTTAAGAGCACTCTGCGACCACAGCAGTGCGACAGGCACTGCACAGGCTTAACCGGCAAGCTTTATATGAATCACCACATATCCTATTGCCGCAGCGTCTAACGTAGCTGCGATAGGATCGATGAAATTTAATGCAAGCAAAGTACAAGCCACCTTTCACACAATGTGCAGCTTACAGTACACGGATAGACCCAGCATACATTATGGAAGGAGTTTCCGTATGGCAAGTAAGCACTGCTAGAAGAACCTTTTCAACCAGGGGCATGGCGCGAATAGTGTGGCGTGGTCACATTTCTGCCGAACATCCGCTCTTTGTCCTCCACCTCCACCCGGGCCAACACGTTTTGTGTGATTTTTGGCTTGTGCCCTTAATACGTCACACGACAATAGTACTGCTGTTGGTTTTTGGTTTTGTACCTTTTTGCTTATTTAATATTATTTTCAAGCTTGCTGGGAAGTTCTACTATCAGGCGCATGACAGGAGCAAATCGTTTCAAGAGCATAGAGTCGTAATTACCTAGACATGGCAAAAAAATTGGTGGAGTTTGCCTTAACAGTTTCATAAAGGTTTTAATGTGGCAGCAGTCTCACAAAACTGGCAGTGGCATAGTTGACATCAAATGCCAAACAACAACCAGCAGCAGTCTATGTTACAGCCCTGAATTGACTTGGCACTTGCTTATTAAGGCATACAAAACTTAAGTCACTGTTTGAATCTAATTCAAAGAGACAAGTTTTTTGCATAGTTTACCTTCGACAGGAATCAGTAATTTTTTATATTCTTATACTATGTTGCATTGGCTCAATATTGGAGGCTGGCTAGAAGGTGCCTAAATTCATAAATGTTTTTGAGGGTATGACATTTGGGCCATTTTGCCTAAAAATCAATTTTAGCATCCATTTTTATGAGTACAGCAGACTGTCGTTAAATGGAACCTGAGGGAACCAGGAAAATTTGCTTTGTTTACCAAGAGTTTCGTTTACTGAGAGATGAACAGGGGCGCAGAATCCACGTACGAAACCAATCATATCAAAGGCAGTTGTTCCATTTAAGCAGCAGTTCAGTTTAAGAGATTTCCATTTACTGAGAGTCTACTGTAGTGCATGCCATACCACTTAAAAAAAAATTTTAAGGAAAAACACGTGCCTACGTGCACAGCTTGGATATTTTGAAGCATACAAAAAAGCCCCAGGCAGGATGTAAAACATTTTTTATGTCGTGGGAAGATTGCAGACAGTGGCAAATGGGCAAAACGTATGTGTAGGATCCTGAAAGATTTCCACATACGGCTTCGCTGATGTACATGTTGCCAAGGCTGAGATACATTTGTGAAAGTTTTTGTTTTTCCCTCTTTCCCATACCTCCCTTCCTAGGGGCACACCTCTCCTTCAATGCTTTCCCTATGCAGGGCAGTACGCAAGCAGCTATATGCATGCCAACAGAAACTTTCTGTACTTCATTAAAGAGCTTCCTCACTTTCTCTACAAGGTTTGCTGACATGAAAAATAACTTTGGATAAGAGGTTGAAGTTGAAATCTCTGAAGCTTCACATGCTGGAACTACAATTTATGGGGCATGATGTAATGAATATCTTCAAATTATTTAACAACCCAATGACATTTTTCGCATTAATAAATCCACATTATCATTTTGTCCTCACTGAAGTACTGCTGCTGTGGCAGGATCAAATGACTCTGTTTATAAGTATTGTTACAAAAAGTAACGTAAGATGTGAAATCTCGTATCTAGTCTCGTATTCGCAAAAATCTTGGAGGCCATACTTTACATTTTGTTGAATCCCGGGCAGTGGCGCTGCAAATGACTTCACTCACTGTCAAATTCTATTTTACTTCACATTTCACGTTACTTTTTGAAGCAACACATAGCAACTGAAGCTAGTTTTAAGAAACAAAGGGAACTCAATACAGCTATAAAAGGTGACACTAAGAATAAAAACCCACCACCTACAGCTGCAATTCGAACCCGGGCCTTTTGGGTGGGAAAACTCACTTTCTACCCCTGCACCACTTTGGCGGAGCCGCGCCCAACTCTTAAACGATGACACATTGAAAACTACCAATCACAGCGCCACAAGCGGATTGACCCTGTTTGGGCTTCACTTTTCGAAGCTCGTTCCGAGCACTCCCCTGTTCTAGTACACTCTAATTTGGCTGCCTGCCGACCATGCGTGACTTACTTCAGTGTCCATCCCCTCTCTCCTCACTTTTTTTAATGTCTGCCTTTGTTTTTAAAAATTCGATTGACCGTTCAAAGCGTTTATGACATGCATATAAGCAATACAAGTGAGAGTAATATGCAGTACAACTAAAAACACCTAGGATTTAAGACATAACATCATCATGTCAGCCTGTGAGAGACCTCAATGGGCGAGTAATCTGCAGGTGCTCAGTATTTAATACGAAAGCCCTAGCATTCACACTCAGTCATAATCCACGCTCGCCAGAGCAGCAAGTTGACGAATGCACTATGGTGCGCCACAGAGCTATTTCGCTGACCACAAATCTGAGTTATTTTTTACAGCTGGGAGCGCCAATGTGGGCTTCCGCAAATCCAGTGTCCCCTCCGCACTTGCTAGCATGGTTACACGTACACAAATGCAAACATTTATGAATTTCTTTGCTATATTTCTGTGCACTACGATGCGATTCGATTTGAAGACAACCAATGCATCGTCCATGTAAAATGTACCGCACAAGTAAAGGGATCCCTTGCTAGGAATGAAATGCAAAGTGCATGAGCTTAGGCAAAATTACACGCTGCTGATCATGCTTACAAACACATTAGTATGTTTGCGTAGCACGTAAGACGACGGGACTTTGAAGTTTCCTAACGCACCGCGGTTATTGTAAACACGAACACGACACACATTTGACGACAGCTGAGCGAGATCCACAAGCCCTTCATAAAATACAAAAGTCGATTTCTGTAAATGAGCGAAAAGGAGCCTAATTTGCGCGCAGTATTATAGTCGGCGTTAATGTGTGCCAAATGAGAGAGAGCAAAAGCTGGTAACTACAAGACGGCGTGTGCAGAACAGAGGAAGCGTACATACTTGTTTCAAATACGTCGTCAGACTGAACTTGCCAAGTTCTCACAAAACAAGCACGTCACACAGATAGAGAAGTGAGCAGCTCATGAATAAGGAGAAAAGTGAAAACAAGTCACAAGAAAACAGGCCATTCCTGAAAATAAATAACTAAAAACAGCAGTTAAAGATGCAGGCAATGAACTATCTACACCGCTGCATACTCCATCTTCTTACTGGCGTACGGCGTACTAACAAACGGATCCGGAAACTGCAACAATGCGTGTGCAGTTAGTGAAGGCAAGGTTCAAACTGCTAAAAGTGTATATTTTACTTAATATTTGTCACAAATAGCGTGTGTACAAGTATATAACTATCAACTACTCACAATTATAAAAAAGTCAGTTTCGGTTTCGACCAAGTCGCGACCACTCTCGGCATGTTTGGCCATATGGTTTTGCAAAGGCCAGTACACGCAAGGGTTCTGGACTAACTCAAAGACTTGGTTGCACCAAATTTAGCGTTTATTTTCTATGTTTAGCCCACATTTTGTCTGGCACACAGTAGCTTCGAAACTTGTGTAAAAACAATTTGAACATGCATGCTCTGCAGTCTGAGTGCGCAGTCAACCAAGCGACAAAAGCACAGCGTGCTGATCAGAACCGTTCAGGCCTCCAGTAATGAGGCGACCACATCGGCAACTATGGTTCATCTTCTGTCTCCGGTTTCGGCGAAGCTGCCTTGAAGTAGTAGTCCATGAGAAGGGCACCGGCTATCGCTTTGCTGCGAATGTTGTCATCCCTGCTGTCCAGGTACTTCTCGAAAAAACTTAGCACCTGCTGGTTCGGGAAGTCCTTCATACACATGTCGCTGCGAAGAACCTTGCACAGAGCCGTGAGGATGCCGGCGAGCTGCATGCTGTCGGCCTCGTCGGCGAGGAACAGCATAAGCTCGGTGGTAGCTCGCATGTCCAGAGCGATCATCATCTCCAGCAATTCAGACATTTTAGAGCGTACCAGGCTGTTGGTGCAGACGAGCTGTTTATATGCAGCGCATACGATGTCGTTGTAGTGCACCCTCAACGATGGCGCCTGCAGAAGCGGAAAGAGGCCCAGCACGAAATCTGCCGCCCGAATGGCCACATCGGTGTCATCGCTGCGCAGCTCTTCCAGCGTCTTCTCCAGGAGGGCGTGTAATCTTCGGCGTTGAGCCAATAGTGAAACTTGGCGCGTAGCCTGCGAATCATGCATTACGGCGGATGGCGGCGACGCGCCCACGGCATAATTTGATTAAATGGCGGTGGCGCGACAACTTTAGTACACCGGAAACGATGACCCATGCCATGCGCCAACCACCCAGACAACACTCGACGTCCCGAGGTCGTCCTCAAATGGTACAATCGTCCTCGCACATTTCTCGATGTCCTTGGTACGTATTGAGTACGACACGAGCTGGTTTGGCCCGGAAACGTCTTTGCGAGTGCTTTCTGAGGACAACAAGTTGTCCTGAAAAGGTTCTTCCAGATACCTTTTGGGGATGACAAAAGCAATATCGAGAGCGCGCTAGCAAGTTGTCCTGAAAAGGTTCCTCCAGGGACCTTTTGGGGATGACAAATGCAATGCATGCACTGAGCGCTTACATATGATTCCTCGCGTCCTTTTCACACTAAGTAGATGCATATCATATGTGAAAATTTTCTCAGCACGTTTGTTTCACACAGACATTGCATATTTTCGCCTCGTTGCTTCTCTTTTGGTTGAAAAGCTTCAAATTACGCGTTTCGCTTTCTGAAACACAAGTAATTAATAATCTTGGGTATCGAAGCTGATATTGCGAAATGTTCATTTCAAATAGTGTGTTCCTAAACGTGGCAGCCATATATTAGTGAATATCCGCCGCTGAAGCGCGTAATAACAAACTAGCCGCTGGCAACCATTGACCATGCGTTGCCGTTCTGGATAGTCAAGTAGCCAAACCAGCCAAGCCATTCCAAGTCAACCTGACTGTCAAGATGGGATCTTGCAATGAAGGTGAGTGCAATGCAACCGCATCTTTGTTGTTTGTGTGTACAGTACAGTTTAGTGTACAGTTAACAAAAGTAAGATGTCTGAAAGAGCAAATCGTAGACGTCGACGGGAGGTCAATCGCCGTGTTGATGGGTGCTTCACGTTACTCAACGCTCTGACTGGTGCTCCAATGAATGGATCGGCACCAGTCGAACAAATCGCGGTGAATTGTGCTTCGGAGAGTCCCAACGTGAATAACGGGGAATCGAGGTCTGCGTCTGACACATGGCCCTACCTCGGGCAAGTGAACTCGATGCCCGTGTCGAGTGCACTGGTGGGCTGTCAGAGCGGAGCCTCTAACACTAATGAATGCACTGTGCACGATACACGTGGTGACGAGGACATTGTGCCAGACTTTCGAGGAAGTTTACAAGCATGGGCCATTGAGTCGCAGTCGTCGCATGCTGCGGTGACATCACATGAGACTGTCATGAAATGTAGCATTGTTCCACACGGGACAGCATCTGGTTCCTTTTGCATGTATTAATCCTTTCATTAAAATCGTAACTGCCTTTATTTGACGTCTTTTTTTTTTTTGCAGGAGTAGTCCGGTACAGTAAAACATCTTTGCAAATTTGTGTTGAATGCCTTAATATTGCTTTTTTTTTCAGACACTGCCTCTGACTATACTGGACTTCGGATGCCTGAGAAAGCGGTTCCTCATAACCAGTCGGGACTAATTACTGTTTAAATAAATGAATTTCAATCAACAAGCTTTGTTTGTATTTTTTGTCATAGTCAAGCACTTATTGTCACCTCTCCGTTATTGACGCAGTATACATACACAAGACCTCAGAGAGGTGTTTTCCTTTAATGTATGTAAATACCTTGAAAAGAATAAATCATATGTAGTAATGCAAAATATCACAGCCTACGGTACCGACGACGAAGATAGGTCCACCCAATATCCAAATACAGCTGCAACGTCTCGTCACTGTTTTGTGCGCTTTATATATATATATATATATATATATATATATATATATATATAATATATATATATATATATATATATATATATATATATATATATATATATATATATATATATATAATCGCATGGTCCTGTGCCCCACGCACAAGGAAGAAATCATGAATTAACTCATCCAGAAGCTTAGAGCCATATGCAAGCATTCGTGCACTTAGGGCTTTGAACATTGTTTTGTTCTTCGCACGCAGAACGCGCAGCACAAAGTTTCGACGTCACGTTCTCGTTTGGAGCTGCGTCGTGTTACGTGTACAGGCGCGACGACACAGAACCGGCGAAACCACAGCCCATCATGAGCTGCAATTAAAGGGGCACTAAAGAGTAAAATGATTTTTCTCGTATCTAAATTAGTCGTTAACGATACCAAAAACGACGCTTATTGCTGCGAGAAGACGCTTCGTGAGCGAGAAAACGCGCAAAAAAGAAAATGCGTGTTTCCCGCACCAGTCGCCAAGACGTCATAGATTTTTACGTACATTATCTTCTGCGAGAGACATATAGGCGGAGAGTTTTCATTTTACCGGAGGGGGCGGGGGCCCACATTTCTCTCACTCTCCCTATACATATATATATATATATATATATATATATATATATATATATATATATATATATATATATATAGAGAGAGAGAGAGAGAGAGAGAGAGAGAGAGAGGAGTCCAACTTCCAAATTTAAGAATTTCATATAACTTTAGTCTCTTAGGTGCCCGCGATATCATAATGAAGATATGTAAGTGGAAGACCCTAGATTTATTTTTCAGTTTACACAAAGACATCAATCCAATTCGTAACTCTTGGCTCGAAGCGAAAAAGTTCGCGTAGGCGACCTTTTTCGTTGACTCGTTGACTGCGTCACGTAAAATCGATTCACGCGATGCGTGGGGTTAGGCTTTACTTTGTTAAAACATGCGCCACACAGGAGAGAGTAGCCTAACGCTATCACGGCTTCAATTCAAGATGGCTGAAAGTAATTCTGAGATGGTAGCAAATACCATTTGCTACCACTACACCTTGGGCAAAGCTGCGCGTTATGAATCTGGACGAGTAATGGAGTTGCTCATTGGTGGCCGAACTTTTAGTAAAACCCTTTACTGATAAATCAAAACTGCGTACAATCTTTTCTCGGCACTTATATAAGCAGGCATGTCGAAGGGTACCAATATGTAGGCAACCAAGAAATTACCCGTTTTTTTATTGGCGAGTATGTTTGTGCGAAAGCGTTCACTGACTGACTGTGTAGGGATTGCTTTGTATTCTCAGTATCATTTTTGTGTTCTCAAAACCATTCACTACGGGGTTCAAGACAGTTAGAGCGCAGCTCTTAGGCGTCCGTTCCTGCGTTGATCGGCATCGCCGTTGGCGTCGGCGGCGTAACCGATAGCGCGAACGAGGACGAAAGAGAGCGAACGCGAAGTCTGTCGATATCACGAGATACTGGCCTCTAACCTCGCTTTCTTCCTCTGTCGCTCGTGCGCATGCAGGGCTGGCACGTGCACTGCGGCTGGCTTCGCTTGTCGTAACGGGGCTGTGGGCGTTTCACTTGGTTCGCGACAGCTGCAATGCACAGAGTATATAGTGTGCGTAGCACTCGAGCGCTGGCAGTTTCTGTGGCAATATGTAACGAATGTTACATTGCTACAACTGCGGATAGTCAAAACTTCAAACACAGCTGGCGTTGCCCGAACACGAGGCTGCGCTCAGCGAATTAGGCAGTATCGTAATCGCCAGTGAATTTTTTAATTTGTCATAGCTTAAGTCGTCGCTTCAGTTGTTCATCAGCACAACATATTCTGCACGTAAAAATCCGTTTGAGGGGCACTTTTCCATTGAATGTTTGACTTGTCACAGGCCCATGTGCCGAACTTTAAATGGCTGAAATGAAAAAGAAGCGGGCATAAACAGCCTCCTGTGAAATAGCGGCCAGACAGGACGACCCGGGGACCTAAGCCAAGCTCTTAAAAAATACCCTGGGCCGGCGCCAGGGGGGGCTCTGCCCCCCCATGAGGCAGACCGGGGGGGGGGGGGGGGGGGGGGGGGCGAGCCCCCCAGCCCCCCCGTACTCTCCGCCTATGGCGAGAGACTATAAACAGGCATAATTTTAGGATATTTCGTTGAGCCGAAGTGCAAAAAAAAAAAGAAAAAAAACACTTCGAAAGGCGTGACGTTGCGCTCAGAGATTTCGGTGGGAAATTTTAATGTTAAGCTTTTGACTAAAGAAGCTATGGTGGTAAAATTAACAACACTAGAGCTTTCAGAGTATACTTCATCAGTCTAAACTAACTCACTGTTTGACTTTAGTGTCCCTAATACAAAGTCGTCACGTTTTCGTTCGTTTAGGGTGGGGGGATTTCTTCCCCCCTTTTTTTCTAGATTTTTTAAAAACCAAGGTCGTGGTGGTTCTCTAGGCCGTCCTCACCAAAAAAGAACGCCCCGGAACTGTTAAAAAAACTCGGAAAAACATTTATTAGCACAAATGCTTCAAAACAAGTCAGAGGCCGCACAAAAAAATCACCGCATCTCCACTAATGTGAATCATGACGAGTAGCATTGTGTATCGTACCGGTATGATCAACGTCACCCGCGCGTTGCCACTGCGAATGTAAATTGAGTGACATGAAGTTATACAAATGTATTTATTGGGTTCCCCTTTAATGCTCTTCTATTTTAATCCTCTTCTTATAATTCGTATATCGTCTTGAGTTCTGGATTCCGTTTTCCCTTCATTACTGCTTTGAGGTCAGTGAAATGGAGAGCCAATGGTCAAACTGTCAGGCACGACACCTCCACATCCCACTGTGCACATCCTTCAGAATTGTGATAGCCAGATTTGTCGATTTCGGGAACATGGTGCCTTTAATTATTATTCGATTTAATTTTTATTAAGATAATTCAGGAGTGTTTTGAGTGCTGCATATGACTTTTATCGTATATGACTTTACAATCGTAATCGTAATCGCAACATACACACACGTGTCACAGATGTCTCATCGGGTATAAACATCGGGTATGTGCCGTGAGCACGCCACACAACTGACAAGCCTAGACCCTAAGGTGCTTCGCCCCTAAGAAAAATAAATAAAGAAAAAAAAACACGTTACTGTATCCCTGGCCCTGGCGGTGCGCATGCCGCACACACAAGCACTTGTCGCCATAGAGTTACTTGTCGCAACCGTCAGTCGTCCACTACTTCATTGCCTTAGGCTACGGGGGCGGAGCTACTGCACATGTACCGCTCCGCGAACCGCGAAGTATAGTCCGGTTCGGTGCGCGTTTCGAATTTAGTTTTGGTTTGTGAACCTTCCGTACCTCCTGTGACGGCCATTTGATTATTCGAGCGGCCGTCACAGGCTTACACAGCCATTTGTTAGTGAAATTCGTCGCAAGCTCTCTCAGCGAGTCGTCGACCCAGACAACGCAGTGGCGTCCTTTGGATACACCTAGGATGCGCTGCGTAGGATGTGTGGGAAGTTCTAAGGATGTCCCAAATAATTGCCGGAAACCTCCCGGAAGCCTCCAAAATGAGACAAAAAACGGGATCCATAGGACTTCCTCCCCATAGGACATCTCGGGATTATATTGGGATTAGTTTTGGCTGTTGCACATTCCATTATCAGTACATGCAGCATTTAAAGGGCACATGCTAGTAATAGAAATAACTGTTTTTTTTAAGTCTTACATTTCTTTCAATGTTTTTAAAACCCCTGCACGTACTCTTGCAGCAATGCAATTCACTCCTGCTTTTTCATGTGACTGTAGGCCTATAATATGTTGAGCGGTTCTGTTGCTTTCTTCTTTGCTTATTTTCCAAATCTTGAAAACACTGCAAACACTACTGCAAGGACAGAACCCCACACATCTGCCTACAGAGCACTTTGCATGTAGAAGTTCCCAATGTAAAATAGAAGAACAAGGTATCTTGCCCTATGGGTTTCAATTCAAGCCTGAATTAAAGAACAGCTTGAAGACGCTTTCAAGCACAGGTAAAGGAGCCAATGATAAAAGCTCTGAATTCCATGATCCTGTAACAGTTCTAGAACAGAGATGACTACAGAAAAAACGGTAGGACAAGTGCAACACATCTCATACTTTTCTGAAGATGGCTAAAGTTAGGCGTGTTCAGACAGAAAAATGAATTTTTAAAATACTCGTAGTATTTCTGGATCTGTTGTAAATGTATGACACTAGTTTAATGTGACACTGTAACTTAGACAATATAGAGTTCATGGAAATAGAAGTTTGAATTCTTTATTTTACTGCACATTTGCCATGCATAAAGGGCACGCATATATATATAATAAGGAAACATTCTCCTCACTGGAACTGTTATACAAAGCTTAAAGTAATCATTTTCTTTCTCTGTTGTTCCCTTAGCCTAAGTGAAATTTTGATTTCCTGAAACACAATATCTTTACTAGCACACTCAACTTGCTTAATTCTCATCTACTAGTGCAGAATTCAGGGTTGTATTTGCTTGTTCGGATGCTTTTGCGATTACTGCAAGGGCACTTTTTGAACAATGTACTATGTAGTGGACCTGATTTTAGCATTAGACTATTGGTGCAGTTAATTACTCTTTGCTCTTAAATCTACAAGCAGCGTGCAAGTAAGAAAATTAAGTTTTAGGAAACAAAAAGTTCAGTTCAGCACAGGAAACAATGCACCAGAAAAATGATGGCACTGAATATGGCGTACATAAACAAGAAACAACAAAGAAGGAATGAAACAGTGGTGAAGAAAAACACAAATTTTAATACACACAATGCAGAGAATTTGCAGCAAATAACTGACCTTCAGGATTATCTTATTAGTTGAACAAACAAAGAAAGAAACTATTTTTGTTGCGCGGCAAGCCGCTCAGCAGTATGACGGAACCAGGTCATCGCAGCCTTCTCCACATCCTTCAGGCTCGCATTCAGGTTTTGGATGTCATTAGTCAACACGCCTGCATGCATAGAAGCAAAGTTATCGTTCCTGTAAGTTTTGCACACCACACAAAACTTGGGCCAGTATGGCACTCTTCTAGAAATTAAGGCAGTTTCGCATGTGTGGTGCCAAGCCTGTAGGAAGTGCGGAGCTGGGCAGCCTTATTTGTTTCTCTTTGGTTTTTTCTTTGTTTCCGCCTCTCTTTTTTTTTTCCTCCTTTTCCGTCTTGCTGTCTTTTCTTCTCTTTTATTTTCATTTATTCCTTCCTCTCTCTTTATCTATTTCTTTCTATTTCTAATCTTCTTTCTACCTTTTCCTGTTCTTTCTCTCTATTTCTCACTTGCCTCCTCTTTTTTCTATTTTTTTTACATGGTTCTGCCTGCGTAATGCCAAGCAATGGCAGCATATGACAGCCCGGGCCCCAAATGTGCTCCACACTTAATATCATCATCAAGCCGCTCGAAGAACAAGAAGAAGACCTCCTTGGTGCGAGCACGCGCTCATTACGCTACAGATGGCTATGTTATACGTGGTTTTGCCTGCATTATGCTAAGCGATGACAGCATACGGCAGCCCGGGCCCCGAAAGTACTACACACTTAAAAACTGAAAGTAAATACCAGGACTAATTGCACCAAAGTATAAATAGACAACCTAGCTATATTGAGTATACTGCTTGACATAAGATTTCACAAAAAAACAAGTTATATCAAGCTTGCTACACCTGACTCACCGCACATCAGCTTGCAGAGGAGCAGTTCACAGATTCTTTTTTTCCCTTTGTGCCAAACCAACTGAAGCCCACTGCAGAATTCCAGCTGAGGAGGGACTGCAGTACACGTGTTCTTCTCTGTTTCGTCGAATCTCCCTCTTGTACAGCCATGTACTTTTTCTGTTAAAAAGAAACAAGAAGATATACAGCCAGAAAGATACATTGGGATCCAGTTTAATTTGAATGTTTTGCAACATAAGTAATCTTGTGGTGATAAAGAAATACAAGCTTGCTTCTAGCTTTACTTAAAGGAGTGGTGACAGAAAATTGTGAACCTCTGTTTTTTGCTCTTAATCAATGGCTACTGACTCGATAATAGCGGCAACGAAACTCATTTGCCCCAGCGCGAAACGAATGTTTAATTATATGCTCGTATGTTACGACCGGAGGCAGTTTCGATTTCGAAGAGCACTCGGTAGCCCCGTGACGTAGATGGTCTACTTGGTAAACAAGACCGCAAGAATCAGTGACGTCACTGGCCAGCTTCTGCTATGTTGTCAGTGCTGCTGTTTCGTTTGCTGTGTTGAGCAGGTGTTGAGCGTTGCGAGTGCTTGTTTCCTCGATTGTCAAACTACGTTGCTTATCTAGTGCGGCGATGGACGAAAGAGCTGGCAGGAGTGTAAAATCAGTAAGAAAAGCTCGATTCACTTTGCGAATCTCGCCGGTAGCTGCGATTTTGTTCTTGTAGTCGTTGTCCAACTGAGGCGACGTTTTCCGCCAGGCTTGGAGTAGCCGCAGCATTAGACGTGCTGAAACATTTTCGCTCCGATCATTCGTAAAATAGCAGGATATGAGAAGTGACGAAGGAAGCATTGAAATCACAACATTGGCACTCTGTAACAGTGTTTATGCGTAACATGCAAATGACGTGATGCACGCTTTACTGACTCGTATTTATATCGGGCAACGCCGCGTTCTCAAGGCATACCAATCCCACGTAACCACGTCGGAGGGTCGAAGCAGTTATTTGTCCACTACGCAATATGATCCCGGCAGCAGAGAGCTTTAGTTCGTCTGTAGACTTCCTATCGTTTGCGGGTACCTGGTTACCGGAGCTGTTGACGGCTGCAGCAGTAGCAGCAACTGCGTACAACTGCGGAGCCCGTAGCGACATCTTGTGGCGTTTTGTCCAACTACAATAACTTTTTTTTCGATTTCTTTTCCGTCGCGTTGTAGTTCTTGTCCGGAAAAAAAGCAATGAGAATACTGTGAGTTGCTTATTATCTCACTGCAAATGCTTTACACAGAATCAGTAAGCGGGTAAGTCGCTGCGATGTTATATTGTAGGTCTCTGGTAAGGATATGCATCATCAGGTGTCGCTACCAGCGTTGTCTGTCTCGTACACGCCTCCGGTAACCCGGCCAGAACTCGTGACGTACGTGGTATCCACTCGGTGACCTCATCGTCTTTTGCTTCTATTTCCGATCCGGCACTTTCACGAACTTCAAAACTCAATTAAAATACCTTTTAGGCTGTATTTGTGGCTGATACTGCACAGATGGCACCTATATGCACCCATTAGTGTGATTCAACAGTCAAATTGTGTCCGAATTTTTGTGTCACCACTCCTTTAAATTCTTTAGAACTGTCATACGCAGCTAGCTATGTAAAAATTCAACAGTACGTCATTAATCAGACTGTCATAAGTAATATTCACATGCATTTGTAAATGCCTAGTCACTCCAACATGCTGTAGTTACAAGACAGGCAACATTATACTGAGCTTAGGCAATGAAACAGAGAAATTACCATTTGATCATCAGCTTGGCTGTCTGTCTGTCTCGAGGTTCTCCTCATACGCGAGAACATCCGCCACATTCGAGAAAGGCAGGTCTGGGAGGCCATGAGGGTGCGGAGCTGCACTGTCGGCATTACTTAGCAGCTCGTTGAAATATTGCAAATGGGCTTGCTGGGTGTGCTTTATGCTATTTAACACTTGTAGTATCCTTTCCATGAAGGCTGAAAAAGAAGTGATGGCATCAGTGTTATGAAAGTTTTCAGTTCAGCACTATGTCTAAGATGAAAAACTACCGCAATGATTCGAATGGGTTATGTAATGTTCAGTGCTTTGCTTTTCCAGGTAGCTATAGGTCAACCTATAGCTTTAAAACTTTTCAGTGAATTATATGGCAACACATGGAAAAAAAACGGTCATGAACATTGCTGAGAGTTATTCGTAGGAGCGCTAACAGCAAAGCATGAGTCTTCTTTGCAATAAGAATTGTTAGGGTTTTACGTTCCAAACCACGACATGATTATCGTAGCCAAAAATTTTGACTACCTGGAGTTCTTTAACATGCACTGAAATCTACGTACAGCCTTCTTTGCAGTTTTTGCGACATTGGCTTGGTGATAACAGTGTAAGTGAGGATCTACGATTTGATCGATGCTGCAGCAGCACCACGAGCACAAATGTTTTATAAGTCACCGCTTGCACACTAGCAACCATCGTTGCTCAAATGATGAAGCATGCTCCCCCCCCCCCCCCCTAAAGAAGAACGAAGGGATAAACTGCGCCTCTGACTTATGGTTAGAATGACAGAAAGCTGAGCTAGTTTGTAGGTACTCATATTAAGAGACAGGGCGTGAGAACACGGACACAAGAGAGAAGCCAAGATGTCAAGGCGTTTGTGGTGTCTTGAGTTCCCTCTTGTGTTCATATTTGCACGCCCTGTCTCTTCAACATGACTCATGGTAGTGTGCCACTGTGTCACAACGACAATGGGAAAGTATGTTATGCCAGCAGCAACATACAATTTTTTTTTCATTTGTGCTACGTGGCTGCGTAATAGGAGAGGGTAATGAATGCTCACACTAATACTATTACCATAAAACCACAGCAAGGTGAGGCACACTGTGCAGAAGCTATGCAGTTTGTGTTTCTATTTATGCTGATACATAGCATATATGAAGAAAATAGGACACTGCCCAGATACACGAGCTCAAGAGATGAAGGTGGAGCAATACAGCAGGCTGTTACACTGCCTGAACACAAATCGTATTACTGGTGACAGTCCTTGTAAGATGGGTTCTGCCATAATTTTTTCCATCATGAAGCCAGCAACCCACTAAAAAACTAAGCTGATTAGTGCTAAGAATATCACCTTCCGTTTCCAACACGTTACAATAAAGAACAATACTCATGGATTACTTTCACTCTTCTGGGCATGCATTATCACATATGTGAATAGTACATCTACAGTACAAAGGAAACATTTGCCGCAAGTAAACATGAAGCAAGAAAACACATAAACAAGACTGCAATTTTTCCCTTAGTATTAATAGGACCCAAGGACACTGAACAGTATGGACTGTACCATTAAAGAATAAAGAAGGTTAATGACATACCGAGCACTTGTGGGTCTGTTTGTGACCTTGTAGCCCCGGTCACATATTGCGGGTCCTGGGACTGTATGGTGGTGAATCTGAACATAATTGCAACCACAAGTTAACCTATCAGAGTTACATCAGACAGGCAGACAGAGATAAATAGATAGACTAGCCCCGGTCATGCTCGGTTCCATATGCAGCCGCAGCAAGAGCCACAGGCGGGTACAACAAAACAAGGTAAAAACTGGACTGACATCAACATATGGTGGACATACCATGAATCTGAACATAATTGACACCACAAGTTACCTTGCCGCACATGCAAAAGCAAAAGCAAACACCCAACCGCAGCTAGAGTTACACAGATGCGTGGTTCCAGGCAGACAGAGATAAAATAGATAAAACAGACCAAGAGACAGACAGGCAGGCTCAAAACACCTGAAGTGGGCAAAGAATTCTCAATTTAACGAGTAAATGTAAATAAACTACAGCAACATGCTGTATTGGTTGTATAAGACATCAGAATGACATACCAAGCATGCTCGGTTCAATAGGAGTTGTATTTGTCATGTGTGGCCATGCAGCCGCAGAAGATGTATAAGCAAGAGCCACAGTTTATAAATCTTATGCATTTGGCCATAGCACAATGACTATACAACAAAACAAGCTGCTGCGGTAAACGTGTCTCCGTAACTGGAAACATTGCATGACATCGACAACACAGACAACATAATGATAGAACCAGCCAGGTACGGTGCGCGGCGTACCGCATATTCTTTTTTTTTTAATGACATACCATGGAATTGCTTTGGATAATATGTAAAGTTTATAAGTTCATATAAGTATAGTGCGTAAAAGAGTTGGCAGCTTCCATCCGCGCTCGGCCGATACGAAGACAACCATGCGGCCAAGTGCAAACGTTGTGTCTGTCGCACCTAAAACATAGAATGTTTGCTTTAGTGTGCTTCCGCCATAGTTGCACCAGATGCACTCTTGGATTTCACCTTGCCGCACAATGCAAAAGCAAAAGCATTGTTTGGTGAACATGGTAGTTACCCAACCGCAGCAAGATAAAACAGTCCCTCGTCCTTTGCTATGTGACAGCGAGAAACTGCGGAAGTTGAATGATTGAGCATATATTAAGTTTGTTTTTGTGTTTGACATGCACTGCAGAATGACATACCAAGCATGCGTGGTTCCCCTGTTGGCCTTGCAGCGCAGCAAGAGTTGTGGATACTGGTATGTGCGAATGAGCCTGAACATAAAACAGACCACAGCATTGGGCACACGGTAAACATGTCTGAGAGCAGATTGAAGCCCTTCACGCAAAACCAAAATGAAATAATGTCCAGAATCCAGCAGTAGTGTGACATTTGCCACTCTTGGTGTGGACAAAAGCGCCCTGGCGCTACTTGGTAGCTCACACATGCAAGAATACGAGCGAAGAACCTTTAACAGATTTGTGACGGCATCGTGAGTCACACTTGACTCTAAGCTCCATTGTCACAGGTCTTCTCTCAACGATGCAATATCCAGTTCTTTCAATATACTTGAGTTAGAATCCGTTGCAGTGTCCTGCTGTGTAAGGTATCTGTGGCACCCGTCGGGCACGTTATCGGATTCCACGGGAACGCTGTGCATGTTGTCACCAGTATGGTGCTCCTAGTCGCAAGATTCCAGCATGCCGCCATAAATGCCGGCACTCGCAACTTGGCCGAGCGAACGGTTCAGAGGTGGTTCGGGAACTTCTGGCTGATTGGAGGTAAAAGCGACACGTGAAAGATTCTCCTCCGCGTTAGTACATTCGCCAGCAGCTACAAATATTGCGCGCACATCGGCCTGCACGGCGTGACTGATCAGCAGTCGATCTCAACGTTTTTAGATTACTTGGTCGATCTCGGAGTAAACCACGTGGTAACCGGTAAACTCACTTGTGTCGTGCTGTTTAAGCGGTTGACGTCTAAAGTATAGCATCGCACTGCACATTACAAAAGGCATATGAACACAACAAACGTGGAATAATGATAAATGCAACGATAACTTACTCTCGTATTCGCTTTCCATGGCGCGTGCTTCCCGCCAAGCGTATGCAAGCTCTAAAGATAAAAAACAAGGCCAACACACGTGTATCTTCACGCTTGACAGATCAAAAAACAGTAGGAAAACAACACTTACCTTCGATTACAACCAGCTCCGCGAACCCAAATTTCAGAGTGCGCACGAATTGTAACTGTTGTAACCGCACGCAGCGCACGCAGAGAACACGCTTCAAATGCGGAACTATAGAAACAGACTGCAGCCACAGCCGCGTTGTCGTAATGCTGTCGTACATATAATGAGCATAAAATAAAAGAAAAAGTTAAGAAACTACAGCGCACTTCAAATACGAATTACAAATATTTTGTTTTCATAATTTTTCGCCTGCCCACTTAAGAGCAGTGTACATGTAAAACGATACACTCAAAGAACTGAAACCGAAACTTATCGCCGCTTCTCGAACGGAGCACACAGGAAGGTTAGTTTTACATGGGACGGTTTCAATCCCCATTAATGTTTAACTATATTGGAATTTTTCGTGTACCATCTGAGCAAAGTGCCTTAAAACAGTTTAGTGAGCAAGGTTGATCGCATGCATAAATGTGGTTCCGAATAAACGAGCAACGCGCAGCACACCAGCCCATCACGCAATATATGTCATTGCTCAAGGCGGACGTGCTTTAATTAATTAAGGCCTGCACGAAAGAATAATTAGTATGCAAAACTTCAACAAAGAATAGCCGTTGTGTGTTCTCGCCTGTTTAATTAATACATGTTAATTATTTGTGAAGGGTTGCGCAAGTTCCATATATATGTATTGGTGCGATTTTAAAGAATGATCGCTGGAAATGTACGTTATTAATTCATGAAGACAACATGCATATATGTGTGCTAATATGAGTAAGTAGATTAAAAACGCGTGGTTGATATGAGGCATGCAAGCATCCACCCATTCATGTCCTCTTCTGGGATGTTTAATGGGCATCCGTTCGCTGAAGTCTACGGGACACCCATATGACTTCCTTTTTTGGATGTGGGACTTAGGTACTTGTTTGGGGCATCCTTAGGACTTTTCGTGTTGTCTGGGGAGAAAGCTGGAGGGTGACGATAACTCACCTGAAGACGAAGACGCCATTTTGACTGTGAGGTGCACGTAGGTGGGACGTTTTCACAGGTGCAAAAACGCGAAATGACGCTGCATAAAGCAAAGCAAATATAAATATCTCCTTGGTGCGCCCTGACCCTCTCTTCAAACAGCGCCCCGTAGAAAATAAAGCAATGCTGTTTTTTTTTATTCTCACGCAGAAAACACGGACGCAATTGTGGGTAATCTTCAGCGGTAGCACACGCGTAGTTCGGCTCTCTAGCCTTCCCTTCAATGCCAAGAAAAGTTGTCCGCGAGTATAGAACACTGTAACTCCTCCCAGTGGCTGCCCGGTGTGTCCGCTTAGAAAGCGTTGCCTCTCTGCCTTGGGCCCGCAGTGCAGTTACGTATTAAAAATACTGGCCAGCCTCAGAGACAGTAATAAAAGTGTCGTGCAGCAGCTTTTATACAGCCAGCTTGCGAGAGCGCCACACGCACGCACGCACGCACACACGCGCGCACACACACACACACACACACACACACACACACACACACACACACACACACACACACACACGCACGCACGCACACAAAAAGCTTTCTGCTCATATTAAGCCGCGCCTTTTTGTTTTATTTACTCACATGACTTAAATTGCCCACATTGGAATAATGTTATCAGTAATAGTATTTTATGCAAAAAAGGTCATTTTCATATTGCATTTTTCGTGTATGTCACTGAAATGCTTAGGTTGAGCTATCACCTTGAATAGTATACAGGGAGTTTTTTTGTTTTTTTTTAAAGACAATACAGATTTTGTACAGTAATGCTATTACAGTCAGGCCCCTGTGTCTTCGCAAACGAACTCTACGGCGAAGCGGAAAATCTTTGCCGCGCCTAAATTACACGCAAATGAGTTGTTAACAAAAAATCGTTAATTAACTTTTTAATTGTTATCTGGAGGGCCGTTGTTTATATGAAAGAGTTATAGGACGTGGTCATTTATGACATGCAAGTTATTTACACGCAAATGAGCGATTAACAAAAAATCGTTAATTAACTTTTTAATTGTTAGCTGGAGGGCCGTTGTTTATATGAAAGAGACGTGACCATTTATGACATGCCCATTTTTTAATATCGCAAAAAAAAACGGACCTAATTTGAGATAATAATAATCGAAATTGAAGGCCACGATCTAGGCGAAACCGAAACTGAGCGCATCGAGCGCGCAGGAAATACGTCTGTTACGTGCCGAAAGCTCACGTGACAATTTTTGAAAAAAGCGCGTCGCAACCACTGACTGGTCGCAACAAAATATGGCTGGGGAAAAACGGCAAGTCGTCCCAAATACCCTAATGGACCTCTTATTCTTGGTGTTTGGTGCGCAGGATTCCTCATCAAGGGGGGGGGGGGGGGGGCAAGGTTGCGCACTCCTTTGCCTGCTGCCATGGAGGAAGGAATTCTTCCTCCATGCCTGCTGCGACGCGCCTTTTTTTCAAAAATTGTCACGTGAGCTTCCGGCCTGACGTCACAGAGATGACGGATTTTCTGCGCACCCGGTGCGCTCAGTTTCGGTTTCACCTAGATCGGGGCCTTCAATTTCGATTATCTCAAATTACGTGCGTTTTTTTTTCGATTTTTAGAAAATTGGCATGTCACAAATTCTTCCATATAAACAACCGCCCTCCAGCTAATAAATAAAAAGTTAATCGACAATATTTTAATTACTCATTTGAATGTAACTCTAGGTGCGACAAAGCTTTTCCGCCTCGGCGTAGAGTTTGTTTGCGAAGACAACAGGGGCCTGACCGTCACAGCATTTTTATAAAAAAATCTGTATTGTCTAAAAAGGAAAACACCATGTGGTGCAGTTACATTGAAATTGGCAGAAAGTAGTAAGGGGAACATTGGTACATTTAATCGTTTTAATTTACCAATTCTTTGCCGATGCCACGAAGTGCGGTGCATGTGAGCCTTTCAACAACATATAGTATACCACCAGAGTCTTAGTCGATCCACTGCAGTGGATATGCGTCATCAGAGAAGGAAACTGAAAGAGCATTCTTTGTCTACTGCAACACCTACAAAAGCTTTGTAATCAACTGAAAATATTTGTGGCAGAATGTTGCACACATCTGGTTTCTGCTCATGTGATCAGCCTGAAGCCAGTTTCAAACAGCTGGCTTCTGGCCAATCACATGGGCAGGAACTGTATGCTCAAGAACCAAATGAAGACAATGTGCACAAGATTCCAACCCTGGTCTGTGACCAACATCGTAGTTTCCCATTATTCTCTACCAGAGCCTCAAGTTAGTGTGAATGCCAAGTGGGTAACTTTCATGGTGTGCACTTGTAAACCGAGTGGAATAGCCTGCCTACCTTCCATTACATAGCGTACTTAGGGCAATGGAATACATTGAGAGTTCATACCTGTGCAACATTTTGGAAACTGAAAAACTTCTAACAACCGCCATTAAATATAGAAAAAATTCCTTTTGAGTGGCAAGACTTTTCTAGCTGTTTTGTAAATAACACGTCTCCCTTTTACTTCTGGATAAAGTTACTAGAGCCTGCTCTTTTTTGAACTTGATGGCTATTCAGACTACACTTGTTAGCATTTTCATTAAACTTGTTTTTACTTTAACAAAAGTTAACACGGTCTTTTAGGTGTGCAGTCTGCATAAAGAGCACATATGCTTTTCCAGTAATTAGCCAGTTTTAGCTGATCACTGCATACAGTTTATTTTGCTCACATTTCTTGCACTAAGGCACAACAAAAAATTGCACAGGTTTCTAATTTTTGATAAGTGTGTAGCAGCATGCTTCGTCGAGACAAGAGAGATGAAACAAAGTTTCGCTCTGTTCAAATGGCTTTGCGACGGGGTGATGACAGGGTAGGAAGGGTTGCGTTCTTGTCCCACTGGAAGGACCCATAAGTAGGGGTGTGCGAATAGCGAAATTTCATGTCGAATCGAATAATGCCGAATAGTGTCCAAAAATGTCGAATATATCGAATACAAAAGATTTTATTGAAAACTGAAAGACCAAAGAAATGAAATAAAATGCCACCACTGTACAGTGCGGTGACAGCTTCATTAGTCATTACACGCCTTTTTGGGAGTCTTTTTTTTCATCTTTTATAGGCGCACAGGTGGGTTGATAGAAGAGCTGCCATTCCAGTCAGCAGCGGCACATGGCTAACAGAGGGGGGTACAAAAGCTAGATTTTGTTTTCCTATGTTCGCGCCATACAGCTCATCTGACAACAGTTATGTGGTGCTTCATCGTCATGAGTGCTCCGGGCCAAAAATCTTTGGGCACCCGGTCACAGCAGTGTTTTAACTGCGCGCTGGAAAAATGGGAGTTTCTGAACGAGTGGTAGGGTGCGGCAGTGGCAATTGCACAGAGTCAATAAATTTTCACATGTGAAGCCAATCACCGAGGGTTTCGTGGGCCAAAGGTGGGACATTTTACTGCGCGGCATACGCGACCGAGCTACGCAAGAAGTACGTGCCTCTGTTTTGGAAGCGAAGTTGTGAGGGGCTTCATAGCTTTCTCATGTGTATTTCTACGTGTGGAAGTGACAATCTCCTTTAGAATAAACATGCGCTCATTTTGAAATGGAATATCGCTGAAAGTTTTAACGAAAAGCTTATTGTAACGACATTAGTGTTAGTTTTAGCCTGCTCACTCTAACCAAGTTGCACCATTGCCCTTATCGCATTTTAGATATTCGTCCTGTCGAATTATTCGAAACTTCGAATAGTAGCTACTTGAAAGTTGGATCGAATTATCCGATTAGGTAATATTCGATTCGAATTTGAAACTCGAATGTTCGCCCACCTCTACCCGTAAGAGCAAGATCGAAGTCTGAGAGGAAGATGTTTTTGTGGATTATATATAGCCAATTACCAGCGGCTGCAAGCTTGCTATTATACTCCATAACGAAGAAAGTGAAACCAAGACATTGTTTTGCACACCTCTAATGCGCACACAAAACCACACTGTGTGCGAAGCGGCAGGAAGAGAAGAATGCTAGCACTGGCTGCTGCCAAGCAAGCGACTATCAAGGCAACAGTTGATTGAATACATGTAGTATACAGTACTTCAGTATTTTCTGACGCAGGGTGTGTCGTGGCCAGCAAAGCTAAAGTAGCCATTAAAGTTTAAGGTCATGCTCCAACTCCGAATTATTAGCACTTTGCTGGCGCTAGAGCCCATTTCTAGCTAGGTACAGCAAAAAGACACAAGGCTGTTTCTGAAAAATTTATTGTCATTCAATATGTCACACTTTGTATTTACACCTTCCTGTTGACAGTGCACTGCAAAAAGGGCTAGGCAGGAAAAGGACAAGAACAGAAACTCTCTTTTTTTTGCCTCTAAGTACAGGTCTGTTCTTGTAGCAGCAAAAAATTAAAAACCTAATTTACGCCTCCGACAGGTCAAGAAGTGGCAAGGAAGGAAAGCACACTGGTCAGGGAAGGCCAATCACAATGCACTTGACCTACACTCAAGGAACAAAAGCCAAGCTCATTGCGCAGAAGGCCGGAACAAATCTTCGCATGCAGCAAGAATTCACCAGGGAAGGGAAGTATCTTCATCTACCCGTGCTGCAAATATAACAGTGAACAGCTTATTTCTAACTTCAACCGTGTAGCTCTACAACCCATCGGTAGGCTACAAATGCAGCCACCTACATGTCATGTGATTGAACGTGAAGCAAGCGCATAGGCTGGCACAAGGTATGCCCTTGGTCTTTGCTTCTCTTTCGGAAGTTGAAACTGCCTCTTTTTTTTTTTTACGCTAAATAATTTTCTCTATTCTGGCCCCAGTTACTCAGAAATCGAAAATATTGTTTGCAGAATAGCACTCTTTTTATACCTTTACACTATGCTGTATATGAACATTATTGTAACTCCCCCTCTTCTTTTTATGTGAAGTAAAAATAGGAGGCTCTCTAGGCTCTAGGTACTCAGAGTGAAGGTACATGTGTCAAGAGGGTAATCCTCATCTTGAATACTATGATATAAGACAACACTGGACGTGTCCGCATATGCTCAACAGGTATGAACAGGATAAACAGGATGATTCAGCACATGTCAAAGTGCTCAAGTAAGCAGTTTAATGAAGAGGTTTAAATTAGTCTTACTTGCACAATTTAACACTGAAAGATACTTCCAACTCAACTTCTTTCTTCAAACACAGTTTTATCACTGTGTACATTGCAGTAGTGATGCAAAGTTGCAAGCAGCATGGCTTGCAGCTGTGTATTGTTGTCTTTAAAATCACAGCTGTTATTTTATATGTTTAACAAGGAATATGTATGCCTATCTCATGTTTATTAATGGTGCTTGTGTCCATTTCATGGAAATACTACGGGTTTTTAGGGGTTCACCTGCTTATTACAGTCTGAAAGTACAACTCAAAACCAGAAAATAAGTAAAGGTAGGCTACATCTATGTTCCCAACGTTCTTAATGCTCTTGTTGATTCAACCAAGCAGCAAAATGTAACAGACCCCATACAAACTTTTCCTATTATATTTTTTACCTAAAGGAATAGACTTCAACATAGCTGGTCCCATAAAAACATCACCTATACTCAACACATTTACAATCCACATAATTGATAGGCAAAACCCCCGTAACTTTGCATCACTACTAAGTAGATCATGAACCAGTGTGCTCATGAGGCAGTCCTCCCTCTACATGCAGTTGATTCCACACACTTCTCCAAAGAGGAGCATAGGTGCACAAGGCAAGAGCCAGCAGAACAAGGACAAAAGAACAAGGTGGGAGGCACATGTAAACTGTACAACCTTGGATGTTAACACAGCAGTTGGGTGTCTTTTTTTCACTGCTTGCTCAATGCTTACAAAAAATATCGTTTTTTTTTCATTCTCCTTACTCAATGCTGTACAAACAACCAGAGCCTCATGACTGCCTTCAACAAGCATGATATGTCATCGCGAAAAGTTGATGTCACGAGACAAGACGAGTCAACTTGGATTGCTGCTGATGTTTGAAGGCTGGTTTGTGCTGAGCTAGGCACCAAGGGCACAGACAGACCACAGCAGCTTGTGAAAGGCAGTAAATAGTATTGTCCCTTGTACAAGCAGTGTAGTGTGGCCAGTTGACAACTGTGTGCTGCTTCTGTGGAGAATTTGCTTTCATCATTCGACTGAAAGAAATTGGGGTAGGCAGAGAATGAGACAGTGACGCCCTAAGCTCCTTATGACTTTACAGTCTTGCATCCCATACTTCACACTTGTCCTCCTTAGCCATTATTAAGTACACTTCAGTGAAAGGGTGTGCTCATCGCTCGCGAGGCAGCAACAAAAGAAAAATAGGCATTCACAAGTAAAGTGAGGCTAGCAGCATCACCGCTCAGAACTGAAACGTTAGCACCTCTACAGGGTGGCCCAGCTTGCATGTGCTACTAGGAAAGAATGCAGCTTCAGCTGGAAAGGAAGACTGTTGCACATAACACAGGGTGGTTCTCACACACGAATCACACACAAGGTCACCGAGATGTGTTGACATGTACATGTGCACTGGAAGAGAAGCACGTGTGTGCGCTTTGCATGACCATTTCATCTTCTGCCTTGCACTTGCTTGATCTACTCCATCACATCACTGGCACACAAGCAGCACTTACTGACACAGGATAGTCCTACTGCAATCTTCAAAAGTGGCAAGGAAGAAGACAGTATGCAGACTGGTGGAAATTACAATTTCTCTTTTCTTACCAACTAAAACGAGAACTTTCGCTTGCTTGGCAACACTGCTTCACTGACGAATCTGGCAGCTAACATACTGTGCTGGCTGGTCAACGTACATAAATAACAGAAACGAGACAAGCAAGAGCCACTGGCAAGGGGAGTGCCCTATCGAAAGATGCAGTGAAGAGGAACAAGAAAAGTCCTGCCTTGCCAGGATATCAAGGCTTGGCTCATCCCTAGTGTGCAATCTTGCAACAACAGAGCTGCGCTACTAGCTCTTTTTTTCTCGCAATGCGATCAAAGAAGCCAACAGTGGCACTAGCGTGTGAAATGTAACTGTCGTGAAGACGCAGTCCCTGCGGCATCACAATGCCCCATTCAGCCACCACTTCACAGGAAAAAAGATAACACAATAGGGCACGACTGGGGACCGCTGTCCCCAATGACAATGGCAACAGGAGCCTGTCGTGCATTTTCCAACTTTGTCTTCATCACCTGCACCCGAGTGTGTTGTTTTTAAGCTTGGAACAGGCCTTGGGTTGCTAAAATTCTGCTCCAGTGTAAAGAGGCACCTGATTCACATTGGCTTGCACAGAACAACCTCCTTTTCCATTTGTTAGTTCATTGGCTGGCTGCCTTTTTCCTTGGGTGCACACTGGTTCCAGACACGTTTGCACCACTCCTATGGAAACCGAACAGGCTGCCTTGCATCTTGAGGAAGTGGTTGGCATTAAGCACCGGCGTTGCATGTGCTGTGCATTTGTTGCAAACACCGCTGCTTGTTGGAGGGAACCAGCAAAACTGCTGTGGCAAGTAGTGGCCGCTACAATTCGTGGATACCCTTGTTATGGCTGGCCGGTGTTGAGAAATCATTACGCACTTTCCCTGAAAAGGAAAGAAAGAGAAAGAATGATGTTACAAGCCAGCAACATATCACAATGTGCTTTGTTTCTTTAGCTAAAAGTACTCAAGAGCAGAGAAGTTGATGATGAGATGGTGTTTATTGGCACAACGACCGGGTGATGCGGTCAAATAGTGCCACGACTTTGCGTGCCATGAAATTGCATGTATACACTCACACCTCTTTATAACAAAGTTACATCCTACACGAAAATAACTTCATTATACCCGAAAATTCGTTACAAACGTATATTCTTAACACTGAGTGTGTTGCAAGACTATTCTTCATTTACTTCGTTATAACCAATATTTCGTTATATCCGTGTTCGTTATATCGAGGTTTCAGTGTAAGTCTTCATGCTGTTTCATGAATATGGAATGTCTTTTTCATCTGTGAAACCAAAAGCAAAGTTAGGGGGCACATTTACAGTCGACGTCCGATTTCCCGGACCCTCAAGGGACCGCGAAAACGTCCGGAAAAACGAATGCACGTAAAAACGCACCTTTTTGATAGGTATTTTTCGCTGACGGAGACGGTCACAGCCGGAATACAAGATTCCCATAGCAATTCAGCCAATGCATCGTTTAGGTGGCTCTGAAAAGAGCCGTTTATATAAAAAAAAAAAAACGACGTGGCCGGCACTACCTCATAGGTCAGCACATGGGCGCAAAGAAGTCGCTTATTTTCTTTTGCATGGTCCGCTTGCCCGCGATTATGTCTGCCTCAATTTCAGTCAACGTCATGTTGCCGCTGTACACCAATGACAGTGTCATCAGTGCTCGCGTCAACTCCGAGCTCGTTGGCTGTGTAGGAGCTGGCTCTTCGTTCTCGGTGTCGGAGTCATCGGAATCCTCCGTAACTTGAATGATTTCGTCATCGGTCAACTCCGCACATAGCTCGAGGTCTTTGTCAGCGTCGGCAAAGCCCTCAAGGGTTATCTCGGCTGGAATCAACACGCCGCCAGCGCGCAGATCGTCGAAGGCAACGTCCGCGGATGGCAGTTCGTCATCGTGAGCCTACGAGGTGGATTTGTGCGCTTCGAAGGCGCGGACGAAGACGAAGGAGCAGTCGGTGCCATTGCTGTAAACGGCGAATCCGCTCGACGAAAAGCGCAGCACGAAACAGCTAGGAACTCGGTGGATGCTGAAGGTCGGGAAACGTGATCACTGAAGGTAGCGCGCAGCAGCAAACGATCAACCGCAGACACGACCGCAGAGCTGGCACAGCTGACAAAACAACACGTGAAGACGTGAACGAACACAGTGAGGTTTGGCTTGGCTAAGCTACGGCTGGCAACGGATTGACACGTGCGGTTTCGAGGTTACGGCAGGCGCGGTGCGGCGCACACCTGCGATGCGAGTATGGTGGGTTCAAGGATATGAAAATGAAAACAACCAAAATGGCGGCGTCGGTGGCGACTGTGGGTCGGCGGTTAACAGTAAAAAGTCCGGGAAATCGGATGGCGAAGGCTATAAGCGTCCGGAATTTCGGACTTTTTAATACATTGACTCTACGGGGAACTTGACGGTGCCACAGATGAGTCCGGGAAATCAGGCATGTCCGGAATTTCGGGCGTCCGGGAAATCGGACGTCGACTGTATTAGAGAATGTATATTTTCTTTTACCCTTTTCAAAAAGCAAAAACTAAAATTTAGCACAGTGACGACTAAAAAAACCCTATTAGATAGCTTACATACTACTAGTATTTAATAGAGCTGTGCGAACAGCAAAATTTTGGGTGCGAAGCGAATTCGAATATTGAAGTGTGAGTGCGAATCAAATTGAATATTTTTCGAATACTTAGAAGCAAAATTGCAGAAAAAAAAAGTTAGAGAAGATTCCTAAGCATCTTCTTATGAGATAGCAACATGAAAGCGTTTCTTTTCGCTAGGTTGATGAAGCACTGGCGGGGTGGTGTTTCATAGTTGTCCTGTCAAGAATGAGGCAATGTAGAGGCCGAATTCTACTTATGTACATGATTTGGTGCAACCACAGTGTTGCCGACAACACTTTACACGTGATAGGCAAAGATGCCATTTCCTCAGCCTCTCCTCCTCTTTCAACTTCTGTGGAAGCCCAACTGATGTGGCGGACAAGGGTGTGCTCCCTTCGAGTCCGGAGTTCCAAATCTGCCTCGTAGACGTCGATATATAAGAACATCTGAAATTTTGGATGCTAAAAAGCTTTGGCTTCCAACTTTTCGGACTCCCTGCCAAAATTTCAGGTCCAAAACAGCATTAATTGAGCCCCCACCTCTGCCACATCTTTCATCTCCATGTTGGAACCAGCGTTTTCTTGAGTTAATACATCTGCGACCGTAGTGAAGCTTGAAAGGCATCTTTGCCGCAATAGCGGGGTGTGATGAGGTGAAGCATATTGAAAATCTAGGGACCACTTCCAATCGACGTTGACTGTGTCTTGGCAAAGTTCGACCTCAACGGCGCTTGAAAGGCAGCTTTGCCACAATACGAGAGTGTAATGAGGTGAAGCATATTGAAAATCTGAAGGGGTCACTTTCAATCGGACGTTGACCGTATTTGTTTTTGGGAAGTTCGAATAGTAAAATTCCAGTGCGAATCGTATCGAATAGCAAACACTATTCAAACAATATTCGAAATTTCGAACATTCGCACACCCCTAGTATTTATATGTACAGTAGTACCTCATTGATACGTTCCCGCTTACTACGATTTCCCCGCTCCTACGCTGCGAAATCGCGAAAATTAAAAATAACCCAATACAGCTGTGTGTAATACGTTCCGGTTAATGCATTCCCGGAAAATACGATTATTCGGCAGCAACGTTCAGCACCGCGGAAAACTGTAGTCGTATAATACGTTTTGTACTCAAACTCTCATTCAGGTGTGCAAAAAGGGCCCTCTCGTGTACTTGTGAAGCGAGAAGTGGCAGACAGCGACTTCTCACTTCACACAGCCACGGCAGCTTCTCCGCAGTGCCTTCCCCCCCCTCCGTGCTTTCTCTGCTTTGCACAATTGTCCCTTCCGCGTCTCTTCCGAATTGCTCGATCGTCCCCTTCGTGTCTTCTCCGAATTGCTCGATTGCCGCTCTCTGTCAACCACACACCGACCCGAAGGCAGACGGCGACGCTGGCCGTCAAAATCTTCAAATGGCTTGCCGCGGAAACGCACATGCCGCCGCCGCATCGCCACCGCTGCACAACACGCCGCCACCCGTAACCACAGCAATGCCACCATTGTGCCCATTGTGCCCAGCCATTCAAATGGCTTTTCCCTTCGCCTCCGATCACATGTATTGTGATGAATCCATAAAATCAATCAATCAATCAATAAATATGGCCGATAATTTCCCCCACACTTTTCTCCCGAAGCACATTCGTTTTTGGGTTGCTGCGCCCGGCGCAATTCCAGTCGGCGTATTTCTCTGGCTGGGCAATTCTGCCTACCAGCGGGTAATCAGATGCTGCCAGAAAAGATTTGTTCTGGAAGATATCTGGAAAGTTTTTGGTTATCAGACGCCAAAACGAGACGATGCGCGCTCGCCGCCATCTTTTTGAGGGCTCGACAGATCAAAGTGCGGGTGCTTGGGAACTTCACCTTCGGTTGCTATTACGCCGGGCGTTATCTCTTAAAGCCCGTTCCGCCGTGCGAGATGGTGCGATTACGAGTGGCGGCGAACATAGCACATGTCTGAAGCTAAGACAGAACGCAAACTGATCAGCGCGAGTATGCGACGTAGTATGCGATTGCCGCGAACAGCTGTCGCTTTCGGGGACGCTTATCACTTTCGCGAGATTTCGCATATCGTGTTGTACCATGATTGTTACGTGCACTGCGAAGAGTTGAGCTTCCTTTAGCGGGGCTCGTTTTTCTTGACGGACGGGGCAAGTCACGTGTGATCTTGCGAACGTACGTTATCGTATCCCAAATGCGTATGCTCGAGAATATCACTTCTGCTCTTCGGCAAACCTAGCCCCATATTTCCAAGCGGCAATGCAGAAAGAACCGACGCTCATGCGGCGCAAAGTTTCGTCTGCTGACACGGCGGTAGCGTTTCTTTACGTTTAACGCTCGTTGTCACAGAGTTCGATTTTGCAATATTCGGGTTGTCTCGGGATTTCGATACACGTGACCACGACGTTATTTTCGGTCAGGACCGGAACTAGCTGGCTGACCTCTGGCTGCCAGCGAGATGCCAGGAATTCAAAAATCGATGAGTCCCTCCATGTTTTTTGAGAAATAAATGTTTTTTGACCTTGCACCTCAATATGGCCTTGTCAGCCTCAATTTTTACTGGATTCGGATCGTACGTTTTGCCGGATCATACGTTTATTTTCCGCATTTTTTTCGGAAACGTATCAACGAGGTTCTACTGTACATACATACTAGTATTTGCAAAAACTGACTGCTTTCTGGTCATGAGCTAATGGAATGTGCGACATGGCCGATTTGTAACAAGCAGCTTATTCTGTTTCTACTAGTAGTGCCAACGCAGACATATACCTTACTTGGCATAATCTTAACACTTTATTACATTCCACAGCTTTCGACTTAAAACCAGCTGTATAAAGGCAGTTTGAATGCATCATCCCCAATAAAAGGCAAGACAGGCAAGCAACAGACAATGATGTCATAGGATGGCCGCCTTCGAAGTAGAAAAAAAAAATCATGCCGATCCTATGCACTGTGGGAATCACTGCAAGCAAAGCTTTGATGAGATAACAAGACAAAACAGCATGCCCTGATAAGGAATGCACGGCAGACTGTGGCGGTGAATGCCTTCCATATTTGGCTATCAGCCCCGGGAGTGGTGAGTCAGGCTCAATACGAGCTGCTGTGGTGCTTACGGTCAAAGTGGCACAAACACTAGACAGCACACCGTCACAAACACACAGCAAACATGCACGCACACACATTACAAGGCCACTGAAACACAATGTTAAGGGGGGACATGGCACTTAAAAAATATTTTTTTATTTCCTGATCGATCTTGATGAAATTTCCCGGGTCCATGTATGCTTGCAAGCTAATTTCAAATATGCAGTTATTTTTGTAGTGTAATGTGCAGTTCTTAAAATACAAAATATTTCGTGTTGCCTTTTGGGGAGCAAGATTTTCTCTAAACTGAATGAGTTGCAAAGTAAATCAATGTATCACGACGATCTGGAATCAGAACTGCGTGCAGTGCAACAAAAATGGATGTTCTAAACCCATTAGAATAAAAGTTATGGTATGCTAACGTTCACGAGTGAAATTCCAGCTTGAAATTGACTCAACCGCAAATGTTCAACATACCATAACTCTTGTTCAAATGGGTTTAGAAAATACATTTTTGTTTCACTGCACACAGTTCTGATTCCAGATTGTCATGATACACAAATTTACTTTGTTAGACACTTTGTTGGGATTTACTTTGTTGGGATATAAAAATATTTTTATATCCCAATTATTACAAATAACATCTCCTATACCTTCCTTGGCATTATTGTCTGCTAGTTCTTATTATTATTGTGTCTAACAAAGAAAAACGAGCCCTTAAAAGTAGAGCTGTGCGAATAGCAAAATTTCGGGTGCGAAGCGAATTCGAATATTGAAGTGTCAGTGCGAATCGAATCGAATATTTTTCTAATATTTCTTGAGTCTTTCTAGAATACTTCTTGAATACTTCTTGAATACTTCGAAGCGAAATTGCAGAAAGAAATGTTGGGGAGGATTCCTAAGCACATTCTTATGAGATAGCAACATGAAAGTGTTTCTTTTTGCGAGGTTGATGAAGCGCTGGTGGGGTGGTGTTTCATAGTTGTCTTATTAAGAACGAGGCAATGTAGAGGCCGAATTGTATTTATGTACATGATATGGTGCAACCAAAGTGTTGCCGACAACACTTTACACGTGATAGGCAAAGATGCCATTTCCTCAGCCTCTCCTCCTCTTTCAACTTCTGTGGAAGCCCAACTGATGTGGTGGACAAGGGTGTGCTCCCTTCGAGTCCGGAGTTCCAAATCTGCCTTGTAGACGTCGATATATAAGAAAATCTGAAATTTTGGATGCTAAAAAGCTCCAGCATCCGATTCTTTGGACTTCCTGCCCAAATTTCAGGTCCAAAAGAGCATTAATAAAGCCCCCAACTCTGCCACATCTTTCATCTCCATGTTGGAACCAGAATTTCTTTTAGGTTAATAAATTTGCGACTGTAGCAGAGCTTGAAAGGCAGCTTTGCCACAATACGGGGATGTGATGAGGTGAAGCATATTGAAACTCTAGAGACCACTTTCAATCAGACGTTGACTGTCTCTTGGCTAAGTTCGACCGTAACGGAGCTTTAAAGGCAGCTTTGCCGCAATGCGGGGGTGTAATGAGGTGAAGCATATTGAAAATCTGAAGGGGTCACTTTCACTCGGACGTTGACTGTATTTGCCTTTGGGAAGTTCGAATAGTAAAATTCCAGTGCGAATCGAATCGAATAGCAAACACTATTCGAAAAATATTCGAAATTTCGAATATTCGCACACCCCTTTAAAAGCCATCTTTCCTTCACTGATTTACTTTGCAACTCACTCAGTTTAGAAAAGCCTTGCTCCCGAAAAGGCAACATGAAATATTTTGTATTTTAAAAACGACGGCTTATACTAGAAAAATAGCTGCAGATTTGAAATCAGCACACAAATATACATAAAGTCACCAAGTTTCATCAAAATCGATCAAGAAATGAAGACAAACTTTTAAGAGCAGTGTCCCCCTTTAAAAAAGACCTACCAGTACCCCCTGAACAAATCGCCGCTGTTCGCCATCATGAGTAGTGCCACTGATTCGAACATTGGTTCCTTCATCAATGATCGACACTCCCACAAGAGCCATGGATGCCAAATTTAAGCTCTATGGAGCATGCAGTAAAAGCTTAAAAAAAAAAAAATCTTCTGAACAAGCGCAGAATAAGCATATGCTATGGATAGAGCTGGAAAACAAACATGACGTTGTGCTCACAGCACAATGTCCCGATTTCTCACTTGTCTTGCCACCTCTGGCAGTTTTCATTGCAAGTCAATCCACCAACTTCAGATTTTCAAATTTAAATAAAATAGGTAGATGTAGATTAGCGATCATGCAAATCTGGTATTTCATTTGTATCAGTGCGATGACAAGTACTCCTCTGCCTGTTGAGTTGTTGTGATTATTTATAAGAATTTGTGCTGCTGTCTTAAAAATTTTTATCACCAGAAATGCAGCAGAAACAGCACCATACAGAAGCAATGCATGAACCCATAAGTCTTGTGAATAAAGTGCAAGGTGACTTTAGGCCTAAGGATTTTATAGGAGAAGAAGAAGAAAAATAATGTGATCTCATATACTACGTAGTAATTGAATAAACACAATAAATGTACCATCACAGTGGATGGTGGTGCAACGCTGTGGGAATTGCTGGATATACCAACCTTAGCCGCTGAAGGGCATCCTGTATCCGGTGGAGGCTCAGGCCAGGCGCAAGTCGGTGCAGCATCTCACAGAGAAAGACATCGCAGATGCCTGGGCAAGCTCGCTCAGCACGCTCAAATGCATCCCTCAGTTCTTCAACTGCCTCAGTCAGTTCTCCGCCAGAGTTGCGGTGACTGTTCTTATGCCTCCTCTGAGCCTGCACAAAATCATGAAATCATGTGAGCTGGTTAGCATACATCGAAATGAATACTTACTACTGTCTGACTGACGGGGCTCTACATCCCGAATCAGCACAACAGGCTATGAGTGATGCTGCGATGTAAAACTATGGTAAATTTTGACAACTTGGGCTTTGACAAATAAAACTTATAAAATAACCACACATTTAAATTGAACTGCATGTCCATAGAACACCATTTACTTAATAGCCTCAATATAACAGAGTGTGTTTAACTGCAATATCAATAAACTATACAACAAAATTTCACTGCTACTGCAAAGGCAGATCAAGAAGATAACTTGAAACTAGTGCGAGTGGCAGTCAAAGCAGTGCAGCCTTCTGGCAGTGGCGAATTTACATGGTCATGGCCTCCGGGATGCTCCACCACATCTTGGAAGCCATAAACTGGAGAACTGACTAGAAGCACTAGAAGGCACACACACTGGCATGCCATATTGCGCACTATGCTGTGTTCTATGTGCTTTGTGACAGCATCTGATCTGGTGCTCTTTTCTTGTCGTGTGCAAAGTGACAAACAAGATTAGTTGTATAGGTGATAGGATGGTAAAGTAAAAGCTCATTAACTTGACCCTTGTTAATTTAGAAAATCAGAATTTGAATTTGTTCTCCGGTGTCAGCAAGCATATGTATTATTTAATGTCATCAACCTCGCACTACAATGGATATATCTGGCTGCACGCTGGTTAATTTGGACAATTCTCAGAACGCAAAGCGCCGCAAATGTGCAGTGCAAAAATGCGAAAGTGATGTGACCCACAACGAGGTGCGGTACAGTCTGCATCGCCATCATCATTAGCACAAACCGCACAGTCACAGTAGGAAAGCCAGCAAGCTGTATGCCCATTTGCGTTCCACCTGTTACTACCCCAATGGTCGTCACGGGCCTGCGGAAAAGCATGGTCGCCATCCATGATCGTGTTGTGTTCATCTGCACCGGCTGCAGCAAACTAGTTCTGTTCCGACTGTGTTTGTGAACTGCACGGACACTATCTAAGATCTTTTTTATAGCTACTACAGTTTCATATGAAGCAACAGCGGCAAACAGTAGTTTCCTCATGACACGGTGCGTGTAGGCTGTGCATGTCTTCATAACTGCATGGATGTTATTTATGAACGCGTCTCCAGCAACCCCATTTTTGCCCACGGCGAGAGAGGCACTTAGTAGTTTCGTTTTGATTCGGTCCACTGCGCAAGCAATATCACAAACACAAAATACAAACACGGTGGAAGCTGTTGAAGATGGAAGAGTGATTCTGCTGCGATCTGCATACCGACGTCAATCTCACCAGCTAAATTGTGACTGATGGACGATCTGTTAATAAAGGAGGAGTGGGAGGGGAGGAGGCATGAAGAGCTCATCTTGGATGAATCACGATAGAGGGACTTTGCACAGTGGTCGCATTGTGAAGGAAATGACCATGGCTTTTACAATGCTCTTATGTAAGATAAGAACAGGATTTGTGTATTCATTCAGAAAATAAAAGTGCATCAATGTAGTAGACATTTGTCTTTTCTTGATACGCTTGATAATATGATGTTCGGTAAATTCAGACATTTTTTCCGGTCCCATGAAATCCAAATTAACGAGCTTCTACTGCAGTACTTCAGCACAATGCCCTCTCACTTGCTGACAAAGTCAGCAGTATTTTGCAAGCAATCTTTATCGGAGAGAAAACGGACATTGCCAACAAGGCTAGTACCCTGCAAGCCACCTCGATTGGTGAAAAACAAAGAATGTCAAAACTTCTTTTCAGCCACCACGTAACTCGTGCTCCATTATTTTGAGGTCAAAAGAAGCTATTCTTGATTCATTGAAAAAAAAAAAAGAGGAATTCCTAGCGACATGAAACTAGCAGAATCTTTTACCACAAGTACCGTATTTACTCGCATAATGATCGCACTCGCGTAATGATCGCACCCCTAAATTTTGTCGTCAAAATTCGATTTTTTTCCCCCGCGTAATGATCGCACCCCGAACTTGCCGCAGCGATATGTCGTGTGCCAAGTCTAGCTGATGATCATCATGTTTACCATCTGTCGAACGTTACGTAAATAACTCTTCAAGACTCACCAAGTGAACTGCATGCACCAAACAGATTCCTAATTTTTGCCCACCGTTGGTGGAAGCGTGCCGTCTTAGGATAGCAGTAAAGACAAATGCCGTAGTTTTCACCACATGCCCGCCATGTGTTTCTACGTCTGTGGCAGCTGAACGCGCCCATCTCTGTTTCTGTCCTTTAAACATGGCTATGCTGTTGCCGCAAATTTACCGATTTAAACGAAATAATTCATTATTTCGACGGAAGAAACTGTTCTGACGCGCATGACCCACTCACGACCTCCATGACTTACGAGAAAAAACACGTTCGCTTAGCTCCGCCAGCCGCCATGTTTGTTTTGATCACGTGGTTTTGATATCCCGCAGTGTTAAGGCCCAACCGGCCCAACCGCATGCACGCGATTTTCGAGCGACGGAGACGAGCGACAGGATTTGCTGTCGCGGAGGGCCATTCATCGCCGTCGCTTGTCGCGTCGCAGGTTTTTGGGAAACCAGAAAAAATCGCTTGTCACCCGGAAGTGAGTGTGACGATTTCCGGCAACATGGCAGCATCCCTGATCCTCGCTTTTGCTTCGGTTGCAATTTGCTCTTGATGCTTCCAATCGGCGCGTACTTCAAGGAAAGCAAGTTATGGACTACCTTCTTTACAGCCCCATCTCACGTGGAGAGTGAGGCAGCGGCCGTATTTTGTCGTTAATTTTGATCGACGGTTCGTTTTGATGTTTCGGTGTTAGCTTGCTGCATTTGTGGTAGCTTGCTGCAATGTCAACATCGTCGTCGTGTGAGGTAGCCCTTCTCCTTGCGAAGCAGCGATGTGAGGCGCTGCGGCTTTTCTTAAACGTTTCATGACAGCAAGAGGAAACGTTGTCGAGATGCGCCTCGTGGGCTTGTTTGAGTGCCGGTTCACGATGGGGCGATACGCGAGTTTTACTGCCGCGTTTAAGCTGAAGGCGGTTACGCGCTCGAGCACGGCAACCGCGCTGCCGGCAGGCATTTTGGCGTCGACAAAATCAGAATTAGGTATTGGAAAAATCAGCGTGAGAAGCTCATAGCTACCAACAGCACGCGCCGGGCTTTCCGCGAAACCAAAACTGGCAAGAGCAAAACTGTCGCCAACAGCTTCAAGAAGACAGGCATATCTAACGCGCTCGACGGAACGGAAGATAACCTTCTGTGGGACTGTGATGACACTGCCGGTTCCGACAGGGAATCGAGCGGCGACGACACTGACGCCAGTGACGCTTCAAACTCTGAATAAAAGTTAGGGGGTCAGTGAATGAAAAAAATAGGGCAATATGCAATGCATGTAGTTCCTGCGTAATGTGTGCGTTTATTACAAAGGTAAGCCTTACTCTACTTTTATTTTTGGTTATGTTCAAGATAGCTATCGTAAGAATTCCGATACGCGACTTGTTTGCGTTTTCGGTGCTCAAAATATTTCGCGGAAAATTTACCCTGCGTAATGATCGCACCCCGAAATTTGCGTCAATTAAAAAAAAAAAAAGTGCGATCATTATGCGAGTAAATACGGTAAGTACTTTCGCTGAATGCACTGCTCCAGCAATAAGTTTTTCTGAGCTTGCACAAAACTGTGGCTCTAGCTGCCTACTTTATGACATTATATGGGTGTTGTGCGATAAAACAGACTACAACGCTAATGCTGAATTAATGCATAGTGGATACCAAATTTTCATTGTCACACCAGATCTTGCTCAATTTTTCGGATATGATGAACATGTAAATTTGCAAAATCTAAAACGTGGCAGCCATGAACAAGGTTGCTGCATGTCAGGATGTTGCCATGCAAAATGATCAAACATCTTATCTCAGTGTCCACTGAGTTCTGATGCTTTGTTCGTTGGACTGTGTGGGGAGCAGCAGCTCAGTTCGGCAGACATGGCATTCAGTGTCACATTGATTTGGGAAATGCCAACGTTACCCAAAGCAATGTTGGCAAGCCACAGCGGTAAAGTTGATACAATAAATTCACTTACACTGATCATGAAAGAGACTTGGACCTGCATTCATTTTGGCTATCCACGTACCGTGCAGCCATAGTGAGGATGACTTCCTTGGCAATGTATCGAACTATAAATGTGATTGCCGGTATGCAGGTTCAGCAGAAACTATTTTTCTTTTCTAAGTAGCAGTAGAGAAATTAGTATTTTTTTCATACTGCTGTATCATTTGGAGATTTGGTGCCCCCCCCCCCTTTTACATAAGGAAATGATTCTGTCAGCGACTAAACTTTGCATAAAATGTGGAATTTCAACATAATGAAGTTTCAAAATAACAATGTGCACACTTCATTAAGGGGGGACGTGGCTTTCGGTACCAACTTTCTTATTTCTTCATCGATTTTGATGAAAATTGGCACACTTATCTGAAATGTTTTTTTAATGCTACTGTAGAAATTTCATGAATATATCTTTACAACTTTCTGATGTACAATATATTTCACCTTCTGCTCTTGTTCCGAGTCTGACTCGCTTAAAAAATGCAATAGGAAACTCGTTCAAATCGCTATGCATTCTAAGATGTCTGATTGCGGGCATGACATTCATAGATTTTTTTTATTTGCAACACAATTGTTTTTAGTTTTCATTTTTCATAAAGTGACTGTACAACAGGCATCAAGGCAATTGCCTTGAGAGGCGCCCAGCCAGCGAACGGTCGAGAGTGAGGCACGCGCTTCACTCCATTTATACATACGTGCGAGCGAGAGGACGGGAGAGTGGGGCGCAGGGAGGAGAGAGAGCGAACGGCGAGAGAAGGAGCGGCGAAGCACTGCACCTACCCTCTCCTACACTCTCTCCACACACGCGGGAGCTCGGGGGAGCTCCCGCGATGCGAGCGCCCTCACACGCCAGAGCGCGCTCCTCCTCTCCACTCACTCTCCGCTATTCCGCCCGCACCACCTGCTCCGGTTGCTAGGGGCGAGGATAAGCGCGTGCGCCCGCAGCTGTTGCTATGGGAGAGGGAGTGAGAACGGAGAGATAACACCTGCTGGCGCGCTGACACCGACAGACGCCTGACATGCCCCGACTAAGAAATGCATTCGCATTTAAAAAAACGGAACTGAAATAGACCCAGCGGTCACTGAGAAATCAGCAGAACAAACGAAGCAAGAAGCAAGAAAAGTCGTTTTGAGAAAACGGCTTTTAAAGTTGTACCAACGATATTACTTCATCAAAAGGCACTGGGGTCATAAACTTTTGAGTCCTTCATAATGTGCAGTTTCTTGAATCCCCTGTCTTTAGTTTGACGTGCCTTGCTTCTCTAAAACATAAGAAGATTGTGATCTTTGGTGTGTTTTATGACGGACCTCCTGCACATGTAGCCTTTCATCTGTTGTGCCTTTGTTCCGTTTCTTTTTTTCTTAAAATTCTTTTCTGATATACAAAGAACATGTAGCATGGATTTTAAACGAAGTTATGAAGTGGTGTAATAAACATGACAAAAAACAAGATATTGTAATGCAATTAGGCCATGTACTATGATGATTTGCCATCTTTCTGGTATTCATGCTATCACTAACATAATCAACAGTCTTGATTGCAATTGATCATTGAATCATTTTTATAGGATACTAAGAGTGGCTCTCATCATGACAACCTATACCTTCCTCCTAAATAACAGGCAGTTATGGCTAAGACATTGGTGGAATAGGAATTCCTTAGCAGTTTATTCAAGACGCGAATCGGGCAGATATGAATTCATCTCCCTGTCACTCGTCAAGCTAATTTGTAAACCTCGCTTGCGATGCGCTTCATCATTCACCCGGTTGCGGACACGGTTATCTGCGAGGCTTTTATTTTTTCAGATGATTCATGAGAGCTTACGGCGATACCAAGCACGGCCCCAAGTGCGCCTAAATTGCATCATCAGTGCTTTATTTCACCTCTAAATGCTCGGCCATGTAGTCAGCGAACTCGGCACGCGATGCGCTGGGTGGCGGCATTCGGTGATGATGCGCAATATGCCTAGGTGCGGCAACGAAAAATAGACGCGCAACGTGTTTGGCCTCGCATTTCGAGACGCCGACGCGCGCCCGCTGCGCGACGAGACGGCAGGCGATGCGCTTCGTTGCTTGCGAAGAAGCACACTGCCGCGAGTCCGCTAACGCGTTGTTCTTGCCCGCAAAGTTCGAGGTTCGTCTCGCGTGCCGGCGCCGTGAGCGGAGTTAGGCCTAGTGACGACTCCGAGCAGTAGACGCGCTGGCCGCGGTGCCCGATGTTTCAAAGTACGTAATGCGTGGTCCAGAGTACAAAGAGTCGTCCTACAATTATCTTCGTCACGACGTCCGAAGTGCTCATAAGCAGACCTCCAACCGCGGATCCGACGAGTCAGCGCTAGATAGTCGGTTCAAGACGCGCGTTTGCGATGTTCGCTACGAGCGCGGCGCGCAATCGTAATCCCACCGAGCTTCAGCTAGCAGCTCCAAACTAAAACGTAGTTCTATTCAACGTGATCGTCGAGCTGTGAACACAGAGTGAGTGCGAATACACCACGAAGTAGCGCCGTAGCGCGACTTTCGACAGCCGTGACCTCGAGGCGCACGAGCTGCAGACGATCTCCCGGAGCGAGCATCGGACCAATGTCGAGGCGCGCTGGGGCAACATGGTGGACGCAGCCAATCGGAGAGCTCGAAATGACCTTCGAACATTTGCTTTTTATGCACTTGTTTTCGAAAGGAGGAGCCAGCTGCGGCGGGGAATTTGAAGACGGAGAAATGCGCTTTCCGATGAGCCCAAGATATCAGCTCCCGGTGGCGTAGTTGCGGAGCTATGATTTTATGAAAATCAGTTTTTTTGCGATTTCCCCAATAATTTTCACCACGTCGGCAGGCGCAACAATTTTTTTATGGCACTTCCACGCGGATTTCGGTGAAGACATTTTCGAATCGGATATAGAAAAAGCTACAGAAACTGAAAATGTGATTTTCAAAAAACCGATTTTTTTGCCATTTTTCGCGATACGAAAGCTGCGTCCCCCCTTAAGTTCATTATATCAAGGTGTGACATCCCATTCAAAACTTTATAGCCTGCATTATAGCAGCCAGCATCAACTAGGTGAACAATTATGATTGTGACTATAAACTTGGACAAAGGACAAGGAGAAGTTCGTGCCACGAATGCAGAGATAAGCAGCAGTACTTACGATGTTGTCATTTAATGTTGCGTTTAAATGCCAAATAAAGTTGACTTGAATTAATATCTTCACCTTATCGGTGCATATTGCAGTGCACATAATTGGCAAAGAATAACGGTATAAAAACTGTGCCAATGGAATAAAATGTAGTGTGTATGGTTTTTGCTGCAATGGCCTACTGAGAAACACATATTTTACTGTGTAAATGTGTTGGCAGCTGCGTAATCGTTATAACTGCAGTACTACTTTCACATATTTCACATTCTCAAAGAAAAGCACCATGCAACACAAGGAGGTTCCCCTTGGACAGGTCTTGGCACTATGCTGAAACTCTACTGATGTGCCCACCTCGTCCAGAAGAGGCTCGATGGCACTGCTGCCACTTGCATCCCCAACTCGTGGAGATGCAGGTGAGGCTGACTTGGTGGGTGATGCAGGCGGTGACTGCAAGCTGCCGAGAGACGAGGAGGACTCCCTGCCACCAATGCCGCCACTGCTGCTGTTGCTGCTTCGACTGTGTGAGGTGGGCTCGGGCGACACCGCGTGGTTGCGCAGCTCCTTGCTGGGGCTGCTGGCCAGCGGAGGCGAGCTGTCCCCGTCCGGGGACACATCACCCTGGTCACGGTTGTACGATGACCGATAAGGTGAAGATGATGGCGGCATGGGAGCCATGCTTGAGGGACGAGTCTACAAAAAAAGGATGCAGTGTAAGCAAGTTAACATACCGTGCCAAACACACAAGTATTCCCAGTCTGATACACCCATGAGCCGTAAGATACAAAGACTCTCTTCATTTTCCTTTCTATTTGCTTTCAATTGATGGCTCACACAATCTCCTTTGTAATAAATACCGGCTAGCTCGTCAAGTTGATAGGAAATTAACAGAATTAAAGGAAAGGTATCAGCTGCAGGACACCACTTTAACAGGAGCTGCAGATGTAGAAGGAAATGCGTGGAATGAAAAAGTTTATCTAAACAATTTAAAGACAGACATGTATGTGCACATGCAAGAGCACATGTGTGTTATGTATGCGCATGAATGCCTCAATCCCATTAGATCTTTATTTGTGAAATACCGCACAACATAAATTGCCAACTCTGCTCTTCCATAACTACTTGTTGCACTCATGCTATTCGGAATGTTTCTCTAAAAAGCAGTGAAGCAAAAGTGCCTACACTGCAACTTCTACAGATTAGCGTTGAATAGCTCCAATGAAGTGTCAGGCAGAAAATCAGTGTTTTTCAAAGGCAGCTTCATCAACACACACTCCCCATGATCTTGTGCAACAGTGTGCTAATTATACACGTGACAACACAATTCAGACTTTCTCTGTGATGCTTTGTAATTTTCTCTGCCTGCATGCGTACATGCAAATGTGTGTGTGTGCGCGTGTATGCGTGCATGTGACTCCTTGCGGGTCACAATGATTAACATTCCCAATCTTAAGGGGAGATGCGGGTCGAAAAACGCGAGTTCTTTCAAAAATTATTGATTTTTGTTTTCACCTGCTTTGTTAAGATTAGTATCTCTGCTGTACTGAAAGTAAAAATCAAAGTCGAGACTCAACTGGAAATGTGTTAAAATTGCGTCTAAAGAGCACAAGGTGGCTGTTAATCTTGACCGAAAGTGCGGCCGCTCGCCATTGGGCATCACATGAGGAGATCATCAAATAACCATGGTTTCCCGCGCTACAGAAGCGCAAGAAATAATACAGAAAGCATGCTTTTGCCGCGCTTTTCGAGCGCTGCGACTGGCTTTTAAATCACATGGTACGGATCGGGGACCACCATTGGCCGCTGCACGCCTTGCGTGTTGTGAAGCTTGCTTGCAGGATCCGTGTTTCATCGAGCTGCGCAGCTGAACGTTTCTCTCGCGTATTTATTTTCATCATGGATGAAGAGAACCATAGCAAGCGCAGTCACCGGCCAGTGAAGTATCACTCGGTGAACAAATTCTGAGGACGCCGGCGCAAGTTCGAGTATGTCAGGGCCTCTCAAAGAGAAGATCGGACTCTTCGACGACAAAGAAAGATCACGGTAGAAAGAGTTTTCCTTGGTCGCTGACATAACAGCATTGAACATCCTCGTGATCGGTGCAGTCTGTCCAGTTCGGGAATATGCGTCCGGGAACCAGCTTACAAACGTAAAAGCGTCGTTTCTGGAACTACAATGCGAGAACAGCGAGTGCCCCGAAAGTATTCTTTTGATGACGTATACGTTACGGCGAGTTGCTCCGAGCCAGGAGGCCAGCGTAGGGGCGGCAAGTGACGGACCGATCGCAAGCAGAACCTACGGCAGCGGGAGCTCACGCAATAGCTACTCTGCTCGAAAGAGCTGTGAAGGAGAAACTTATGGCGCTGGCTCATTTTAGTGGCAGTGGCTACTAGAAGAACAATTTATCTATTTTGTGTGCAATTTTCATCAGATTTTGTTACCTCTTTCATAAATAAACATCCAATTCTAACTTTAAAATTCGTTTTTCTCAAAACACACTTTTTAGCAAGTTTTTCAGCGTGCCCCTTTTGTTTTTGGTACTTCTGGTGCTCGGATCTGCATGAAATCTTGCCCAAATTTTCTCTAAGGTGTGAGGAGTGCAGTTATCTCCTCCAAATCTCAATATTATTTATGCATATTAGAAAATCTGCAAGTAAGCATTTACCGGGGTCTGGGTAATAATAGATTTCCCATGTTTGAATTTTTCACGTCTAGCAAATATTTTCTATGCACTTTCTGGATAGTTTTCGGCACTCTACAGTTCAAATGGAACAATATGAGCCATTAATTGTCAAAATGTACAGAAGTTTAAGGATCGAAATAGGGGGGCTTAAAGGCCTATGTTTTACACATTTGTCATGGTGCAGAACAAAAAGTATGCAACTTACAAGAAAACTAATTATATATTTGAAATCAGCATAAAAATTTCTACAAATACCGCAAGTTTCATTGCTCTAGGATGAATATTAAAAAAAAAAAAAGTGTCTTCGACCCGCATCTCCCCTTAAGCATCGTAATCTTTGCAATTAGGACACTTTGCAGGAGTGTGACCAGGTAAAGCATTTTCTGCTACGGCTAGACTGGTAAGTCTTATTCAGAGGAAAAGGCCATAAGAAGACGACTGGTCAAGCTAGGACATATTCATAGTGTAGTAGCACAAAGATGGGACACAAGACAAGAATGCAATGCTTGTTTTGCATCTCTAACATCTCTAACATCATGCATCTCTAAGGCCCGTATTCTGAAACGCTCCTTACCTCAGACCATTTCCTTACCTTACGTGAGGAGCCCTTCATGCCGCCTTATCTTAAGGAGCTCCTTGAGGGAGCCAGCGTATTCTAAAAGCTTCCTTCAACCTTCCTTTCCTAAGGGCCGCCTCAGTAAGGTAAGGCGCGTGTTTCACAAATCTGGGATCGAGAGTACGCGTGAAATACGGACTAAACGGCCGTTTTCAAGCAAGAATAAGGAATATTTTTTAGGCGTAACGATGAATAATAACGTGTACACTGCATTTGTGGGAAATACTGACTAAACGTCCGTTTTCAAGCAAGAATTAAGGAACATTTTTTTGTGCATAATGATGAATGTGTACACTGCTTTTTCGCGATATGGGTGCACAGCCTTTTCCATTTACTTAACCTTCGCCTGTTGCAGAAGACAAAAACAGGATGGTCGAGCAACCTTGGAGCTCATTGCGTTCATTGATGCATTTCAACGGCCTGTTATGTGGGAGCGAGTAATAAAGATCGTTTAAAGAATTGAAGACGTGGGTGAAATTGATCTTCATAACCGAGCAGAGTTAAGCTTGTGAAATCTCCTCACTTTGGTGCAAATTTGACTCGAATGTACTCATGTCCAAGTAAATTATTATGTTTACATTCGAAACAAAGGTGCGTCTATCGGGTCGTACATCGCGCCTTCGTGGATTGACTTTTTTTTTTTTTTTTTTTGCTAAATGACAAAATCTTACAGTAGCGGTTCCCAGGAACCCAAGTCCTGATAGTATTCAGATATATGTGCACTATTTCTTAGTAGTCTTACAGTGTGGTGCCTCGGAGTGGCATTCTGAGTTGTCACAAATGGTCGGAATATTTGAAGAATGTCGCTCGTCGTCATAACACATGGTATTCCCTTCTAGGATTCTGTCGGGTTCCTTGACCTTAGGCTCGATTTCACCCGTGATCATGTTTGCTGGACATATAAACTAGGCTCGTACAAGCTCAACTCCGCACAGTAAGCTTGTCAAGAGGTTTAGTGTTCGGGCTTGCTTGTACAACGCATTAAAATAGTCATGCTGCCACAGAGTAGGCGCCAGCTTTCAGGCACTGGTCACTCGCCTGTATCACGACGGATTACTAATCTCAGTGGCTGAGATAATTCGCAGAAAAGGAAAGGAGGGTTTTCTGGGCATACATTGTAGCGCATGCGGCTGCACCCCTGTGTCCCCTGTGTTCGCTGAGACCAATGTGACTTTCTCTTAACCGGACAACCGCACCTGTCTCATTGTGGAAGCAACCCGTATGGCATGTGAAGAATGCCATTGTTAGCCTAATCCAAACAAGAACTGCCATTCCTGGAAGACGGCGGCACGAGCGGTGTGCAATAAGTGGGCCTACCGTGTCGCATTCCTTGAGTCTGTTCTTTTTTTTTTTCTATTCCTGTAAAATGCGCTGCGCAATCTTAACGAAAAATGTTGACAGCCGTTCGGCCGCAAGGTCAAAAACACGCCTGGCAAACAATTTTCCAACAAGACGAGGATACAATTAGAGCGAGCTTGTGCAGAAATGCGAGGCATCGATCGAAAATAAGAGATCGGACACACTGTCGCTGACAAAGTACTGCAGAGAAGCGCCCTTTCAGTGCAAGTAGCAAGGTAAGGAGGCCTTAAGGTAGCCCTAGAGCTACCTTAACTTGAGGGAGCACCAAGGAGGGCCTCAGTGAGGGAACCTTAGTAAGGTGCGTTCCAGAATACGTGGTAAGGCGCCCTCAAGCAGTTAAGGCCCCCTCACTGAGGTAAGGAGCGTTTCAGAATACGGGCCTAATGCGTCTCTAACAGCGGCACATTACTGCACAAGAAAACTAAACTAGCGAGATTATGGTGACAAAGCAAACTACAAATATTAAGGTGTTGACTCTCACAGGTGACGATGCCAGTTTTGGCTCGGGTGTGCGACTGTAGATAACGTCCGACGAAGGCAGCATGCCAACTGACGTTGGCGAGCTCTCGCCATTGAGGCGCCCGCCTTTGGGCCGGTAGTTGTCGGGAGGAGAGCCACGCAGGTCAAGTGACCCAGGAGGCGCCTTGACTGTGCCCAGGTCCCAGCGTAGGCTCTTCCACGTGTCATTCATTTTGGACTCATCCCTGCACCAGTGAGGGAAATTGCATTAGAAAACGTTACAGCCTCCGAGCAGACACGGGCAGCTACAGAGTAACATATTTCTGGGCAGAAAGCCCACACGGAATGCATTTTTGCTTCTCTGATGCAATAAAGAATGCAATAATTAAATTGCCCATCTGTGCTTGACGATAGTATATTGCTACAGAAGAATACGAAAGGCATCCTTTTTCTCAACTGACATTAAAAATAATACCTTACCAGGATACTCATCTAATCTATATACAGTAGACTCTCGTTAAACGGAACCTGAAGGGACAACGAAAATGTGTTCCGCTTAAGAGGAGTTCTGTTTACTGAGAGAGGAGCAGGGCTGCAGAATCCAAGTATGAAACCAATCATAATAGGGTCAGTTTCCGTTTAACCAGCAGTTCCTTTCAAGAGATTTCCGTTCGGCGTTTACTGATAGTCTTCTGCATTTATATGGACTGTATATTCAACATATTATAGTATGACCTCGCATAGTGTCAAGAAAGCAACAGGAACCCTTAGCAAATTTCTGCCTGTTCTGTCTAGCTTAGTAGTACATGTGATTATTTTGGCAGAGACCATATCATCCATAAAACAAACTGATCTGCCCATGAAAAAGTACTATTTGAAAAAGAAGCCCATGTAGAGGCCCATCTTTCACTTTGTCATTTCTTGTAGCCAATCAAAAGCTCTGGACTATAAACAGCTATAAATCAAATCGTTAGTGTAAGGAGGCACCACCATCGATGTAGTGATAAAGCACCACTGCTAAACGAATATGAATTCTACATAAGGACAACTGCTGAAGCTGACACACAATGAGCACCAACTCAGCCTGGAGCAAGTGGTACTTACGAATCAGATGCCTCTGAGTCACTGTCACTTTGGCCACCACCAGCAGCTTTCCATCGCTTGTACTTCTCTATGAGGTCCATTAGATAGGAGGTTTTCTTTGCCTTGCGGATGAATGGAAACCTCAGCAGTTCTTTTGCAGTTGGCCTCTGCACCGCATGTACGACAGACAAGAGTTTTTGTTATGTCGCAGGTGATTTCAGGGTAAGAAAGTGGTTGCATTGTTAGTCACACTTTATGATCACCCGATGGGTCTGACTCCATTTTTATATAGCAAGAGAACTTAAAAAGAAATCATTAAAGAATGATGAAAATCATATTCTCATGATGTTTAGTCCTGAAGTCTCTCCCGCCTATACAAAACTGCATTTACTGAGTAAATATCATCGCACCGTCAAAAATAATTGTACAATAAAAATGGGCACAACCTAACTAAAAAAAACTAGACCTCAGAATCCTGAAAGTCAATAACCATTGTACCACACGCTCGACAAACAATGCCCGAAAGAGATAAGGGAGACCAAATACTGCGGTGGTAACAGAAGTTTCATGCGAAAACATACTGACAAAACCTAAAAAGTTTGTAACTTCAAATGACCTAAACACACGTGTAAAGAACAAAGAGTAAAGCAGATGACAAGGAGACCAGCATGCTAGTGCTCACATTCTCTGGGTCCTTGTTGAGGCACGCTTCGACAAACTCCTTGAACTGCTTGCTGTAGTTTCCCGTCAGCTGCGGAGGGTTGTTCTTGGGAATGAGGAAGAGGACACGCATTGGATGCAGGTCAGAGTTTGGTGGCTCTCCCTTTGCCAACTCTATAGCAGTAATGCCCAGACTCCAGATGTCAGCCTGCAGTGAAAACACCAACACAGTGTTTGAAATTCCCTCACTTGAGTTTCAACCACAGTCATTAACACCATAGCAAATATTTTGAAGGGAAAACAAAGGAAATTTTGGCGATTGTGATTGTAAACACATAACATTATAGAAGGCTGCACCGATGGTTCTTTAGCATGTGCCAAAAGCATAGTACCCAATCATTACTGCATTCCACACACCATCTGAAAGAAACCATCAGTGAACCTGCTCAGCCTTAAGACTCAGCAGCAGATCATAGCCATTGAGCAAATGCAGTGAGTACACAATTATTAAAGATTGGTTTATGGGGTTTAATGTCCCAAAGTGACACAGGCTATGTGATGCCATAGCGTATCGGATAATTTTGACCATATGAGGTAGCTTAAAGTGCCCCAACGTCGCACAGGAGATGGGTCTATAGCATTTCACCATATTGAAATAAGATCACTGTGGCCAAGACGAAACTTGCATCTTTCAAGTCTGCAGACAAGCATTGTGAGCACTGAGCTACTATGGTGGCCTACACGGTCATTAAAATCTGAGAACTGCACTCGTAAGATATCAACGAAGAGTAAGTGGCATAAGGAAAATAGGTCGCATAAGAAAGGTCACACGGTACAACTGAGGAAGACAATAGCAAGGAAGTAAGCTAGGGCAAGTGATAGGGCGAAGCAGTCATGAGTAGTCACCATCTACAAGCATGTCAGACAGCTGTTGTAAAGGAGAACATGAGCAGTGCAAAGAAGTGCACATAAGGTCAGAAAGGGAAAATCTGTATCTACCCATCCCAACTGCACTAGCTATTGATACTAGAAAGGTTTATTTGTCATTGAATGCAGCATGTCCTGTTACAAATGCCATAAATAACACGGCGTACAGAAATCAAAATAAAACAGAAATTCAGGGGAAAATGGAGGCTTGAAGCAATAACAAATCGTTAAACAGGGAATGTCACTGGAGCCAACGTCTGGGCAAGTCTTTGTAAAGGCAGCAAGTAGACTCATTAAGACAAGTCCACTTGTTGAAACCTTGGAGCCACTGACATGACTTGTTCAATGACTTCTCATCACAGCACAGAGAGTTACAATAGTTTGAAAAAAGTCAGTTTCAAAGTAAGGGCGAAGTAATGAATGCGATAGCAATGAACTGGAATGTTATACTAAGTAAGGCTAGCAGCCCTTAGCACCTGATCTGGCGTAACTCAACAAAACGCCGGTGTAAAGGAACGCGGCCGCTGCAGCGAGCGAAGCGACCTTCGCGCTGTCTATCACTTCAACGCAATCAGAGAGGACACAGCATGCACAACTGTATGAGCCATCTGCTGATCTCTGTCAAGATAGGGCTTGCGCGACCACGCCCAGCCAGCCAGAGTTCGCAGTTCCTACCGGAGCGACGCAGTTCCTACTGGAGGGTTGCGAGCAGTTTTTAACCTAAGTGCAATAATTATGCGATAGAAAGAAAATGAACTAAGGTGGACGAAAAAATAAAAATCAACTCGGCGCCGGTAGGGCCCGACCCGCAAAATTTGCATTATGCGTTGACAATAAACAATTGAAAATAAACAACCGATTACTTTGTGATGTACCAGCAGAAGGCGCACCGCTATGGCGGCTCATGACTCAGAAGGTGACACACGACGCTCAGATTAGATTAATGCGACTTGTATACCCGCACACTAAATGAGTGCACCAAGGCGGTTTCAATCAAGGAAGCTAAAAAAAATTCTGGAGTGGAAGCTCTCGCAATGCCTCATAGGCAAAAGTGAAGCCAGCTTTTGCCCCCCTTTAATCTCGGAGAATGCTCTTTTCGGGTCGTGCCCGTTTAGAGATTAAGTAGTTTTGCTCTGTTAATGCGAGCATTAGGTTAATTATGAAATAAAAGATTGTTGTTCCCGACGAAAGTAAGAAATCGATATCAGTATTGATGATTTGGCCTCCAATAAAAATTGTCAAGACATTGAGGTTTCTTGCGGAAACCAGCAACACAAAGACACACATGAGCGGTATCTGTCAGTAAAATTTTACCGTATTGAACTTGTAGGGCGTGGGAAGAAAACGCTCCTTTCGCTAAACGCTAACGTTTTGTCGTGCCCCTGCCGAGACGGCCGCTGCGGCCGCCATCTTTTGGGGCGGGGGGGGGGGGGGTAGGGGGAGGCACGGCTTCACTCTTGAGGCATAATTTCCGCTCCAGCAATTCTTTTTAAACCTCCTTGGATTATACACGGCGCTGTCAGCCGATGTCTTTCCGAACAACAAAACGCTTTAGCTCCTCTCGCGGGCGCGGAAAGGCGCGCGATTGGAGCAGCGCTCGCAAACTTCGAGACAGACGGTACGATTTTTCATGCGATTCGACGTCCGACACGGCGGGGGGGAAACCGGAATGGTGACCTTTCATAGCATCGTACAGCCACCATTCCCTCTCCCCCACCGCCGCGTCGGCCGTCGGATCGCATGGAAAATCGGACCGTCTGTCCCCCGCTTTACAGGCAAGCGAGAGGGGTTATGCGAAGATGAGCCGGTAGCGCCCACCCGAGCACCGCTCATCACGGCGTTTGTCTTCGGCGGGTGGGCGCGAGAGGTAGAAACAAAAGGACAGCGAAGTGAACGCGGCGACCTCGGCACGCATAACAACCGATACCGCTGCCTCCCACCCATTACGACGAGAGCGACGCGCGGTTCACGAATGCGACGAGGCGGACGGCGTGACGAAAAGTAAGTCTGGCAAGCTTCCGCAAAACCAAAAGAAAGCGCTCTTTGGTAAGCATACACGCTGTTGTGCCAGAGCACCTGTGTTCATCAATAAAACGGAAAGGCGGGCTAGTTGGTTTGGCTGCATAATGGTAATTTTGCGCACGCAACACGAAGACAGACGAAAAGTTCACAAGGACCAGCGCAGTTCCTTGTGAACTTTTCGTCTGTCTTCGTGTTGCGTGCGCAAAATTATTATGCACCTGTGTTCAGTCAACAAGGAGGGGTCAACACCTGCACTTCAGTGGAACTCCGAATGCATCTCGGTCAGCACATGCCTGGAGAGGACACGTCACAATGGACTGATACCTGATTTAAGGCCGTGCCGGTCCGTTGTTGCCGCAGCCGACTTGGTCGTGCTGGCAGGCTCCGTACTGCTATATATTTAACCTGCTATACCTGCTATAAACGTTGTTACTGTTTCGTAACCGTTAGCCTCCTTGATTTGATCCTAAGCGATAGTCCGATATTCGGCTACATCGGCTGGACAGCCTCTCAGCTTTCATCAACACGCAACACCCTTTCGTAACAGTGGTGGCCGCGGTTGGGATACCACGACCCCGTATTTCGAGCTGCGCACAAGAGGGACCCCCCTACTTCATCACAACGCACAACCGAAAGACGCTGGCCGTGGAACATGACCGGGCCTACTTATCGGTAAAAGGTGGGCAGAACTGTATTCTAAAGTAGTTAAAGATTGAAATGAGGTCAGATAACTTTTACTGCGTCACAAGAGCGCACATACGAGAATGCACGTTGAAGTGCATGACGCCACACGGATGAGGCTTCACCACGAAATTCAAATGTGGAAACAATCTACATCAACACAAAATAAATAAATAATATTCATGGATCATCTCACCGGTCTAAACCGATATGGTACTCCTTTCTCTGTAGTGTCCACTTTTAGCACCAACCACGTTCGCGTTCGGATTATGAGTCAGTCTTATAACCCACGGCTTCATTCCCCGAATAGCGGGCATGCAGGGACCAAGCGCATACTGAGCAGTTCAGGCAACCTGGGCTTGAACGCTGTACGTTTGAGCCGTCAGGCGGTGTCCTAACGTAGGCCGGTGGCCCTCCGTGAGTAAAATGCGAAACAGGCACATCCGCTATTCAAAATACATCGCCAATCACGAAAGCTCAGGGAGAGGCGGCTGGATACGGCTCGAAAAACCGAATACGCCAGCATAAACTGGGCCGGGTTAATTCTCACAATATGATTACGTCATCAGTGCGTGACGGCTTGTTTCAAAGTACAACAACAGAGGCCAACTACGCTAAACAATTCACGTCCTCCAACAACAAGAGAAAAAAAAAGGGGGGGGGGTGCACATTAATGATGGCGCAAGTGTGTGCACTGCCCACACGCACCGCTGCCGGCAATCGTGCGCACTCCCTAGAAAGCAGAGCACAGTTAGTTCCAAGCCGACAAACCAGCACAGGGTCACTTTTGCGCAAGGCCCCTTTTTGCACGGCGCCCAATCGTGAACGCGACTTCCGTCCGTTATGCTGCCGATCGGCCTCAATCATTTGAGCGAAGCACATCACAAACTACACGCCTTGGACACCTCCGACAGTGTACCAACTTTTATATCTCGCAACTAAGCCTCCGGGACATCGTTGTGGCGAGGCGTCACGCGTAGACTACATATAAGGCGAGCAGATAAGCTTTAAAAATTAAAAAAAAATCCGACAGATCCCACGCACCGTGGGAATCGCTGTCATGCAAACGGTCAGCAAGCGGCTTTCTACAACGCGTTGTTTATCTTTAAGCCAAGTGTTACGAGGCGGATCAGTGTCATTGTGCAAATTGAGTAGTTGTGCGCATGTAGCGGCCTTATATTTATTTATTTATTTAAAAATACCTCACAGGCCTCCGTTGAGGCATTGTGTAAGGGGCAGTACAAAAAAGTGAATTTCCGTAGTACTTTCATGGAACAATGTTCATGAACAGCGGTAGCAGGGCCGTAACTAAGGGGGGGTTGAGGGGGTTCTGACACCCCCCGAAATTTTTTCATGCTTTAGCTTTTCGGGTGGCACTAAATTACTTTCACGCCTTCACAGCGGCCACGAGTTGCCAAAGTTAGCCGTTCTACGCAAAAACACCCCCCGAAAAAAATTCCTGGATACGGCCCTGAGCGGTAGTGCTCATATATCAGGCACATCGACTACACAGAGAGGCCTAAAAAGTAGCTTATGCTCCGACCTAACGACGGCACTCACGTTGAGCACAGACGACAGATGCACGCTACGGTGCATATGATAAGCAGCGTTCGTTGGCGTATAATGCGCATTACATCGTTATAAGGACGGATAGCCAACACTGCAGCGCTCAGCCAACACTGCAGCCAAAAATGATGTTACACAACTACGATGCACCATCACAACTGATGTTAGACAACCATCACAACAACTGCTGATGTAAAACACTTGTTTACAATCTGTGCCGCTTGGCTGCTTGCTGAGGGTCGTTGCAGCACGTACAGTGGGGATGGAAAGAAACGCAAACAGCGAGGCGCGCTGTTTTCATCACGCTCGGACCTTGGTGGCAATGAAGGTGAGGCTAGATGGTTCTTGATTGTACCATGGATGATTTTAGTGGCTTTTTAGCCCCATCCAGGCTATAACCGCTTGAAAATAAATGCGAAACAGCAGAGAATGTAGATGCCGCACGTTCGCGTTTCTTTCCATCCCCACTGTATACGTCTGCGTTTGTCTGCTAGTGTGACGTGACGTGCAATCAAAATCGGCAAGAAGGTGTACGACGTTGTCGTGTTTAACGCACGCAAAGTTCGCTCTTATAAAAATTTCAATGTATATTTTCACTGTTCCTGCGTTGATATAGTGTGTAAAGATAAGCATTTGATCACGCGTAGCGCATACTCGCAACCACGGGCCGTGGTATGCGGATGCGAGCCACACGTGATAGGGGAAAGGGTTTTATGGAGTACATGACAAGCATGTCATGTACTCTTTGGTATATACCAAGTTAAGGAGACGACGACGAGAGCACCCAGACGTAGGCGGCTAGATAGATACAAAGTGCCTTTGCCAAAAATGCTTCACATTAAAAAAAAAAAAAGGAAAGAATGCCAATATTCCGGAACTTTCTATCTTCTGCAAAGTTGTTCTGAACCCCACAGCAACTCGGCCATCTCAGACACGCACAGACAAAACCTGGGACCTTTTGGAAAGCCCGACAGGCGCCTGTTCGCGCCCTGGCAACGGCGACGCCGTTGGCGCTCGTCACATTGCCGATCCGTCTCCATTGTTCTGCGTCCCGCGCGTCTAAACGCAGGGTGTGGTCAGAAACGCAATTACCGAAAAACAAAGAAAGAGACGTCCGCGGCGAAGCAACAAAGCCTCCACGCGCCGCTCTAGTCCCGGCGCAATCTTTCGTCGGCAGCAACTTTCTCGAGCTGATCATGCGAGGACACCCCCTTTCCTGTCCCATTTTGCTTTTCTTTATTTCACGTCGTTTTATGGCGACCCCGTCGTATACACACCAAGGAGTCCGCGTGCGCACGCGTGTATGAGGGTCCCTAAAACCCAATCAGATTTGGCGCGACCTGATTAATGGTTGCGGCCGCCAAGGAACAACACACAGCCGGCAGTGCCCCCGCCCCGTTTTGCGGTGCCGCCGCGAGCGAAGCTTCGACAAAACGGCACTTTCCTCAACAACGAAGACTGAGCGAAAAGTCAGGCGCCTAAGGTCGCGACACGCGGTACACCGCACCACTGTGGCCTGTCAGTGCTCGGGGAGGAAGTTGTAGAAAGGTTCGTCGTAAACTTGTGTTTTGGTCTAAACGAATTTAAATAAATAAATAAATAAATAAATAAATAAATAAATAAATAAATAAATAAATAAATAAATAAATAAAAGAGAGGGCGCTACAGGACCGCAATGGCGCTCCCTTCCGCTCTTCTATCTTGCACACCTCCCTCCCTCCCCATCCTCGCCCCCGCCTCGATCCGACGCTGCGCCATGTTTCTTGATGGGCTGATAAGCGTTCTCCCCAACGTCAAACCACTGCCAGGTTTACACCAGCACTACCACTACGCTCCTATTCAGGTGGTTCTCGGAAAGAAGAAAACAATGACGTTATTTTCTGCAACATTATAAGAGTAGCAGAGTTACAGCTTTGCGACGAAGTGCACTGATGCTCGCATAATTTACGATCTCCAATGTACACAAAGGGCGCTTGTTTATAAGTTAAGCGCAATAACAGCGCACGTTTAGCGCAAATCTGGCAGTGTTTTCCCTATATCTAGTGCCGGGGTTACCAAAATGTTTCCGAATGGATGTGCCTAACAAAATCAGTGGCCTCAGCTAACGTATTGCAATACGTACACGGAGTTATCACCTAAAACGTTTATTAGCGAAGCTTTGTTAAATTAAGCATGCGGTCGAATTTACTGAGTAAATAATGCCCGAATTTTCGAGTGGTCCAAGTCAATCAGTAGATTTGCGATTTTTTAAAGTTTCGTAACGTTAAAAGAGAGAGAAACACTGCGTACCACCTGTTCGCAAACTCGGAAAGACTTCGCTGCGCGAAGCATGCACTATGCACGGGCAAGCGGAAACATGGTGGATTCTCCAAATTCCAGCATGCAGTTACTATAGTTACGGCCGTGCTATTTTGTCCATATATGACGGCGAACAACGGAATCGGGACGCACGGCAATTCAGGACGAACGCTCGCGCCGGCCTTACCTAAACAGATTGAAATAGGTGTACTTACTGCAACAAAAGAAAAAGAAAATTCACTTCCCACCCGGCTGCTAAAGCCGGTCGATCGACAGCATTCTCGCAAAGAGCGTCCCTCTGACACGCACGTCGCCCTAGAGTTAATCTCTAAAGCTTTTGTAAACTGACTATCGGAAACCTCGGCAAAGCGAAATATCAAACGACTGCAGTTTTTTTATTCCACGAGGGATATCCTCGTCACATTTGTGGGGTTTCCGTGCCACTATTCTTGCAGGCCCGGATAAACACCTTCAAGTACCAATTCTGGCCAAATGAAAATTTAGCTCCACCGCACTTGATGAATCTCCAGGAACACCCAGAGCGGCAGAAGATATTAACAATGACTAATTCAGCGAGTTTTCTCCAGAGTGACTACATGCCAGGCATTTGCACTAAACAAGCAACGACATGCAGCCCAAATGTGACGAGAGACCTTGGAGTCGTAGGCCGACTGCTTGATGACCTCGGGCGCCATCCAGAAGGGCGTGCCCACGAACGTGTTGCGCTTGCTCGTCGTGTTGGTCAGCTGTCCGGCGACGCCGAAGTCGGCCAGCTTCACGTCGCCCATCTCGGAGAGCAGCACGTTGGCGGCCTTGATGTCGCGGTGCAGCTTGCGCTCGCAGTGCAGGTAGTCCAGTCCCTTGAGCACCTCACGCAGGATGACGGCGATGTGCAGTTCGTCGAAGCGGCCCGCCTTCATCAGGTCCAGGGCCGAGCCGCCGCCCAGGTACTCCATGATGATCCATAGGCGCGTGCCCTTCAGGTACGAGCCGTAATAGCGCGTAACGTAGGGCGAGTCGCACTGAGAGAGCACCATGATCTCCTGCTGGATGTCCTCGATCTCATCCTCGGCCTCCTCCAGGTCGATTATCTTGATGGCCACCACCTGCTGCGTCCGGTTGTCCAGCCCCTTGAATACCTCGCCGAACGACCCCTTGCCGATCCGCTCCTGTTTCGTGAAGATCAGCTCCGGGTCCACCTTCTGCAAAAATAATGCGGAACGGACTCAGACATGGACTGCAGCCAATAAAAAATGGTCACGCTCATCGTTCACCCCGTTTTGTATATGACTGCGATACAAGACGTGTCTGACCATCAAAATGCTTTCCCGACCATCGCAAAACGGCCATCACCGATATGTTCCTCCCGCAGTCATGAGGAAAGGACATCTCGAAATGCATGACGCCCCTCGAGGTACCGCTGAATTAAGAAAGAGAAAACTGACCGGCAAGGCACTCGCATCTTCGACTGTCCCTGCTGGCGAGGTGTCTCCTTCCGGAGGAGACTTGTCGCAGAAAGCGGCGCAAAAGCGCCCGAGACACACGACACGCAGCAACACGGTCCCGGTTCCGATCGACAATGCGCGAAACGACAGAGCCACCATCGAGGGGTGCACAACGGGTGAAAAAACCACCGGCGGCCACGTTGCATCCCTTTACAGACAGCGCAAAGGCTTGCCATAGTGCAGCACCTGACCTAATGTCAACGGGACTGCTCCGCTCTAGAGGCGGCGTCGAGGAGGAGAAGCGATGACGTCACACTAATGAACCACGCGCGCTGCGACGACACTTTAGCACCTGCCAAACACTTGACTCACAAGGCGGCTTCCCGCTTACCCATACGCGTGTTGTAATTACACTGCTCAGTAGCGTTGCTTAACAATGCGTTGTCATCTGCACCTGCTGACAGTCGGGTGCGTGCATGAAACGATCGAGAATCGTGCGTTCCTCGGAATGCCAGCACGACGAACAGATGTTTCAATCAGCCCCCAAATGGCTAGGAGTGAAATGACGAGCGAAAGAGACTGACCTTTAAGGTGACCACGGAAGGCCAAGACGCACACAGGCACCTTTCGAAATGCGCATGTTGCACGCTCGTGCCAATATTTATAAACGGACGTCCACGCAATACAATACGCTGCACAGATCGACTGGAGAAAGACATCTTAATTGAAAACTAGAGCGTTCAGCTTTCCCTTAGGTATATAAGGCAGTACATGACTGTATCTTTCTCAGTCGTGTCGTACTGCGGCTCAAACCGTTTCCAGTCGTGTACCGAGCCCGACAGTAAAGGGTAATAAGTTTTTTTTTTTTTTTGCATGCACTGAAGAAACACAACGCTTGCCTTTATGACATCATTTTCGCCCTTTGCAAACGTTACGGTGGCGTGTCATCTCCGTGTGGAAGGCACGGAGATCTTTCTCACACCTCGGCTGCGTTGGATAAATCCACGAATTACGCAATGAACGTATTGCGTCACCAAACTTGTTGGCCCGATAACTATTACAAACATAGAATTGATCAGCTGTCTGCTCACACTACACGACCTCTCCCGGCTGCGTCAAATCAGAAACGACCTCTGCTCAAGCTGAACGATGACGGCCGGCGCCAATATAATGTTTAGGGTTTTACGTGCTGCCAAAATCACCACGTGATTGTGAGGCACGCCGTAGAGGAGGGCTTTGGATGTGCCTATAGGGTTCTTTAATGTGCCTCCAGCATTTCGCCTCTATCGAAATGCGACCGCCGCAACCACTGCACCACCGTGGCTGGCGGCTGGCCGGCGCCAATAAAAGCGCTATACGCAATGCGACTGCGCAAGGCATGGCTACAACTATATGCGAGTAGTGCAACCATTACATAAACTCACAGCATCCTCGGCGAGGGGATCCATTTCCGACGAATCAGTGACCGTACCCCTCCTGCGCTCCTATCGCCCGACGGTATGCGCCGTCAAGGAAACCATTGCCGCCTTATTGCTGAACCTCGGGAGGGACGGCTGTTCTGTGCCGCGATGAAACGCGAGCGACGGACCACTCGTGAAAGAGAGATAAATGAGAAAGCAGCGGCAACCATGAAATTCCCCGGAAAGCGATCGAGGGCCCGACCGATAAGGTATATATATGCGCGAGCCTTTGCAGATTCGCCATCGATCACGCGACCTTGGGTACGTGCCCGTATCCCGGCAACGCTTATCTGCCCTTTGTCTATAATACGATAAGCGGGCCGCACAAGGGTCGGCTCCACCTACGTTCGACAGGTCGTAATACTCAGCGCCACACCTCATCGCGATAGCGACGAAAATGGAGTTTTGAAGGATTATCAGCCCTACATTCACTGTTCCCTTTTAGCGTTCCTTATTTAATGACACAGCGTGCCGTTTTAAAGGACCTCCTATTTTGTAGCGCGACAGAATCTCCACCATTCGATGCTAAACATGCTACGTTAATTCTCCCTCTAAGAACTACAGAAAGTTGAGCTGTATAGTTGGTAAATATTCATCACGAAAGTGGCTGGGCGTGCAAGCACGGACACTGCGGGAGATTAAGCGTGCTGTGGTTTCGTTCTCTCTTTCACGACGCTTCCCTTTCCTTCTAAAGTCGAATGCAAATACCTGAAACGAACTTGACGGCCTGAGCTCTCGATATCGCAGCAACACTGATTACTGGTTTGCTGGGGGAAAACAGAGCAGAAAAGGACGAGGACGCAGGAACACGGTACACTGGACATCCTCGTTCCTGCGTCCTCGTCCTTTTTTGCGCTGTTTATATATATATATATATATATATATATATATATTACCGCCATCCGAGAAGTAAACTTGGTTGCACGCGTGCGCTGCGCCCCATATTGTTCCTTTTCATCGAACAATCTGCGCCTATACAAAAAAAGGTCTTTCTAGTCAAATATGTATCATCAACCAGCCCACACAGACAACATTGTTGACCATCTCGCCGACGTCGGCAAAGGTGAGAAACTGGAAGAGCATAGCGTTTCCGAAGGAATGGTACACTTTGAGCTAAGCATCGAGACCATCGACCTTATCAGCCATCCTCTGCGCGTAGTCGGTTACACAAGTAATGTTAAATACGCACGCACATCTATGCCGAATCAACGAGAAAAATTGTGTCCGCCCGTGATTCTGTCACCTAAGACGAATTGCTGCAGAGAAATACATAAAAACAGAATAAATTTTCTTGGTGGTGCTGGTTTTCTAACCTATAGGGCCGCACACTCAGAAGGCTCGCAAGTGCGTCTTGCACTGTTACCCGGTTCCGAAGAAATAAACGCTGATGCTGCAAGAAAACGTGAGAATGTGTGTCTAAGATCGCCATCTATGGCTTTGTAATGAACGGACGTTCCCGCGCCTGTCAACACGTGTACAAGAAGCTGTGTATTTGCAGCAATCAGTATACATAACATTTCACAGCTATCGCGTAATAAAAATCATAGCGCCAACCCACCCGCCACTTTCCTTCCTGTTCTTCTTCTTCTCAGCTTCTTTACTCTTTCTGGGCTGCGAAAATTCTAGAAAACGTTACGCAGCACTAAGCTCAAGCTGCCACCACAGAAATCGAAACTGAAACCTTGATTTGATCTTGTGATGATGGACACACTTATGATTAAGGAGAATGAAGTGCGTCCCTTGAGCCGAGCTACAAGAGCACGGGGCCCGCGGCGACGCTCGAGCGACTCATGGAAAGTGGAGCCGAACGGGGTCAATCAACCGCGCCCCGCAAGTAACGCGAGCTTCGACGAACAGTCGCCGAGGCGCTCGCGAGTACACACGCCACGGCCGCTTCAGGTGGTCGGAAAGTTTCGAGCTGTCCTGCGAATCAAAGAGAGAATCCGCAAGGCTGTTCATAACAGGAGGCGAACCACCAGATCTCGTTTGCCATCTGCCGCTGCCTGAAGAACACCTCTATACAACGATGTGAAATATAGGACCCGCTCTTCCCGGGTCGCAATCCTTTGCAGCCCCAATTACTGGCTGCATTTTGCTCCAGACATGTATAGTACGCTAATGGGATGAACTTTGCGCAAGTAAACTTCAGCGTTTTAACGCGGTAGCGTTAAAGAGCTCGTTCCTCAGAAATTCCGGTGTCGGCACCTTTGGTTGTGAGCAAAAAATCCAGAAAGATGCAAACAAAATAATAATAATATTCGGTTTAAGGGAGACTCGAACACAGGTCTTCTGCCACAGAGGCACGTGACTGCTTGAAACTGCTTCGGAAAAAAAAAAAAAAAAAAACGCTATATGAGTGTCATGTAGTGGGACGAATCTCGTTAACGCATGTAATATTGCGTGGCAGAAGCGTGTGAATCGCGCAAGGAGCGGGTGTTTTAAACGGACCGAGAACTGCCCAGAACATGAAATCAGATGACTCCACTGATGGAAAGATTGTCCGTCGCATTGACTGAAACCAACCCTGTTTATTTTTTTTTTCATGAGAGATGGATTTATATTTTTATTTCTTCATTGAAAGTCGCGAAAAATGACCCGTGGCGCCTCTGGCGGCAAAAACATGAACGATCCGATGAACCCGGCCACGTGACCGTTGATTGCTGTACACGGTCGACGATCTTTTTGTTAGTATTGAAATATTGTTCGTTTCTTTATATTAACAAGTATTACTCCATAAAAATGTACATATAGGCCAGCGTTAGTAGTATGCATTAAAGTGGCGCTGCCTTCGCGTGACGTAATGATTCCATGCTCGTCAGCGCGTCTTGAGCAACTTTTCAGCGTGCTCATGCAACCGTGCACGCAGTTTACAGGTCGCTAAGATTTTGGAGCGACACAGTTTTGCTACCTACACTTCGTCTCAGAAATGACGCATGCTGCTACTCGGCGCGGCCGCGCATAAGCGTAGTGGCGTTTTCGGTTACTTGGCTTGGCTCGTGCATCGAGAGAATGACGCCGGGACAAGCGACCCATGACACAGGCGCAGCCAACCTTGGACGCATGCACACAACGCGGTACAAATACAGGGAAGGTGTATAATGCCACATCATCTCATTGTAACAGCTTGTTATTTTCAAAAATGGTTGAAAAGCTATAAATAAAGGTGGTTAAGCATAGTTACAGGAACTCCTGCGAAAGCAGAACAGCGATAGCTTTCACAAATTGCGAGAAGGGCTGGCGGCATCGCTATCAATTCTCAGCGTCGCTGGAGGAAAGCTACGTCCGTGTTTACAGCCTTTCAGATCGAAAGTACTGCTTGTAAAATAACCATGTGCTTTTGGGATTAACTACTGCAGCTACAAACACTGCGAAGGGTGATCTTTCTGTCGCGCCGTAAAAAAATGGGTCGAGAAAAATCAGTTGTCGGTCCCTTTCAAGGCCCACCCATTACAAAGCGCTCAGACATATTTAATCATCATCATCAACAAAAGCATCAACAAAGTGAGCAGCTGGGTAGATTCGCGTGCTGCCTTACGGACACGTAGTGGGCCCTTCGCCGATTCGCAAAAGAAAGAATTACGGCGTAGTGGGCACTTCGCAACTGTATTTGCAGTAGGCACTCTAGGATAGTTTGAAACGGCCAATGTTACGCGCACAGACGTTCGTTTCCTTCCGGCACGGTTGAGGCATGCACCGAGAACAGAATCTAGGCTAGCAGTCGAGAAGGCGAAGCTCAAGCGTCCTCCAAGCTTTTTTTTTTTTTTTTATCGCAACAATTACGGATTTACTTTGTGTGCTTCCCTCAATGGCAGTTACTTCGGCTTCTTTGTTGCATGTTCCCAAACGGGAACATGCAACAAGCGACTACCACCATGTACATACAAGTCGTATTTCTTGACCAATACAGAAAGCAATCTTACAGAGGGATCATGGCCTTTCACGCTGTCGCTGTTGAAACAGCAAAAATGTAAAAACGAACGCAGAATCTGTACACACACAACAGCACGACAACCGCGGCGTCAACGGTCAACGGAAGGCACTGTAGGAAGTTGCGCAGGTCGGTGGGCTCGCCTTCCGTGCTGCGCAACGCAATCGCGAGCGTTCCGATCGGGCAGCCGTGACGCGCGCACGCGAGCCTCGCAACGCGGGCCAACGGACAGGGCTGGGTGCTGGTGGTGGTGCAAGGGGCAGGCACTGCAAATCAGGGTCGCGCGCGTGCTTACCAGCCGCACCGCACGTGATGACAGGTACGCTACACGAACTAGCGCACGAATCACGCAATACACACGCGGAGCGCCTTCCTTCGTGAGCGGCAATGACGACGGCGCTCTGCAGAGGCTACGAAAAAAAAAAAACATATATGGTAGAAATTGAGTGGCGTCAATCGTCAATGCGACTCCACGAAATAGCGTCGTGAAAGCGCTCCCAGCGCCTGAACGGCGCGCCGGCTTGCACGGAGGAGGATAGAGCATCGTGCTCCATCGAAACGAGATTGCCGCGGCGGTGATCGAACCCGCGTCCTTCGGTTTAACAGACGAACACCGCGTAACCACTGTAATACCGCAGCGGAATTAAAAAAAAAAGGGTATTAAACGCCGTTACAGGAGCGTGTGACCGAAACTTTGAGGGTCACACCGCCAAGCGGAGACCGAAGGCCACTTAAAGGGCACATCAGCGCGCACATGTAAACCTCAGGAAATGCGCATACTTTCAAGAAGCAACGATACCACACACAGAAAAGAAAACGGAGGTTGAGAAGAGCGAAGGAAGGAGAGAAGGAGGCGCGACGACGCTTGCTTCCTGCAGCAGAGTCCAACTGCGCATTACTGCAGCACTGAGAAAAAGAAAATACGGGGCTCGGTCCTGCGCGGTCCGCTGGTGCCGGGTCAAGTCAGACTTCCGCAAGTGGGCCTCTTGCCGCCGGGCTGCCTCGACCAACGAGCGCCGCCTCGTTCCTCTCATTCCGCGCGTTCTTTTGTTCTCCGCCGCCTCGGGGCGCTCAACGCATACGCTCTCGTTATTCTACCACGCGATCACACACTTTCGCAAAGAAAGCCGCTTTATTCTTATGTGGACAGCACGCTCTATGGAGGCGAGAAACTACATCCTCGCAGACCACGCATTACAAAAACCAGTGAACTCTGCAAGAGACGACCAGTTATAGGGGACCATTTGTCGTACATTTGAGTACGTATACTTGTATGTATACTAATTTAATCATGGAGAAACTCGTCTGACGGGTGGGTGTTTCTCCGTTTACGGGAAACTACATGCGGAAGGCGTGTACATCTGTATACGGAACCGCGCTGACTGAGTGCGCCGAAAATCAATGCGTGACGTCCTAAGTATGCACACTATGTGATGACGCGAAGGGCAATGCGATATGTTCGTGTGATAATACCAAGGAGGCCATCAACTGTATAGGTTCCCTGCGCGCCTTACACGTAGTTATCAGCAATAACGCCTCTGTAGCCTTTACTTTCTTTCCCGAACCTTCGACGTAGCACGAAAGAAAGAACAAAGCCAAGATAGGCACACGCAGGTGCACAATACCTTAAATTACACGTCCAAACATACGTCACATAGACTGCCAACCTCTAGATCACAATGGTCGAATTCCCAGTGGCAATCATGCCGAGTGGCCAGGCTAGCATGCCTGTGCCAGCTCGGCACAATCCTCCTTAGAGCTTAACTGAAACCGCGACAACCATGCTCATTTATTTAGAACATACTGCGCACAAGAAAACGAAGCAGCTGGGGTTTACATGAAAATTAGTTCAGTAGTAACTACTTAATGAGGGCTAGTTGGTTCATATTTAGAAGTGAGAACGGAACCGAGTGACATGAACAAGGACACAAAGGAACAAGCACCACAGGACAACTGCTGTGGTATTTGTTCCGTTGTGTCCTTGTTCCCGTCGCGCTGTTTCAACCTCAGTTCTAATTACAATGCAACATCGTTAATATGGTGACAGAGTTGTACAGAAATTTAAGCATAAGTAATCGAACAGGACCAATCCAGATATCATAGGTCAAACACTAACATCGGAAGACATTCACCAATATAAAAGAAAAGACGTACGCACCAAAGAGAGACTCGAAAGCATGCAGAAAAACCTTAAAATTGTCAAATGCATTGCAATATTTGACCGAAGAAAGTCCAACTTTTCAAGCGCGCATAATCAGGTTTTAAGTTGCGATCGTGACGATGTCTTAAGGAAAGCGAAGTGAAGGGCACCAAGGCTGCCCGCGTACATATGTGTTTAGAGAGTTACCAGCAACTCTGATCTACCACAGCAACTACTAGCAATTTTGTTGTTGGATTGTTAGATCAACTATAGTTGATCCAACCACTCGGATCAACAACTAGCAGCAACTAATCGAAGAGAAGCCATGCAGTAGTGGCGTTCGCCGAAAACGCGGCGCTTTCGCAGCCGACCTGCCACACGCATGTTTGTAAATGCGGTGCGGCGAAGGGCCTGCAACTTTCTTCGTATCGCGCCATCTGACCTCCTCGCCGAGAGCTAGCCTCCCCGAGTCGTACGTAACAAGCAAACCCGTCGAGGCTGCGGTGCTCGCAACGTCCTATCTGCCGCCGCACCGCACTGGAAAAGTATAAAATGAAAAGGAAAAAAAAAATTCAGGAAGCTGTGGCTACGGCGGGAAATCGACGGCAGCCTGTTCTTATAGATGCAAAGCCGGTGCGGAAAAGGAAACGAGGGTTATCCAAGGGCGAGCTCCGTGCATCTGGATAACAAGGCGTCGTGCTTGACAGTGTGCACGCTTTCTCCTGTCGTAGTTCTCTGCACATATAAGTAGCAGCTGGCGGACCCCTTCGCAGACAATTCGAAGGCGATAAACAAACTGAAAACAGGAAGGCTTTACAAAGGAAATCTAAAACACATGGGAGAACGAGATACGGGACGACCTATTTTAGAATTTTAAGGTTAGAGCTACACCGTGAGACAATGAACCAATGACGGCGCGGTCCTTTTGTTTCGTTTTTCTCCTGTTACAATCAGCGGCTACGAGCGAACTTCGTTTGCATAATGACGTGGAAAATGTAGATGTGGGATCAAGTCATAAAGGCGCATCCAAGCGACGAACGTGCAAGTAGCTCGGCGCCTTCACTGGAATCGACACAGTTAGTTGGGCACATCCTAGCTGCACCGCATTAAGCGCCACTTCAGGCAAGGGCATATTCCTCGTTCGAAGAAAGAACCAATAAGTTCAGCAAACAGGCCGGCGCCTCTCAGCCCGTAGCGGTCACAGAAACGGGAAGCTGCGCATGTTCTGTAAAAGAACGGAAGACTGGTTCGGAAACAAGTCGCTGCTGGTCGCCGCTCCCACGGCGGCGCAAACCGCGAGTAAGAGCGGCACGTGTATTCGGACACATTCCCCTCCGCGCCATTGTCGTTGTTACTGCGCTCTCACGATACAGCGCCCGCCGCAGTTGGCCTAATGTTTTCTCCCACCACCGCGCATTTGCCATCCACAACGGACATCGACATACTTCTTCCGTAGACGATGCCTCCTTCCCCGCGGTCAGTGCTGAGAATCCTCCAGCCAAATCACGCAGCAGAAGAGAGAGAGAACGATCGACGCAGATGACTAACGCTTAGAACTTATCTCGTGGACGAATAAGGAACGATTTTTGCCGAACTGAAACCATCGAGAGGAACTGTTGCTCAACAAACGCGCCTCTAGCACCGACATGTGCACGGCGGTACGCTAGAATGTGCACAACTGCTTTCCCGTATCCCGTGAGGCGGTTTCCCCTCATATGCTTTTCCCATGCACGGCTGTGGCAGTCACAACGCAAAGCGCATGTCTCGCTACATAAGCATCTTAAGGTAAGCAGCACCAATAAGTCTCCAAACAAGTTTCCGACGAGTTTCCATCAACGATAACCGCTCATGTATACACAAGCCGCGACACCCACCCGCGGGAGCCCGAGAGGGGGGGGGGGGGGGGGGCTGCGCCACTCCGGCGTCGAGGCCGTACACGTGACGAAACGACGAAACGGCCCCGCATACCTCCGCAGGACCTCATCGCGGAAGCGAACGGCGAAGCCCGCGGGGCGCGCTCGGATAACGCCTGACGCAAGCCGACCGACCTCAGGGGGGGGGGGGGGGGGCACATACGCAACGCCAAACCCCCAGACGTCCCTGGCACATCGTAACCGCGCACGCTACCGCTGCTGCAACAGCACGCTCGGGGTTACGTACGTTAAACAGCGCTTTCGGCGCTCCAAATGTTCACTCACTCTGGAGTGGGGCCCTGGACTAGGGGACCCACCCACCTTCGCCCTAATTCCCTTCAGTTCAATTAAGTTTGTACTACTACTACTGGTGAACGTAGAGTAGTCCACCGAGCGGAACATGCATGCGGTGGCTTTCGGCTAAGGGCTGAGTGCTAGAGGGCGTTTGCCCCGAAATTTCAGACTTCCTGCGTGGTGCGCACTAACTTTCAACGACCTCGATCCGAATTTTCGATTAGTTGTTAACTTTTAGTAAATATACATTATGTACAATGCATAACTTCCCTCACATTTCTTTGTTCAGATTGCCCTTTACCGCCAAATTATAGGCACGTCCTTCGCTGAGAGTTTGCGCTGCGGTACAACAGCATAAGAAACTGCGGGCATGTATACACGCAACACCGGAAGTTCGTAGAGGAGGAGGAGGCTTCTGGCGCTCGATCTCGCGCAAGAGGTGCGAGGAGAGCCGGCGGAGACGAGGCCACAGTGAGGCGGGCACAAATTGTGAGCCTTACGGTGATTACGCTGCGCCTAGAGGCAAACGTCGCGCCAAGCTGTTCCAATGGTGGGCAGCGGACGCACGCATACGGTCACAGCAGCCGAAGGTACGTACACGTGGGACCGCGTCAGCTGCAGTCCCGAGGCGTGTGGATGCCAAGTGGCGCAACACAGGACGTGAGAACGACGGCAAGGAGGTAGAATTGCGCAGAACGCGTCGCGATCATTTGATGCGCAACGGGTCACTCGGAGCTGTGAATCCATATTTTAAATTCACTGCTTTCCTCTCGCGCCTCCGAACAGCACTCGTATACGCTTCTAAATAAACACGGGCGCTATACGCTCGGCCAGTACCACAGGCAGACCACGGAAGTGAAAGGCGTCTACAAAAGCGAATAACACAATTCGTATCAGTACATCACATTACACTTTGTCGTGAAAGTATTGCCCGCCTATTGAAGCAATCCGGGTGGCGAGACACAACCGCAAAACCACATATTTTCTGTAATAACTACTCCTTAGTTCTATAAATTTAAAACGAAGCCAGTTGAATGGCAGACTTTGCGTGACTGACATCGCGCTGTAATGCACGAGGCGGATCAGACGCAGTCGCGAAAAAGAAAACAAAAATGGTGTTGATAAATTGGAGTAATCAGTGGTGGGTCTAAGCACAGCTGGTGTAACATGCCCGGACGTGAAAGACTTCGTACAAGCGGCGTACGAGAGATTTAAATTCACAGCGCTAAACTTGAAGCACTGGACCTCTACCAAGAGTAAGAACAGAGCGAAATACATTATCGAGCTGCTTACGTATGCTGAAACAGGCGCACGGAAGCATGCTCATATAAACCACGCCAACTATGTGGCGAACTTGTCGCCCAATTTTAAGCACATTACATTTCAGGCAGCCAGCGTTCCCAGGTTCGATTTCAACTACTCGTTTTTGTTTTTTTCCCTGTAAAGTTTACACGATATAGACCAGTTTGAACGGGACATGCAATACGTTCGCGTTATGCGGGGGTTGTTATTGCCTGGGGGGAAGATAACAATCACTGAGATATACTCGAGTCATGTTTGCAAGCTCGAACTTGACAAAAGAAAACGGGGCCGCCTGAGAACTCGCGGTCAGAGATCTTGCCATCAACGCACGGCGGCGGTGAGAAAGCGAGAGATGCGGTAGCTGTCTCGCAAAGAAGGCGTTGATGCACGCAGCCAGTCTACGCTATATATCCGCGCGGCTACGCTCTACAAATCCTGCGCGAGCTGACGCATGCGGCCCGCTTCGCACGGAAAACAGCGAAACAAGCGAGAAAAAGGTGCTGCTTCCGGGGGAGCCCGGAATGTGAAGGAAATGAGCAAGAAAGCGGCAGGAAGGTAGGGTAGCCACTTTAGATGCCTGCCACGCGGCCGGCTGTGACCGCGGGAACGAATTAAGGGGGACGAGAGATCGCAGGAGCCACGAGGGTCACCACGACAAGACACGAACACTGGACGATCGTGGATAGCAATCATGACCGCGCCGCCGAAAACGATTGCCATCCACCTCGGATATCGATCAAGTGGCCACCGTGCGTTCTGTAGCTCAGAACTGAGGATTTTATTTGCTTTAGATTCATGTCCTCAAGCTTCGACAGCAAAACATTCGTGTCGATTCGGCATCGTTTTCGAGAGCAATACTCAAATAATCAATGCTGTACGCTTAGCGAGGGGCAATCCCAGAATCTCGGAGGATATAGATTACGTCTTTGTTAGTTGTTTTTATCCTCCATAGGTGGCGCCACTGAACGTGTATTTACCGGAATGCCGGACAGACTAAAAATGTCTGTCCGGTATTCCGGTAATGCGAAGGCGTAGCGTAATACCGGATAGCGGATAGCGCCAACTGCGATCACCTGGTTTCAGCCAGATTACCGAGGATAGAGCGACCTCGATTACCGAAGCCGTAAACGTGAGAGGCCTAAAGCCCCTGACCGGCTGGATAGGCGGCGCCATCTGAACCAGGCTGAGCACAATATTGGTATTGCAGAAAATTAACATCGGGCATTTTACTTCCAATGTAAATGCCTTAGTACAATTACGAATGAGTTGCCTTTTTAATCATTTTTCCCTCAAAAACACTAAGCGAAAACAAAGGTGTCTATGACTGTGGTTGCACGAAGCGTCACAAGATGACACCATCGTCCGGTAACCTGGTATTGCTACACCCCTTCGCTTATACCGGGATACTGCACACGCTAAAAACCTCTCATGATTTTACGGCAGCGTAATTCAACATTATCTAAATTAAATGTAGTTTAAATGCTGTTATCATCACCATTTAGTGGTTTGCGTAAACGTAAAGGTTTACGTACGTACGTGAAGGTTTACGTTTGGGCAGCTAAAAAACTGTACTAAAACTCGAGTTCCGGTAAAACGGTAAACGTAATCCGGTAACGGTAACGTAAAGAAGTATACGTTACAAGCTAAAACTCCCTAATAATTCAGTGACACGTAACTCGAAGGAACTTGCATAAGTTCTCTATATATGGTCGTGGTGGAAGCGAGGAATTCAACGACAACAAGTGTTCCATCTTCGCTCACTTTTTCCATGCTAACTGTTCTTAGGGTCTTTTAGCTTCCGTTAGGGTGGCCACCCTACTTCCGTGTTACCGGATATCGGATGGAATCTGCGCATGCGCTAACCTTCGCGGAGCGTAAAGGTTTACGGAACGTAAACTACTCGCCGGATAGGCTTTACGTTTACGGCCCTATCTCGCAATAACCGCTTCGCGGAGACTCCAGCCACCGAGTCAAAATAAGCTGAAGTGCGAGCGCCACTTACGATCACCCTGTTTCAGCCGGATTACCGAGGCTAGAGCGACCTAGAATACCGAATCCGTAAACTATTTTAACAAGTTACGTTACGCAAATACGGTAAGGCAGTACGGTAGCGCTCCTTCTTTCCCGCTCGTTTTGCTTAAAGGGACACTAAAGAGCAAAACGATTTTTCTCGCATATCGTAAAGTAGTCTTCCACGATACCAAAAACACCACGCTTGCTGCGAGAAGACGCTTAATAAGCGAGAAAACGTGCAAAAAGAAAATACAGGTGGCGACGCCACCTTGGAATTCCCGCACCATTTGCCGTGACGTCACATATTTTTGACGGCGCCTGCTTGGGCCTACGTAGTTCCTAATCGGTTAAATCGAAGTACTCTGAGGGGGCCAGAGACTTAACATAACGAGTTTGTGGAAATTTCGTCGAGCCAGTGGCGCCAAAATACGTTAAATGCTCTTTCAAATCTTTTACGTCACGAATGATAAAGTTCGGCGCGAAATTTAAACATGAAACTTTGAACTTTGTTTTCTCCTCTAATAATAGATCTATGGTGGTGAAATAAACTACACAAGAGTTCTCCGAGCACACTTTATCAATTTAAACCAATTCATTGTTTCTCTTTAGTGTCCCTTTAAGCCGCTTCCAGTTCCAGTGACTGTGCCCCCCGAACGACAGGTCCCTCCATAACAATGCGTAGGCTGACAGGCAACAATGTGGCGTGACAACCCCACAGTAATAAAAAAAAAGCGTTTGTGGTGTTGGGGTGCCTTCACTGGAATTAGGAGCGGCAAAAACACAACGACTGGGAAAGGAGGAGCGGTGCCGTACTGCCTTACCGTATTTGCGTACCGTATTTCCGTAACTTGCTAAAACACTCTGTTAGAGAGTTCTAGCTAGTTACGGAAACAGTACGCAAATACGCTACCGTATGACGGTGCCGCTCCTCCGTTCCAGGTCGTCGACCTTTTTCCGGTGAAGGCACCACAACACCACAAAAGCTTATTCAACAATTACTGTGGGGTTGTCGCGTCTCATTGTTGCCCGTCAGCCTATGGATTGTTACAAACGAGACACCTGTCGTTTGGGGTACGCATTGCCACTGGAACGGGGAGCGGCAAAAGTACAACCAGCGGGAAAGGAGGAACGCTACGTACTGCCTTACCGTATTTGCGTAACTTGCCAAAGGCGTACGCTAAACGCTACGGGTCGGTTAGCGTACTCCGCACGCGCATTTGGATCCCGCTATTCCGCTACGCCCGATCTTCCGCTAAGCCCGCTAAACTATAACTGTCTATTCTCACGCTGTACGTACCGCTGAAGCACTCCGTACAGATGCTTTAACGAGGCTGAAACGTGCGGCCGCGGTGTTTATCACGGGGTTAATACTGACGGTTTATTAAAGCTTTTCTCAATTACTGGTTACGTTTGTCTAGAAATCTTAATTGGTGCTTGCCGCTCGTCTGTTGTTTTCATTTTTAGTCGACCAGTGGTGAGTAGTGCGATTTGACCAATTTCTGTGGCATATACCCGTTCATGATGATGATAGTTTTTTTACACATTTGTACAGACCAAAGTTTCACGGCCGGCTTAAACAGCTTCGCTATTGAATGTATCTTTTGAGAAAAATAGTTTTAAAGGTTTGAAGCGAATGTCCAGGGGACAAAAAAAATTCTGGAGGCGAGCCTAATCCTTGACTTGGCTAGTGTCTGGTAGTTGTATTCCTTGGGTTAACCTCGTGTTTCGTAGCACTGCCGAGGCGGATCTCAGAGGCCACGCAGAAAGAAGCGCATGGTTGAGATCTGCTCCGCCAGGTACCGCAACGATCCCAGCTGCTCACAAGAAAGGCTATTTCAAAGAATTCATTCAATTAATTTTCATTAATTATCCCGACAGTTAATTGGACATTAGGCAAACTTATGCTCAGATATCATACGTATCCAATACAGATCTCAACTCGAACCAGGACAATCGGTTTCGTACCAATTTCATTTCTTTTAAACACCTTTTCTGAATATCCGGAAAACAGGAAGTAAGTGCTTGGAAGAGAAACACGACTGTCGCTGGCTGCTCGTCACTAATAATAACTTCCATCCCAGAAAAGACAAACGTGGTCGGGGTCTCTCAGTTTCGTTCCCTCGCAGCAGCTCGGTTATCTTATGCTCGTGATCCATGCTGCGTGTTTGCGGCACGAAACGACCGGCTCTTTGAGCAGCGCACAACTGCTTGCAGCGCTCAGTCGTGAGCGGAGTACGCGAGAGGGATGATCCTCGGACAAACGGCTCTCATCCGGCGCCTCAATCACGCCGTTTCTGTGGCGAAATTACGAGAAGCCGTGCGCTGTACACACCGCGCGTACACGCGGATGAGATGGGCCACCCGAAGGCAGTCTTCCTACAGTGTACGCGGATGCTTCTTCACAGTTCGCCGTTCCGCGTTCATAAGCTGCTGCTCGCGGGACGAGATGATGCTTCACAACTCACGACTGCGACGGCGCCTCCCTCCACATTTTTTTTTTAGGGGCGAAGCTCCTAAAGCCGTGGGTCTGTCCCTCCTAGCTCGTACGTGACCGCCTATGCCGCGCGTATGTGCCAGTGGTGATGACAACGAAGCAGCGCGAGTGTTCTTGGCCCAGCGCAGGGACGAAGAAGACGTTGCAGTTCTTTCTCTGATCGATAAAGCGTGTTTGTTTGTCGTGCTCCGTGTCCTCGTCGATCCCACGTCGTTACACTGGTGGAGGTGCGGGGTAAGCTTCATGCTTGGCACTCCATCGTGGAGCCGACAATCGAGCCCGGAATCGCCACCGCGCGTCGAAACACCGGTCCACCGCGATTCAGTCGCCGTCTGCTAGTCGCCGTCATGACCGTGTACATCGCACCCAACATGTCTATCGGGGACGTCAAGTCGTTTATAAACGCTGCGTTACGTGACTACGACAACAAGTACAAGAACCGTCCGTTTGTGCTGGTTGGGGACTTCAACGTGGACATCATTGCCAATGGCTGGATCGTGCAGCACATGCTTTCCAAATACGCACTCAGATGGATCCATATGCAACCTACCACGATCCGAGGGACGTGCATAGACTTAGTGTTTGCAAACTTCCCACTGCAGCCAGTACAAGAACCTCTCTCACTTCATTTCACAGACCATAAAGCCGTCATAATGAAGGGACCTCGCAATCCAGCCGCCATGACAACGACGAAATGAAAAGAACAAACGAAGAAACGAAACAACAAACTAACAAGAACAAAATAAAAGATGATTTTGTATAATATACGCACAGTCTTACGTCTTTCTAATGATGTAATGGGCTAACTTTCACGGGAGAGTTAAGGTTTACAGATGATCTCCCCCTCTCGAGCTTCGCCCACTTAACATCATTCATTCCATGGATATGGCGTGATTTTTTCTTTCTTGAAACAAAGGAGCCCCACCAATCGTCCGATGTAGACGAGGCGGGAAACGATGTCAATGACGCTTTCAGACGAGCCCGCGCTGTATACGGTCTGCAATAGACGCAGTTGCATGTTTCCCGTCCGACGTGTATATCAATTATTTTCTCGGCACCAACTGTGTTCGCTGTACTTTCTCGCTTTGTGCTAAGATACATTTCGTTGTTTACATTCGATGACATTGTGGACAGCTTGCACTGCTTCCCTATACGGCTTTCACGACGGTGAGTGAGTGAAAAACTTTATTACAAAATCCGGCATGTTTGTGGTCCGGGCTAGACCGCAGAGGTAGACACCAGGAGACCTTGTCTCCCTATAGCCTCCGTGGCCTGCTGGATAGCCCATCTTTGGTCTTCGACCTCCGAGCTGAGAAGGACTAGCCGCCACCGCTCCCGGAGGGGCTCAGGAGAACTTGTTGATAAGTTGGGGCATTCCCACAGTATATGTTTATACGAAGCCCTTTCTGACGGTACTCGTAATATTTATTTTTACCCGCCCTGCTGTTCATTGTATAGGTATTTGGGATTAACCATTAAGTTACCCTGGGTCAACCCACCCTTTTTACACACTCGTACAGGGTTGCTAGTAGAAGTGAAGCCAAAGAAAGCCTCGTATTGAGCCTTGCGAAACCAAATTCCGTTGTGTTACACGTTATGTGGGCCGCCAGAGAGATCAATGAAAATATTCGCCCATAATTAATTATGCGAACAGTTTTAATGGCGACATTGAGAATGCCCGCGTGTACGTGGATGTCACATTCGACGAAAAAAGGCACGCAACAGTTAACGCGAAATCGAGCGTGGCGCTGGCACTCGCAGAGTGGATAAACATACGCGGGAAATATTCACTGAATATTCCTGCATCACGTGAACTGCCACAAAGTGTATAAAGCGAACGCACGCAGTGCCAGCCAGGGCTGGGCAGAGATACTCGGAAAATTATTCCGGAATACAGATATCAAAATACACGGGCTGGTAGCCTAAAAAACAGATACTAAGATACCTTCGTCTTGGACGTAACGGGATATTCCGGAGACACTTTTGCGAAAAGACGAAAAAGTATCCCGGAAGCACGGCCCGGAAGACAGATACAGGAACACAGATACTGGAATACTATTTATTTAGGGGATGTTGCTGCTCCGCAACGACATTTATTGAGCGCAACATATTATAGTGAAAAATGTTGAAGCGCATTGGAACTTGCATGTCAAGCATATCTCTCGAATCACAAACAACAGTAAGTGAATTAAGTGACATACACGCAAGATGTGCTCTGCGTTAATTGCCCTAGCAGATTCACAAATCCTCTAAACAGCATTGGTTCGGACAAGACTCGCGAAAGAGAAAAGTTTCTCTACCGCTGGAGAGGAGCACAAGTTGGTCTTATGACGAATAAATACCGTATTCCGGAAAGTCCTGCAACATCTCTTCTCGGGTCAACTATGGACGGATACGACTTAAGAAGGCAGGAGAGGCCCCGCCCGGAAGACCGAAGCGCGGCAGCCGATCGCATCCGCGAATAAATAAATAGTCCCGCTCATGCACGCGCCGATGTTCTCCGAAGGCGGAGCCCTCGGCCGTCCCGCTCATGACGTCAGTCCCGAGTGCGCGCCCATTGGTGCAGGCTTGTGTTCATCCGCCTTTGAGGAGGAAATGCCGCTGCCTTCTAAAGTTGTACCAGACTTAGGTACCGGAAAAAAAAAAAAAAAAAAACTTGGGATGCGGCCCTGCGAGACTGTCATCGGCAGGGGCCGACGACACTGCCTCCGCGATGGTGCCGTGCCGTCGCAGTTCCCCGACCGCTTCATTATGTTTTTCAATCGCCTTCACGGTTGATGTGAAGGAGATCGTGATATGACCATGTGACCGCGTGAGTGTGTATATTTGAGCTTCGCTTTGGTGATTAAAAGAGTTGGTAGTCTAGCCGCTTTCCAGTCTCCTTCACCGTTTCCTGTGTTCGCCAGTTTTTGGGTGGATATATTTCCTTGATGCAATGCACCAACTAGCCCAACAACGAGTTCTACTAGATCAAAATTTAGGTCCTAGTGGTAAAATATTCACCAAAATTCTAATATTAGTCATATTTAAATAATTCTGCATCGGTTAAAAGAGCGGAAAATTTAGAAGAAAATGGTATATGTATTACGTGAATATCCCTTTTAGTCACAGAGAAAACGGTACCTCAAAATGGCCAAAAATGCATGGGACATATTACCCTGTGCCCTTCAGGCGAACGGACAGTTCTTGCTTCAAACACGCGCATAGGTGTCACGGCGCTTCCCACATTGGTTCTCGTGCAAGGAAACGTGCCCGCGCTGCACGTGTTTTATAAAGCACTTGGTTTTACACACTACGGTAACCAGACTATACGACAGAAAGGCCAAGCCATTCGCAAGTCGACCAAGTGCTCCGACCTCCCTGCCGAGCCGTCACTGTGGGAAGCAAAGACCTTCCTCGAGGGGCTTCGCAAGGACGCCCGCAATCATCGCGCGTTGCACGCAGTTAGCACGGAGTCGCCCAACAAAATTACGGGGGTTTGCTCCGTAAGCATTTCGTCGCGCATTTCCACGCACACGGAGGAGCTATAGAGCGCTGCACGAAAACCGGGAAGTGTGCGCGCTCGAGTCAAGCCTTCTTCGTGCGGCTCTGCACAGCGGGGAGGCTCACGACGGCAGAGAAAACGAACGAGGCCACATCGGGCGACGGTGCAGCAAAAGCAAATTGGCGCGCGCAGAGTTGCGCCTCTATCGGGCGGCCGCGCCGCCAATCGTTTCGACAGCGCCGTGGGGAACCATTAAATGCGGCTGCCCCAAATTGGAACGATCTGGAACGGCCGGAGCACGAGCGCCTTCTTGCGCGAGGAGAAAGCGCATTCTCCTGAGTTGCACCAGGTGCGGAGAGCCGACCTTTCACTCATATATCCTCCGAATTTCCTTCCCTTAACGGGACACTAAAGGCAAATATAACATTTTATGTCAGAGTGAAAGGTCAGTGCTTGATAAGGTCTAAAACGTCAATATTGTACACAGCAGCGCATTCGTAACTGAGATATTAAGGTAAATGTAGGACACGATTTGCGCTACCAGTGGGACATTCCGGAACACAAGGGCCTCGACACAATTAATCGCAGGTACGTGAACTAGCCATGACAATACATAAAACTTGACTGCATTACAGGACGGAATAAAATGAAACTAGACATTACCCTTGTTTTTGCCGGGATGCGCTACACTAAAGCCCCTTGCTCCGTTGCACGACGCAAAGTGCGCAATGGCGCGAATGCTATGTGTCACAAGGCCATTCTCGGGTGCTTTGAATTGCACTAAGGGTATGCGGAAAACTAAAACGTGATTTTCTTTCAAATTAATGCATTTCCTTGGCAAGAAATAAGCACTACGAGGTTTCCGGAACGCTATTTAAACAATTTGCGTCGACTTAATATTTCATTTTAGTGTCCCTTTAAAGGGACCGACAACCAATATTTATGGTACCTGTTTTCTATAGCGCAACGCAAAGCTTACCGCTAGGAGTGTCTAATCACGTAATGGTAACGTGGAAAACGCCGCGAAACATTAGTAATAAGAATTGTTCCATCTGTGGTGAATATTAGGTCGTATACACACGCGACAACATATGCAGCAAACAGCATATGTTGACCAGAATCTGATCAGAACCTGCCTTTATACTACATACACAACGACGGGGCCGACGCCCTTGTTTAAAACGCCACACGTATTCAGCAGCATCGTCGCTATGAAACGCGATACCGCGCGGCTGATGAGGAGTCCCATATCTGGAGGCATGCAGCAATATAGAAACACGATAATGAAAATCGTGCCGAGGGCAGCAGCACCAGCACAGTGGCCGACGTTCCCTCCGGCAAACAAACACTAAACAGAACTTTTACGCCGCAGGGCATGTTCGAAATACGTACTTCGCGCTCACACACGTTCGCTCGGTCTGACGTGTCCCCACGTAACGCCGCAGAGCCTCCTGACCTCGAGGAGAATCCGGCCGCTCCCACTGTGCGGCAGCCACGAGCCAGGCCGCCGACAGTGCGTGTGGGCTTGCAGTAATCCACGGTGTGCACAGGTGGTAAGACACCTGCCGGACGGCCAATAAACAAGATGAGCTATTCGGATTGCGCGGCAACAGTGTACCGCAAAGTCCAATGTCACTGCTTCTTGACGCCAGCTGCGGATTCTGCGTCGGGGCCGGAGCATCCAACAACTGCCTCGTCACAACAGAAGAGCCCCCACTGGCGGGCGAGAGAACACGAAGGCGACTGGTGACCACCCAGGCGCTCGCACCTTCCGCAGGAATTTCCACCTAGCAGTTCTTAAAGCCCAGATTCGAAATGCGGCCGCCTTCTCTTTCTATGCGAAATCGACGACGGCACGTGTACTCCCTTTGCACCTAAATAGGCGGTGGTTAGACACCAGGTATGAGTGGCAATACGAAGTTCGTACATCTTGCCGAAAAATAATCCAAGTGGCTAATGCAAGAGAAAAAATAATTGTTCTGGTTATGAATATTCTTTATTCACTGTGGCAGCAGAGCGTGTATGGATCTTATTTTGTTGTGCTAGAAAATACAACGTACAATAAGTAGTTGTCCACAGTCGACGCGACAAACAGGCCGTGTTTGTGTTTCGCAAGTTGCATGTCTGAAGAGTTCTGCCTCGACAGGGTGCAACCTATTAGGCCCACGGCCAAACACTGCCAGCGCTTGCGAGATGCGCCGAGCTACGAGCAGTCGCCGGTGAGCGCCACTGCATGCAGTCTCGCTTGGTTACGCTCATCAGGAGGTCGCGAACACTCGCATCGCACCTGCCCCACGAAACAGCAACAACAAAGGGGGGGGGGGGGGGGGTAGTCGGTCTGGTAGAGTTTGATTAGGCCGAAGAGCCACCAGCAAATACAAAATCACTGCTTCGAATGAATCAATTGAGGTGGTGTCAAAAAGTTTCTCACGAAAGACATTAACAAAATTAACAGGCATTCTCGTTATTAAGCGCCAATAATACTAGAAAACTGCTATAGTGGCACCATATTTAGTCAATACTAACGCGGTCGCTGCGGCCACGTAAAGAAAGATTGCAAGAATAAAAGAAAACCAAAAAAATGCGAATTTTCTCAAGGGGGACTGTGGTGTCATGAAAATTAAAGGAGGGACACCGACCGTGAAAAAAAAATATGAAAAAAATATTGGCCGCGTACCTGCGTGCTTCGCTGCAAATGATGGTCTTCTGCCGGCCGTACTACACGAGTCCTGGTCTCACGAGTCCTGGCCACCCGTGATGCTGTTCTCGTACCATTTGGGGAGAGCCTAGCCACTGCCATCTGGCAGTGGCGTCGGGAAACATGAGCTTGCGCAGAACCCAGGGCCACTGCCAGGTGGCAGCACCATATCGTCGGCAGAGGGCTTTTTCGTGAATAGCGTCGCATTTTCAGCGCAGCCTAAGAAACACTAAGGTCTTTAGAATTACGTATCTATGTATTTTCTAGTAAAGGAACACACCACCTCATACTTATGTATTGATGTTGCGCCTCAGATATGCGTAATATTTGATTTTTGATCGACAATGTTCACGAGTATGAACGCAGCTACCAGTTCAAGATGGCTGGGCGTTCAGCAAGTGCTTAACTTTGGCCGGGTAGCTGAATCGTGTGACGGAAAGACAGAGCAAAATGTCTGCGTTCAAGTATCCCAAGAAAGACCATCGTCTTTAAAAGACGTTTCGGCTCCCCTGACGGGAGCCTTATTCACAATCTGAACTGCGAAGCACCACCTTATCAATCGCCGCCGTGTGGACGGCGTGGTGGGCGTGCCATTAAGGGGCCGAGTGTAGGGAAATGTGGCCAACAGATATGGCATTGTCACGTCATTTCATTCATTATCACATGTTTTGTACATTTCCCAACCAGAGCAGCCATACGGCAGCTGGCTAACGGACAGCATGCCTAAATCGCCACTGCTTCTTGTGCAGATTCTGCCGTGGTTTTGCGCCGTCGTGTCGACTGCAAACAACGGAACCCAACCAGGATTCTTCGAAGTGCCTCAGCGTGGAAATGACACTGCGGACCGTCTACTCGATATCACCTACCCTGCAGGAGTGACGTCATCGCTGGACAGTCTAGAAAAGGCACAGCCCGGCGACGATCTCTTCAGAGGGTACGGCAGCTGGCTAACGGACAGCATGCCTAAATCGCCACTGCTTCTTGTGCAGGTTAGTCCTCTAAGTAATATGGCTGGTTATCGTAGCGATGATAGGTTTTTGTTGGTGCTGCCGTGCCCTCAGAAGTGTTTTGCAATTTTGACTGACTGCTGGTCAATGTTCATGTTGTTGCTTGTATCCGGTGACATAGAAGAGAACCCAGGGCCAAACTCTGGGACGAAGGTTACCGAGATGTTGCAGGCTATTATTGATAGGCAAGAAGAAAGTGACCGCAAGATAGATAGCATAAGAGAAGAAATCGCCGCTGTTAATGCTAAAACTGAAAAGTTACAAGGTATTCTAACGGTCTTTGAAGACATGAGCAACAGGATTGAAAAATTAGAATCAGTTGTCCAACAGCAGGCGTACAAGTTAATTGAGTATGAAAATAGAAGTAGGCGCGTAACAACCTTTTAGTGTTAGGAATCGCCGAAAGTAGTGATGAATCAGAAACTAAACTGAGAGAACAGGTCCTTGACGACATTTTTGACAAGACTTTGAGGGTTTCTGTCAGGACAGTAGAGAGAATTCACCGTATTGGTAAAGCGAAACCGAATAAGCCAAGACCCATTATTATGAAGTTCTTTGATTCCAGGGAAAAGGATAGTGTTCTAAGGAATTGTTTTAAACTAAAGGGCACCAATGTTAGGGTCAGCCAAGACTATGCTAAAGAAACAGCGGAAATAAGAAGAAAACTATGGGAAAGTACAGCATTGGATCGTTCAAAAGGCGCAAAAGTCCAGCTCACCTACGACAAACTTAAGGTAAAAGGCAAAACGTACACCTGGGGCCTCACCCAAGATAAGCGCATACAGTGTGGAACTCAAGAAAGTAGATTAGGTAAGGGAAAGCAGAAAAAGGCTCATGCGGCGAACCACCTACCTGACGCAGATGCAACAAGTTCAAGGGTAACGCCCATCTCGTCTCTGACGTCGTAGCTATGTTTTCTTGTTCTAAATGCACGTAGCATTGTTAACAAGACTACTGATCTGGAATATTTGCTGCTTTCACAGAGTCCTCATATGGTCTTGATAACAGAAACTTGGATGCATTGTGATATACATACTGATGTAATAATTCCCCCTGGATATAAAATGTTCAGGAAGGACCGCGATTCACGTGGTGGCGGAGTGTGTATCATATTAAAGGATTCTGTTCAAGCAGCCTTAATAGACTGTGACATTCCCGAAACAGTATGGTGCAGGATTACTTTTGGAAATCTTACTTATCTAGTCGGCGCAATATATCGACCGCCCTCGACTTCCTGTGACTTTCTCGACCGACTGAGCACATTTTTGTGCACCAATGTACATAGGAACACAAGGCTAATTATGGCTGGAGACTTCAATTTGCCTCACATAAATTGGCAGGACCTGGTTTACAATGGTGTTGAAACGTCTAGCGCCGATAAATTAATAGATATAATGATTTCTTTTAATCTAAATCAAATTGTTCATGAAGATACAAGAATAACTCCCCACGTCAAGGTCATTGTTAGATCATCTTTAAAAGGCGCGAAAAAACCACAACGGACAGGTAGGAAGGAGACAGGACGACGCGCGTCGTCCTGTCTCCTTCCTACCTGTCCGTTGTGGTTTTTTCGCGCCTTTTAAAGATGAACTTCAACCAACTCGCCCAACTGTCCCTGCTAATTCATTGTTAGATCTAGTGTTCCTATCCAACAATATAGAAGAACATTCCTGTTCAATTGAGGATGGCATTTCTGACCATAAAGTTATTGTAGTGAATGTGGCTGCTGTTACTATGCCCCGCAAGAAATCCCCTGTTACAATAACGGTAAAAGACTACAAACGTGCTGATGACAATTCAGTTATCGATTTTTTGGAATTCTCATTTGGTCTCTTCGAGCACCACGCAGATAGAAAAACAGTAGACGAGTTGTGGAATGAATTCAAGGCTATAGTCAATCATTGCGTGGATCGATTTGTGCCATCACGAGTGAAAAAATCTAAACATCGCCGACCTTGGATTAACCGCGGTATTATTCATATGAAAAGAAAGTTAAAGCGGCTGCGCAAAAAGAAAAAGGGCTCTGAGGAAATATCGAGACTTCGCGCAGCATTGAGGCGGAATTTGACACTATCCAAAAAACAGTTTTTTGACAAAACATTAACAGGATTCTTAAAAAATTCCCCACAGAAATTCTGGAGGTATCTCAGCAGTAAAAAAGATAAAATTGAAGAAATCGTAAAGGGCACAGGAACGTTAACGAGAACAGCTGACACTGCTGAACATTTCAACTTTTTTTTCCAGTCTGTGTTTACTAACAATACGAACACTAATGTGAGTGAGCACTTAGGGTATCTCATACATTTTCCAATGAAAGAACTTGTAATTAAACGAGAGGGAGTCTTTGAACTGCTGCTGAACCTAGATGGGAAAAAATCTAGTGGGCCTGACCAGATCTGTCCTGAATTCCTGAAACGCTACGCTGAATGGATGTCGTATTACCTAACGATAATATTTGAGAAATCATTGCATACGCATTCCTTACCCATGGACTGGCGCAGGGCAGTTGTTATACCGGTATACAAAGGTGGTGATCGCAAACTTGTAAACAATTACCGCCCCATTTCACTCACGTGTATTAGTTGCAAGCTCTTAGAACACATCATCGCAAAACACATTTTACAATATCTAGAACAGAACACCTTACTTTGCGCATCCCAGCATGGCTTCCGTGTTGGACTATCCACTGTTACACAATTAATTGAAGTTGTTCATGATTTTGCTGCTGCCTTAAATGAGAAGCAACAGATTGATGTCATTTGTATAGATTTTTCAAAGGCTTTTGATAAAGTGCCTCATGATAAGCTAATCTTCAAACTTCAAGAAATTGGTATCGATAACAAATTAGTGACTTGGATAAAAGAATACTTAAATGATCGAACACAGACGGTACATTTAAATGGCGGTTCGTCGAGTCCACTCCAAGTGTTTTCAGGTGTCCCCCAGGGTTCGGTATTGGGCCCCTTGTTATTTCTTATATATATCAATGATATCTTTAGAGTAGTCGAACAGCCGGTAAGAGTGAAACTTTTTGCAGATGATTGTCTAATTTATTCTACTGTAAGGAGCGCACACGGTCAAGTCAGAATTAGTCGTTGTTTGGAAAATTTCAGCGAATGGTGTAATTTATGGGGTATGAAAATAAACAACACTAAGTCAACATACACACATATGACTAAAAAAGCAAACGTTATGTCTTTTCACTACAGTATCAATGGTAATGTATTAGTACATGCTAACCAATTTAAATATTTAGGTGTCACTCTTACGCAAAATCTGGCATGGCATACACACATCGAAAATGTGTGCTCGAAAGCGAATCAAAGACTAGGCTTCTTAAGGCAAAAATTGCACCAAGCTACACGAGATATAAAACTGGTGGCTTATAAAACTTTCATTAGACCAGTACTAGAATATGCCTCGGTCGTGTGGGGTCCTCATCAGGACAGCCTGAAAAAGAAATTGGAAAAAGTTCAACGCCGTGCCGTGCGCTTCATATGCACAAAGTACCACCGGTTGGATTCTGTCACGCAGATGTTAGAGTCATGTGAACTGGAACCACTAGAAGCACGAAGGCAAAAGAACCGGCTGAAAGTTTTTTTTAGGATACTGCATGGACAGCTGAAAATTAACAAAGATGAGTACTTGAAGCTGCCAGGGAAACGAAGCAGGCGTGTTAATCACAATTATGCTTTATTACCATATTTCGCTCGCAGTGATGTGTTTCTTCATTCTTTTTTCCCAGCTGTGATTGAACTTTGGAATGTGTTACCAAGCTGTGTAGCAAATGCAAGTGATGTTTGCCAATTTGAAAAATTGTTAGACATGTATTTAAATGATTGCGCTGCCACTTGACATACCTGTTTGTTTTTTTTTGCATTGATTTCTACCCTCCCTGTAAGGACCCTCAACAGAGGGTTGACAGTATTAATAAATAAATAATGAGCCATGTCCTGTGCTGGCTTTCCCTGATGGCGGCGAGGCGAGCATGACATGTGTGGTTTCCGGAAGGGGTAACCCTTCCTCACTACACTTGGCGTAGAAAGGAGAAAATATCTGGCATTCGATATTAGGAGGTCGTCTTTCTTAGTATCCCTATTCAACAGGATTCGGAAAATTTTAAAGCATGTGCTTTTCAACTGCAAATCACTACGGCGCTTATTTCGACCGCTGCTTATCCCACTGCGTTTACGAGCACGCCACCGTGCACATCACAATGAACATATATTTCGTGAAAGACTCCGGAATAATGTTCGACAACCTGGAGTTCATTAACGCATTCTTCCAGCACAGGACGTCGTGCTGTCGCATCCACTGAGCTATCGACACACACAGACACAAAACAAGCAACAAATTATACTGTTATCAACGTGTAATAATAATAATAATAATAATAATAATAATAATAATAATAATAATAATAATAATAATAATAAAACGATGGCAATTCAGACTGACCTCGCTGTCGTGTCTCGGCCAGCCAGTATAATATCGGCCTGCGTATCTCGATAATGCCCTTCGTGAACAGCTAATGATAAGCGGACTTTCAAAGCAGGCCGCGCAAGAGTACAGCGAGTCAACTGTAGCCGGGGCTAAACTAAACCACTGGGCGTGTGCTTCTAATATCGCTTCACCTGCTTCGCGACAAGTGCACGGAGCGCTAGGAATAGAACGACAGACAGCCCCGGGGTCCGTTATAGAAGCCTTCCGGCGTCCTTGCGGGAAGAAGCCCGGCGCAGCCAAGGTCACCCACTTCCTGGGTCGCTCGACGAAGCCCGGCCGAATGCGACGCGGGTTTCTTTCCGGGGACAAGCGAACCGGCCCCCCTTTTTTTTTTTTTTTTGTGCTGTCGCACGCTTCCTTCCGTCCACAGCGGCCGACGTGCCGCAGCGCTATTTCGAGCACGGACCCTCCAGTCAAAAAGATGAGAGGGACAGACAAACAGAAACGTGGGAGATGATGTCCGAAGAGAACGCGGCCCGCTTCTTGACACGCGTCAGCTAATATTGGAACAGGAGTTGACTCGAGCGCGATGCGGGAATGATGCACAGGGGACGAGGAAGTGACGAACGGAACTTGACAGGAACCGACCGAGAACGGTCGGGGCATTTCTGTTGCTCAGGCTGACGACGGGCATCGGACAGCGTGCGATACGTAACGAGGCGGTGCCTTTCGACAGTGCCGCGTTGCGTGTTTTATGAAATAACGAATGCGATTCTTATTTTATTGCGTCAGCGAGAGTACGGCCGTCGATCTCAAGCTGGCGGCACGTGCGTAGCTGCCGAATGGCGATGGACGGAAAGGGTGATGGCGTCTGTATATAAATATAATATAAACATTTAAAAAAACGCTGCGATGGCGGCCTCTCAACTGTGGGCCTTAAGCACCCAAGCCCGATGCTCGAACAGGCGCATCCCTCGTGCGGTAGAATAGAACACCTTAAATACGTTGGCAGTAAAAGAAAACGTTCACCTAACGATCTGTTCAGCGCATCATGTAGCCTCGCGGTGATGATGAAAACGATAATAAGCATACATCTTCGATGAGAGAGAGAGCGAGGGGTTTATTTACAGAAAAGCAGAGAAAGGTCGTCCTGAGCGATAGTATGCTCTAGCCTGCTACTCTACACTGGGGGAGGGGAAAGGGAAGGAAATAGAGCGATGATTGACGATGGTAAGTTACGGAGGTGAGTCCCGTCAAATCGGCGAAATGCTGTAGCCGTGACATGATCATAGCGCGAGTGAATTCCTGGAGCTTTGCAGGTGCTGTTGTTTGGGGCCGCCTTCCGAGAGCCACTCGTCGCGACTGATGATGGCAACTCGAGAGCTCCATCCAGAAACCGCACCGAAGGGGCTCGAACCCACTCGTCGGACGTCCTTGTTGTCGGGCCACGAGACGGCCTCCTTTTTTGGAAGTCGAAGAATAAAAGGCCTGCCAGTGCAAAGTCGTGACGCAAGGCCTGCCCCAACAAGGATGCATATCCGACGCACGCGAGGAACAGAAAAGAAACAATCAGGAGCGCTCGCATGGGCGGCAAGCATCCGGCGCATGAATGGCGGGGAAGCGCGCATAGCGAAACGCATCGCCTTCGAGCCAAGACGCCTCGCTCATTCTCCTCAAAGGCGCAAGGCCGTGCCAGACATAAAAGCAGGAGGCGCGTGCCAGCCTCTCGCCGTGCGCGAAGAAACGGGCGGCGTCCACCCACGCGAATCCATTCGGAATAACGCCATTACGGAGGCTGCATTCCACACGCCCTCCCTCCGCCAGAAAGCGCGTCGCCCCAGAAACGCTTTTCCACTTCGAAACAAAAGTAGAGACGAAAATAATACCGGAGAAGCAAGTGCCTCGTCCTGCAGTGCGATACGACTGCCGCCATTTGGGCGGCGACAATAACGGGGTGCTTATGCTTGTAACCTGTGTCGCGCTGTTACTTAAATCATTTTAACAGTCTTCCAATAGTCCCTATAGCGTAGCCAAAAAGGACCAGAACCAAACTAAATTAAGAGGTCTATGGCTCGACGAACGAAGCGGTAGAGCACAGAATAGAAACGTAACGGCTGTGCCGTGAATGTGATCGCATGAATGTCGTAGATGTGAGCCGGTATACGGTTAAAAATTCAATGCGCTCAGTTGCATACATACAGACCGCCGCGGTGGTGCAGGGGTTACGGTGCTCGGCTGCTGACCGCGGGTTCGATTCCGGTCGCAGCGGTCGTATTTCGATGGAGGGGAAATGCTAGGGGCCCGTGTACTGTGAAAAAGAATACGCGTGATGGTCGAAATTCCCGGAGCCCTCAAATATAACGGCGTGCCTCGTAATCATATCGTGGTTTCGGCACGTAAAACCCCATACATTTTATTACTATTAATCAATCGTACTCAATTACTCGCCTTACACCTCGCCGAGCATGATAACGTCAATGGAGCCGCTCTGACCGAGCGCCAGAAAGAACAGCGTTGAGATAAAAAGCGCTCTGTCTCTTGTGTACACTTTTGTAGCGCTTACGAGGTTTTGAGCATGACAATAGGCATTAATGCGTCAGAAGGAGCTACAACTGCGGCAAAGCGGAACGTATTCAATGGCCCGTCAAACGTGCACAAATACACGTCCTTACAGAACTTGGTAATTCAAGCGTGAGAGCAATCGCGAACCCGCTTGATTCATCGCGGGCCCCGTGGTTACGCGCGATTCACGAATACGTCTGTGCGTGCCTGTACCGCTAGAGCTCGCACCGATCCATGAATACTCATTCGGCCTACACAGCACAATGGCTAAGTCGCCTTAGCGCGCACACACACACATGACGAGGAAAATTCGTGCCTTGGTCCAAGCAGAAATATCTTGCTCCATTGAGCACAAGTACGAGGTGACGAGGTACTGTTTGGTCTTGCGGGTGCTTTGTCAGACCTGGTGTTGCCGCGCCAGGCACACGCAGCCACGGATCTCTCGCTCCGCCGGCTGGACGCAGCAACGCCCGAGAAGAAAACTGCGAAAGGACAGACGCGCGAGGAAATACTCGGGCCTTGCGAGACGGGAAAATGTCCCAAGCACAGCGTCTCGCGCATGCCATGCACCAGGGTGTGACGATCGCAAGACAGCAACGTGATGCACAGCAGCACACAGTGGTATCTCCACTTTCATATTTAGCCGATACTTTTTGAGTGACAAAGATGGCGTCCGTGAACACAAGATGTGGGAGACGAAAGATCTCCAGTTGCCTCATAGTGCTGACATCTGGAAACATAGCCCTGACATAATACTTGCGGAACCGTGAAAAAGTTTCAACCGAAGCGGTGCGCACTAAATATGACACATACATGCCAACGGCGCCTTGAAAAGAGTGGAGTCCGTACAGCGCGCTTGTCAGAGGGATGACGCGAACCCATAGACGACAACGGCAGTCGGCCAATAAGCGCGCCCACAAATGTAAACGGCCACGTGCTTTAAATGCCTCAAATTAGGATACCATTAACGTGTCCTATCACATGAGATGCTCGCGCCTTCAGTCTTCGCCATCTACGGTGCCGCAAGGGAGCTTGGTGGGCGTCGCATTTTTCGTGCGTGGAAACACGTTTGCTCGGGAACTCACGAATACTCAAACAGGCGTCTTTTCACTGATAAGCACACGTAAGTACGGCGCAAACACAGGCTCTGACAGTTGCACCGAGGGACACGCGAAAGAAATCACTCTCGGTGTACATTTTACCAGCTTAAAGTAATAAAGAGGAAAACGACTTTTCTCGCTTGAGTAAATTACTCTCAAAATTCGAAAATCACCAAGCTTGCTGCGAGAAGGCGCTTGGTTAGCGAGACAACGCGCAAAAAAAAAAAAAAAAAGCGGGTGGCGACGCCCCCTTGAAGTTTCCGCACCAAACGTCATGACGTCATAGACTGACGACATCTACTAGGTCCTACGTACTTCTTAATCAGTAGAAATGAAGCACATCGTCCTCTGAGGAGCCATATACTTTGGCTGAGCCAATGTTGCCGAAATACGAAAAGTAAACTAGAAATCCGTGACGACACGTGCGGCGATTTCGGCGCGGAATTAAAAAATTTATACATCCACCTTGATATTCTCCTCTATTAACTTACAATGGTGAAATTACAGACATTACAGTTCTCAGAGTACAGTTTAATGATCTAAACAGATTCATTGTTTCACTTTAGTGTCCCTTTCATGACCGCGCACGGCAAATGTGGCACGGTTCGCGCTTCGTGCCGTTTAATTAAACAATAAAGAAAAACCCAAGGCGGGCTGTTCTCAAAAAGAAAGAGGAAGTTTGGGAAGCGAAATGTGTCGAGGATACGGTATCTCTCTTCCACACCACCGTCCGATCGCATTGGTCAACGCTCAGATACGCGCGGGAACGGGACCAAAATCCGTATAGGCCGCGAGTAATTGGTTTCGCGTCACGCGGCCGCTTCCCACAGTTCATCCCTCAATGACGGGACGCACAGCAGCGAAAATGGGTGCAACGATCGAGACCCCCTCTGGCGTCGTTGCTGCACGCCTCTTGGTACGATGGCGCCGTCAGCGCTCGCGCGGCACACGTGTACGGGAGAGAAGTGGCACACCGCGGGAAAAGCGTGCGGAGGCTGCTCGCCAGTTACAGTGTGAATGATACGTGCCAAATCGGCATCACGATACAATTGCCAGTTTCTCTCATCGTTCGTGACCAGCGTGGAATTTTTCGAGAGAGGATGTGCGCTATCCGTGTTTCGATGGCCCACGGAGTCAAACAAAGGAGTGCGCAGAAAATGACTCAGTGGATAATAATTCAGCCGCCTATCTTGGGACTTGACATACAAATACAATTTTCGCACACTTCAGAACCGTAACCAACGTGCTCGAGTCGGCATCGCCATACAATTCGTCGCTTCGCGCTGAATGCCTCCGGATCGACAACCAACCGCGGTCTCATCGACATGCACGCCCTCTCTCACCGCGTTCGAAAACGACACGAACAGATGCCACGACCAGCTTTCGGTGATCGTCGAAACTTGGCCTGTTTCTTTCGGGCTGTGCGCAAGAAAACAGCCGTTTCCTCCTTCTTGCAGACAGCGCAACAGGCGAAAGTGTGCTTTGCGTACAGGTACAATAGAAACTGACAAGCACCTTACATTACACGCAAGCAATAAGCTGTCCACCAGCGTATGCAGGATTCGCAGCTGAATCCTGACCAAATTCAGCTGCGACGCGCCTCCGTTTAAATTGTGACAATTCTTCGTCACGGGAAGTTCCGGTCTCACCTATGCCCCAGCTACCTATCTCAAGCCAGAGTTTAAAAAATATGCCGACGCATGCTGCTCACTACTGTATGGACACTATTTTTTTGTATTTCTGCTTAACTGCTTAATTACGTAAAATTAACTTTTGAAGCAACGAAGCTGGGAGAAAAAATACTATGAGAAAGCTGTAGATAAGTTTGTAAGACACCCGATTAGACAACTTTCTAGGGGGGAGATATCAATTTATGGGTACGGTGAAATATTTGCAGTAAACGCGCGTATGCAACGGTTTACTAGCGCTCACGGTGATGGTGCCGCGCGCACACAGGACTGCGGGTTCGGGCTGGAATAGATGACGGTTTAATTATAAGGGTTTGTCAACCTCCCAAGGACTTTGAAGAGGTCCCGCGGGACATTCGAGCTCGCGAAATGCTATATACTTCAAACAGGTCCAAAACAACAGTAAAAGGAAAATCGAGAACTTCTGACAGCCTAACGTGGGAGCTCATTCTATGATTAGAAAGCCTGTCTTCCCATGAAATGCCTCATTATAAGGCAGACAATGACATCGCAAAGCCCGCGTGCACTTGCGCAGCAAAGTGCAGCCCAAAAGTAAGCGCCAAGGACAAAAGCAGTGGACCGCCGTTAATCCTGCGTGGCGGAGCTTAATCCAGCAGCGCTTATCTACACCCATACGGGACGGTTACGTCACGACCAACCGCGCGCTCACCTCGCGCGACGCTAATTGCAGTCGCCCAGCGCGCATGCATTTCACTCGCGAAGGTTAAAAGCGGGGCGCGTTTCCGCGTCCTCGCCTTTATCCCCGACTCGAGGGTGGCCTTCGATTCTGGGCGACCGGCACCAGCGAGAACGCCGGCGTGCTTGTTTTCAAAGCAACCGGAAAGGAGACTCGGAAAAGCGGCGTCGCAAAACAGCAGAGATCTGCAGATGTAGCGGGAGACCCCCCCCGTGGCTATGTACCCCCCCCCCCCCCCCGCGGCATTTAATCCGCCGGGGCCGATCGCGTTGCGCTGCCGCCGGGATAAGTTGGTTTGCACTTAGTCCGGTTGAACGTGCAACGCGCTTTCTGGCCGACCTAAAACGACTTGCGAAAAACAAAAACATAGAAAACAGAGCATCGGCCGCCTCGCATTTCCCTGTTCCCGGGTCACTCGAAGCTGCAGAAAAGAGAAAAGATTCCGAAACCAGCGCCGGCCGCAGGGCAACAGTTCGCGTGTATGCACAAGCTGTATGAGAAAGCCAGCGGTACTGTACGAGCTTGCAAAAAAAAAAAAAAAAAATGAGATAAAATAAACGAGTATGGCCGTTACTTTCACGCACACGAGCGGAAAACGTGAAAAACGCGTGGGCCCTGGGCATCCATTACTCATGCAGCGCCCATCGCCTTTATTCCAACAACGAGGACGACTGATAATAGAAAACGGGGCGTCAGGAAGCCGGCTATGCTGCACAATCATCCGTGATATTCCGAAGGAGACCAACACATTCTTGTTACACGTCGCAACCACTGCAAACATCCTCGCGGTCATCGTGCGTAAAGGACAATCAATATTCGGACTCAAACCAGGCTCGCTGAAAATGACGAATAGCGACAAAGCCAAAGTCACTGCAATTATCGACGTAGCACTAGCATTTGGGCTTAAGTGCTCTACAACTGCGGAACGTTACGACTGAAATAACCAAACGGGTCCATTTTGTCAGTGGTTGCAGGATCGCAGGCGAGCGTCTTCACTTCAGAACATTAACAGGCGCGCTGAAAGCTCGGCACGAGTATATGAACAGTAGCTTTATTGCTTCTCATGCAACGTGCAGCCGCTGGTGTTTACAGCGACAGGCCGCGATTTTCGCACACCGAAGTGGGGTAAGTACGTTACACACAGCCAGCTCGAGCAGTGATCGAGATACCAATGAAAAGGTGATTTCCTGGCCGTTAGTTTTATTAATCTGCCTGTAGAATTTATTCCTTTGTAATTTTTATTATGGATGTATGTGCTTTGTTGCTACTCGTATACGCATTCTGTTTCGTGTTAATGTGCGCTGCCACGTGTCTGGTGGTGTGCTTAATGAATACGCTGTGCTTACGTTTCACCAACGATGTCACAAGCATGTTACACCAACTCGCCCACATCAAGCTCCTCCAGCTTGGTGGTGTGCTTTCTGTGCCCACCCATGCAGTGTCTCGTAATGAAACGGCAGTATAATTAAATAATAAATGGCAGGATGGGAGTTATTCTGCAGTATAGCCGTACTTCTGAAGAAGAGAACTGGGCCAAAGAAACCGTCACGCTCGAAGTGGGCACGTGCCCAACAAGTGATACCATAAGAAAATGCAGCGCTGCTATTGCAGGGAAAGACAGCGCAATATGTAAGTTCTACTATATTCAACAGCCCTCTCCAGAAGTTTATTTATTATTATTATTATTATTATTATTATTATTATTATTATTATTATTATTATTATTATTATTATTATTATTTCGCTTTCGCACTGAGTCACCAATTCTGCGAAAGATATGCAATAATGCGATGTAGAAACGGTGCAGAGAGAAATAACGGGATACGATGATTCAAAACACAAGCTCGACCGTAAGAAGAAATACATGCCACATATATCCATCCATGATCAAGACGAACTGTGCTGGAAGTGCGGCAAGCGAGCGCGAAGGCGCTACGACGCTGGGCCATAACGTGCTTACACAGTTAATGCACCTTATAATGCGAAGCTGAAGCGGTTTTAGAATTCGACAGATCTTCATGGTTAGCAAGGACCGACATCGACGATGTCGTAATTTTTTTTCCGCGGCAGTTGCAGCAGGAGCTTCAGAATACGCGAAAGAAATATTTGTCTTGCTCCACCCACGCGAGCGCGCCGAAAGTGTGGGCGTGGACATCTACGTCATCTTCGCTTTCTTTGGCGGAGCCGTGCTGCACTCCGGCGGAAGGTTCCCGTCGCGCTCACTGATCCGAACTGCGAGATCGCTGTTTTGTTACGAAGGCTCACCTAAGTATACCGAAGCTGAAAGTTCTGCAGCTGGATTACGATATCTGAAATAACGACAAACAGCCGAGCGCTACGTGAACAAGCGTCTCTCGTTTCTTCAACCGTGGCCTCCGTGACTACCTTGCGATGTGCCGTTGCCGGAGCTAATCGAGGAGGCCACCCTTCAGCAGTGCTGCTGTTGCAGATAACGCGGGATACCAAGGATGACGTCACAACGTTCGCTAACCATCTCAAGAAGTCCTGCGGAGACAGCCTCTGTTTTGTGCCAAAATGTGCAATTTGTGTTTACTTTTGAGAACTCCCACATCGCTTTTCGAATTCAGCAGGGATCAAAATGTCCTTACACGTTCCAAAGTCATTTTTCTTAAAAAGTACTTCAGCTTCCCGTTAACCACAGCGCGATCGCATAGATAGCAAACCGTTCGGCCGCGGCGAATGGACCTCATAAGACTGTTCGCCTCGTAAGAAGCATAAACAGAAAAGATGGCCGCCAACTGCGCAGGGCCACTGCGGCTCTTCGTTCCAAACATCCAGGCTACGTTGCTTGATGGCCTGGTATTGCAACTGGCGCACGCGTGGATCTGCCACCGCTCTCGAAGCGGCAATGGTCAAGTGGCGACGGTATCTTCCGCACGAAAACGAGCCCGCAACTGTAAATAATGTGCGATACTCACAAACTGCGAGGGGTCGTATCCTTTGAGAAATGGGTTGCCCGCCGGCTGCGTCCAGGTCCTCCACTTGAGGAACGACTGGTGGTGGTAGCCCCACTGCTGGTAGCCGCCGGACGGCTGCCAAGGGGGCGGGGGCGCGGCCGCTGCGGCCAGCGCCTGGTACGATCCGTACGTGCCGCCGCCCCACACGCTGTGCGCGCTGCCGCCGCCACCGAAGCTGGTGCGCGTCAGGATGTGATGCTCCTGGCGCGACGGCATGCTCACCACCAGCCGCCGAGAGAAGAAACCCAGCTTCGATGCCTTGCTCTCCGTGAAACGGACCACCACCTCACGACGCCGTCGTCATAGAGAACTGTGTCGCCTAGACTTACGGAGATCGGTTTCCGCCTAGTGCCGCGTCACGAGTCAACGAAGTACGTCTCCGCAAGGAAACATTAGACCAGTGTCGGTTCTTTCCAGACGTTGTTCGGCGAAAGACACACCCACTGCACTGTGACGAGATTTCGACGCTCAACAGCACGCTGTGGCCGCGCTGTCCAGAAGCGATGCTAGGCAATCGGCAGGCACTTCCGCAGGCTCTTCACAAGAGACGCAAGCACAAGTGTGCGGGCGCGCACTTCCGCTAGTTGGCTCGAGGCTGCCTGCGGCGTCGGACACGAAAAGCAGTGCTCCTCCTGGCCACGTTCCGCGTCGTTGAATGGGCGCCCCCAGGAGAGAAGAATAAGCAGCTTGTCGTCGCCGTTTTCTTCCTGGGCCAAAAGAGCGCTTCCGTCCGGGTTCCGGTCCGATTGTCACCGACCAGGCTGAGGAACAAGGCGCCGACAAGGACCGCACTGGCCCGCTTTGACGGCGCTTACCCAGTTGTCTCGGCAAGCGCAACGTTTACGCCACAACGATCGCCGTGTCACAAAGAAGGGACCGATCTGTATCCAGGGCGCATCGTTTCCTCCGTGGCGAAAGCAGGTTATCCGTGGTGGATGACGACGGTAGCCATGCCGATGCAAGAATCTCCGCTTTCGTCTGTCCTCGGAAGCGCACGTTTGAGAAACTAACCACGCAGCCGAGCATAGAATGGTACGCGCGGGTGGCCCGCGAGGCAGAGCGACGAGGACCAGTAGATGGACTGCTTGTGTTCCTTATGGCGGTCAGGAGTTCTCTCCAGTTTGAAAAGCAGGTGGCCTTCGCTTCTGGATCGTCAGCCGATCCGGGACACAAACACACACTTCTTTCAGCTTGCAATATGATTTTTCTTTTGTCGGAAAGTACGCTGCGCCGTCACGTGTTTCGCCGGGACGGACAAGTCATGGCACGCCGGAAACGAAGCGACAAGTCGTCGAGAGGAGTCCAGTACTGGCCAAAGCGAAGCCTCAATACTCGACGGGAGCCGGCGGACGGGTGCGTATCTCCAGCAGCAGTGAGGCACGGTACGAATCAACGCTGAATCAACAAAGAACGAACGGCAACTTCTTCAGCTGCGCAGGTTTTCCGGCGAGCACATGTTCCAGGGGCACGCGCACGAAAGACCGACCGACAGGAGACACACATGCAGACCACGCCACCAGCTATGACGGGCACGACACAAGTCTGCCGCGAGCGTGCAGCACGTAGAGGCGCGATCGATCTGAAGAAGAGACGGTCACGACTTGGCAGGCTACACAGCCATAGATAGGCGGGCGCAGAAAAAAAAAAAAAAACAGTAAGAGACTAGAGGGGCTAACGGGCGTCGTGTGTATGCACCGTCCGTGGACACGACGAACAGCTAGCGCAGCGGCCGACGTCGAAGCCCGCTCGTTCGGTCTGTCCGTCCAAAACGACGGCGAAGCTTCCATGACCGCGCGCTCTCACCATTCCTCCCTCCTCTCCCTACAGACGAAACAGAAGAAGAAAACAACAAGCACGCAGAGACCGGCTTGCTCACAGTTGCGGGCAAGAGGAAGAAGGCGCCTCTCGCCCGTAACGGGAGAGGAGCACTTTTCTCAGAGCATGCTCGGCTGGCGCGTGAGCAGCGCACGACCACGACGGCGGTAGGCAGGTAGACACACACACACAGAAGCTTCCGTGACCCAAATTCCGGCGGCGCACAAGAGGAGGGAGCCGAGTGGAGCCGAGTGGTCGCGCCAACGGAGACGTCGAGCACGTCCACGCTCAAGGTGCACGGAGTGGCGCGCAAGGAGACGTGCGCAGGGCGGCGAATCAACCGGTGATTGCAAAATGAGCAAGGGAAGGAAAATCCAGGCTGAAACAGTATACTCCACCGGTGAACGAACAATGCAGTGCCCAAGCTGTCACGAACTACGATCAAAAAAACACGCGCCCGTTACTCGCCCCTGTAGTAACTGAAACTACGCCCCGCGTCGAACCAAGCTAAGAGAATCCGCGGTATATGGCTCTACAGCTGCGCAAGCAAGGCAAATATTTCCTTAAAGGGACACTAAAGGCAAATATTAATTGGACGTTGATTGTTGAAATCGACGTTGATTGTTGAAATAGCGGTCCAGGAACCTCGTAGTGCTACTTTTATGCCAAGAAAGTGCTTATCTTGAAATAAAATCACGTTTTAGTTGTCCGCATCGCGTTAGCGCACTTCAAATCACCCGGCTGAAAGCGGTATTTCGCACGTCACTGTTGCCGTGCCCAACGTTGCCCGGCCGCCTTTACTGAGCGGCGGCGTGCACCATTCGGGAATCCGGCAACATCACATGAATGCGGTATTTTGTCGAACTTTCTATCAGAGCGACTTTCACGAGCGCGCAAAACACACGCGGCAGTACGCGATACCGGAACTACCACTGAGACGCGACCGCGTGAGCGAAGCAGGACGCCGGGCGAAGCGCAGTTCGGCGAAAACGGAACTTTTGAACCACGCGCGCCGTTTCCTAAGGGCCATGGCAACGCCAAAGAGGTTCTTTTTTCCATGAATCAAACAGAAACGAACAAGCAGCATTTTATTACGCCTCTTGATGCACGGAAGGCTCTTTTTTTATTGCAGCTAGTTTGATTACTAGTGATTAATTGTATTCAGACTCTCCCACGTCATCGGGATCACTTCCAAAATGTCCCACTCGTGGCGCTCATCGTGCGATACATTTAGCTTAATTTCTCGGTAAGTAGGGCACTGCTGTTGATAATAGTGCCGTTTTAGACATTGTCATTTACTGAGCTTTCACTCTGACATAAATTGTTATTTGCCTTTAGTGTCCTTCTAAAGCACCATGTGCTCGTACAAACAAGTGGCGTTATGGAAGGATCAACGCTCATTTCCCAGTTAGGCGAGGCGTTTATTTGGCTACCGTCATTCACCAATTTTTCGTGATTTTCGTGCTAAAAATAACTATGTAAATGGAAAAGGTGCGATATAAAGTTGTGTCACTAAATGTACAATTAGGTTTTCAAATTAAAATGTATACAAAATAATAAAATCCGAAACACCGCATTTTTACAGCGTATAGAACAATATGTGTTTGGGTTCATGTATCGCAGATGTTCTCACACGAAAGCTAATTCTTGCCTCCATCCAACCGCTTTCACCCTGTGCTAGACTGGTGCATAACGAGACACTGGATACTCCCCTTCCGCGGTGCACGGAGAAGTCGAGGATTACTTGGAGTTTGAGAGAAGCGGTCCCTATCATACCTAGTTGTTTGCGATGCTAAATAATTGCCGGGGTTTAACGTCCCAAAACCACGATAAGATGAGGGACGCCGTAGTGGCGGGCTCCGGAAATTTTGACCACCTCGGGTTCTTTAACGTGCACCTAAATCTAAGTACACGGACCTTTAGCATTTTAACCTCCATCGAAAATGCGGCCGCCGCGGCCGGCATTCGATCCCGCGACCTTCAGGTCAGCAGTCGAGCACCATAACCACTAGACCATCGTGGCGGGTGTTTGCGTCTTCTAGTCCTGGGCGTACGTGACTCGCACGTCCAAGGCTTACTGCAAGTTGCAGAGGTCTTTAACTCTATGCCATACATGGCTACACCATCGACATGTAGGTTAGGCAATTGACGCATGCTATGTCTCGTAGACTCCGTATCCGACAAGAAGCACAAGGGTCAAGTTGTAAAAACTCTCTAGCTTAGCAAGTAGCGCGTCGCATCCTTAACCACGGCGGTCGCATTTCGAGTGGGGTGCAACGCAAGAACACGCGTGTACTTACACTTAGATGCACGTTAAAGAACCGCAGGTGGCAAAATCCATCCTTCCGTTACTGCTGAAGGATCACCCGATCTAAATTTAAAGCAATAAAACATGACCTTTTTCTGTCTGGACGTTGTCTGCGGTAACGGTTTTTTTTTTCTCCTGTGCGTCGTTCTATGCGTCGTTCTGCGTCCCCCTTTTGTCTCCGTTTCCATGCGCTGCGCATACTTAGTATATATCAAGTATTCATTTGAACGAGGTGAAACTGCAATATTTACAGGCGCCACTTACAAGAAGAACGTACAGCGGGGATGGAAAGAAACTCGAACATGCGGCATCTACGTTCTCTGCTGTTTCGCATTTTGTTTTCAAGCAGTTTTAGCCTGGACGATGATAAAAACATGGTTGATCCTTCTGTCATAGGAATCGCTTTAACACGAAAGTAAAACATGTCTTCACAGACGTAGCTGACCGTTTGTTGCGCATTGTTTCGCCCCGAGAGCGAAGGAATGAATGGTATAGCAACAAGTTGTAATGTCACGCGAAGAACGGCAAGCAGCTCGAAACTTCCAACGCATTGCTCAAGCAGAAACGACGCGCGGAACGAACATACACAGGATGAGCGCGAACTAACAACTGTCACAGCTCGACAGTTAAAGCGCGCTGGTCAAATACAAAGGAGGACGCACGAAACGAATGCAAAAGCATACACAGAATGAGCGCGAACTGTCACAGTTGTAACATCTGTTTGTGGGCAGCGCGCTCCTTTCCCAAAAGCGGCCGCTGCAGTAAGCGAAATGACCTTCGTGCTCTCTGTAACTTGAATGCAAACTTGCGGTGAGAGCGCAAGACGTACAAGATAAGCGCGCGCGCAGGAGCGACCACGCCCTGTAGAGGCACACGCTCATCTCAACGCGGGGGGCGACGACATTTAAAGCGCGCTCTTCTAAAGTCACTGTAACGGGAAAAGTACCGCGTTCCTTTTCTCTTCGCCGCCGCGCCCTTTCGGCGGCTTCGCCACATAAATGGTCCAGATCGCTCGCCTCGCTAGTGTCTCCCGGCCGCAGACGCACGGCGCTTTGGAGGGCGATTGTTTTTATAGGCTCAGGAAAGCGTACAGGAACACTACGACATCCCGTATCGTTTTGAGACTTCATAGAAAGCCTATCGAGGCATCGAAGAATGCCCAGGTAAGGCCCGCTTTGCCATTCCCAGCGGGAAAAAGGATGCCAAACGACGGGCTGTGTGGCTG